>NC_084830.1:17547519-18172796 GCF_033115175.1 Lepus europaeus | reverse complement strand
CGAACATGTTCCAATTAGCTCTTCTAATGAAGCCACCGCCACAGGATGCTAAATCCAATGACACAAACCAGCAGCAGGAGGCTTTCCCAGCCCGGGGCTGGCATTTATGACCCTTATTAGCAGGAAAGTGCCATCTCCTGCTTCCCACAGCCCACCTGTGGAACCTGGAGCCCCCAAGTCTGTCCCCACAGAGGCCACAGCAGGAAGAAGACAGGAAATCAGGGCTTGCTCACCTTACAGGTCACCACCCTGGGGGTGGAAGCTTTGGGGACAAAGTCAATAGTGCCAACCCCACAGGGGGACTTCCTGGCCAGTGACACTTTCCCTGACACCTCAGCTCGTCCAGAGCTTCCACTCGCTGAGCGCCCACCACGAGCCAGAAACTGCAAAAACAAGTACTTGATCCAAGTCCTCCTCCTCCTCCTCACAACCATGCTCTGAGGCCGTTCTTTGGTTACCTGCACCCCTCTCTCTTTTAAAGACGGGGAAACTGAGGCTATGGGAAGTCTGCCTTAGGTGGGTAGACCTGGGATTCAAACCGAGTGGCGTCTGTTCTATGACCTGTACTTTTTCCACTACACCACCACACACCCAGGAAGTAGCTCGTGCAGGTCTGACATAGCCCTGATCTGTCTACAGGTACATTGGTCCCCCTTCACACCTGTGGTCGAACACAGTCCAAAATTATCACCACAGTCCCATGAGGAATTAAGAGATTCTGAGAGACAGAGGTGGAGAGAGAGACAGAGAGACCATGTTCTCCTTATCTTTCTTACAATGTGTTGTTATAACCAAATACATTTTACTATTACTTACTGTTCATTTCTTACTGTGCCTAACTTCTAAGTTAAACTGTAAGGTATAATTTATAAAGTAAACTTTATCATAGGCATCGAATCATAATACACAATGGGTTCAGTACTCTGGTTTTTGGCAGCCACTGGAGGTCCTACAGAACAAGAGGGGAGAGGGGGAACCACTGTGGTTTTATTCACCACCAGGGGCCACGGGGCTCGGAGGGAAAAGTGCTAAGCTCACGTACAGGGTCGCTCACCAAGTATTGAGGCTTTGGCCACCAACAGACCGCATATACAGCAGTGGTACCCTAGAGTATTTTGCCTAGTGATGTGGCCATGTTAGCTTGTGTAAGCGCACTGTGACGTTCACACTGTGATGTTCACACAGCGACGAGGCCCCTCAACAACACATTTCTCAGAAGGTAACCCCATCGTTCAGTGATGTGAGCCAGTACAGTGTATCCACAGGCCCAGTTCTGTACACACATTCGTTCATGTCACTCTGCCAACACCCTTGTGAGTGAGTAGGTACTAACATCATTCCCACTGTACAGGTGAGACAGCTGAGGCTCCAGGAGACAGAGGCCCTTCAGGTTACACACTGGAGAGAGTCTAGGGCTGAGTGCCTACTTCAAGACGTGCCTGACTCTGCAGTCCACAATCTGGCCACTCAACAAAGCCACAGCTGCACTTTGTGTAAGTACTTCCCTAAAACAGACCCCACACTCAAGTTCCTACATTCCCAGCAACTAAGACAATTCTGATGTAGTGGCCCCTGTCCTTGGGGGGAGGAAGAGGGGAGGTCGGGTAACTAGTGTTTCCTTCCCAACGCACTGAGGCCCACAGCCCTGACCTCAGCTCGCCTGAGCCAAGGTCTCTTCTGCCAGATACCACCCAAAACAAGGCCACTCCTGCATCTGGGCAGAGCGAGGGCTCTGCAGAAATGAATCATCTGACTAACTGATCTTCATCCTTTTTTTTTTTTTTTTTTTTTAAATTTGGCAGGTAGAGTTATAGACAGAGAGAGACATAGAGAAAGGTCTTCCTTCCGTTGGTTCACTCCCCTAATGGCCGCTACGGCCGGAGCTGTGCTGATCCAAAGCCAGGAGCCAGGTGCTTCCTCCTGGTCTCCCATGCGGGTGCAGGGCCCAAGGACCTGGGCTATCCTCCACTGCACTCCTGGGCCATAGCAGAGAGCTGGCCTGGAAGAGGAGCAACCGGGACAGAATCCAGCGCCCTGACCAGGACTAGAACCCGAGGTGCCAGCACCGCAGGCGGAGGATTAGCCTAGTGAGCCGCAGCGCTGGCCATGATCTTCATCCTGTTCAATGCAAACGTGGACGAGCACGTTACACACGGACGCCTCCCTCGGCAGCACCTACCGCCCAGTGGCTTGCTGAGTCAGCCTGCAGAGCGCCGACTCGGCGAGGACAGACGTGGGAAGAAGGCCAAGCTCGCTGCATCAGGCCCTGCTTGCTCCGTCCTGCCCCGGGGTTCCCGGAAACACGGCCTCGTCTCCACAGAATATCGCTCCTCTCCTAATATTGCTCAAAACTTCTCTCTGAGGCATTTAGTAAGCATCCCAGGAATGATGACCAGGGAAAGGCCACCCTTCACTACCTACCCCCCCGGAAGTTGTCAGCCTCAGAAGTGACCTATTTACCGGAGAGGCCGAACCCAAGGCCCCCACCTGAAACCCACCCGGAACACTTGGGTTAAATGGGGGTCACCATCAGACAGCTGGGCTGTGGCTATACAGGTGACTGTCCCCCAACAGGGCTAATGGGGATGGGATGGAGCAGGGGCAGAGGGCATAGAGGAAGAGAAGGCCACAGTAGCTCATTACTTCGGTGGACAAAGCTTTCACATCTAACACCTCAGTTCTGAGAGCCGAGGGGATAAGAAATGACTGGCCTTGGTTTGGAAACAGGGACGGTGAGATTCAGAGGAAGGAGTCATCTCTCAGATGGTGGAGACACATGAGAGTCAGCAGGGCCCAGGGGCCAGCAGCCAAGACCTGGGAGCCCCTCCAGACCCTACTGTGTCCTGGCCCGCATGTCCCCCAGGCCCAGGCCATGCACAGGCACTGCGGAGTCTGAGAAGATCCGGGCCAGCGCACAGGCTTTGGAATCAGGAAAGTCTGGAGTTTGGTCCCAGCCACACAACCGCCTGCACCAGGTCACGTGGGCCCAGCCTGCCTGGATTGCTGATCCGTGAAGCAGTCCCTACTACAAGGCGGCTGCAAGAGCAAACCAAGTAATGCACACACAGCACCCACTGATGCAAATCTTTAACACACACACCACTCACTCACTCACCGAGCAGCTGGTTCTGCTACCGACATTAAAAGCTTGCACCCAAATTGGCAAATTCTGCCTCTCATTATATTTTGTCATTCTGGAAACCTTGGGCCCTGGTGTTCCAGAAACTGCTGGGTATGTTGTAACATTCTGCCACCTACCAGTGTGTTCTTAAACACACATTATCACACCATATCATCATGGAGATAAAGCTACCAGAGACGAAGCCAGAGATGGACTGTGCTTTTTTTAAAAAAAAGAAAAAATAATGACTAATGGTGGCAGGCGAACATTTCACAGGCCACCAAGGCTGAGTCCCCCCATACACACACACACACACACAGTGCAAGGAACAAGCTGCTGTGGGAAGCCAGGGGATGGAGACAGCTTGGGTCTTCAGGAGTCTGATTCCAGGCAAGCAGCCATGGCTGGGAGGCCCTGAGGACAGCACAGACCAAAGGCCATTACCTTGACCCATCAGTCTCTCCAGTGACACAAAACGCCCTATGTTCCAGAGCCAGCAAACGCAGCAAGCTGATTTCACAACAGGGAAGCTGAAGGCCAGGTACACACAGGAAGTAAAGAGAGGGTCTCTGCACAGGCCAGATCTGCCCTGGCCAGTGTGCCATGGCCCTCCTCGTCACCCTGCTGTCAGTCTACGTGCCACGCATGGCTGGTGGTCTCAGGTCCTGGGCACCTCCCTCTTCAGCCCCAGCTTGGCACGTTTGTCAAAAAGATGCCTTGAGCCCGGACTTCCCAGCTCACACCCAAAGCCACCATTCAGATTCTTGTCTTGTGAAGAGAGCCCTCAGGCCTGCTGGCTTCTCTCTACAGCTCAAGCCATTTCCAATGCCACTGTCCCATCCCACTGTGCCCCAGGTGGCTCCACAGCAAGTCAAGGCTTCCACAAAGGCCTGCCCTCTGCCCCCAGGGACATCTTCCGTTGCAGCCACCAAGGTCTGGAGCTGCCGGTGGCCGTGGTGGTCTGGTCTTGTCTTCAACAGAAAGCAAACAGGATGGGCTGAAAAGGCAAGGAGCAAGTCTCCCCATCTTGCCTTTGAGACACACGGAACCACAAAGGGTGCTTCAAAGCCAGGTGGATTTTGCTACAAACTAGGAGTTTCTTCAATCAGGTAGCTGTTGTCATCTTAGGCATCAATGCCTGGATAACCCAAAAAATTCCGGGAAGGTGTGGCAAACAGCATTGCGACTGACATTTCTAAGTAACCCAAGAACAGCCCCTACTCCTCCGTCAGTCAGACTCTCCTCTGACCGCCGGCTGAACTGCATGGCACTGTCACACCTGGGTCTGACTCCCATGTCTAAAAGGAGAAATTAGGTCCACTCTCAATGGGAAAAATCTGCCACAGCAAATGGTTTTCTAAATAATGTCAACTGATTCTAATTCAATAATGCCTACTTTTTTAAAATCTGTATTTATTCATTATGAAAAGTTATATAGAAAGAGAGAGAGACAGAGACAGAGAGACCCTCCATGCACTGGTTCACTCCCCAGATGGCCACGATGGCCAGGCCAAAGCCAGGATTAGGAGTTTTATCTGGGTCTCCCTTGGGAAGCAGGGGCCCAAACACTTGGGCCGAGTTCCACTGCTTTTCCCAGGCCATTAGCAGGGAGCTGGATTAGAAGTGGAGCAGCCAGGACATCAACAGGCATCCACACGGGATGCTGGCATAGCAGGTGGTGGAGTTATCAGCTATCCCGCAATGTCAGCCCTTAATACTGCCTACGTTTCTGAGGCCGGTTCTAGAACAGGTTGCCAAAGACCATTCTGATGGCATCAGTGGAATCAGCCTCCAAAGGGAACTAAGACAATCACTTCTCTCCCTGTGATCCAGACCCAAACGTATGTGTGCGAAATGACAAAGCGGCAATGACCTTCTCTGGGGAGCCTCCTCTGAGATAAGAAGGGTACAACATAGACCAGTCCTTATGTAAAATAAGAAAAACGAAAAAGCCCCAATTCCCCTTCCCCTCCTTATCCTCGCAAACTGCACCGTATAAATATTTATGAAGTGTGGAGGTCTGGATCCTTCACCAAGGACACTGCCTTCTCTAAGGGGTTACGACAACTTGGAAATAAAAGGCACAAGTCTGAGTTTTGTGATCAGCAAATCTTCAGATTTTCTTGATCTAATCCCTTTTCCCTCCTGTTGCTGTAGAACAACCAACCAACAAACATATGGTCTATGCCCTGGCATTGAATGTGTGCTGTTACAACAGCAGCATCACCTGAGAAGTGGACAGAGACGCAGCAGCAGAGCCCACCCCAGACTGCCTGCCCTCCCCAGGGTCCCAGGCCATTCCTAATCACATGAGCTTGAGAAGTACTGTTCTGTAACACCACTTAGAGAGACAGCAAGTGGGGCCTGCACCATGGTGCAGCAGGTAAAGCTGTGTCCTGCAGTGCTGGCATCTCATATGGGCACTGCTTTGAGTCCCGGCAACTCTACTTCCGATCTAGCTCTCTGCTATGGCCTGGGAAAGCAACAGAAGATGGTCCAAGTCCTTGGGGCCCTGCACCCACATGGGAGACCCGGAAAAAGCTCCTGGCTCCTGGCTTCGGATAGGCCCAGCTCCGGCCACTGTAGCCATCTGGGGAGTGAACCAGCAGATGGAAGACCTCTCTCTCTGTCTCTGTCTCTCTATAACTGCCTTTCAAATAAATAAAATAAATCTTCTAAAAAATTTAAAAGACAGCAAGTAAGATTTAAAAAACACACACAAGTCCTAATATACTTTTTGTTTTGTGCTAAACAATGAACCATCTGCTGGCTTTGTCCTCACCTACAAACGGGGCTTTTGGTAGAGTTCACATTAGAGCCCCAGTTCAAAGCCTTGCAGCATCAAAGGTGCTCAGAGGTCCATTTATTTACCCTCCAACATCACTTCCTTCCTCTCCCTTTGTTCCCACAATTAAACCTCACTTTGGAATTGGAAAAAAAGAGAGGGAGAGAGAAGACTAACGAATAGCATTTGAGAGAAAAAGGCAACACAGAGGAAACTCAAGTTTCCCTTGGAAACCCAACAGTTAAAGTGAGCAGGAGGGAGGCCACTTGCTGGCCATGGCCCGGCTCTCAGACACAAGTTCCACACTGAGTTCTGGAAATGTGGCCATCCAGTTTTAGAAGACTTGGGACTTCTTTGCTACAACGCTCAGCTGAGCATTTGTGAACTGAAATGCTTCAGACTTTACATCCTGCAATCTAACATCCGAACACCTGTGTTCCTAACAACTCTCCCATGCCTGTCCATCCTGAGCAAGGGAAGTCCTTATGGCCTCTGCCATCTGCCACCAAGTTGCCCGAGGCTCAGGAGACCAGCTTAATCATCTACACATTTCTTCATGGCACTGCAAGACCTGGCAGACAGGTGCTAAATCCCCACGGTTGCACGGATGTCCTGAGCTATTACTGTCTCTGACGCAACTCCCTGCTTCAAGATGGAAGATCACGGCTCTCGGACTTCTAACTGATGAGCAGGCCATCAAGCTTTCCACCTGGCTGCTCAACAAGACAACGAGAAAGGCTGCCTGGTCTCAGGATCCTCACCTAGGCCCTGCTAGGGACACCACACATGTGGATGAGCCCGCGGAAGGTCTCGAACGCTCAGCTCCCTAAGGTTCAAAGACAAACAGGCAGGAAAGATGGGTAGGTTAGGAGCACGAAGTCCACAGCCTTGAGCCTCAGGCACAGGGTCCTGGGGTCCCCTCTCTCTCTCTGTTTTCCAAACATGTTTTGAGAATCTAAATACTGGGAAATGAAATCACTGAGGGAGCTTATCTCAAGGAGCGTCCCGAGGGGCAGGGAACATGACATGATCGTCATGACAACTGTGACAGCCGAAGCCTGGTTTGCCAGAGAGCCTCTGCTCCTTTAGCTCTGGTCACTGAGCCTCGTGGTCCTGCCGAGGAAGCGCCCCCAGCTGTCCACCGCAGATCAAGGCTCGTAAATCTTCCTGTACAGTGATCAGAAAGCACCTGCCGCCACCATGGCCACTCGGGGTTGGCGGCTTCCCCTTTGGGCACGAGGAGGTCTTTGCCCCACCGTGACCTTGCACAACGACCTTGGATCCTTTGCAGAAGAACCAGCAGGGGCTGTGGGCTGGCAGCCAGCAGCAACTCCCTCTGCCAATGTCATCATCCTCCAGGCCTGCCTTTCATCATTTGAAATTCAAAAGTGCAGAACTCCAAAGGAAGAGGGGGCCTTTCCTCTGGCATCTGTGGACCTGGCTAAGGGAGGAATTAATTTTCTATCTTTTGCTGTATGCGCTGTACTTTACAGGTCCCCTTATTCATTATCACAACAGACCAGGGAGTCGGCAAACTGCAGCCCTGCTCAAGAAGGCCACAGAAGTAACCAGAAGCACCAGGCCCCAAGACTCTCACAACCACAGTAACCACATCTGCTCGCATGTTCCTCAAGAGCCAGCCAGCTCCTCCAAGCAAAGAGTTCACATTAAGATGACCAGATTGGGGGCTGGCGCTGTGGCACAGCGGGTTAATGCCCTGGCCTGAAGCACCAGCATCCCACATGGGCACTGGTTCTAGTCCTGGTTGCTCCGCTTCCAATCTAGCTCTCTGCTATGGCCTGGGAAAACAGAAGATGGCCCAAGTCCTTGGGTCCCTGCACCCATGTGGGAGACCAGGAAGCAGCTCCTGGCTCCTAGCTTCAGATCAGCACAGCTCCGGTTGTTGTGTTGTGGCCATCTGGGGAGTGAACCAGCGGATGGACAACCTCTCTGTTTCTACCTCTCTCTGTAACTCTTTCAAATAAATAAAATAAATCTTTAAAAAAAAAAAAAAAAAAAGATGGCCAGATTGTTTCTTAATGGCTGCACACTTACATGTTGTACTTTACTTACTATTTATGATTGTGAAGTCCTTTGCCTTTGTTTTGATTTAAAAAAAGATTTATTATTTATTTGAAAGGCAGAGTCACAGAGAAGGAGGGAGAGACACAAAGATCTTCCATCTGTTTGTTTACTCCCCAAACAGCTGCAAGGCTGGGATTGGGTCAGGCCAAAGCCAGGAGCCTGGAACTCCATCTGGGTCTCCCACATGAGTACAGGGGCTCAAGCTCTTGGGGCATCTTCTGCTGCTATCCCAGACACATTAACAGGGAGCTGGATAGGAAGTGGAGCAGCCGGGACTCAAACTGGCACCCATGGGGGATGCCAATGTCACAGATGGAGGCTTAATCTGTTGCACTGTGACGCTGTCCCCAAGATGGTCAGATTTTTAAATAATTTTATTAAGTCAAGGCTATTCTGTGAAAGGGGGTGAGGAAACAGGGATGGAGGAGGTAGCTGATGACACTGTGTATAGTCAAGGCCACAGAACATGTGGGATCAGGGGTGCATCCCTGAGAAGGCCATCTCCTCCACAGGAAGCTGGAGGCACCGCACAGGGCTCAGGCGGGGTGGGCTGCTGGTAGGCTCCGTTTCAGCTATGAGCAAGATGAACACTGAATGTTTGCAGAAATGCATGAGGGAGGGGGTTGGATCCCTTGGCTGTGGTCCTGTTGCTGTTTCGAGTTGGAACCCGCAGGAAACAAGTGGTCACCTCCGTGCACACCCTGGACAGGATGGGCATCTGGGTCTTAGATGTTTCACCCAAAGCCCCGTGTCTCTCAGTGTGAGGGTGCTCTGCCCCCGAAAGCTACAGGACTGCTTTTCATAGCTCTGTTGTGGATGTCTACAGTTGCTCATTCCTTCGTTTTGTGCAAATGTATAATGAACCCAGGTATGAAAGTTGCAATGGAAAGATGAAAATAAATCGGGCTGAACTTGGCCTCTAAGAACACACCTGCTCTGAGAAGGCTTGCACACAGACCAGATTAAAGAGGTTTGAGGTTTGGCAGTTTGGGGGAGGAGGGTTAATTCTACACGGGAGTAGGTCCTATGGCCCAAACGTCAAGGTATGTAAGAATCGCCTGGGATATTTTCCTATGGGGTCTGGACTTTCATTCTGGGGACAGAAGACCCTGATTTCACTGATGGTAAGTCACAGAATGTCGTCATTCACCATAAATCTAATAACGATGGCGATCATAATTATTTTACCTTACGATGGAGCTCCAAGGAGATTTCAAATACCTGAGCTACAAGGAGCAGAGTTAGGAACTTGCCCTCCACTATCAAGGGCCCCTCTCTAATGGGCGGAGAAGACTTGGGGCAGACAGCACACTCAATGCTTGTAATCACATCTACTCCCCTGAACTGGCCCCACTTAGAATTTATATGCTCCTGAGTGGGGCTTCAAAGGAACCCAAATCATCCAAAAATAAGCTTGGCACGAGAAGAGTCCCATCTGAAACAGGAAGGGGATCCCACTCAGACATTCCATTTCCAAATTTCCTTCCCCTCTGGGGCACTGACAGGAACCCGCAGGGCCTGTGATGGGATAAGCAGACACCTGCTCCCGCCATATTCACAGGGCCATGCTGTTCTCCCGGGAGCTCCACGAGCACAGAATCGGGTCACAGAGCTAATCAGCACCAGTCAAGCATGAAGCTGAAATACCTCCAAGGCGCTTCCCCTTTGGTAACCTAGCAGTAACATCCATCACACACCTATTTCCTGTCACGAAGCCTGCGACACAGACCCCGAGACCAAACAGGTAGCCATTAGCACCACAATGTCACAAAGCAAATAATGAAAAACATCATTTTGAAAATATATAAGCTGTCCCCCACAAAGAACTTTAACTGGGGAGGCAAATTTGAGTTCATCAAAATGCTTAACTGGCAAGTATTTAATGCATTTTTTAAAAGATTTATTTTATTTATTTGAGGGGCAGAATTACAGAGAGAGGGAGAGAGAGAGAAAGCTCTTCCACCTGATGGTTCACTCCCCAAACGGCCACAATGGCTGGAGCTGAATGGAACCAGAGACAGGAGTTTCTTTCAGGTTTCCCGTGTGGGTGCAGGGACCCAAGCACTTGGGCCATTTTCTGCTGCTTTTCCAGGCCACTAGGAGGGAGCTGGATCAGAAGTGGGGCAGCCAGGACTCGAAGCAGAGCCCAGATGGGGTGCCAGCGCCGCAGCCAGAGGCTTAACCTACTATGCACAGCCGGTCCCTAAATACACATTTTAACAAGCAAAAAAAGCACCTCTGTTTTTCAAATGCATATGAGCCAGGTGAAAAAGGTGTTTGCAGGCCGAAGTCCTAGAACCTGCTCTAAAGGAGACGGTAAAATTACACAACGGAAGTGTAAACGGGTTCCTGGAAAGTGCGGCGAGAACATCTTCTCTGAGATGCACAATCTTCCTGAGAGCTTAGGTTTGCTTATCGTGTGGTGCCATGGCTGTTGTGATCTAAATGTTCATAAACGTGGAATCCGGGAAGCCTAACCTAGTATGATCCTTGCTGACCCTCTTGCCCTCATAACTAAGAATCCCAACAGTGATGTAGATGGTCATGGCTCAAAACCGACCGATGAAGTGTGTCCACAGCGTGTGGCTGACTTTGATGGAGCATCTACTCCATGAAAGATGGCTGCACACTGGCTGCTTCCTCACCAACCAAATGCAACAGCAGTGTGGCGCAGGAGCCACTGGACCCCCCAGGACTCTCAGCTTGGTGGGGGTGGGGTCCAGCCAGCATAGGGACCCAGCTGTCTCGACTTCCTGCGGGCTGCTCTCTCCCGCTCCTGTCAATTTTAAGCCAAGCAGGCAAGGTGAGGCGAGACAGGCAGCGACTCCAGTTCAATAGGAAACCTACCCTCTGATGTGATCCTTGTTTGATTATTTTAAGAAACCAGAGCGGAAAGGCCTCCAAAATGACATACACACCCCTTAAACAATTTACTTTTAAGTTACAGTCACTGCTTTCCAACCTGGTGACCGGGGGCCATGGAAAAAAACCACACCCAACCACATCCACCAACAGGTCCACTTCCAGGCTCCTTCAAGGCCCGTTTCCCCACCTACCAAGTGGAGAATCCTCCATTTTAACCTCCACTGCCCCCGCTGCCCCCCAGCTATGCTGCGGTGTCTCAGCCACACCTAAAACAACAGGAATGTTTTTAATAAGCTGTTTTCAAATCTTTCCAAAACACCTCAGCTCTCAGCAAAACAACTCCTGGTTTCACTCTCAAATTTCATCAGTTTATGTAATATTTTATTTGATTACAAAGTTACAAGCACAAGTACAAGTGGCAAAAACAAGTCAGAGGGAAAAACACAACTCAACAATGAGCAATGAACTCATCTGGGGGAGCAGACATGGGATGGGATGGGGAAAAGGGTGCCTCAGACCAGCAGGCCAGTTAGGAGAGCTCCTCTCTCTCTCTCTCTCTCTCTCTCTCTCTCACACACACACACACACACACACACACACTCCCATGGGAAAAACAGCATGCATTTCGCTCCTGGCTTCAGCCTGGCCCAGCCGTGGACATCTGGGGAGTGAACCAGCAGATGGCAGATCTCTCTTTCTCTCTGTATTTCTTTCAAATAAATAAATACATCTTAAAAAAAAAAGAAAAAGAAAAAGATAAAGGGTGATGATTGTGGTGAAGCTACCACTTAGGGCGCCCACTTCCCATATCAGGGTGGGAGTTCAAGTCCCAGCTACTCCACACTTCCCATCCAGCTTCCTGCTAATGAGCCTAGGAAGGCAGATGATGGCTCAAGTACTTGGTTCAGGCACCTGGCCCAGCCTCAGCCATTTGGGGAGTGAACCAGTGGATGGAAGATATCTCTATCTCCGTCTCTGTCTCTCCTTGTCATTTTGCCTTTCAAATAAATAAATATCTTTTTAAAAAAGAAAGACTGATGATACATGACAAACAGGGGTTTAAAGAATGTGACTTTTTTGGTCACACGATGTGAGTCTCAGTTCCTTTGTATATAATGTAATTACATAATATAACGTTAAAATGGTATTTCTCGGACAGCTGCTGCAAGAATTAAACATACAGGCTGATACACAGTATCCCCGATTCAAAAATACAGACCATAAAAAGTTCCGAAATCTGAAATTTGAGCACTGACATGCCACTCAAATTTTGGGGTTTTGAGATTTCGGAGAATGTGGGATTTGGGCTGCTCAACCAGTAAAGTCTAGGCAAATACTTAAAAATTCTGAAATCTGAAACACTTCTGGTCCCAAGCAGTTCCGATAAGGGACACACACACTATCCAGTAAGTGTGTGTTCTCGGCCTTATTCATCGTGGGTACACACCTCTCCCCCTCAGTGCCTAGAAACGTGTTTGAAAGTAATAAGCACTGAGGATGAGTGCGTGGTAGATGTATGGACGAACAGATGGACGGGAGAGACAGAAAGACAGCCAACGACACAATGGCGGAACTACGCACGCACTTCAGTTCAGTAACTTGCTGGGCTCAATCGGCCCCCAAAATCAATGTCCTGAGTCCTACCTCCCCCAGGACGGACCCATCCCAATTGTACCAGTGAGAATGGAGAGACCAGAGCAGGAGTAACAGGGAGAGGAGCAAGCAAAAGAGAATGAAGGAACTAAGGGTATCAGAGTTGCTGAACAAAGGAACTGGCTTCCTGGGACACCCCTCCTCTCCCCGTCCCCCCCGTCCCCCCCCCCCCCGTTACTGAGAATAACGCTACATTAGAACGAGTGTGATTTTTTTTTTCAAGGCACAGAGAAATTTCCCAACAGCTAACTCCAGCAAAAATCTAAATTACCTTTAGTTTTCAATAAACAGCAAATCTCCAAGAGTTAGAAAAGGGAAATGATTCCAGAAAGACAACCGTGCAGTTTGGGTTTCATGCACTTAGCATTTCCTAAAATGCAGAGTTAACGGGAAAGATATTTTCAGTCTGAAAGAGGCAAGCACAGACACGATTCCAGTGGTGGAAGGGACAGGAAGGAAAAGCAGGCAGAAAAGGAGGCCCTGAGCTCAGCACATCATTTTTTTAAACAAATCAATCACCAGAGAGAGCTTTCACTTACTGCACATTTTACAAAAGTTCAAAGTGCTAAGAAAGTGCACCCAAAATCCAGGGAGGAGACACCAAACTACAGGAAGACCAACAGCTCCACTTCGAGTCACCTGCTCTCCAGCTAATTCCTACTTTCCTTCCACCAAGCCACATTCAACCCCACAAGCTTTAGCACCGTGGAGTCTCCAGACATCTCTGCAGTAACCTGCTCACTGACCTACCCGATTTGGGAAGATAAATCTGCAATTGACCTTTGTTTTTCTTAGCCTTGGTTTCCTTTTCTGCGAGATGGGGTGGAGGATAGTGTGCGATTGTTGCAGACAGTTGTGAAAAATAAATAAATATATGTAATATGCATGACAGATACAGCACAACCTACAACAGGAACTCTTCTTCTCCACTATATCTTTAAGGAAAAAAAATTACTAAGAATCTTTAAGATTTATGTATTTATTTGAAAGGCAGAGTTACGGGGGGGGGGGGGGGGGGGGTGGTATTTTCCATCCACTGGTTCACTCCTCAAATGATTGCAATGGCCGGAGATAAACTGAACTAATTCCAGGAGTTTCTCCGGGTCTTCCTAGGCATTAGCAGGAGCTGGATCAGAAGTGGAACAACTGGGGCTCGAACCAGCACCCACATGGGATGACAGCACTTTACCTGCTACACCAACAGAGCTGGCCCAAATCTAACTATCTCTCTCTGATCAATAAAAGCGGCAGGGTGGGAAAGAAACATGACCCTGGTAATACCTGGTGATAACAAAACACCCTCTCCTCTTTTCGGGAAGATTACTGGCCAACACCTTCCACAAAGAACCATTTGTACACGCTGAGCAACAGCCTGAAAAATGCGGTGGCTCTCAGTATCTCCACCTGAGGACTCCATCCTATAGAAGTAAGAAATGCGAACACACACACACACACACACACACGGCAATGCTTACAGTAGCATCATCATAAAACCAGGACACTAGAAAACAGTGAAGAAAATGGCCAGTTTGGAGTCTGCAGCCATACAAAAAAATGACTACAATCATTGAAAAATAAAAATTGGTATCTAAAACCTTGGAATTCCATGTTATAAATGTATTTAAGATAGAACATATTCACACAGTTAAGTTATATACATACAAATGTGTGTATACAGACTGAGTATCCGTAATCCAGAAATCCACAATGTTTTGAGCAACATCATAGTACAAGTGTAAAATTCCACATCTGACATCATATGATAGGGAACCATCAGAACACAGGTGCACTGAACATATCATAGGAGACTTCCTTCAGGTTATGTGTGCAATGTCTATCTGAAACATACTGGGGCCGGCGCTGTGGCGCAGGTAACGCCCTGGCCTGAAGCGCCGACATCCCATATGGGCCCCGGTTCAAGACCTGGCTGCTCCACTTCCCATCCAGCTCTCTGCTATGGCCTGGGAAAGCAGTAGAAGATGGCCCAAGTCCTTGGGCCCCTGCACCCACGTGGGAGACCCAGAAGAAGCTCCTGGCTCCTGGCTTCAGATCGGCGCAGTGCTGGCCACAGCGGCCAACTGGGGAGTGAACCAGTGGATGGAAGACACCTCTCTGTCTGTCTCTGACTCTCCTCTCTCTGTGTAATTCTGACTTTCAAATAAATAAATAAATCTTTAAAAAAAGAGAAACATACCTGAATTTTGACGAGATCTCTCATTCTGTATATGTAAACATTCCAAAATCCAAAATCTGAAACACCTGTGACCTCACGCTATTTCAGGTCAGGGAAACTCAATCTGTGGATATGATGTTTGCTATCTCCAGATGGTGAAATTACAGAGCATTTTGTACATCGTAAGAGGATGGCTGCTCTGTGGTTTTGAAAGTCTGTATACAGAACTGATGTATATTTCAAAGCAGAAAACAAGTATTAAAGTGACAAGGAGAGAAGAAGGCACACGAAAGCTCCCCCGTGTGCCCTGAAAACCACTGGGAAGCACACCTGGATGCTGGGACTGGAACACAGAAAGAAGCGGGCAGGGTCCCCGAGGCCGGCAGCTTGAGCTGCATTAAGCCAATGCTCATTTCCTGCAAGACCTGAGCACGTGAGCATTGCTCATTTATCATTTGCACACACACACACACACACCCAAAAACCTCAAGCCAGGAGCAGTGCCTGACTCCACAGCATTTCTGTTTCCTTGGCAACCTTATCTCTTATCTTCTTTGATCTCCACTGCCGATAAGAAAGTCTCCCAAGTCTCTGAGATCCACAGGCAGTGAGACAGTAGCAGACCATGGCAGGCCACTCACTCGCTGTCATTCTAATTGATGAATTTGTTCCCAGCAACCTCACCCCACCACAGCTTCACAGACCAGACCCCGGAGATGTTCACCATCTGAGCTCTGAATCGTGTGATATTCACTTCACCAAAATTTAATTTTAGCTTCACATAAACATAATTAATCTTCTTCATCGAGCAAAAGGAAAAGGGAAATGATAAGATTCCAATTTTGCTAAATAGGACGAATGTCTAAATATTTACCTGCTCTTTCCACCTCGGGGCCCTTGAGCCGCAGCAAGCAGGGGATTTTCCTAATGCTAGCAGGCTGGCAAGCAGCACTCCAGGGGCTGTCAGCAGAGCCTGACACCCCAACACTGTAGGCATGGCACCACGTCAGGGGGAAGGGGGACCTCAGCTAGCCGCGTATCACTCAGCAGCTGTAAGAGGAATGGAAGCATCGTGGGCAATTTGTGTCTACCCTTAGCTTATTGTTCTAAGAAAATACCAGGCTAGATAAATTAGATGAAGTTGGGTGTGGTGTGGACAGATTTATTCAACCATAAGCCGTTACTGAGGGTCTATCATGAACTTGGCATTGGTACATCTCAGTGCCCACAAGTGGGAAAGGCACACTTGACCCACAGACCCTCAAGTTAGTGGATCAAAATAGTTTCTTAGCATATAGAGCAAAATAGGCCAACACACACACACACACACACACAGTGGCTAGTTCCATCTTCACCATAGCTGTCAATAAAAGTCTCTGACCTGAAATCGTTCCTCCTGAAAGAACACAAATGATCTGAGAACACCTGCAATAATAATAATGTGCTTTCACTGTAACACAAGCTTCGCACACACCTGTTTACCGTTGGTTTTGTTTGTTTGTTTAGTACTTCCCCAGAATCTCATTATCTCGGCAAGGTTTTCAATTTGTAGGACTAGGACGAAGCCCAATTTCCTGGTGATACATTATCTTGGAGATGTGGGGCCTGTGCACCAAAGCTGATGGGTGCACAGTGATATTTGCCAAGTAACACCTAATAGGCACCTGCACCCTCATCTCAGGCTTGGGATACAGGGAGCAAAAGCCAGCCTTGCCTCAAACAGCAGCCACCTTTAGCTACTGACCAGGGGCTGTCCCAACACCAGGTGACAGGGTGGCACCCCAAGGCCACAGGGGCTGCCATGGAGTGTGCATCACAAGGCTGAGGCTATACCACAAAGCAACACGGCATGTTTACCCCACACCCACGGGACCCAGCTCCGCATTCGCCAAGTGCTGTGGGGTGCACACAGGGCCACTCTCAAGAAGCTTCTCCAGCACTCATTCTCCATGAGAAGGCCCTCAGGCCAGAACGCAACACGATGTAGTCAGGAATTAGCTATCTGCAGCTAGCAGGCCAAATCTGGCCCACTGCCTATTTCTCTAAATAAAGTTTTATTGAAAGACAGTCAGGCCCCTCTATGCACCCTTTATCTATGGCTGCTTTTGTTTTACAACAGCAGTGTTGAACAGTCACAAAAGAGAGCAGAGACACTTCAGGCACAGCAGGAAGCTGCTCGCACTAACGGCCCCCAGTGAGGAGCTGTGTTCAGGGCTCTCCGCAGGGAGAGTTGTTGTGAGAATCAGACAACCACAGGGAGCCTCAGCACCTGTGGCTGAGCTATCAGAGCATGGACACCTGTTTCACAGGTTGTCATGAGCAGCGCACAGGAGAGCATCTGCAGAGAGCCCCGGCACGAGGCCTGCGTGGCTCCAGGTGCTTAAGAAGGCAGCACTGTACGAGTCACTGCAGTCCCCCTCTTTGGCCATGAAGGCCCCTGTCACCACGACCTGGGAAGAATCGTGGGGGCAGTGCTCCGTGAGGTTGCAGTATCTCTGTGTTGAGTCCTAGAGAGGTGAAGTGTTGGGATTTTGTGAAAACACGGAACTATTTCAGGTTGGAATCTGTTTTTAAAAAGATGTATTTATTTATTTGAGAAGCAGAGTTACAGACAGAGAGAGGGAAAGACAGAGAGAGACATCTGTTTGCTGGTTTACTCCCCAAATGGCCGCAACTGCCAGGGCTGCACTGATTCAAAGTCGGGAGCTTCCTCCAGGTCTCCCATGTGGGTGCAGGGGCCCAAAGACTTGGGCCATCTTCTACTGCTTTCCCAGGCCATAGCAGAGAGCTGGATGGGAAGGGGAGCAGTCAGGACTCGAACCAGCGCCCATAAGGGATGCTGGTGCTGTAGGTGGAGGCAGAGGCTTAACCTACTACAGCACAGCGCCAGGCCCCTGGAATCTTTCAATAGTGTATGGTAACAAAGCCTCCAGGATACAGAAAAGACCCAGAGCGCAGCCACCCCCGGTCTGTCTCCAAACACCGCGTGTTTAATCCTCGACACAGACTGGCACAGGGAATCCCCGGACAGTGGCGGAACCACACACAGACCAGCTAGTGCTCTGGAGAGCTCACGCTTTAAGGGGCTGTGAACTCTCGCCCCTATGGCTTCACGCTGATGGGACACCCATGCACGGGAGGAAGGACTCCAGTAGGAACACACAGCTGTCTCAGCAAGAAGTGGATTGTCGGAACATGGGGCAGGGCAGGAGCCCGACCCAACCAAACCCTGAAAGTGTGCTAGGCCAGGGGCAGCCCGTGTCCTGCCCTCTCCCCCCATCTTCCCTCTCTAGCTAACCCACTGCTTTGACATTTGCAACCTCAAGTCACGCACAGCCTTCCATCACCCAGACGTTAACACCACCATTCCAGGAGAGCCAAGGCAGCTGTTGCTAAAAAACAAATCCCATGATGTAGGCAGGACAGAGTCTGAGTGCCTGTTTTACATCTGGGTAAACTGAGGCGTGGAAAGGCATTTTGGCCCAGCAGCAAGGGCCAGAGCCATCTGACTTATCCACCTCCCCAGAGCCATTCCTGTGTCTCTGTCATTAACACAGGTGCTCAGCTAACAGCTGTGTGTGGCTGAATTCAAATTCCAGGTCCGCCATCTCATTTCTGATAACAGCTGACCTCTCTGGGTGCAAGATCATTCATTCGTGGAATGGAAACAAAAAACTCACCTCATAAGGCTGTGGGAGGTTCCACTGGATTATGTATTCAAAGCCCATGGAGCAGTGACTGGCACAAACCCACTGTCCATTAAATGTTGGCTTCTATTATTCACCGAATCAAATATACCCGACTTGCACCCAAATCTTTGGAGCATGTTTTGCCTTCTTGTCAATCACATAGCCATTCCCTGAACACGCACTATAGCAATTTTTAAAATTATGACCTAAGAAAGGCCACTTCCCAGGGTGTCAGTGTTAAAGTTCCAGGCAACAACAGCTTTTCTCAAAAAGACATCTGGCCTCAGCTGATAACATGCCACCAAGTAAGCTGATAGCACTGACAGTCACAAAGAGAAGTCTGAAAGGAGAACTTGAGCATGGATACACCCACAGGGAGAGCTTTTTTTCTTTTTTTTTTTTTTTAAGATTTTATTTATTTCACTTGAAAGGCAGAGTTACAGGGTGGGGCGAGGGGAGTCTTCCACTTGCTGGTTCACTCTCCAAATGGCCACAATGGCTGGGGCTGGGCCAGGCTGAAGCCAGGAGCTTCTTCTGGGTCTCCCACGTGAGTGCAGGACCCCAAGGACTTGGGTCATCTTCCACTGCCTTCTCAGGCACATTAGCAGGGAGCTAGACTGGAAGTGGAGCAGCCGGGACTCAACCGGTGCCCACATGGGATGCCGGCACTGCAGGGAGGTTTAACCCGCTGTACCACAGCGCCAGGCCCGAGAGCACTTCTTTAACACACAGCACAACCACGCTAACTGGAGTGGGCTGCTCTTCCTACCTCTAACTACCAAATACTACAGTCCACATGGCCACTGTTGGCCACAGATTCCTACAGCTGGGAAATACATCATGTGACAAACATGTCTGTAGAGTTTTGTTCTCTAAATAAAGGCTGGAAATGGCTCTTGGCTGTCAAGAACCTTACCCTGAAGCCACAGAGCAAATAAAGAATGGGAAAGGTGTCACAAGAACAGCAGGGGTTCCACCCGGGTCTCCAGCATGGACACAGAGGCCCAAGCACTTGGGCCAACTTCCACTGCTTTCCCAGGAGAATTGTCAGGGAACTGGACTGGAAGAGAACATGTGGGGTTTGAACCAGCACTCCTCACTCCAGAGTGGCCAGCCCCAGCTGCTGCAGCCGTCTGGGAGTGAGTCAGCAGATGGAAGATCTCTCTCTCCCTTCCTCCTCTGGCACTCTGTCTTTTAATAAATAAATAATTGTTTTTAATAATAGGAGGAGGAAGAGAAGAAGCAGGAGAACAGGGAGTTCAGCTGTCCCTAACCTGACCCAGCAGGAACTTGCTAAGTCATTGGAGGAAGCCAAAGACAGGAAAATGCACTGAGCCTGGGTCACCCCATCCCAGGATTAGGAGGACCCGTGACTTCCTGCTTCTGGGTTAACCCTTTCTTATCTCAGAGCTCTCACCCACGCTCTCCAGGAGGGAGAGCTCCCTTTGTGGTCCTCTCCCAGATGCCTGGTGTCCGCAGAGGCAGGAGTGGAGCATTCCTCATCTGTCAGACCTACAATTCTATCCACATTCTACTCCTTAAAGAATTTTTCAATCCCCAACTTCAAAATGCAGTTCAGAGGCCACCTCTCTCCTTGAAGCATTTTTCCTGGCTAGTTTTTGCACTTCAGCCACTTCCAGGTACTCCCTTCTCCAATCTTCCCCATCTTTCCACTCAGAATCATAAACTCTAAACATTGGATAGAATCTAGTGAACTCCTAGTCCAACCTCTTGGCCAGTACAGGGATTTCTTGTATATATTAAACAACCCAAGCCACAATTATTAAGCCGCCTGAGTTATCTCACGGGTGACTGCAGAGCAGGACGGAGCCATCCTATGCTACTGTCTGTTGGAATCCCCACAGTACCTTCAAACAACATGCAAGAAAAACACCATTCCCTGTAAAACGTGAGTGTGTCACTTTATCGAGTGTGTCACTTAGCAGAGGCGACACAGCTCAGGCCCACAACTCCCTGCTAACACTACAGAAGAAAGGGACTCGAGAGATCTCATGATCTAGCTGGGCAGACAAGGAGGCCAAGACCCAGAACGCAGGCAAATTATCTGAAGTCACGCTGTTGGAAAGCAGAGGGAGGCCTAGACTCCAGGTGCCCAGTGCAGGGTTCCTCCTCAAACCTATATCACACACACACCACCACCACCAGATGTCAATTTGATCACCACAACTGACAGTCAATGCCTCACTGAAGATAAAGACTGTCGTAGAAAGCAGCACACTTCTCCAACCAAGCCCCACATTTCAGAGAGAGACCTGGAAAGTTCCATGGACAACAGAGGTCCACCATCTTAAAATTATTGACTAGTAACTTGCGTATTTAGCTCTTCTATTCTTTTTTACTCATTACAACTATGTTAGTCCATCACAGGGGACAGGTCTTAGGTGTCATCCCCTAAAAAGTCAAAACAGGTCTTCAAAACATTTGCTTTGCATAAAAGCCTTCCCTTTTTCCCTCCTAGGATATGCAACCCATGCGAGTTCCTATGAGGATACTGGGGGAGGCCTATGGTCAGGAAAGCCACCAGACATAACTTGTATCAAAGGTTGCTAAAACTCAGAAAAGTAACCCACTGATCCCCTCAATGCTCAACAACAAGCAGCTAGATATCCTGGCCGCAAGAAAAGGCCTCTCTCCTACACAGAACAGAAACTTCTGGGGTTATTTACATTCCAGAGCTCATTCCAGCGCTCCCGCAGGGCGGATGCTTCTAGAAATATCTTATTGCTACCCCACAAGAGAGTAATGAGGTGTATCATCCTCACTAACCTAGCAGCTGCTAAGGGAGCAAATTCCGCACATCTCAACTCCAAAGACAGGAAGGACAGGCTCGAAGCATTCCTGAGGATGAGCATCTTTGCCAAAGGAATTATTAACCTACTTTTCAATGTTTAACCCCCTTCTCCCACCTAGTTTGCATTTGCAAGAAACACATCATTAGCAAAGAAGGAATTTGCTATCATCCGAAGCGCGACAGATTACATAACATCCAGTCTCCTGTCTCCTGCCACAGTCGCGGTCCCTTTTCATGGCAGGAACACTTGCTGTACATCTGAGCTGCAATGACACATTCCACAGCGGCGAAGTTCTTCTCTCCTCAGAGGACGGGAGGGATGATAAATCCAAATTCTCGAGATTTCATTAGGTATAAACATTCAAACCGTACTAGGCTACACAAGGCACACACATTCTTAGGCCGAGAGCACTGACGTAAGCCGGCTCAACATGACCAGAGGGGTATCTAGCCAGTGGGGGACCTCTCTGGTCTCAGCTGCCTCACCTCAAAAGGAGGCTATAACTCACATCACTGTTCTTCGCTAAGCGCAACAAGATGTACCGATGAGCAAAGGTGGTCCCAGGGGTGAACAGCCCTTTATAGTACACTTCCACTTCCTGCAACCCTACCAAGTCTTCTCTATCTATGTGAGGAAAAAGCAACGTGAGGCTTGAACAAGTTAAATAACTTGCTCAAGCCCACAAAGTTAGAAGGTGACCCAATAGGGCACTGCGTTCTAGATTTCCAATGCCGTAACTTCTATCAACTTTGTGCTTCAAGATCCAGGCGGCTCCCCTGGTCATAACACCACTGCCCACGTGACGTGCTCCTCTTTCCTCCCTTTCTTGCTCTCCAGCCCCATGAACAGCAGAGCAGCACGTGCCCTGGGAAACAATGTGGCTCCGAGGGAATGGTGAGAGCTGCAGCTGCCCTGGGGACCTACACAGCACGGCCTGGTGCACAGACCAAGCAGAGGGGTCTGAAAGGCGACGTGTCGGCCATTGACTGCTGTGGTCTGGGTGTGCTGGAAGCTTGGTTCACAGGTGACACTCACTGGGCGGGCACTGCCCTCAGAAGAGATCAAGATTGTTCTAGTGGGATCCCGAGTCACTCTGCCGTTGTTGTTGACCAATTTATTTATTTGAAAGGCAGTTATACACACACACACACACACAGAGAGAGAGAGAGAGAGTCAGTCTTCCATCTGCAAGGTCCAATGCTGGGCCAGTTCGAAGCCAGGAGCTTCATCTGGGTCTCTCATGTGGGTGCAGGGGCCCGAGCACTTAGGCTATCTGTTGCTACTTTCCCAGGCATATTAGCAGGGAGTTAGACAAGAAATGGAGCAGCCAGAACTCAAACCTGTGGTTACATGAGATGCCAGCATTGCAGGTGGCAGCTTAACCCACTGTGCCACAACACTGGCCCCCGAGTTGGTTTTCCTGAGAGTGGGTTGCTGTAAAAGCCTGAGTCTCATCCTGAAGCTCCCCCTAGCTTCCTATCTGTGATCTCCTGCTCCTAGCCTTGTTCCTACCATGTATGCCACCTGCCTTGAGGTCCTCACCAGAACCGAGTCCCTACCCTTGACTCTCCAGAACTCTGAGCCAAATAAACCTCTTTCTTTGTAAAATTACCCCGTCCCAGGCATTCCCTCACAGTAATGAGAAACAGACCAACATGCCAACTTTGACACAGCAGTCAACCAGACGGAGAATGGCGCTCTGCGTATCTTGGGCTTCATTCGTCCTCTTTCAGGGCCTGGAGGTCCGAGGGATTCCCGAGAGCACAGAGAGTCAGGCCCTTCCTCATCTCAGAACAGGGGGGAGTCTCCCCCAGTGGCCTGCATCCTGGAAAGAGGATTCAGAGTCCATGCAACTCAACCAGTCGTGACCTGGCACCACGTGCCGGAGCACAGACCTGCTCTGCAAAGCCGAAGATGAAGGGGAAAGCTTTCTGCCCCCAAGGAATACACCATTGCTCGAGCAGGAGATGCACTCCTGCAGTCACCTAAGATGACAAACTGGAGAGTATGCGCTGTGGTATCTGCACATGTGGGAAACTTCGTAGGCCACTGACGCCCAAGCTAGGCGGGCGGGACAGGAGGGCTTGGGAGAAAGGGACCATCTCAGCTGGTCCTTGAGGCATGAGACGGGGATAAGAGAAACAGCCTCCCAAGAGGCCAACCACGGCCAAAGGCAATGGTGGAGTAAGCAGTCCGGTCCCAGGACAGCGTGCAGGAGCTGCAGTGCCACGTTTGTGACGAATGGTGAGATGCTGGAAGAAACTGTTCAGGAGTTTGAGCAGAAGAGAACGGAACCTTTCACCTTGGGATGGTATCATCAAAGGAAGGAAGAACCAATGAGGCTTGAGCATTGAATGCAGCCCTCTTAAACCCTTTTCCTCTGTAATCTAACATTCTCATCTCAGTTACTTAAGAGAGAGATCCCCATTTGCCAGGAAGGGAAACTCAGAGTTCAGCGAGGCAAACTTAACCTGCCCAAGGCTGTTCAACATAAGCGCTGGAGCTGGAATTTGAACCCCAAATCAGCTAACCCTTTCTTTTAGGAAGAGAAAATCAGCCAAGCGAGACCTTCAAGGACAGGCTCCACAGAGACTGGCTTGCAGAATAAAGTTCTTCAGTGAGCCAAGGAGTTTGAACCCATTCACAGGAGGAAGACAAGTAAGGGAAGTGTCAAGTCATTTGAACAAAGGGTGTGACTTGTGTAGAAGCCGAGTCTCTCTAAACTGCTTCCACAAGAACAAATCAGGATCCTCCCCTCCCCTTTTTTCCCTAATGAAAGGGAACTGCTCATTCAGAACCACCCCTGGAGTAGGAGGGGTCACAGAAAATGTGCCCTATGGAAACACCGCATCATTTTTGCACCAAAATAAACTTATCCTTAAATGTAATGTTTCCATGAGCTTTTTGAAGTACCCTGTTCTGTGACTGCAGGCAACGTGGAAGTAGAAGAAGGTGTTTAAACAACACCATCAAAATTCAACCATTCAAATACAGGATACAGGATGAATGACCCAGGTTCTTCTACAAGTAAATGTTGTTTCTAAAAAGGGGGGGAGGCAAGTGTGCCTGGCGTTGTGGTACAGTGGGTAAAGTCACCACTGCCGTGCTGAGATCCCATATGGGCACCAGTTTGAGTCCCAGCTGCTCCGCTTCTGATCCAGCTGCCTGCTGAAGCACCTGGAAGAGCAGCAGAAGACAGCTCAAGTGTTTGGGCCCCTGCACCCATGTGGAGACCTGGATGAAGCTTCTGGCTCCTGGCCCAGCCCTTGCCATTGCAGCTATTCGGGGAGTGAGCCAGCGGATGGAAGATATCTCTGTCTCTTCCTGTAACTGTGATTTTCAAATAAACAACTTAATTAATTAAAAAAGAAGGGCTGTAATTAGATGCAGAGATTTAAGGGACATATCAATAAGATATACTGATAACAGGATTTTGTATTTTACGTCAAACAAACCAACGTGAAAAGTATTTACGTCAACTGGGAAAACTGCAAATGGACTAATGACACTGATCACTGGGCGTTGTTCTCTCAGGTGTGAGCACTGTGGCTATGCACTGGTTTTTTAAAAGCCCTCATCTGCTAGCAGTACCTAATGAGCCGCAGCTCATTAGGCTAACCCTCCACCTTGCGGTGCCGGCACACCGGGTTCTAGTCCCGGTCGGGGCACCGGATTCTGTCCCGGTTGCCCCTCTTCCAGGCAGCTCTCTGCTGTGGCCCGGGAGTGCAGTGGAGGATGGCCCAGGTCCTTGGGCCCTGCACCCCACGGGAGACCAGGATAAGTACCTGGCTCCTGCCTTCGGATCAGCACGGTGCGCGGGCCGCAGTGCGCCAGCCGCGGCGGCCATTGGAGGGTGAACCAACGGCAAAAGGAAGACCTTTCTCTCTCTCTCTAACTGTCCACTCTGCCTGTCAAAAAAAAAAAAAAAAAAAAGAAAGAAAGAAAAGAAAAGAAAGAAATATATGGGAAGCCAGCGCTATGGCGTAGTGGGTAAGGCCTCCGCCTGCAGTGCCAGCATCCCATATGGGTACCGATTCAAGACATGGCTGCTGCATTTCTGATCCAGCTCTCTGCTTTGGCCTGGGAAAGCAGTGGAAGATGGCCCAAGTCCTTGGGCCCCTGCACCTGTGTGGGAGATTTGGAAGAAGTTCCTGGCTCCTGGCTTCAGATTGGCTCAGCTTTGCCCATTGCAGCCATTTGAGGAGTGAACCAGTGAATGGAAGACCCCTCCCTCTCTCTCTGCCTCTCTGTAACTCTGCCTTTCAAATAAATAAATAAATATATACATAAACCTTAAATACTGTAGCACTCAAGGGGCATGCAGGGTGGTAGAGGCTGGATAATGGGGTAAACAGGGCCCCGTCATAGTATTCTGTCTCCATGTGCATGTGTATAAACCTTCCATATTAAGGCTTTAAAAAGTGAAGTCACAAACATTGGAACAGAAAGATGTTTTTCTTTCTTCTAGCACATGTGTTGTGAGAGTCAGCAAAAAAAAAAAAAAAAAAAAAAAAAAGGGACTCTGGACTCTGGTTCCCTGGTTATTCAGTCACAAGTGGACCGAGCGTGAACACGTTACTTTCCACTGCACTGAGCAAAAGCAGATGGCAAGACAGAAAGGCTCCACAGCAACACTAAGCCAGAGAGGGCTCTGGGGTCAGCCCGAGCCCACTGCACATGCACTACGGACCGGAGAAAGTACATGGAGCCCTTTCCCAAGGTCAAATTTAACCAGGAGACAGGGGCCCTCTGAGGACACACAGGCCCCCAGGCATCTAAGTCCTCTCTCAAAGTGTGAGACTCAGCTCACACCCCCACCACCCCCTCCCCAGCAGGTAGGGGAAGAAGTCCACATGGTAATCTCGTTTCCAGCTGTCAAGTTATAGCAAGCCTTATAAAACAGCCCCTCTCCACCTGCTCGGGCCTGAAGTTCCTTCTTCCCAACATGCACACATCAAAGCTAATTCCTGAGAACGACGATATTTGGAGGTGGGGCCTGTGTGAGCTGATTGGGTTTTCAGGGTGCTGCCCTCCTGAAGGGGATTTGTGCTCTTCTAAGAAAGCTGCTCTCCCTCTCCACCAAGGGGGGCACAGCCAGAAAACAGCCGTCCGCACACAAGGAAGAGGGTCCTTACCGGGAACCAGACTGGCCAGCACCTGGATCTTGAACTCCCCGGCCTACAGAACTGTTAGAAATAAGTTTCTGTTGTTGCAGTCACCCAGTCTGTTTGTTTGTTCTTGTTACAGCAGTCTGCATGAAGATATTATCTTTGCATTATTTCAAATGAATCTAAACAAACCCCAGAGATTTGGAACTAAGAAGAATGTTAGTACTGGTGAAGAAGCTACAGCTAGAATCAGCAGATGATCAGAGACGGAAGGGATAGTTTGCAATGAAAATTGCCTTTCTGCCCTGTTTAGAATGGTTAATTCTGACATCAAGGGTCTTTTAAGTAAATAATACCTCAATGGTATCAATCACCACAGTAACTTAAGAGCTCAGATTCTGTGTGTCTGCAAGCTACGGTTTATTGAGTTTCCTCCTGTGACTCCTAATCTAGTTCAGGGACTTGCATCTCAGGAATGCTCAGATATGTGGATAGCGTGCCTTTCACTGACATGATCAGAAAAATCACCCTTTAAATCAAATGAAATGAAAATAAATTCTTAAAAATTTCAAAACATATGGGGCCGGCATTGTGGCACAGCAGGTTCAGCCGCCTCCTGCGACTCTGGCTTCCCATATGGGTGCCAGTTCAAGTCCTGGCTGCTCCAGCTTCCTGCTAATGGCCTGGGAAAACCAGCGGAAGATGGTGCAAGTGCTTGGGCCCCTGCCACTCATGTAGGAGACCCAAATGAAGCTCCTGGCTTCGGCCTGACCCAGCGCTGGCCACTGAAGTTCTCTGGGGAGCAAACCAACAGATGTAAGATCTCCGTCTCTCCCTCTGTAACTCCTTCAAATAAATGAAACATTTTTTTTTTAATCTAAAAATATAAAACAAAATCAAACACTCTGACTGCAACAGGTGAATGGCCACTCTGGGCTTATTCCAGAAACACCACCTAAAAATCACAGAGCTGCTCAGCTTGTTTCTTGGATTGAAAAAGCCGAGAGTTACGATTTGGCTCCCACTGGCATATTGGCTCCTACTGTATATTTAGGCTGCATTTTGTCCCACTGGTTGAATTTTAACATCCACAGAAACTCCTGGGAGGAAACAGACTCGGTACGATCATTATGGAATCAGGATGTCCACATTCTTGAGTATAAATGACTCTAAAAAGTTCATGGAAAATGTGTATTATGAAAAAAGCATACATTTTGAAAAATTATTGCACCAAAATGAACTTATTTTTAATTCCATTTTCCAAGAACTTTGCGAAGTCCCCTTGCACTTGCCCTTGCCCTTGTCCGGGAGTCTTTTCCTAAGGACACGGATGAGACTACACCTGAGTCATTCCATGTGCACCTGAATAACACACAACATAAATGAAAGGAGTGGATATTTCTACGAGGAATCAACTTCAGGCAGTGAGAGCTATTCTAATATGGAATCAGAGTCCCAAACAAACAGAAATAAACACACACACCATTGTAGGGAACAATGTCTGTCTCTCTCCCTGACTGTGAAAATCAGATCTCTGATTTATTTCCCAGGAAACTTCAACAACAAGTACTACTTAGAGACAGTCTCTGTTTTCACATCCTCCATGCTACCACCTCCCAGAGATACAGCAGGTGGGCTGTCCCTTCCAACCGGGAGACTCTCGAAGCCACCCAACTGTGCAGCCACATCCCCAGACTTCAGGGTACCACACACGTGTACATTTCAGAAAGGAACTTCCAAGAGCCCTTCTCTGGCTCTGGGCTCAACTGTGGGACATGGAAAAAAAATCAGCAGGCTAAGGTTAGGTTTCAAAAAAGCAGACACAATCATCTAAGCAATTTGGAATTGGGCTGTACCACACACAGGACCAAAAGAAAGTTAACAGGGGACGGAGAGTGTATAGTTAGTGTAACTAGTGTATAGTTAGAACGTATATTTTGAAAGAAACTCACACACACCCCTCCAGCCAGGGCCAAGGCAGTGCCTCAGTGAGGCCTTCCCCATGACAGCACCGATCACCAATCCACGCCTCCAGTGGAAAAGGATATTCCTGGGTTACAGCTTAACCCTCATTCCCACTTGCCCAAAGTGACATGCCTCCCCTGCACACAAACATGGGGCTCAGGCTAAGTGGAGGCACCAAAGCCGCCTCTGTATTTCTACAAAGCATGTGCTAAATGTGCACGATGTACACAGCCGAGGAACCAGAACACGGTGCAGCTCCGCACTAGCCCCTCAACTCGTCCACCCCTCTCTTCCTCCTGGATGCCTCCTGTGATCTGCTGGCTCTGCTCTCTCCCAGGGAACAGTTTCCAAGAGCAAAGAGACCAGGGACTGATGCCCCAAAGGCACGAACACTCATGCACACACTCCCACACAATTGTACATACACACAGTTAATTTAGATCATGCTCTACCCACTGACAGCAGTCAGCTCTCAGGCCCGAGGCTGTCTTCCATCCACACAGACGAACAAAACATTCAGTGAACAGTAAAATCCAGACCCAGCCGGGCAGCAAGATGCCAGAGGAAGTAGGGTGAGTTTGGCTATTAAAAAGTTCAGCACTCAGCACTCTCTCACTCGCTTCACCACCACCACCACCCCCCCACCTCCGCCTTTGTCTCTCTCCCTCTCAAATTTTTAAATACTTTAAAAGTGGAGGAGTGGTGCTTAGTCTAGAGGTTAAGATGGTAGGGGGATGCCCATATCCCACACTGGAATACCTGGGTTCAGTTCCTGGCTCTGACTCCTGACTTGAGCTTCCTTCTAAAGCTGGAAGTAGTTGGATTGAGATCCCGACTCCAGGCTTCAGCCCTAACCCTGGTCATTGCAGGCATTGAGGGAGTGAACCAGCCAATGGTTGCACATTCTCTCGTGCGTGCTTTCTCTCTCAAATAATAATTTCAGCATTTCATCCTTGGGGAAAAGATTTCAGTGACAAAACCTCACCAACACACTTGTATTTTAAAGAATAAAGTTCATTGTCTTTTTCTGAAATGAAAGATAAAAAGCCTGGGAAACATCAGCCATAAAACCCACTATCCAGAAACAACACCAAAATTATGTATGTTGGCTTATTCTCTTCCAAGCTTTCTCTTCCTGTAAACAGATGGACTGTTGCAAACAATTCATGCCTGCACAACCCCATCATTACAGCACACAGACAAAGAGCAAGCTTCGTGATGCATGTTTTCCACCAGAAACAGAAGCCGCAATTGTCTCGGGCTAATTCAAAACGAAGCCAGCAGCTGGGAGTACTCTTTGACCATCACCCTTGAAACTGAGCAAGCCAGGGGCCGGGCCGGGCGGTGTGGACGCTGCTGGAGGAATGAAAACCTGAGCCTCCCAGGCCAGGTGGGGGGTGGCCAGGTTTCCTTCCCGGACCAGCCATTCCCTAGAAACGTCATCCTGGGAAGCTAAGTCTGTCCCCCAACAAAGGATCTCCCTATTTACTAAAACCACCAAGGCTGCTCCAGCAAAGAGCCGGTTCACAGTTTGCTCCACACACATTCAGAACCTGCCACGCTGTACTACAGGCATCTCTGCACATCTGATTCCCGCCTCCCCACTATGCGAGCCATCAAGTCTGGGGCTGCGCTGCACTCCTCTTCACGTCCTCTGAGGCCAGCACATAGTAGGTGGTCAAGAACTGTCTGCTGCACAGATGGGCTCATCTTCACCCATCAAAACAGAAGACGTAGCCACCTTCATTTTCGTTGTATATTACAGAAAAAGGGAGCAGATCCCCCCCGATCTTGGCTGCAGGTTCTGTATTTGAGTCTGAAGTCCACAGGAAAGGCAGCAGTAATGCTGTAGATTTATTTATCTTATTTGCTGACACTGTTAGAGTATTCCAGGAGCCCAGGTTCAATTTGGAAAACAGGGTAAGGTCAATGGTGTAATACCAGGTACCTACCAACAGCACTGGGGGAAGATCAGAACCCTTCCATAGTTTACTTACTTACTTACTTACTTTTAAAATGTAATTGAAAGAGTTAGTGAGCGAGCAAGAGAATATTCCATCCACTGGTTCACTCCCCAGATGGCCACAACAGCCAGGGCTGGGCCAGGCTGAAGCCAGGAGCTTCATCCGGGTCTCCCAAGTGGGTGCAGGGACCCAAGCACTTGAGCCATCCTCAGCTACTTTCCCAAGCCATTAACAGGGAGCTGGATCAGAGGTGAACAGCACCCATATGGGATGTCGGCACAGCAGGCAGCAGCTTTTACCTGCTATGCCACAGTGCCAGCCCCCTACAGTTTCTTGACATCCAATACAATCAGGTCTCTTCCACCAGAGATCCATGAATACCAGGTAATGCTCACTACTGTATCCCAGAGCCTGCACAAAGGCGTTCAATGAATACCTGTGAGTGAATGAGAAAAGACACAGCAGGCCTCAGTCTGCCCTCAGAAGGCTTTACTAATACAGTGGATCTTGACCAAGGTCACCCATCGTAAATACTGGGAGAGCCTTTCCTACTACTCACAGGCCAGGCTCTGCCCCACAGCTCCTGACGGTGTGTAGGCATGCCTGCTTTCACATAGCAACTCAGGTGTTTCTGATACACACACACACACACACACATACACGTCGGAGAACTTGTGCCCCAGACAGGAAATTAAAGCTAGCATTATAGCACAAATACCGGCGGAGGGGCGGAGGGAAGAGCAGGTACCAATTTCTATTTAAGCATCAATTTTGCCCTCCCTGTCCTCAGCTTTCCCAACCCCGACAGCATCTGGTCATAAGACAAAGCAGGTGGAAACCACCACAACCACCTAATGGTCCCAGAGACTGCGATGCAGCTCTGAGCCACTCTGACCACGGTCTCCTGCACGCAGCAAGGGGCAGCTGCTCTCGTGGAGCCAGGCGTGGGCATCAGAGGTTGGCCCGGTCCCCTCACTGACCCTGCTCTAGGAGCCACCTGCCTGGCGTCTTACACAGGAATGGGCCGCCTGTGGGGAACCCTCAAGCCAGAAAAGTGTCTCCAGAAAGAAGTCGCACTGCAGCTCGGACAGAAACTTCCTTCTGCAAGTTTTCCCTTAGGCTGCAGGCCAAACCTCAAGCTAAAAGATGGATGTGCATTTGTGAGGAAGTTCACAGCCTCGGGGGGCTTCCCACCCAGGCCTTAGCAAAGACCCACAGACAGCCACCCCCAAAGCCCTGGACTCAGCCGATAACCTCTCCAAAGCCAGGGCCAGGAGAGAGGAGGCTGCGTAGAAAACCCAGCCTCACTCAGACCCCCTTCAGCCTGGAATCACCCACCTGCCCCACCCAGCTCCCATCAAGGTCGGGTGGAGCTGTGCCCACTTCCCCTAGGTCTCCCCTTCCTAAACAGATCTCCTGAGTTTCTCTCCTCTCTTTCTTGGCTCCCCCACATAGGTGGGCCCTGTGCATCTACACTCAAAGGCTGCCCTCCTCTTCTTCCTCAGAGGAGGGTCCTCAGAGTGCTACCCTTTGTGGATTTGCCCCCACCCACTCCAGCTGCCTACGTGTGGAGCAGTGCGGATGCCAACATGAATAAGACACAGTTCCATCCCCTCCCTCCAGGAGGGCAAGGCCTCACCCGAACAGAAAACCAGGACAGAAAACCAGGAAACAGGCAACCCTGGGGGCATCATGGGAGCACAGGGGATGAGTGAGGATCACGGGGCCTCCTAGGGAGAGGGCACCCAGCTGGAGTCCACAGCCCAGGCTGAGTCATCGCTGGCTGAACAGTGTCTACAAAGGGGAAGGAATGCAAAGCAAGACACAGAAGTAGCCCCGTGCCTCGAGTCAGTAGGGAGAAATGTCACACACTTCAGCGTGACAAGCAGGTGGCAGGCAGGTGGGGAGCCCCAGGCGAGGGCGGTGGGGCTGGCAGGCAGAGGCCAGCGCCTGCAGGGCCACTCCCTTCAGCCCTTAGGGTGCCACCTAAGGCTCTGCTGGGCTTTCCCAGGAGTGTTACATGACACAGAACCACAGGCCCGAGCTCAACCCGTCATCATGGGACAACCGAGTCCATGGCCCTCATTAGAGTCGCCTGGGACCCAGGCGTGGCCATGGCCTTCGAGCAAAGCCTGTCTCTAGATATAGGTTCCTCTGCCGTAAGTGCCAGAGGCTGGGTTCCCTAAGCAGCTCCCCACTGGTCTTTAATTTGGTAGCACCCAGGCATTCCGGTCTGAACCCAACCATTTCAGGTCACAGAGTGTCTCTCTAATTGCTGGGAGTGTGTAGACGGAGTGGAGGGGCACACAAGATTAGAGGCCATGCTCTAAAATTGAGCCCTTCATTTCCCCTTTGGTTCTGAAAAGGCAAATGAGCACTGGGCTGCAGTCTACCTAAAAGCAGACAGGCTCCCAACCCTGCTAACGCGGAATCAAAGGCCACAGGGGCTGCCGCCTGTCAGGAGACCCATCTAGTCTGAAATCTGCACAATCGGCAAGAGAGCACTTTGCTCAGAGCTTTTGCTTACATGCAGCCATTAGTCACTTCTGCCTCCAAGCCCGTTTCCTTCCCTATGTAAACACCACCACCATCGTCCACAGCACACACTGAGTAATCGCGCGTCTGGCACTGTTCACAGCAACCCTATCAAACAGACGACCCTATTTCACCGATTCTGGGACCAGGCCCAGGGATATTCTTCTTAGTGCGACATAAAACAGAGTGTGAAGCTCAGCTGACACTTGCTGGTTTGAGGAAATACATTTTTTTTATCCCTATCGAACTGATAGTGACACTGAGTGTGGGGAGGATGCCTATCTTGCCCTAATGCAAATATTTGTTCCAGGTAATCTGTTGGGTAATCAGCAGTTAGATTATTCGAGTGTGTGTGTCTCTGAGAAGCCGTGCTGCCTTCCAACACTGAAAACACAAGTTTGCAGCGTCGAAGCCATTTTGTGCTCTGGGATTCTTCAAAGCTTTCTTTGCTTAATTCAATCATCTGCTCCCTAACCAATTCTATTTTCCCATCAATTTCTTTGATGAACATTGCCTTCTCCCCTTTTTCTATCTCTACAGACCTCGGTTCAGAGATTTCCACCCAAAGGTCATTCATCCATTCAACCCCACCTTTGCCTCCCCACCTTTGCCTCCTCCCTCGCCGTCCCCTGTCCCTATCCTCCTCCAGGAAACCTTCAGTGATTTCTCCATGGCCATCTTCTCTCTCTTCTCTCCTTTCCCCCAGTCTCCATCAGGGTCTTGGCCAGCTTAGCCTTAGAAAGCCTCACAAGGAAAGCCTGGCCCATGGAGACATGTGAGCCTGGTGATCCGGCTAAGTTATTACCCTATCTGAGCCTCAGTGACTTTATGCATAAAACTTTGGAACCTATTTCACAGAACTCTAGTGAGAATTTAGATGACACCTATCATATGCTCATGAACACCAGCACACAGTAAATGCTCACTTAATATTTGCCATCATTATAGCCACATTGCATTGTAATGATGTTTATCTATGTATTCTCCACAATCTGATCTCACAGCAGGTACCACATCATATTCCCTAGCATACCCCAAGGGCCACAAGTGCTAAGGGGAAAAAAATGCTGTTGCATGGATGGAAAAACGAACGTATGACTGAGCGTGTAACACACGCAAGGCATTATGCTTGGGAATCCAAAGGCAAGGAAGCCGTGCAGACTATCAACTCCAGCACAAATGCTGGCAATGGGCCGGCACTGCAGCTCATTAGGCTAATCCTCTGCCTGAGGTGCCAGCACTCCGGGTTCTAGTCCCAGTTGGGGCGCCGGTCCTGTCCCGGTTGCTCCTCTTCCAGTCCAGCTCTCTGCTGTGGCCCAGGAAGACAGTGGAGGATGGTCCAAGTGCTTGGGCCCTGCACCCGCATGAGAGACCAGGAGGAAGCACCTGGCTCCTGGCTTCAGATCAGCGTAGCGCCGGCTGTAGCGGCCATTTAGGGGGTGAACCAACGGAAGGAAGACCTTTCTCTCTGTCTCTATCAACAACTCTACCTGTCAAATTAAAAAAAAAAAAAAAAAAGCTGGCGATGTCCTGGCAAGGTGCTGTGCAAGTACATTAGGAAGCAAAAGTAATCCTGGCAGGACAGCACGCTCAAGAAACATACGAATGGAACAAAAACAAAGAAACAAAGACAGAAGGGAAGGGATGGCACTAGCAAAGGCTAAGAGACTTAACGTGCATGGCCTGTCTCGGAGTGCTCAGAGCCTGGGTACCACAGGCAGAGCTCCTCTGGCCCCTCAAGGCTCAAAGGAAAAGTGGACAGATAGGAAAAAACTATGTGCCAGCTTCAATTTTTCTGCACCAAATTCAACTTATTTTTAATTCCATCTTCCATGGACCTTTTGAAGTTCCTCTCATACGTATTTTTCTGTGGAGGGGAGCCACACAGCTTTCCTCAGAAGGGCCCGAGGTCTGAAAGATGAAAGGCCCCTGTGACATTGTCAGGGGGTGGGGACAGCAGAGGGCAAAGGAAGGGAGGGGGCGCTCACTGGTGCACAAGAGCCCAGCTGGCACAGGGCAGAAGGCCAACCTGCCGAGCGAGCTTTACCGTGTGGCAGTCGGGAGTCGCAGAGGGAAGTGGGTGATGAGATAGGCGATCTGTCTGCAGCAGGAAGGCCAGCCAGGAGGAGGAGGAAGAAGCCCGATCAGCTGCCCAGGAAGGGGAGATAAAGGCAGTGGGATAAGAACAGGAGTGAAGGTGCCCATTTAGGAAGCAAGGAAGAGTTCAAAGGATCCCAAGACCGAGGTCTGCTCTAGCTAGCTGGATGCAAAGCCGAGAAGAACAAAGTCACGGAGCAGAAGGAAGGGGAGTCTTGCCTTTGTCTCCTCCTCTCTTAGATGTCGACTGAGAGAGGGAGGTGAGGGCACGACCTCCACAGGAAGCCATCCCTGGGGGAGGCGGGGTCACAGAGGGCCGTGCGCAGGCTGTGGCTCCTCTCGGGGCAATCTGCACATCGGCATGCTCACCTCTGCATCGCCCACCCCTCCTCCTCTGCCCACTGCTCTCCCTCCTCTCTGACCAGGACGCAGTCTCCCAGGCCTTTTTGGAAGGGCCAAAAATAGAGCCTCGGCGAATGCCACGGAGGGGGAGGGTGAAAAATGATCCAGCAAGTGAAGGAGAGCAGGAAGGAGCAGAGAGACAGGAGGCTGGGGGCCCAGGGGAGGAGTGACCCCCAGGAGGACGGTGGACAATAGCAAATGCGGGCAGGACAAAGGCAAGGTGGAGGTGGAGAAGAGGTGAGCCCACTCTGCAATGTCATCAGGAAGACCACCAGCGAGAGAAAACAGCGAACCTCTCATTAGCTCAGACTTAAAAAAAAGAGAAAAAAAGCTGTTTTTACTGAGAGACAGAAACAGAAAGACCTGTCATCCGCTCCTCGTTCCCTCCCCAAGGAACCAGGAATGCAATCCAAGTCTCCCCCACAAAAGATCCAACTACTAGAGCCATCACCTGCCGCCTCCCGGGGGGCACACATCAGCAGGAAGCTGGAATCTGGGGTGGAGCCAGGACCCAAACCAGGCCCACTGGTAGGGGAAGCAGGAATCCCAAGCAGAATCTTAACTGCTACACCAAACAGCCCTCCCAGTGTATTTCCACCACAGTGCTACACAAACAGTAAGGCCCAAGATTACGCAGAGCCTGCATTTTTGTAGGAAGAACCAATGAACCCAACAGATTCTTAGGAGATACCTAAGAACGCTCCAGATGTAGCCGAAGGAAGACACGCACAGGGAGCCAGAAATCCTGGGTTTGTCAACTCATTTGTAGAAGAATGGGGAGCTACTGTGTAATGGGCACGGAGTTTGGGATGGTGGGAAAGTTCTGGAGATGGATGCTGCTGATGATTGCAATGAAATCTTCAGAATGTCTATTTTACCACACTAAAAGAAAAAAAAAAAAAAAGACAGTAACAACCACCGGGGAAGGTGGGTGTTGGCAAGGGAGGAAACGGGCTCCAAAGCTTCCATAATTAGTGCAGCCACACAGCTTCCAAGCTCCCCACCAGCCCGCTCTAAAACCAAGATGGCAATGGCCCTGGGCCACGCAGCCGTGTTCCCACAACGCTGCTGAAGGGGACAGCAGGGCTCTGTTCTCCCAGCTCTGTTTTTCTCTCAGGCCCCATCCTGTCGGGTGTATTTTACTCCAGCCCCGAAGCTAAAAATGTCTTTGTAGAGAACAATGCTGGGGACCGGAAGGTGCCACCAGATGCTGCCTGCCACGCCTCCACACCTCAGCTCACAACCAGGGCAGGAATCCCTCCTCCCAGCTCCATGTTAAAAATCCCCTTTCTTCTTCGTACCCCGTGTCGGGTCTGGGACTCTGATCACAAGCAGCCAAGACCTCCCCGGCAGCCATACAAGGTCACTGTCACACGGGTGGGGGCACCCTTCACGGCCAGGCCAGACTCAGTGATAAGAAGGAAGGAATACAGAGGAAATCAGTACCTCTGAACGTGATGAATGGGCCCAGAAATCAGAAACAAGAGCAAACAAGCCTTCTACCTTGCAATGAAGCTCTCAGCGTGTTTGCAATCACTCAGAGCTAAGGGCCATTCTGAACACAGCCCCTGCACTCCGATCCCAAATCCATGCTGTGTTACATCCGCAAGATCTCACCCAGCAAACTCCACACAACCAATCAAGGTTTCCTGCACGTTGTTCCGTGAGACACACGCCTTTCGGGCACGAGGGAAGTTCCCATACCTTTGCACCTTCCGTGCCATCTCACGTGCCTCAGGCCACCAATCAGAGCCTTTGAATGAACACAAACCATGTATTCAGACATTCTGACTACATCTGGCTTTCAAATCCCGGGGACGAAGTGGGTTCCCTTTTGCCCTACTTGAATCGCAGAGCGAAAAAGAACCTCCCAATAGGCACCAGCCAGCAGAATAATAAGCCCCTACCACCTACACACCACGCGTGCAGTCCTTAGATCGTGATAACAGCGTGCAATTAAGAGACGGTTCCAACCACACAGTTCGGGATCCTATTTTCTCTAAAAATACTTACTCATTTTCTAATTAAACAAACAATTAGTAGAAAGCACAGCCTGAGAAACTGCGTAGGTGTCACCATCTCACTACGCTGATATACTGTGACAAACGACGCCAACCAAAGGGTGAAGAAAACGTGTCTGGTTCCTAATGTTTGCACAAATGGATGACCACACTGCCTCGTGTTTACAGTACGGCTCACTCCAAACTTGAAATGGACACGATTCACGGCAGACACCCTAAAGGGAAAAACAGTTCCTTAGACAGAGGCCAGATTTCTTGGGCTGGGGAAACGCAGCTGACTAGAGAACACATTCGAGGTGGTGTACGTGTGTGGCTGTTTGAGATGCGGCAACAGCACAGAAGGTCCCAGGCTGAAAGCAGTGGAAGACAATGCGCTCCATGTTTTTGATCCTGTGTCTCTGTCTACACACTCAGAGACACAAAGCGAGGCGAGGCCCTGTAGCAGCTCATGGACGAGAATCTGCTGGCTCCATTTGACTATGCAAAGTTAACACTCTCTTGGTTTGGTACTGGTGAAATCAAACGGGTAGCTGAATCTCCCTACACTGTAAAAAGGCAGATGGTAAGAGCATCTTGCTCCTGCCCTGCTAATAGTATTCACATATCTCTGCAGGAGGATGTGTCTACAGGCACAGGCTATTTTTAAATTCATTCATTTAAAATTCTTATTCATTCATTCACTCAATAAATATTTATTGAGCCCAGGTACTGTGGAAACAGAGATACGTACAGCCAAGGTTTACTCTCGTGGAGTTTATAGGCGTGGCGGGGAGAGGAAACAGACAAAAGAAGTCCATGCATCAAATAAAAATGTCATGGAACTATACACGTGCCATACAGTTCAGCAGAGCAAGAGGAAGGGAGTGGGGGATACAGGAACAGGCAGTGAGGGTGGTCAGGGAAGGCCCTTCAGATGTCACACGTGAGCCGAGACCTCACGAACGTCTGCAGAACAGCACCGCAGGCGGAGGAAACAGCACAGAGGAAAGGAATCTGGCCAGGACACTTAAGCCCCACAAACAAGGGGGACAAAGGGCAGCAGAGGAGAGTCATGTTGGGGGCACCTGCCACAGGCATGGAGGCCATGGTCAGGGACATCTGACTTTTGCTCCACTTGCAAAAGAGTCTTGGAAATCAATAAGGAACTAGTAACTAAAACACCAACGTGTGCAGAGCTCAGCAAACATGATACACTTGGAATCAATCCCTTGAGAGACACGCCGAAAAGCAAGGAAGTGGGCACTGGTGTAGCACCCAAGGGCTTTCATTGCATCACTTCACGTGGATGGATGTTTATTTTGGGCACAATGAGGTCTTGAGCTTAAAGACAGGCAATAAAAAGAACGTCCAGCTCCTAATTACTAAGAAGCCAGTTCATGCCATCACTACCACAGCTCAAGAGAACTCCAGACGGCAGCGGGCAGGAGGAGACTTCAGCACCCTCCTCCTTCTCACGATTCCAAGTCATCTCTGTGGAGTGGCCTGGGATGCAGACCCTACCCGTGCCAGAAGGTCTGGTCACCGAAAGGAAACACAGAACTACCACACTGAAATAAGGCCACGGCACCCTGAATTTCCCATTGTGCCGGCTGGTATGAAGCCACCACATGATGGCTGAGACTTTCCAGAACACTTGCCTTTCTCTGCATCCCTACTGCCAATAGGCCCCTCAGGCCGCGACTGTTCCAATCCCCATCTTCCCAAACCAGCCTCTCCTCCATATCCACCATGTCAGGCAGCCCAGGCTGCCTTAGATGTGAGTGCTTCTCTCCCCACAAAGCTTCCAGACTACATCAATCATCTTTTTGTTGCTACAGTGAAATAAATGCCACAGGCTACAGTTCTGGAGGTTCACAGTCCAAGATCAGGTAGGTCCCAGCAGTGGGGCTTCTGGGGATTTTGTTCTTGCTTGCAGAGTTGCAAGGTAGCAAGCACAGAGCAGCACCTGGCAGGAGACAAGGAGCATGCAAGTCTGTGTCTGTCTATGGGGTCTCCTACAAAGCTACTAGGATTTAATGAGGGGGGCTCCACCCTGAAACCCAATCCAATCACCCCCCTCCCTCAAAGAACAGCATAACTGGATTAGATTTCCACCCTTACTTCCATTAACGCTAAGACTTTCATTCATTCACTCAATAGGCAGGGTGTCAGCACTGTAGTGTACTAGGCTAAGCCTCCACCTGCAGCACCAGTATCCCATATGGGCACTGGTTCATGTCCTGGGTGCTCCTCTTCCAATCCAACTCCCTGCTGATGCACCTGGGACAGCAGAAGACAGCCCAAGACCTTGGGCCCCTGCACTCACATGGGAGACCAGGAAGAAGCTCCTGGCTCCTGGCTTTGGATTGACTCAGCTCTGGCCACTGCATCCATTTGGAGAGTGAAACAGCAGATGGAAGATCTCTATTTCTGCCCCTGCCTCTCTCTGTCCATAACTCTACCTCTCAAATAAATAAAAACTTAAAAAAAAAAAAAACTTAAAAAAAAAAAAAAAAAAACACTTCAGAGACCAAACCCTTGAGTTTGGGCATGTGTATTCAAACCATGGCCTGAACTCAAGACCCCTTTGCAAGCCCTCCCCCAGAATCAAATCTTTACCTTGACCTCCTAGACCTGTGCCAATCTCCCATCTTTCATTGCTTCCAACCCACCACCTCCACTCCACAGGTCCCATCAGGGCCAAGCTCCTCCTGCTGGGCTGCCCTCCCACGTTCCTGTCCCAGCTTACCCAGCGCTCAACAGCCAGAAGAGCCATGGTTCTTTCACAGTCTTTCTTCACCAGTCCTGCCCTCACTGGCTAACTTCTCTTCTAGAACTCACAACACACAACAGGGACCCCCAACAATTGCCATAAAGGAAAAACAGCTTTTCAGATGACTAAGGTGGAGAGAGAGTTTTCAGAGGCATCCCCATTCCCACTGGGTAGCCTAAGCCTTTGGAGAAGGATTCCTAACAGTAACAAAACAGTTGGGATGTTCCAAGTACAAGTTTGAGAACAGCAGCTGTAGACACCCGACTTCAATCTAGGTGGCAGCTCTTAGCGGACAAACGCCAGACATCTCTTTTATAACCACCACTTTCATGAAGAACACAGCAGGGTAGGTGCTGGGCCAAGCAGTCCAGATGCTTGTGTGTCACATCTGACTTCAATATTCCGCTCTGGCCTTCGATTCCTCTTCCTGCTAATATACGCCATAGCAGGTAGCAGCCATAGCTCAGACGGCCAGGTCCATGCCACCAAAATGGGAGAGCTCAATTGAGTTGCTGGCTCCTGGCGTCTGCCTAGCCCAATGCAGGTCATTTCAGGCATCTGAAGAGTGAACTAGTGGAAAGAAGCTCTCTGTCTCTCAAACTAATATATATATATATATATATATATATATATATATATATGTATGTATGTGTATGTGTGTGTGTATGTGTGTGTGTGTATATATATATATATATATATATATATTAGTTTGGACAGGCAGAGTTAGACAGAGAGAGAGAGAGACAGAGTCTTCCTTTTTCCATTGGTTCACCTCCCAAGTGGCCACTACAGCTGGTGCGTTGCGGCCGGCGCGCTGCATTGATCGGAAGCCAGGAGCCAGGTGCTTCCTCCTGGTCTCCCATGCGGGTGCAAGGCCCAAGCACTTGCGCCATCCTCCACTGCTCTCCCGGGCCACAGCAGAGAGCTGGCCTGGAAGAGGGGCAACCAGGACAGAACCCGGCACCCCAACTGGGACTAGAACCTGGGGTGCCGGCGCCGCAGGCGGAGGATTACCCTAGTGAGCCACAGCATCAGCCTCAAATAATAATTTTAACAATAACAACAACAACAAAAATGTAGCATCCTGCCCCCAAGAGATATGAGCCACGACCAACATTCATTCCCTTTGCAAAAATAACTTAGGACAAAGAGATTAAGAGTCGATGTTCATAAACACAGCGCACTCAGCAGTACTTGTACAGGACAGCAATAAGACAAACAAAAGTTTGGTTTCTGCTAGATTGAGTGACTGCAAGAAAATCCCTAACCAATGCAACACACACTACGGGGACCACACTTCCATGCATGTTAAGAACCCTCTGCAGAGCCTGGAGGGAAATCAAGCAGCCACAGCCACACGACAGCTTGAGACACATCAACTGGAATACACACTGTATCATTATCTCCAGGAATGCTAATTAATTAAGAACATCCTTTTTTTCCAGCATGTGTAGAACAAGGTAATAAGATAGACCCAGACTATAAGGGGCCCGGAGGTAATAGTAACACATCAATATTTTCATTCACTCAAAAATGTGCAGAAGTATGGAGGGCACCAAGGCCTTTCATTTACTGTGGAAGCAAGAGAACCAAGCTGAATTCTACTTCAGTTCTCTTTAGTTAAACGCAGAGAACCAAACCCACGCACTGGGCTCAGGAGACGACCAATGAAGAGTTCCTTCGGGGTCTCCCCCAGCTTGACTGTGAAGTGACTTATGCCAGGCCCTGGCTTGGGGTGTGAGGTGGGGCAGGTGAGCTGTGTTCCAAAGCGAACCTGGAGCACAGAGGGGAGGCCCGAGGGAAAGCCACATAACGTAACCAGCCAGAGAGGAGCCCACACGCACGTTCCCAGAGCTGGCTTCCCCCGGAGAAAAACCACCCTTGAGGGTGCTGCACAGGAAGTGAAGAGGGGTGACCCAGATGTCAGCACGCCGAGGACCTGGCTGTGGTTCCGAAATCGCACGTGCAAGGCCCCAGGCAGAGGAGAGTGCGACCGGGCTGAGGGGAGGGGGCTCCTCAGCCGCTGCCTGCTCTATTTTCAGCGCGAGGACTCCATGCTAAGGAAGCACACACGAGCCCCACCCGTTTCTGTGACTACAGAAAGAACAAGAGACCCGGACTGATTGGGAGCGGCACGCTTCTGCCTCGTGTCGGGACATTCTGAAGCGGGAACCATGGCAAGTCCAGCAGAGGACAATGTCTGTCTGTCTGTCTTTCTCTCTCTCTGTTTCGTGGAACCCACTGGCAAATCTACGTGAAAAACAGCACAAGCGAAGCTGCTGGGAAAGCAGCTATGAAGCCCTTTGCGACTGTCTCCACCGCCCAACTGCGAACTCCATTCCCGTCCTGTGGTTCCGCCTCCTCAGAGAGCAGAAGAGGGGGAAAGGCCTAGGACCCAACACGGAACACCAGGGTCTCCACCCTACACCTCTTAGGGCCCAGGGCTGTTCCCTAGACCTTTCCACGAGACATAACCAGCCAGGCTGCCTAGGGGCCAGGTCTGTAACAGCTTCCACTTACCAAACCCCTGCCAGGTGCTGCACAAGCTTCCACACTGCCACCATCCACACGGCAAGTGCTCCTGTCATGCTTGTTGCTTCCATTCGAAAGAGAGACAGAATCAGCCCAGAGAAATGGGGCGATAACTAGGCTGAAACTACACAGCCAGGAGAGCCCGAGCAGGCCAACCCTTCGCTCCACGGCAGGACGGCCCAGCTCTGCCCGTGCCTTTGAGGGCTGACAGAAGCACCAAGGGGACCCTGACCCTTCACTAATCTGTCCAGTGTGTCAGCCTCCCCGGTCAGCCACCAGCAAACACTACGTGAAAACAATGAATGAAGATGCACAAAAAACAGGAAGACCCACTCCTCCAACGGTGACTTCTTAACTCCTTGACCTTGAACAAGGTCTGTCACCCCTGAGCTTTCTTTGTTCAGGTCCCCCTTGTGTACAGGTGTTTGCTTCTCCCTCTACTGCAGGATTTGAAGCCAAGTGCATGACAGACCAACATGCACGTACTGTCATACGTGGTGGCACTAATGCAGGTTATGTGTGTGAAATCTTCTACAGATTATAGTATGTCAACTTCATTTCAATTAATCATTTTAAAGTGAACAATTCAGTGACAAAGAATATACTCATGTCAGGCAATGACCACCTCTAAATAGTCCCAAAGCATTGTCATTACCCTGAAAATAAGCCCCAGACTCCGTCAGGCCTCACTACCCTCCTCCCACCAGCCCCTGGCAACCACAAATTCACTGTCTCCATAAAGGTAGCCATTCTGAACACTTCACATCAATGGAATCACACAACATGAGACTTCAATTTTTTTCATCTGACTTTTCTGACACATGGTCTCGAGGTTCATGCTAGCTATAGCAGGTGTCAGTAATTCACACCTTTTGAAGGCTGGGCAATATTCCATCATGCATATACCACAGTCTGTTTATCTGTTCATCCACTGGTGAGCAGTTGGCTTCTTTTCCACCTTTTGACTACTGCAACTAGTGCTGCTACCAACCTTCAGGCAGCAAGTTCTGGCTTTCAAAGCCCTTCTACATGTGATTCATACAGGTATGGGAGGCACACCTGGTCACATGAATGATGCTTGGGCTGTGCTGCCTTCTTCATTAACTCTAAATCCTCCTCCCCGTTTTGAGTAAGAAAATGGCAAAAAACTTCACAACACTCAAGCACTCATATGAAGATTTTGTGAAGAAAGGAATGAAAGGGTGTTTATTAATGGTTTTTTAAGACAAATCGTAACTGAATATGTGTAACAGGACTCTCACAAATGAGAAGTTATTCCTAACATGCATGGAAGACATAAAATCTATATCAAGGGGCGGGGGCTATGGCATAGCAGGTAAAGCTGCCACCTGCAGTGCTGGCATCCCATATGGGCATTGGTTCGAGTCCCAGCTGCTCCACTTCTGATCCAGCTCTCTGCTGTGGCCTAGGAAAGCAGTAGACGATGGCTCAAGTCCTTGGGCCCCTACACCTGCGTGGGAGACGTGGCTCCCGGCTTCGGATTGGCACAGCTCTGGTAATTGCAGCCACCTGGGGAATGAACCAGAGGATGGAAGACCTCTCTCTTTCTCTGCCTCTGCCTCTCAAATAAATAAATCTTGAAAAAAAAAAAAAAAAGCAAAAGCTATATCAACAACTAAGATCTTCAACAAAAGATGACACTGCAGGAAAGTAGAGAGAAAAATGACACAACATAAGAAAATCTCTTCTTCACTGGTCCATTTCGGCTCTGCCATCTAATTTTGACTTTTCTTTTCCAGAATTTTCTGCTTTTTTTTAAAGATCTATTTATTTCTTTGAAAGGCAGAGTTACAGAGAGGCAGAGGCAGAGGCAGAGGCAGAGACAGAGAAAGATCTTCCATCCACTGGTTCACTCTTCAAATGGCCACAATGGCCAAAGCTGTGCCGATCTGAAGCCAGGAGCCTTGAGCTTCTCCAGGGTCTCCTGCAGGGATGCAGACATCCAAGATCCTGGGCCATCTTCCGCTGCTTTCCCAGGCCACAGCAAATAGCTGGATAGGAAGTGGAACAGCTGGGTCTTGAACTGGCATCCACATGGGATGCCGGGACTGTAGGCAGCGGCTTTACCCACTAAGTCACAGCTCCGGCCCCAGAACCATTTTCATCAAGTGGGTATTACTGCCACCCAGACACTTGCACCTCAAAACCTTGCGTAGGGGCCCAGTGTTATGGCGCAACAAGTCACCACTTGCAGGGCTGGCATCCATATGGGCAAGAGTTCAAGTCTAGGCCACTCCACTTCTGATCCAGCTCCCTGCTAACAAACCTGGGAAAGCAGCAGAAGATGGCCCAAGTCCTGGGCTCCTATACCCACACGGGAGACCTGAAAGAAGCTCCTGGCTTCAGCCTGGCCCAGCCCTGCCCATTGCAGCCATTTTAAGAAGTGAACCAGCAGATGGAGGATCTCTCTCTCTCTCTTCCTCTAACTCTGCCTTTCAAATAAATAAATAAAACAAAAAATATAAAATAAAACCCTCGCCTGGGCAAACACGAAGGTGAGGCCGCAATGCAGGCCTTGCACTGGCCTGCCACAGCTCTGCTGAATGGAAGAACAGCTTGCTCAAATCCGAGCTTCGTCCGTGGCAGAACTGGCACCAGCCCCATTACCACCGTCACCCTTCAGCTTCCAGGCCCACTCCTGGCCGAGACAGACCCAGCCCCCTCAGGTGTTAAAAGTCTAAAGTTGTGGGCGGCGGAAAAAAAGGCTCAGTTCCTTGACTTCTCTTTTAATCTCAAGTCTGGGGCTTCAGAGCCTTGCTATAAAGTGAGCTTGATCACAACAGGCTGGTGGAGGGGGCAGATGGCTGTGTCCCCTCCGGAGCCAGGCCCGCGGGCCCCAGTCCCTGTGACACAGCCAACTGCAGGCACAACACACGCTGATGAAAAGCACTTGGCACGACACATCACGTCACGCCAGGTTCCCTTCACTGTACACATAATACAGTCGGTCAGATGAACATTCTCCTACTGTGCTCTCTATGGGATGCAAAGACAAAAAGCGACTATGCGACAATGCAAAGGTACTTGGGGGCGGAACACGGAAGGAGAGGCAGTGGAAATCCTCTGGCTGTACCTCACAGCCTTCCTCCTGAGGGTCTGCATTTGCATAAGTTGTTAACTTTTCTCCAATCAGGATTTTTAACCCAGGGATATATAAATGGGGGAGGGGGGACTTTTTTTTTTTTTTAAGAGATATATGTTTACATCTTCCTGAAAGCAGAGAAAAGATCAGACAGCCCTCTTGTTCCCATCTACTCCTCCCAATGTACTTCTCTTTAAATGAAAATCAGGAAAATGTCACGTGAAAACATTACTTGGTACCAGATGAGCAACCCTAACATGAAAATCTGAAATGTAAAATGTCCTAAAATTCAAAACTTTCTGAGAACCAGCATGACCCACAACAAGTGGAAAATTTCACACCAGAAAACTTTGTTTCATACATAAAATTATTAAAAGTGCTATATACAACTACCTGCAGGCTACGTGTAGAAGGTATATCTGAAACGGATGAATGGCATGCTTTGACGTGGGTCCTATCCCCAAGATATCTCGTTATCTGGCAAATATTCCAAAATCTGAAACAGGAAACACTTCTTGTCCCAAGCATTTCCAGTGAGAGAAATGTACCTGGTAAACACTTAAGGCTTTGTGGGCCACTGCAACACAGCAGCAGCCAGAGACAAAACCCTCATGAATGGACTGCGTTCCAAACCAACGTCACGGATGCACTGTGAAGTTTGAATTCATGTAGCTTTTACATGCCACCAAAAACTATTCTCTTCATTTATTTTCAACTACCTGAAAACCATTCTGAGCTCTTGGGCCAGCAGTAGGCTGGATCTGGCTTACAGGGTACAGTTTGCCTATCCCTAAATTACTGATGCTAGCTTGTTAGAAGATAGTGCATCTGGGTTTTTGTCCCCTTATTGAAGGAAGTTATTTAAAAGTTTGCATGGACAGCACTGTGGTGCAGTAGGTCAATCCTTGGCCTGCGGTACGCCAGTTCTAGTCCCAGCTGCTCCACTTCCGATCCAGCTCTCTGGCTTGGGAAAGCAGTAGAAGATGGCCCGAGTCCTTGGGCTCCTGCACCCATGTGGGAGACCTGGAAGATGCTCCTGGCTTCAGATCAGAACGTTTCCAGCCGTTGCAGCCATTTGGGGAGTGAACCAGTGAATAGAAGACCTTTCTCTCTGTCTCTCCCTCTCACTGTCTGTAACTCTACCTCTCAAATACAAATAATCTTTTTTAAAAAAATAAAAACTAAAAGTTTGCATAAACCAAGACAGACTCAGGCCAGGGCATATTTTCCACAGAAAGCATCCACCTCTGCTGTGTGAATCCCGAGACAGTTTCAAGACTCCTTTAATTAGCGCTTGGCAGAGGACCACAAACTTTAAAATGTGCCTGCTTCCTGCTCAGAGGTAAACGTTCCACTCCCTCCTCTTGAAAAACAAACAAGACACACGAAGAGCTATGTACACTTCTGAATCCTATCAGTAGGTAATCTCCAGATGCCTCTCAATGTGCTCAGTACTGTCACGCTGCCAGACACAAAGGACATCAGAATCTATCTTTTGATCCCCGAGAGCTTGTGTGCTATAACAGCCTCAGTATGGAGGCAACGGATGGGGGCTGCTCCCTCTCAAACCATCATCTTAATTTGATCCGCTTTGATCCACTGAATGCATTTAGAGATGAGCTTTGCTGATGGTTCGTATACATATTTAAGACAAGCAGGTCAGCATGGTCATATAGAACAATTCCAGACTCTCGAACCCTGGTTCTGTGAGTTAAGTCTACAGTCCAGGGAAAGTAATCTCTCCCAATCCTCTACCCTGTGAGGACAGACATAAACACATCTTTCTCAGATAACCCCAATGCTTTAGCGCAGCACCTGGTGGGCACTAATTCACCCTCCCATTCAGCAAAGGTGTAATGCGTCCTGTGGAGGGCGGGGCTCCACAGTCCCCACCAGCCTGGAACGCACAGACCAACCAACTGGCTGCTGCTTTTTTTTTTTTTTTTTCTCATTAAAAACATACACATGGAGCTGGCACTGTGGCATAGTAGGTTAAGCATCTGCCTGCAGCACCAGCATTCCATATAGGCACTGGTTCAAGTCCCGGCTGCTCCACTTTTGATCCAGCTCCCTGCTGATGGCCTAGGAAAGCAGTAAAAGATAGCCCAAGTGCTTGGGCCCCTGCGTCCGTGTGGGAGACCTAGAAGAAGGTTCTGGCTCCTGGCTTAGGATTGGCCCAACTCCAGCATTGTGGGGAGTCAACTAGTAGATGGAAGACCTCTCTATCTCTCCCTCTCTTAAAAAATAAATAAATAAAATAAAATAAAATCCCACAGACCCAGCACACTCCTAAACCTATGACCCACCTACCTCACTTTACTTTCTCCACTCTGCTAGTTCCACTTCAACCTATACTTGCAGGGGCAGCTCAGGCTATGAGACCTTACAGACCCAGCTCCACACAGCATCTGCCATGCGTTGGCCACTCCACTCTGGAGTACATCTCCCAGAGACCTAGACATCCAAAGATGTAAACTCTATTGCTGGACACTATGCATAAGAAATTCTATGTCTAAAAAGGTGCTAGCTAGCTCTTGGTGTTGGCAAGGCAAGACCTGAACCCTCTAAGAGGGAAAGCGAGGCCTTTGGCAAGTGAGAAAGCCAAGCCTGGCATCAGGATCTCGTCTCGGGCTGGCTCTTCTTGCATTTAACAGAAGGTTTCATTTCATCCTCACAACCACTCTCACAGGCAGGTGGGACCACCCTCGCCAAACACGTGGAGAACCTGACAGCAGACATCTTTGGATGTCTGAGGATTCAAGAAGGCCTTGGTTTCCGAGGAAACTTCCCTTGAGTTACATGTCAGGGTGCATGCATTTCTTCCATTCTGGAAAGTTAGCCCTACTGGACCCAAATCCTTGCCCGAGAGTCTCAAGAGTCCTTTCCAGATGCTGGCCTGGCCCTCTGACTGTGGACAGTTGCTTATCCTTGCTTGACCAAGGAACCAACCACCATTTACTCACAATGGAAGACCCACAGGTGGCACCGAAATTCCCAGTATTCCGTGCCTCGTTCGTAACCTTCCAGCCTCAACTTGAACTTCAGAGGATGCCAACTGAAGATTTATGGGCTATGGGAATCTGAAAATTTCACACACATTTGCAACAAAAGTCTAAAAGAAACAGGCTGCCTAAGTCTTCCACAGGAGAAAATGCATAGAATGCATTGTACAGGATTTAGCTAGGAGTAAAGCCCAATAGTCACCTTCAAAAAGAGAACTACTCTCACAGACCCACTCGTTGGGGATTAATTAAAATCTCTCACAACTGCCAAGACATTCTTTACAGTTATTCGTTATTACCTTCTGTGGAACTTTTTTTCTTTTTTTAAGTATTAGGGTGAAACAGTAAGTTAGTTCTTGATCATTATTTACATATATGAAGCCCTGCAAACACAGGAGAATTTGTTTTCAATACATAAAGCGCAAAAGGAGAGCCCCCAAGAGTGAGATATTTCAATGGCAATTTCTTCCTCACTGGGTCGGCCCAACCACCTGAGCAACAAGAGGACTTCTCCCCAGCCTGACAACGCAACTGCAGGTGTAGGATGTGGATACTGAGAAAGAACCCCAGGCCGGGGGTCAGGTGGCTCAGGCAGAGGAGGGGGTGAATAGTTTCCTCGGGATGCCCAACCTCCAGCCAGCTGCTACCTCCTCTCTATTAAAAGCGGCAAAGAAGGAAGTCCTTGGCAGCTGAGCCCCAGGGCTGGGCCTGGTGGGCGGGAGCATCACCCCAAGGTAGAGGTGTAGAGGATTACAGGAAAAAAAAAACACAAGGTTGTCTATATGCCTCAGCGAGGGCACACAGCTTCCAGGACCCAATTATAACCTGCTGCATTACCAGTATATAATATACCTATTACGCTAATGGTATATTATTAGAGAACTTCTATTATATTCCTGCCTTTGAAAGAACACCCAGGCCCTGACCACTCTTAATAGAGAACCTCAACAGCCCATTACCTGTGTCAGAACATCCACGGGCCAGGGAGTGTTTCTGCAGGTGTGAATGAAGGGTGCTCCCCTTCAGCTAGGGAAGGCTGCCAGGAGCCCGCATAGCCAAGCCGCTCACTGCCTGGAGGCCCTCGCTACTCCGCCTCCATCCCTAGCAGAGGAAGGCTAAGAAAGGCCACAGAGGCCCTCACAGCCAGATGGGCGATTTCTGTAGACCACAGGAAGCCAGCTCCTTCATCACACGGAAGCAAACTAATAACCCGTTAAAGTCCACGTGGGGATTGAGTGGCACAGCCTAGGGCAGAAAAGTCTCCTCGACGTGGGGCAGACGCCAATCTCCCAGCATTAGAAACAAAAAGAGGGATTACAAGCCTCAGCTGCCTCCCATGGGAAAAGCAAAAGCAGGAATTTCGAAGGCTTCCACTACGTAACCCCTACTTCCACGAAGCCTCAGAGCAGCAGAGACGGACACTCATGCCAAAACTCCTTGCTGCGGTGTAGACTGGAGCAGCTGCTTTGGCAAGACAGGTGCTGGGCTTGTGCCACCCTCAGCTTTTTGTTTTGGTTTGGTTTTAGGTCTTTCCAAAACGTCCACCATGCAAATATACCCTTCCTAAACAGATTTCAATGACCCCAATGCTACAGATAGCAAGACCACTGTTTAGTTTAAAACCTCTCTCTTTCTCAAAAGTGCTTTTTCCATAATGGTCAATTGTTATACTCTACACCACACCCACAGCCAGTGCCTGGCACGTTCTTATGTGCTGATCCATAGTACCTGTCCTTGTTCATCAGAGCTACTGTGCCCCAGGTGCTGCACGCTGCTCTTTACAAACACCCTCAATGACTCTGCCTGCACCCCAACAGAGGTGCTGTCATCACATCCAATTTATAGCCGAGACAACGGAGGCACACAAGAGAGCCTAGCAGCCTGCCAAAAGCCACACGGACAAGAAAGTGCAGGCCGGGAGCTGGCCCAGGTGGAAGGGTTTTAAGTAGCACGCTGTGCAACTTCTCAACTCTATGAACACGGTAACATTTGCACCAGGAGAGCTTCCCTTCTTTTCCGTTTTAGGCTGAAACGGTTCTGTGGTGGTTTGTAAGCTGCCCGCCCAGTGTTTGCACTGTTCACCCACACGTGTGCCCAGCCCCATCTGCAGCTCTGTGTGCCCAACATCGGCTCCTGGGGTGATCCAGCCACTGGGGGCAGAGCAGCTGGAAGCCAGAGGGAGCATGGCCTCCTTTAGGGCTTCCTCCTGATAATCTCACAGTGGGCGAGGCCACAGGTGTGAGGGACAGTGCAGTGACAGGGCCCCGCCCAGCAGAGTAAGCCTTGGGATTTGAACCTCACAGAACAGGAAAGCCCTGGCTGCGACCTCATTCCTGCAGGGTGAGAATACAGCAGCCAGGAGGCCCAAGCGGCCACAGTGGCCCCAGGGAAGCAGAAGGAAGCATGTGGTCAGGAAGGGGAGCCCGGATGCTGGGCGGAGAGCAAAAGGCAAAGGCTGCTGCGTGGGCCAGCGGCTAATGGCCAGGCCAGCATACGGCTGTTCCTTCTTCCAGGATAGGGAACAGGGGAGGAGAGATGGCCCAGGATGGACTTTTTCTCGAAGGAAAGGAAAAGGCCCATGACTAGACACAGCCATGGGCAGTTAACATTCAAGCCAAATGTATTCCAGACATAATCAGAGGAACAAAGGGGCTTTCTGACATCAAATCCTGATCGCATTCCTGCAGAAACTGGATCAGAACTCAGGTGAGCATTCTGTTTCTCTCTCTCTCAACACTGACAAATGGTCACCCCGCCTTCCTTCTCCCACCAAGGATGCCCCGAGAGCATCTTGGTTCCTCTCCTGATGGTTTCTTTCTTTCTTTTTTTTTTTTTTTTTTTTGGCAGGCAGAGTGGATAGTGAGAGAGAGAGACAGAGAGAAAGGGAGAGAAAGGTCTTCCTTTTGCCGTTGGTTCACCCTCCAATGGCCGCTGCAGCCAGCGCACCTCGCTGATCCGAAGCCAGGAGCCAGGTGCTTCTCCTGGTCTCCCATGCGGGTGCAGGCCCCAAGCACTTGGGCCATCCTCCACTGCCTTCCTGGGCTATAGCAGAGAACTGGCCTAGAAGAGGGGCAACCGGGATAGAATCCGGCGCCCCAACCGGGACTAGAACCGGGTGTGCCGGCGCCGCAAGGCGGAGGATTAGCCCGTTAAGCCACGGCGCCGGCCCTGATGGTTTCTAAAGGAGTGAGTGACAAGAGGCAGAATGGCCAGACCCCATTCTGGTTCCGTGGGATTTAAGCCTGATGTTTAACATTATTTCCATCCAAAGTAAGCAAAACACAAACAAAACCCATCTTATACACATATGCAGTTGATTAAAAAGGAAGTGGTCCATAATTAAAAAAAATAAATTAGAAACTGGAAGGGAAATCCTTGCTCCAGGAGCTGAGAGCAGAAGCAGAGCCTTCCAACAGCCCGCACAACATTACAGAAACCACGGAGCACGTGCTCACGCTCTGACCTTCCTAGGGAGTTGCCAAGGGTGCTGGCTTTTGGGCACCCAGAGGAAGGGACGAGACCACAAAGGTCCACCTCCAGAAGAACACCCCAGCTGGAGACCAGAGGCAGCACAGCCCCCAGGGACAGATCCGGGCCACACAGCTGAGCAACATGGTCTTCCTGACACCAGGGACTGACGGCTGTATCTGGGTCAACGCCCCTGGCAGAGAACCCCCCAGGATATGGGGCAAACAGAATCATCAGAAACTTACTGAGACGGTCAATCGATGGCTGGGCAGGCACAGTCGGGATGGAAGCCATTCAACATGAAGGCTACAAGCAATGGAGCCCAGTGCACCTGCTTCCAGTGGCTACTATGGAAGCTACTGTGAGGACTGAGGACTGAGCCAGTACCACACACACAGTGAGGGTCCAGCACATGGGAGCTACCGACATCACATGCCTATGCCCATCACCAAATCAAGAGTGAGCTCTGGTTCCTAAGAGGGCAAGAGAGGAACTAGGCCTCAAACACTAACAGTCTGAACAAATGGAATTTTCTATCTGACACCAGCACAGCACAATCACTTGTTTTCCAGCCACAGTCAAGGCTGCAAATCCATCACAAGACTAGAAACAGTCACAGAAAAGCACGAACCTCTCATTGCATTGTTTCCTAGACAAACGAACTGCGAGCTATTTTGCATTCTCTATAGTGTCTTATTTTTCAGTATCTGATACGTCATTAAAAACAATCTCGACAAAGTCTTTGTTGAGTATCAGAATGAGACAGCTGGGTTACTGGCACAAGGAAATGCTCCATCTTGTCATTTTGCAAAAGGAATGCATCTCCATAATTAATGATGCTTTTGTCCATGCCAGAAGGAAAATCCAAAGGCTCAAGTATGCTTAAGTAAATTCCACCCAAGCCAACTGCAATGCGATTTTATAAATTATAGAGCAACAGAGAAGAACAAGACTGTGAGTTGTGAGCATAAAGGAAAGGATTTGACAACACAGCAGCCATGTTTCAAGGAAGAAATTGGGTTAGAAATACTATTTTGAAATGAAGGATAGATTTTCTTTTTCCTCTATAAAAAAAGTAATCAAAACCTTTAACATCCTCAAAAGAAGGTAAACATCACAGTCCTTCAAAAGTCTGTAGAAAAGTAGACTTAAAAGATAGGCTTAGGGGCTTCTGCTTGTAGTGCCAGCAATCATATGGGCGCCAGTTCAAGACCCAGCTACTCCACTTCCTATCCAGCTCCCTGCTACTGGCCTGGGAAAGCAGCAGAAGATGGCCCAAGTGCTTGGGACCCCAGAGGAGGCTCCTGGCTTTGGTTAAGTCCAGCTCTGCCATTGTGGCCATTTGGGGAGTGAATGAGCAGATGGAGGACCTCTCTGTTTCTCCCTCTGTAACTCTGCTCCTCAAATAAATAAATAAATCTTTCTTTTAAAAAATAAAAAGATAAACTTATCTTGGTCTCAAAAAATTTTTGAAATTTTTTTCATAACATACATTTCCATAAACTTTCTGAAGATACTGCATATGAATCTCAAAAAAATTTTTGTGCCAAAATGAACTTATCTTTTTAAGGTCATTTTCACAAACTTTTTTTCCCACAAGTCTGAGGGGCAAAGATACACAAGACAGAGTGCATTCTCATCCTCTTTTCATTTCCAGATGCCTACAACAGCTGAGGCTGGGCCAGGGCTGTAGCCAGGAGTTGGGAATACAATCCAGGTCTCCCTCGTGAGTGGCAGGGACCCAGCCATCTCAGCCATCACTGGAGGGAAGCTGGAGTCCGGAAACAAATGCAGGCCCTGCAGTGTGGGATGCCCGTGTCTTAACCAACAGGCTACACACCTGCTCCTCCACGAACCTTTCATGAAACCTCTTATTGGACCATTGCTATATGTATTCGAAAGATTCAGTAACTCTTTGTTCCTGAGTGTGCCAGAGAGAATGACCATCCGGTACAGACACCTGATAGACACGTCAGGGTGTTTGGCCAAGGGAAGGTGGAGGAGAGGTCTGGGTAGGTGCGACGCAGGGGAAGATGATATATTCAGTCCCCAAACTCCAAATTCATTTAGGTCACCATTACAAAATCCCCACACACCCCCAGCCTAATCAAATCATATAGTAAACTGATAATATAGTTATGTATTATCTTTACTAGTAACAATTACAAGCAAAATAATAAACTAGAATAACCACAGACTAGTCAGGAAGCCTACAGACTCAAATGGAATTTTAAAATGTCAATAGAAGGCTTTTGGGGGACAAACAAGGACTGCCCTGACCTAGCCAGGGCAGAAACAGAACGCGATGGCAGACCGGTGGGAAGAGACGGGCCACACAGGAGGCACAGAAGTCTTGACTGGCATCTCACGGACAACCCGAGTCACCCAGGCCCACACAGCAAGGCACGGGTGGCACGGGCCTGGAGCCACGTTCCTGACCCAGGCCCAGGCCCGGCAGAGCCCTCACACCATCACAGGGGCAGCTTGCAATGCAAACTCCATGCACTCTGTGTCCACTCCAGCACTGCTCTTACCTGCTTTCATTTTTAGAAAAAGAACAAAAAAAGGCCACGTGCTGCATACTGACACACTGTAAAATGACAGGCTGGTGAAAAGGAAGTGGTTCTTTCAGTGAGATGTAGACAGGGGCAGGCATTTGGCACAGCACGCACCCCACATCCTGTACCAAGGAGCTGGACTTCAGTCCCGGTTCTCCTGCTTCCAACTCAGCTTCCCGCCACTGTGCACCCTGGGAAGGCAGCACATGGAGGCTCAAGGACTTGGGTCTCTGCTGCCCACACAGGACACCTGGATTGGGTTCTGGCCTCCTGGCTTGAGCTCGGCTCAGCCATGGCTGTTGTAGGGCATTTGTGGAGTGAACCACCAGATGAGCGATCGTGTGCGTGTGTGTGTGTGTGTGTACTTTCAAAAGCAATGAAAATAAAAAATAAGATTTTTCACAAGTATGTGCACAGAGTTCTGTTTAAGCAAACTGGCAGAGTGGTGGTTTCTCAGGTGAAATAATAATACATGACAGTCAAATTTCTAAAAATCGTGACTTAGTTGTGAATAATTAAAAATCGAGCTTCAACGAACCAAGCTGACAGCAACTGCCTCAAAAAAAAAAAAAAAAAAAAAGGCATAATGGCCGTTTCATCAAATTACGCAAAGAAGCACCTAAATCATCTAGCCTGCTGGCTCCCAACCAGGCGTGATCTGGCCCCATCCAAGGGACAAGTGGCGATGTCTAGAGACAGTATTTGTTTTTCCCAGCTGGAAGGGAGTAGAGGCCAAAAATGCTGCTAAGCACCGCACGAGGCACAGGACAGCCCCTCACAAGAGGGAATTATCTGGTCCCCAAAGCCAACAGTGCCAACTGAGAAGCCCTGCTCTACCTTCCTCAGTGGTTCTGCTGACCCCCGAGGTGGGAAGAAACAGGGACCTGAAGCATCACATAGAGCAGACACAGCTCTGCCTCAACGCCCTGTGACGTCTGAACCAAGTCACTCAGCCTCCAAGCCAGGGTCCTCACTGGCCAGTGGGACTCCTACCACCGCCCTCAATGGGGGAGCAATCAACGGAAGGGCTGGCCGAGGACCCGCAGGAAGTGCTCAAACCGAAGCTGGGCAGAAAGCCCCACCCCTTGGGACCCCACTCTTCCCAAGTGTCACACTCCCTCAGCATTTGCTTCCTACAAATGCACCCGGAAACACAGAGCAATAGACGTCCATCTTACTAAGGGTAGAGGCATGAAACAGGAGTCTGTGCACCCGCGGGGGCACCTGGGGCTCGGAATGGGTCGCTGGCACCTCCCACACAGACATCCCTGCGAGTCCACCTGTAGCTGGTGACCAGGAGGGCACCCACCAGCCCAGGAGATCAGCTGGTGCATTTACACGGCTCATTATTCCCTCCAGGTCCAGAACAAGCGGCACATCTTGCGCTCGAGTTTAAATCGTATTATCCAAATGAAGCATCACTCTCACAAGCGGCATCCGCCTTCAACAAGCACAGATGGTGGTCACGTGCCTAAATGGCACATCTAGAGCTGCAATCCGGGCACGCGATCCTGGGCTCTCCGATCTGTTTCCCTGGGTGGGTCTGAGAGACAGGGGTCAGGAAGTACAGGATGGGCAGCGCAGGCGGAGGGCGGAAGGTCTTTTGTTTGCCATGCAGCATCACAGGGTCAGCGGTGAATGCCCTCATCAGCACTGCGTGCCTGTCACTCCCAGAGCGAGGGCTGTGGATTAGCAGCACAGGAAGAGGGACCTTCACTCCTCCAGAATTCTTTTGTATTTTGTCAGATACCTCTGGACATCTTTGGGAAACTGTATACTGCCCTACTTTTGACAATCACATGAAAAGGATGCACACTGAAGGCCTCTGCCTTCATAAAACAGTATGTTTTTTCATCCTACTGGCAATCAACATGCTTTTTCCCCCTTCTCCTTATTTTAAAGGGAAGAAGAAACCGCATTGTATTGAACTGTGAAATGCGCTCAACTGCGGCTCTAAAGGAAAGTACCACCCAGTGGCTAGATATTCGTTTCCATGGTAACCAGGGTCCCTGGGCCCTAGCACACACAGCAGGAAATGCTGCAGATTTCCATAGCAGTATCTTTTTTACTAGAAATAAGAGTTCCACGGCAATTGTAAACATTTAGGAATCAAAGGACCTGTGTGTGTGTGTGTGTATATACACGCACATGCACACGTGTGTCTCTAAGTCAATGGAGATGAACAGAAGCCTCCTTATTCTTACAGTTAATCAGTTTATGTCAAATGTAACAAATGAGACAAATGCCAGCAAACAAAGCTTTCCCAAAGAGTTAAAAAAAAAAAAAAAAAAACACAAACCACCTTTCACACAAACAGGAAGGACCAGGGTAGACGTGGAAAATGGCTTTGGAAAACCAGATGACCAAGGATTCCTTAGAAATAAACAGAAATGTTCAACAGCAGCTACCAGGCTGAGAGCACAGAGCGGAGGCTTTGTTCACAGCCCACTCGCTTCCTACTTGAAGACCCTCAAAGGTGCCATGTAGAAGGCAAAGTGAACAACTGGTTAATGAGGCAGCTTCCGGGGGAGACCCGAGATAGAAGTCCAGGGCCAAGAGGCCCCAGCAAGTGACTTCAATCACCAAGACTCAGTTTCCCCATAAAATGAAAGGGCTGCACTAGACAGTAGGAATTACAAGGGGGGAAAAAGAGAGACTCTGTACCTTTTTTAAGAATGAAAGATTACAGTTATTTAAAAAAAAAAAAAAAAAAAAAACCTCCAGGTAATTCTCATTTTGAGCTTTCTAAAAATATGTCTACAGATTTTTTAAAATGTGTCAGGAGAATTCACTGCCAATTCTTGGTGACCTAAGACCTTCTGAATATTCTTTTTCTCTGAGCTCTTCCCCAGTAGCACGTTTCCCCATAGCAGAGGACACGTGCACAGTTAAAGTGAGATTTTCAGTTCTAAGCAGTTTTCACATTTTGTGTGTCTTTTCAGGCTGGGACTTTATCAGAGGAAGCAGAGAGGAGGCATCTATGTTGTCTGGCAGAACAGGCCCATCCTAGGAAAATGCTGGGTTGACAACTTCAAGTGTCTTCAAGTTCACATTTACATTCCAAACGGTTATTTTTATCTGAGACGGGTAGGTCAGACCAAACCAGGTCCACAGCTCTACTGCAAATGCCATTTCACAAAAAAGCATTACACACAGAAAACGTCCTGCTGCATCTGTAGGAACTAAACTAATGCATTCTTTTGTGCATGATGATCGGCATTTTCCCCAGAGCAACCCACAATGGGGTTTGTGCATGTGGGGCGGTGGGGCTGGGGTGGGATATTAGTTATTGTGCCAGAACCAAAAGCCAATCTATAGGGAACCATGGAGGAGACGGAGAAAAAGGATCAGGGCTTGGGTACAAAAGGCACAGCAGCCCTAGGAGCTGGGAAGGCAGAACTGCTGAGGAAAGCACTTCATTATGTAAACCGCCCAGCGACACCAATGACCAGGCGGCACGCAGATCCACCCAGTCGCCACTCAACACACCTCCCCTGGAGCTCGGCCCTTTCTCCCCACCGCCCCATCACCACCACTGCAAAATCTACCAGCACTGATCCAGGCTGGCGAGGTTACAGAGGCCAGCACACATCACAATTCAAGCATCATCTGGGGAAATCTACCGAAGCTCAACAGGAAAACCCCAAGGAACAGAGCGGGAGAACAGGCTTGGCATCCCGCGCTTGCGCGGTTGGGAGGGACTCCAATATCCTTCTCTAACCCTGCGGTCGGATTTTAGAATTCAGGTGACCTCCTGGACATCAAAGAATCAATTCATACAAGTAGGATTCAAGATACGATTTCACACAAGTAGGATTCCGGTTAGTTCCTGGGGCTAACGCAGGATCACCGCTCTTTCAAGTGTCATCTTGGGAAGACACAGTTAGAAGCCAAACACCGCACGGGCAGGAACACTGGCTAACCACAATAAACAGCCCGTGTCTGCCAACTGCTGCTACTCAACCCAAGATCAACAACAAAAGGCTGCGTGCAGAGGGAACAGGTAGCTGTCAGCCATCAGTCTTAAGATCACGAAAAGACCAGAGTGATCAGAAAGGAGGGGTTCTACTTTATCAGAGGAATGCTCAGCTCACCAGCTCACCATTCCAAACCTCCCAGGAGACTTGAGTGTGCATCAAAACAGACACAGAAACCACCTCGCGACGCCATCAACGAAAATCGGGGTGGGGGGTGGGGGGGCTGCTTTTAAAAAAATCTATAAAATAAAAATACCAATAAATAAATGCATTCCTTTCCCATTCTAATCCTTATCTATATGATTATAAAATGGCAAAAATACACATGCCACCCTAGGATCCTGTTCAACACCACATGTGAGCTTTATAGAACGTACGCCCCTGAAATGACAAGCTTTGGAAAATTGAAAACAGAAAACCAAACTTTTACAGGCCATTAATATTCAAAGCAGAATGTGTACGACTTAATCTATTGTGTTAATGAGTTAAAATGACTCCAGGTATATCAGAGTGGAAAGGTATAAAAATAACACAACCCAGAGAAGAATGTACTTTATGAACTCCCAAGACAGGTGGTAGATTAACTACACCAAGAATAACTCCAACACCTCTGTATGGGAGCTTGGGAGTTGAGGACTGTACCTTTATTACTATAGAATAATTGCCACAGTCTGTAGCCATGTTTGTAGCTATGTTGCCTATCACTATAAATAGCATCAACCATACAACATGTTTTATTCCTACTAGATATCAGATTGAGACTTACTTAATAAAAAATTTGTACACACATATACATATATGTGTATATGCACATAAGCACCGGATGGTTTGAGGGCTGATAAAAGTTAGCAAATCTACACTAATCTACTCCTAGTTTTGGTACCACCACAGCCCTGGAGGGGGCAACCCGGCAAGGCTGACCTGGCTTTAAAGGAAGGCCTTCCTCATAAAACAACTTTCTCAAGCTTTTGCTCCACTGTGGCACCTGTGAACACCTCTCTGGGTACTTGGTTCCTATCCACCACCCTCCCATAAATCCTAACCCCACACATCCACGCATGCCTGTTTATGTCCTGCACGCATGTGTGCCTTGCGTGGGAAAGTGTCCCCTTCCCAAAGTGCCTAGGACTAGCAGTGTTTCAGAGGTAGGGTTGGGGGCGGGGGGGAATCCTGGCATATCCACATATACATACTGAAATATCCTAGGACGGAGTCCCCAGTCTGAACATGAAGTTCATTTATGTTTCATATATACTTTATACCTGTAATCTGAAGATACGGTCATACAATATTTTTAATAATTTTGCCCACGAAACAGCTTCACAACATGGCCATCTTCCACTTGTGTTGTCAGGTTTTGGATTAGGGATGCTCGACCCGTTATATAAAGGGTAAGATTCCCTCCCCTGTCACGGAACCAATTTTCATGCCCAGAGGAACAGTTATTTCGCCCACTGATAAAGAAGTGAGGTCTTCTTATTGATTGGAACTGTAATTATTACCGACATGAACCTCTCCACCTAACCACCTCTGCTCCACACACGTGCCCAGCCCCTCCTTCTGCCCACTAACTCAGTGCCTTGGGAACAAGACCCCTACCGAAGTGATCTTAGCATGCCAGGGCCCTAGGTAGGTAGTAAGCCCTCAACGAAGCGTCCTGATGTAAAACAGCATACGTCAGGTGGCTCATAAAATGCTACATTCACACTAAAGTGGAACAAGCCTTTCTTTGTAGAACAGCCACATTCTCTAGACTTCTACTTTCTAACACAGGAGCCACGAGCTCTGTGTGGCTGCTAAAATTAAAATTAATGCAATTAAAAAAAAAAAACTATGAACGTGGTCCTCAGACATTTCGTGTGTACGTGTGGCTGGAGGCTACTACAGTGGACAGCACACATGTAGAATCTGTCCATCACCGATATGGACAGACTGGCCCTGGGCCCAGGCCGAGACCAGACTGCATTAGGAGTCACCACTATGGCACCCACAGGACCACCCAGTCTCATCATCAGCCCTGCAGTTAAAAGCAAAACAAAACGGACAAGAAATAAGGTAGCAAAAGTAACTTGGCTTTGTCCAGCCAATTTCCCACTGTAACCAAATGCAAACGTTCGTTCTTGTTTCAGGAGTATCCTTTCTCCCAATACCCACCTGTACTACAGCAATGAGACACTTCTAAGCCTAACTTCCAGCAGGGCAAAACCTGCTGCGGGTTTCCTCAATGTAACTCATGAATCAAAATCAAGAGGTCAAGTTCAAAAAGTTGAAAATAAACGCAATAGGGATTTCCGAGCCATCTTCAATTCAGCACGCCTAGATCCATATTTTAAAATTAGAAGGGCCGGCATTGTGGCATAGCGGGTTAAGCCAACACCTGCAATGCCGGCTTCCCATATGTCAATGCTGCTTCATGTCCCAGCTGCTCTGCTTCCAATCCAGCTCCCTGCTAATGCACCTGGGAAAGCAGGGGGAGACCCAGAGCTCAGGTATCCCACCATGACAGTTACGTAGAGGCTTCAGGTAAATGAACCCAGGCGGTTTTCCATAAACTTTGTATTTCAGCAGATGTTTTCATGCAGATTTTTTTCTCATGTTTTTGTATAAGACTCCTATCGCCTGAAACCCTGTTTGCAGTAAAATCACCAGCAACTTTAACACACTACCCTTGAATCCTGCAAGTCTTAAGGAAAAACTATAACAGAACTTGTTTCCCAAACATTCACAAATTCTCTTTCCCCGTGAGAATCCTAAAGACAAAAACTGAAAGGAGCAGAAGAGGCAGAACTGACCTAACACACAAAACCTTTTTATGATCCACAGCCACGGGTTTGCACGCTGCAGTTCTCTGCCTTTTTATCTTTAATCAAATGAATGCATTTGATCACATTCCTTTAAGGTGATAGTCGAAGGATCTTTGGTTCCAGATCTGCGAGAACAGCCTTTTTTATGAAATTTTTTTAGTTTAAAAGAGCTTGCTTGGTAGAAATCATAAGGCTCAAGTTACATGAAAGAGTCCTGGGCTTCAAAAGTCAACCAGAAGTTAAGGGTTAGTGATGTCTCAACTACACAACCTGGTTAAAATAAAACTTGAAGGTAAACACCACCAGACTGGCTGAAGCTTGGAAACTATTTCCCGGCACACACACACATCCTCCCCCAGAAGGGAGGATTCCCTCCCCTCCCACTTCCCCAGCCAAGAACAGGGGAGCTGCCTTTCTCCCACCCACCCCTTCCCCATGACCTTATCATGGAAGAGCAGGGTCTCTGTCAGCAGCAGGGAGATCTGAAGTCCCAAATCCCACCAGGGACCTCAGGAGGGGGTTCCCCCAGATGCAAACCTCGAACTTCCCAAGTGGGATGGGGTTCAGACCCCCTGCCAGCACCTCCTGTTCTGAGGGGCAAAGGCCCAGGGCCCCATGAGTATGGATGCTTGGGTGCACAGATGACGATTCATCCAGCAGAAGTTTGTTTAGCCACACCCTGCTAAACACCTGCTGCTCCGCATCTGGGCACTTGGATTCCTCAGAGGGAAGGGAGACACAGGCCCTGTGCTGCAGGCCGAGGTGTCTGCAGTCTAGTGTGGGTGCCGACAGCCCTGCAAGGAACATCCTGGCAGCGGCACAGGCCGCACAGAGCCTGGGGACAGCCCCAGTGTCCTTCCTGTGGGAGGGACGAGGGCTTCACAGCTGCTGCGACTCTCAAACTGCTCTTGGGGGACAAGCAACGGAGCCTCAGCACAGAAAGGTGGCAAAGAGGACGTGGGCTATGTGTGGGAGCAGCACAGAGCAAGGGCTGAGCGTTTCAGGGAAAGCTGAGCATGCCCGTGTGGGTGGTGCTGCCGGCCAGCGGTGGAGACGACGTGGGACAAGTGGGTTATGGCGGCGTCACAAGAGACCTTAGGGACAGCACAGACACACCAGAGAACCAATGTTCTAGGAAGCTTTTAAATACTGAAGCTTCTGGGGCCAGTGCTGTGGTGCAGCAGGTTAAGCAGCCATCTGCAGTGCCAGCATCCCATATGGGCGCCAGTTCGAGTCCTGGCTGCTCTACTTCCAATCCAGCTCCCTGCTAATGTGCCTGGGAAAGCAGTAGAAGATGGCCCAAGTCCTTGGGCCCCTTCATTCTCATGGGACACCCAGAAGAAGCTCTTGGCTCCAGCCATTGCAGCCATTTGGAGAGTGAACCAGCAGATGGAAGCACACGCTGGCTCACTCTCTCAATCTAACTCTGCCTTTCAAATTAATAAAAATAAATCTTAAAAAAAAAAAAGCTTAAGCTTCCCAGTGCTAACCAATTATTCTGATTCTACAGGTAACAGGAGGGCCATGAAATCTGTACCTTGAAACAATTTGAGTGGCTATGATGCATGGCACTTAACAAAACCGAATACAAAAAACACGTGACTCATTACTAAAACAGCCTGCAAGGAGTTTCTTCACTGACACCCACCACCAACCCTGGCCATCCAGGCTCCCAGATCAAAGCACGTGAGTGACGGGCCAGCGCTCCACCCCATGGGGTCGTCAAAGCTCCTGCTCCCACCTGCCCTTCCCAACCACACACTCCAAGTCCCAGGAAGACCACCTTAAAAACTCAAACCAACCCAAATGTCCTTCTGTACATCTCACTTTCCTGACCCTCTCCCTCCATTTTCCCTCTGTGAAACTTTGCTTCCAACATTCCCTTTCTCCCCAAAGCAAAAACTGGAAGCTCTCAATGTGATAGAAAAAAGGACATTTAAGCTGTCCAGCTTCATCCATATTTAACAGGCCTAATGCACGATTTCCAATCACGGAGTATGCGAGCCAAAAAAAGGTTACTTGGGATTATCCAGAACCCTATGTTCTTTTACAGGTTGGGAAGTGAAAGCTCAGAGAAGTGAAATTTAATTTACTCAGGGTCAGAAGGCTGGACAAGGCAGAAGTTAAACCCAGGCACCCCATTTAGTTGTTACTCCAAGGCGCTACAAAGATGCATTCAACATGAAGCAACTTTAAAAGCAAATGTGGGGCCGGTGCTGTGGCTTAGGGGTGAAGCCGCTACCTGCAGTGCCGGCATCCCATATGAGATGGTTCAAGCCCAAGCTGCTCCATGTCCAATCCAGCTCTCTGCTGTGGCCGGGGAAAGCAGTAGAGGATGACCCAAGTCCTTGGGCCCCTGTACCCACGTGGGAGACCTGAAGGAAGCTCCCGGCTCCTGGCTTCAGACAGGCTCAGCTCTGGCCATTGTGGTGATTTGGGGAGTGAGCCAGTAGATGGAAGACCTCTCTGTCTCTCTCTCTCTCTGCCTTTGCCTCTCTGTAACTCTTTCAAATGGATAAATAAATCTTTAAAAAAAAAAAAAAAAAGCAAAAATAAGGTTATACTAAATTCAGGGGCTCCTTACATAAGGAAACATAATTTAATGCTTCAACACTACGGTCTGGCCAAGCACCAGTGTCACCACATTCTGTGTGACCTTGGTCAGTTTAGGTCAGCTCTCTGTCCCAATTTTATCACCCACAATGGAGATCACATGTACCTACTTCATAAGCGCTTATGAGAGCAAAAAATATTAAATATAGTACTTCTCCCTGACCCACAATCCATGGTTTCCTTATCCAGTCAACTGTGGCCCAAAAATATTAGACGGAAAATTCCAGAAATAACTCACATTTTAAATAATTTGTTACAGTACATCATAACTGTCTCATTATTGTTAAACTCTTATCAATGACACTAGACTCAATCCCTGGGAAGGATGAGGTGGACTTTACACACTTGGTTATTTCAAAGTTTTAAACCCAGAACATGTCCTGTGTTTTTTAAATTTTATGAAAAAACTTAACAAAAATCACACCTGATACTGACATACAAGAAGCACATTTCCATCTCCATAAAAATCTACCTTCTTTCTATCAACCATACTTTTTTTTTTTTTTTTTTTTTTTTACAGGCAGAGTGGACAGTGAGAGAGAGACAGAAAGGTCTTCCTTTGCCGTTGGTTCACCCCCCAATGGCCGCTGTGGCCAGTGCGCTGTGGCTGGCACACTGCGCTGATCCGAAGCCAGGAGCCAGGTGCTTCTCCTGGTCTCCCATGCGGGTGCAGGGCCCAAGGACCTGGGCCATCCTTCACTGCACTCCCGGGCCACAGCAGAGAGCCAGACTGGAAGAGGAGCAACTGGGATAGAATCCGGTGCCCCAACTGGGACTAGAACTTGGGGTGACGGCGCCGCAGGCGGAGGATTAGCCTAGTGAGCCATGGCGCCAGCCCAACCACATCTTTTTAGGTTATATCAGGACATATAGATTCTAAACATAAACTGTTCTAGCATCACTAAACATGACCTGAAATCAAACGGCTTCCCATCAAGAACTACCCTGGGAAGCCTCTTCCAAAGGTCAGGTTCCTACCAGGGGAAACTGGAGACACAGGAGATACCTTTCCAGTCCATCTCATGGGATCCATCAAATAATTAAACATTAAAATATGGACAAAGAAGCCAGCATTCGGCCTAGTGCTGAAGACACTGGTTGGGATGCCCACATCCAATATGGGAACATCTGGGTTCAACGCCCACCTCTTGTTCCTGATTCCAGCTCCCTGCTACTGTGCATCTGAGAAGACAACAGATGATGGCGCAAGTAATTAGGTCTCTGCCACCCACAGTGGAGACCTGGATTCAGTTTCTGGCCCAGAGCACTGTGACAACTGGAGAAGGAACTGGTAGACAGTCGCTCACTCTCTCTCTGCCTCTCAAATAAACTGTTAAAAATTAACTACATATATAATAACATTATCAATCACAGAGCCTCAAAAATGCAACATCAGATATATAAATTCTTCAAAATTATAGAGCAGGGTTTTTTTTTTTTTTTAAGGTTTATTTATTTATTTGAGAGACAGAGTTACAGAGAGGCAGAGATAGAGAGAGACAGAGACAGAGACAGAGAGAGAGAGGTCTTCCATCTGCTGGTTCACATATCTGCTGGCATCCCATAAGGGCACCGGTTCTAGTCCCAGCTGCTCCTGTTCCGATCCAGCTCTCTGCTGTGGCCTGGGAAAGCAGTAGAAGATGGCCCAAGTCCTTGGGCCCCTGCACCCATGTGGGAGACCTGGAAGAAGCTCCTGGCTTCGGATCAGCTCACCTCTGCCTGTTCCAGTCATCTGGGAAGTGTACCAGCGGATGGAAGACCTCTCTCTAACTTTTTCAAATAAGTAAAATAACTTAAAAAATAAAATAATAAAGTAAAATAAAGGCTATATTCAGGTATCTATTCTAAGAAGATATAGATATGGATGGCCGATCCAGCTCAAAAATCTGAAGAAGGAAATATAAAACAGACCCAGTAATTTTTTGTAAAATAATGGCAGAAATGGAGAGACAGAGATCCTCCATGTGCTACAACAATCCTCAAATGGCCACAGCAACCAGGTCTGGGCCAGACCAAAGCCATGAGCCTGGAACTCCACCTAGGTCTCCCACATGAGTTGCAGGGGCCCGGGCCTGGCAATCTGGCACAGCGAGTTAAAGCCCTGGCCTGAAGCACCGGCATCCCATATGGGCACCGGTTCTAGTCCCAGCTGCTCCTCTTCCAATCCAGCTCTCTGCTATGGCCTGGGAAAGCAGTAGAAGATGGCCCAAGTCTTTGGGCCCCTGCACCCGCATGGGAGACATGGAAGAAGCTCCTGGCTCCTGGCTTTAGATCGGCGCAGCACTGGCTGTTGCGGCCATCTGGGGAGTGAACCAGTGGATGGAAGACTTCTTTGTCTTTATCTCTCTCTGTAACTCTTTCAAATAAATAAATCTTCTTTAAAAAAAAAAAGGGGGGGGGGGTTGTGGGGAGTACTTGAGTCATCTTCCACTGCTTTCCCAGGTGCATTAGCGGGGAGTTGGATGGATGGAAAGTGGAGCAGTCGGGACACGAACCAGGTCACTCCCATCTGGGTGTGGCCATCTTAACCTACAGCGCCACAGTGCCAGCCTTGAGACTTGATATTAATAATGGCAAACACTGGCTTACCTGTTAAGTTTTTCTTTAGGGTCATATTTTCTAAAGTGACTATAACAGACACATCTAAACTATGTCATAATTTTTAAGAAGGTTTTGAAAAAAGATGTCGGTTCAGTCCCACACCAAGCTGACAACCCGGAAGAACCAACCACGGAGCTGCCATCTCTGTCACATTCTCCCAGGGGACCTTCTGAAACTCCATTGGCATCTTGGCAATGAGGAGAAATATCACCTCCCATGGGGAAACTTCCCCGACTCCCGGAGCCGAGTTAATTGCTCACTTTCCCCTATTCCCCTAGCACTTTATTCCACCATTACTACCGTACCAAACATATTATTTCTGCAATGACATTCTGTGTTTACACACCTCATTTTCCCCACTCAATGCAAGCTCCACCAGGACAAGCAGAGTAATGTATTGATTTTTGTGCTCCCCTGAGAGGGCGTGCAAAGGCATCTGCGTTTCCAAAATGAATCAGGGGGGTCCTCACTGCACATTCAAATATTAAATGAGGCACCTATGGCAATGCAGGTCACAGAAGTTCAACTCCCACGCGGCGACTCGGGGCAACCCCCCAACCCCCAAATTTCCCAACGTCTCCACAACAATGAAGAGAATGAGAGCACAGCTGTGGGGGCGACCAGGAGACCCAGAAAGGCAGGTGGCAGAAGAGAGCGGTTGCATTGTGATGAAATGGCTGCGCCCTCCCTTTGAATGGAGGCTGGCCGCACTCCCGGCAATGCACAGTGGTGGATACGTGTCATCACTCTTCTCATACCTTCCACAAGTTAAGGATATTCTTGGTATGATTTGCTATTCACTGACACCATCAGATTTTCTCAAAAGACTTCCCCGTTTCCATGGATTGAATAAACATGCTTTAACACCGGTCACTGTGTGCTAGGCACTGTTTTGGGGGCGTGGCTCAGGCATGAGTAAGTCACGGTCTTGAGCTCAAGCAGTGTGGAGTCAAGTGTGGGAGACATACCAATAGAGAAGAGCCAACAGGAGACTGGCCTTAGGATATCAGGGTCCCTTGTTTGACGGGAACCCAGGAAAACGGTCCATCCGCCCCGACAGGAAAAGCACAGGACAGCCCGTGCAAGGAGGGAGAAACAAACAACATCCGAGAGCAAAGCTTAAGGCTCTCCGGGCAGGGAAGTGAGCGAGGAACACACGGGGCTCCCTCTTGTTTCCCATTCCTCCTCTTGGTACATTATGACCTGGAGAGCTAGTTCTACTTCTAGGATGTGGAATCCCATAGTGTTCTTAAAAATGAAAAATGGGAGTCAGCTAAGCTCTGGTAACTTAAGCTGTATCTCCATGGAAGCCATCGTGGGGAAGGCCTTGCATGCTGCATTCAGTTCATGCTGGAAGTTGGCCCTCCATCTGCTTACCACGTGTGTTGGTGGCCATGTCAGCCACTTTTTGAAAGGCATCCAAGAAGGCAGCTGCTGCTACTACTGTTGTCCTAAAATGCAAACAGATAACAAAAGTATGAGCTATGTCTCACACTAGCAAACTAACGCCAGCTCTGGGGCTAAAACCTCTGCTATGGAAAAATGGAACCTTCTAGGAGAAACAACTCAACTGGATAAAGACAACCACTGGCTTGATCATCCCACTTTGTTCGACTCCTATGATATCCAGTTCTCCCTGGTTGATTACAACTGCTGGTAGTTCTTCCCACCCCATTTCTCCCGACTAACGTAACAAGACTACCAGGAAAAATCCTGCAAAGGAGAAAAGACAGCTATTTCAACCTCAAAAAAAAATCATTACAAAATAATGATTAATAAAATTAAATAAAAATAAAATAAAACAAAATAAAATTAATCTTAGAGTAGAACCAGAATATATATGCATATGAATTGGGGGGATGATTCGATCTTGGAGAGACATCATGAAGTCCAAACAAGTCATTTTGGGGATGGCAAACTGAGGTCATTGAAACAAAGTGACCTGGGAGATGACTAGCTCACACCGAGCTGTATCCCAATACCAGGACTTACAGGCCCAGGTTTGACCCTCTGCAAGGCAAGATCCCGGCAGTGTTGAGTTTTCTCCCTAAAACCTAATTATAATAAAACTGACATACTATTTCTCAACTTGGTATTTTATTTATTTTTTTTTTTTTGAGGTAACTTTTTTATTTTGACAGGCAGAGTTAGACAGTGAGAGCGAGAGACAGAGAGAAAGGTCTTCCTTCCGTTGGTTCACTCCCCAAATGGCTGCTACGGCCAGCGTGCTGTGCTGATCTGAAGCCAGGAGCCAGGTGCTTCCTCCTGGTCTCCCATGCAGGTGCAGGGCCCAAGCACTTGGGCCATCCTCCACTGCCTTCCCGGGCCACAGCAGAGAGCTGGACTGGAAGAGCCCCAACTGGGACTAGAACCTGGGGTGCCGGTGCTGCAGGCGGAGGATTAGCCTAGTGAGCCGTGGCGCCGGCCAAGATAACATTTTTAAGTTACCTTACACTCAATGGATTTTTTTTTTTTTAAACTTTAGGACACTGTTGCATCTGGATCCTCCAAATTCCTAAAAGCTGAGAATGGAAAGAAATTACTACAAAGGGGCTTTGAAAAGATCATAGAAAATGAAATTAAGGGGCCAGCCTTGTGGCGTAATGGGTAAAGCCACTGTGTGCAGTACCAGCATCACATATGGGTGCCGGATCAAGTCTTAGCTACTCCACTTCCGATCCAGCTCCCTGCTAATGGCCTGGAAAAGCAGTGGAAGTTGGCCCAAGTCCTTGGGCTCTTGCACCCATGTGGGAGAATGGCCTGGGAAAGCAATGGAGGATGGCCCAAGTCCTCCAGCCCTGACAACCATGTGGGAGATCCAGAGTAAGCTCCAGGCTCCAGGTTCCAGGTTTCAGTCTGGCCCAGCTCTGGCTGTTATAGTTATTCGAGGAGTGAGCCAGCATGTGGAAGACTGTCTCTCCCTCTAACTCTGCCTTTTAAATAAATAAATCTTAAAGAAAATAGAATCAAAAGAAGCTCATTCTGGTACAAAATAAATTTGAAATCTATGCACGAGGGGTCTTCAAAAAGAACACAGGAAATGTACATTATGAAAACACTACATGGATTTCCAAACTGTTTTGGCACCAAAATACACTTACCCTTTAGTTCCATTTTCCATGAACTTTCTGACGTCTACTTATACACTTGTCTGTTGTCCTAGGAATCACTGTGGATTCCTGACCCCTCGTGGGCAGTTGGATGCCTCAAGCACCCTGTGGTCTACTGGGTTGCTAGACTCAAGGCCTCATGCAAGGAAGGGTTGCCAATGCCTGTGCCAGGGCACTGGGTCCCAAATAACCAACCCCAGAGCCAGCACACAGGGACTTCGCAACTGGACTTACAGTTTCTGTGAATCTCATCTGTACCAGGCACTCTGAAGAATGCGGAACTGCTGAAGGAGTATAGTAAGGACTAGAAAGGAAATCAAAATGGCGGGGGATGGGGGATGATCTTTGAACAGAAGCAACAGTGGCCATGAAACAAAGGCTTCCTAGAAGGTGCCGGGGTGGTCCCCGGGAAAACCTGAGCAATAGTCCCGAACACCCCAACTTCAGAATGAGGCCTGGTATTTTTCCAGCACCGCAGAAACATTCTGCTCAAATTTCTGAAAACAATGACATATACATACACACACAGAGAAGTGTGTCTATTTTTAAAGATTTCATATGAAATGCAAACCCTGGAAAAGTTCCGGTTATCAAACATGCTGGGATTTATAAATAGCTCATTCTGATCTGCAATTAATATCTGACACAATGGCGGGATTGATTCCCATTCACTCTGCGCCAATCATCCAAATTTCACGAGCCAGCAGTAAAAGGGCCTGGCATATTACACGATCACCAGGTTCCACTGAAAGCTAGGACAGTGGGCAATTTTAAGGAATTCAGAGCTTTTTAGATGACAGTCATATTTCACTGTCTGATGCAGCTACAAGACATTGCGGCCTTCTCTGAAGGGGCAGAGCAAACACGCGACCCTTGGCAACACAGAGGAGTGATTCAGCTTAAACACACCGAGATTTACGGCCTCTTCTGTAGTCTTAACTTGATCCTTCCTCAAATAAAGTCAATGAACACCACACGCATGCAGCCCCTATAGTGCTGTAAGCCATGTCTCGGTTTGACAAAATAATAAAGAAGCCCAGAATATTGGTAAAAATACAAAATGTTCCTCGTACCAGTGGGGAAAGGGCTACTGTGTAAGTTTACTTTATGGGATGAGGCTGGCCGATGAGTTCATTACTTTAAGCTTTCACATCCTCATTGGTAAAGGGGATGAGAACCATTTGCTCGGCCAGCCCTGAGAACCTGCCAAACAAGGAGGCCAAACAAGGCAAAGTTGACAAAATGTGTCAAATGTTTGATTGCTGTCCTACAGAAGACCTCCGCCATGCATGTGGCTGTTTTTCCAGGAAAACACCTACCTTCTCTTCATCCAAACCACCCTCATCCACCCAAATTAACGAATGTCATTCCCCCCAAATCCTCTCTATGGGGATTACCAAAATAATTACTCCTTTGAATGCCCCATCCCTCATGGGCCACTAAGCACAACAAGACCCCTTCTCCCCACCGAGGGTGTGGCTTCGGCTAGCAGATGCTGACACACTTTCTATTTCGCATCCAATGGTCCTTTCTGAACAAGCGCACACCAGGCAACAACAGCTTCTGTGAGATCCGCAGGAGATCTGGTTTGTTTTCGAAGCAGCCCTATTGAGGCCTAATTTGCATACCCTAAAATTGACCTTTTTTTAAGTGGATGATTCAATGATCCTTAGCAAATGTAACATTGTGCGGCCATCCCCACAATGCAGTGCTTGAACACTCCCACCTCCTACCTCCCCAGAAGGGTCCCCCTTACCCATCTACAGTCAGTCTCCCCACCCAACATACGTGGAATTACCCAACAGTTAACACTAGGTTTAAACTCTCTAAGCAGGGTAAGCAGGATGGACAAGGACTTGGACACTGGGGCCAGGTTATTTAAATTCAAATCCCTGTTCTGTCACTTACTAGCTATATGACTGCAGATAAATTATGTAGTTAATCTGTGCCTCAGTTTTCTCATCAGTAAAATGGGAATAAAAACTGTACTCCCCTCTTAGGGCTGTGTGAGATTTAAACAAGTTAACACACCTGGCACAGAGTGAGCACTACATACCTGCTGCCCACCGTGACCTTACATAGAATACCTCATTTGACTCTCAAAATCCTGGCAGAGCAGCCAGGTGATCCATTTTACATAATGGGGACCAGGGGCCAGGACGCAGCTGATAAATGGTAATGCTCAAATCACAGGTCTCTCTGACTTGCCAAAGGAACCCCAGCCCGCATCTCCGTCAGTCCCACTCCACTCTGTCTGAGGATACTGCCCTTGCTTGCAGAACACATGCTTCTACTTACCGAAGCTGGGACTGCAGCTTTCCTGCTTTGTTTATGAAATCTTCCCAAACCGGATAGCTCCCCTACAACGAAACAAAGTCATCCGTAAGTCACACTGCGACAGACATCCGATTACGACATCAACAGAACACCTGATTCCAGCTACACAGGGAACAACCTCTGCATGCTGTCTCTTCCTCGGCGGTGTCTATGATAGGTTGCCCAGTTTACACACATGCATTGGCCCAGGAAGGAGCTTAAAATGTGCTTAGGCCCTGTAAACACTACAGACACGGAGTGGCCCTAGTTTGGCAAGATCTAATATACAGACTTAAGCTGACAGATGGTGGGTCCAAATATAAGGAGTCTAGAACATTTAAGGATGCATCCCGAATCCCTTGTTCATGCAAAACAGCCCTGGCTGTTCTCAGCCTTGTCCCAAACAGCAGGGAGGAGGGAAGCAGACTGACTGAGGCTCCTCCCCAGGACAGGTGGCAACCGAGAAGCACAAGTAGCCCATCAGAATGTCAAGGTTGGAAAGTTATCTAAATATAGCCACTCAGCTGCTGGCCAACACCCAACGTCGATGGATGGTACGGCGACAGGTGGTTCCCCAGCACACTTCAGCTGACAGGGAGCCATCACCCTCCCGCGGCAGCCGGTATCTGCCACCTGCCCTTGATGCTCATGAGGCTCTGGTTCTAACCTGCTGGCAGCTGGCAGAGTTAAGACCAATAACCTTGTTTCCACGTGAAGTCTTCTCAAAGTCCAGTCCCCTATCCAATCCCATCCCTCCATGGGATCCTGTTTCATGCCCCACACCCCCACCCAGCATCTCTCGCCTCCTCTTCTACGTATGGCACTCGGGCACATGCTCAAAACTGCACGTGCAATTCTGACCAAGGCAAACCAGACTTGGGCTGACACCTCCCTTCCTAAACACACGAAACGTACATCAAGATCAAATGGCCAACCCACCAGGGGTGACTCAAAATAAACCCAGAAAAGGGGAAACCATGGTTAGAGACAGGGTGTGGCAACAAATCATAAACACAGAAATGAGACCAAACACCTGGTGGTTATGGTTACAGAGCAGAATGTAAATGTTAGGAAGCCTGACAAGGTAAAAATAACATGTGCTACCTCTTGATTTTGTTGATAAAAGAAGGGGAAACCATAATGAGGTTAATCACCACGCCTTTCGTTACAGAAGTCCAATCAAAATGGTCTAAAGTGCAACTGAATGAAAATACATAATGATATCACCTCCTTCACGCTTTTAATCATCTTTTTTGTCTTACCTTTATGGCAGTCTCTCAACCTCACCTCTAATGATACTTTGGGCTACATATTTCAGGGGGTGGGGACTAAATATCCTATGTATTATGGGATGTTTAGCAGCACCCCTGGCTTCTACCCACGAGACAACAATGGCATCCACTCCCACTAGTTGGGATGACCAACAATGTCTCTGCATACTGCCAGATGTGCCCTAGGAGGCACAACCACCCCAGTTAAGAAACCACTGCTGGGGCCAGCACTGTAGTGTGGCGGGTAAAGCCTCAGCCTGTAGTGCTGGCATCCGATGTGGGGGCCAATTCTAGTAGTCCCAGCTGCTCCACTTCCGATCCAGCTCTCTTATGGCCTGGGAAAGCAGTAGAAGATGGCCCAAGTTCTTGCTCCCCTGCACTGGCATGGGAGATCTGGAAGAAGCTTCTGGCTCCTGGCTCCTGATCAAGGCCCAGCTCCGCCCGTTGCAGCCATTTCAGGAGTGAACCAGTGGATGAAGATCTCTTTCTCTGCCTCTCTGTAACTCTGCCTTTCAAATAAATAAAGAAATCTTGGAAAGAAGGAAGGGAGGGAGGGAAGGAGGGAAGGAGGGAAGGAGGGAAGGAAAGAACCCACTGCCTTCCAGGGTCAAAGAAACTGATACCTTTCAGTGAGGAAACAGCTGATGTGCAGCAATGCCTTCAATCTGACTTCAGTATCATTTTTTTCTGTTAAATGAAAGTAAAACTAAACATATTCCTATTTGGAAAGTGATATGCATACAAAGAATGCTTCTTAGAGGATCACCTAAGGACGCACATCTCTCGCTGTCCATTCTCTCTAGGAGCTAAGATTTGGACCAATGTGTTTCTTTTGTCTTGGTGCTTTCCTCCCTGGCTATAGTAGTGTGGGTTTGTTTTGTTTTGTTGGATAACAGTCATCTATCATTTTAATGAATACAACAAAGTCACTACATAAAAAAAAAAAGATGAGATCAAATTAGAGATTTGGGCAACAATAGTTCCATGAGCTTACAGTCCACCCAAACCCTAGCGTTAGCTTCACACACGCTAACAGATCATATCTATCAGTTCTAGTTCCGCATTTGCACACTGGAGACCTGCATGGCCCAATGTGCAGGTCCCCGGATTCAGTTTGCTCCCACAGGACACTAAGCTGCATGAGGGCAGGGATCCTGGTTGACTGGCTACTGGCAGAGGCCCTTCGGCAGCCATCCCCTAGCTGGTGACAACTAACACTCAGGCACAGGTTTTGTCACCACATGGCCTCCAACCTGTGTTTGTGCACCAGGGATTTCTTCAACATAAGAGCAGAACTATACAAGTGTATTTACTGACATTAAATGATTCCTTGCAAGAGTGTGGGCCACCATTCTAGGCCCATAAAGACTGTGCCACCCAGGGCCGGCTTTGTAACTTAATGGGTTATGGTGCTACCTTCAATGTCTACATCCCATATGGGTGCAGGTTCAAGTCCTGGCTGCTCCATTTCTGATCCAGCTCCCTGCTAATGTGCCTGGGAAAGCAGTGGGAGATGGCACATGTGCTTGGGCCCCTACACCCACGTGAGACCTGGAAGAAGCTCCTGGCTCCTGGCTTTGGCCCGGCCCAGCCCTGGACATTGTAGCCATTTGGATACTGAACCAGCAGATGGAAGACCTCTCTCTCTCCCTCTTTATCCCCCTACCCCTCCCATAACCCAGCCTTTCAAATAAATAAATCTTTTTTTATGACACCCAGTAAGTATATCCTACATCTATATCCAAGCAACTGAAGACAGAGGGCTGAGATCAGAGTCCTCTGGCCACTGGAGACCTGACCAGGGGGCAGTAATTGGTGATGGGGAACCTTTATTCTGCCGAGAGCCATTTGGATATCTAACATCATTCATGAGCCATACAAAGTTATTACATTAAAATCAGCCTGCTATAGATTTACTGAATTTCGAGTCCCCCCTGTGGTTTCCTTAGCAAGGCCAGACCAAATGATTCTGCAGGCCTTATATGGCCCGTGGGCTGGACCCTCCCCAACCATGCTTCAAAGCATCAAGTTTCCACCGACTAATTCCAGTCTTGCCTGGCTATCCCTTCCCTTTCTGATCCACAGCCATGATGAGAACATTTTGGAAAAGCCTGAGGATGCTCAGAAACACTGCCCGATCTATTGCTCGGCAAAGGAATCTCTCATCACACAAGGGAGAGGGACCTGGGAGCCAGGGGCTCATCTCCCACGCACCAACTCCCTCTATCCAGGAATCTACGGAGAAGCTCACTGAGATGACCAGTAGTTGTCAGGAAAAGGGTGAGGCACACCCACTTAGAACATGCCAGAGTGACCAGAGGCCCGCGCAGGGAGCACCAAGTTCTGAGTTCTACTCAGAGTCTGGCCAGTGATGCGCTTGGGGACGCCACTTGACCTCTGAGGGCCTGTTTCCCTACAGTGATAATAAAAACAAACAATCCCATCACCAACACCAACACCACCACCACCAATTACTGAGCACTGAGAGAATACAAGAAAGGAAGAGAGAACACAAACTAGGGAGCCTGACCTCCTGGCATGAACCTTAGCTCTTTGCTATGCGACCTAGGGCAAGACACGGGGCCTCTGCATGGGAATAAGTCACTGTTTAGGCTGGGGTGAGGAACGAATGAGGTCATGCATAAAAAGTACTTGGTGCAATGCCTGGGACACAGTAAGTGCTCAATCAACACTTGCTCTATTGGACTTGAGCACTTACAAGCTCCTTGGACTAACCTCATTCAGGACATTCACTGGGAGACATGGTGAAAATTCTCGAAGTCAGACCACCATCCAGGCTGGAGCCCTCCCTCCTAGTGCCAGGCGCAGACCAGCCAAGGCAGGAGGCATTCTGAGCTAAGCACAGTAAAGGCAGACACGGGCAGGGCAGCTGAGTGTGAGATGTCAAACGATTTGTCTGCCACTCCTGGGTAAATGGTGGGGTGGCATTTTCAACCCCAAGACGAGTGTGCCTGAAAACCAGGGCTCAAACCACTTTAAAAAGCACTTATCTGCCCCCGCGTGGAGCCGCATTTCATTCTTGACCGAATTAGCAACAAGAGGAGGGTCTCCTCTGTAGTCAAGGGGTAGGGCACACAGCTCCCCACCCACGAACACCCACACAGCCAGCACTGACTTAATGACACTTGACAGTCTATCAGAGTGGCAGGCCCACCTGGTTTAGGCAATGTATAATTTAATGGATTCTTAAAAAAAAAAAAAATCAACTTCTAAGAACAGAAGACAAAAACCTCCTTGTTGAGAGGCGGGGTGGGGGAGTGTGTGTGAATGTTATTAAAACTTAAAGGCAAGGTGATTTTGGGTTGTTCCAGATTTTTTTTTTTTTTTTTGTCTCTTTCAAGGAAAAGAAAAGTTTTTACCCACCTGAAAGTAGTTTTACTACAAAAATGTAAAAGCTTGGAGGATACAAGAAAGGAAGGGGAATGTAATTGGAGAAAGATTAGAAAGTGAGAGAGAAAAAAGAGGTTCTGACCACAAGACTTAGGAGACCCAACTTGAGTTTCCAAAAAGACGTGCAATCAAGATGCTGGATGAGCTTGGCACACTCCTGGAAGGCAACTCTAAGACAGTGCTTAATCTTCCCATCTGCAGCCGCCAACGGTGAGGGGCCACAAGCCTTCGTTCTGAGGTCTCTGACTTTGTCCTGTCCCAGGAATGCACACGTTCCCCCACCACCGAGCTCACCAGTGAGCACACAATGGCTTCACAATTTCCCGGGACAGAACCAAATCAAAGAAAACCAAAGTCTCCCTGAGCACTCAGGTCTAAGTCCAAAGCCAGAGGCAAAGGGGAAAGGACTCCTCCCCCAGGAACCCTGGAGATGTCTGAGGGAGGAGAGTGGGGATTTTTGGAACCCTGCACAATGCGTTGAACAGAGAACTCAGATCACACCGGGTTGGGAAGAAAAGTGCCCCCATTAAAGAAAAGAGAATAAAACGTGAGACTGCTTACAAATGCAGAGAGGATACCTTGACCACGCCGTGTGACAGCCTGACTCCCCACAGGGGGAGATGGGGCTCCCCGGAAGACCATCTAAGTGACACCTGTGCAACCATCCAGCGGCTCCCACACGCTACACACCACACACACCCACCCCGCGTTTGTCTGCTCTCCACACCTCCAGGGGAATTCCGCAGTCCCAGCAACTCCTACTCAACCCTCATACCCAGCTCAAATGTCGCCTCTTCCAGAACATTCTGCTGCACCTCCTTCCCACCGACCCTCCCATACAAGCTGCACACACACACCCTCCTCCATTTCTCATGTCATGTCATTCACCGTCTTTGAGCCTGTGGTCCTCCTTTCCAAACTGGGGGACATGGACAGACTCTGCGCTTCTGGGCAGAGGCTCAGCTGGCACAGTGACAAGGAAGCAGAGACCCTGGGCAGCTCTTCTCAGGGACACCGTCGGTGCATTCACCCCAGAGAGGAGCCAGAAGCAGGCAGAGTGGACAGGGTGACCGTGGGCAGCCTTCAAGGGCGAGGTCTGGCAGTGAACCCCCAATGCCAAGAGCAGAAAAAAGATCAAGCAGCCGTTCCCTCAGGGAGTGAGTGGCGTGAATTCCAAACCAGCCAGGTGACAGGAGACACTGGTCGATAGGTCCCTAACTGGGCAGCAGCCTGGTCCCTCTCGGAGAAAGAAGACCTCCCGCATCTCCTCCCCATCCCCATCCCCACCCCCACGTACAGATGAGACCCCTCCTCTTCTCCCCCCACATCCCCGACTCGCCCCCAGAACCAGAGGCCAGGGCAAGCCACTGGCCCAGCCCAGGGCACCAGAGCCAGCCAATAGCCATGCTGGTTGGGGGTTCTGTTTGGCTTTGTTTTGCTTTGTGTTAAACAGAGGCCCAGGATGGCATCCCACACACGCTGCGGAAGAATAAACTGTGTTAACTCATCGCACGGCTGGTTAACGGAGCACCGTAAATAATGCAGCAACTGCCTCTCCCAGCCTGGCCCACAGTGACAGTGGGACCTCAGGGACAGCTGAGGGAACTGGACACCACCCTGCCACACAAGGAACTGTGTAGGAGGGAGAGCAGCAACGCGAGAGGAGCCAGAGAGCTGGGAGGACTCTAACGAGAACAGGGATGAGCTACTAGGTTCCAATTCCAAGGCCTGTGTCCTGCCCAGAAGGTGCCAGACTGGCTGGCTCCCCAGTGGTCATAGCTGAGGATGGCCCAAGCTATAGGACATAGGATTGGACAGGTACCTTCCCAAGGCCCTGCTACCATCATCATCATTTAGCACCAGCTTTCTGCACCGTTGCTAGGTGCCAGGTATACAAACAGGCCCTCCTCAAGCTTCTACTTACATACCCATCCCCTGGGGAGCGTGTAAAAATGCTGCTGTCATTTGCCCCGTCAGAGGTGGGGCCTGGGATGTTGCGTGTTTACCTATGCATTTTATTTTTTGCTTCTTTTATTTGAGAGGCAAAGAGACAAACTGACAGAGCTCCTATCTCCAAGTTCACTCCCCAAATGCTGTCAACAGTCGGGGCTGGGCTAGGCCAAAGTCAGGGACCAGGAACTTGATCCAGGTGTCCCACCTGAGTGGCAAGGACCCAATTCCTCAAGCCATCACTTGCTGTCTCTTAGGGTACACATTAGCAGGAAACTAGAAAATTGTTAGTGTAGCCAGGACTCGAACTTAGGGACTCCAACGAGGGACATGGGCATCCCAAGTGGTGTCTTAACGGCCGCACCCAGTGCCCACCCAGCCACGTGTTTCATGAGTGCTCCTGTTGCCACTGCTGCCAGCCACACTGAGGGCACAGCCTGATTGGCAGCTTCACTACCTGCTCACAGCAGTCTTTGAGGCAGGTGCTGGGGCCACTAGAGCCCAAAGAGGTTACCATGAAGTGGCTCAGGCTGGAATTTGAGGCCAGAAGTGTGACTGTGCAGTGCAGGTTACCCCGATTCTTGGAAGCACAAGCAGTCAGACACATAATTCCAGTCTCCGGTCCCAATTGCCTCGGGGCTGCAGAAAGTGGCTCGGACAGCATGCTGGGCTGGGCCCCACATTAGATCTGGGGTCTGTGGGAGTCCAGAAAAACCAGAGCAGGTGGCCAAGCACATGTGCTGACAGCAACAGAGGCCCGGGGTAGGGACTACAAAGCCCCCCTAGAAACAGTCAGGAGCCTTGCTCACGAATATAAGAAAACAGAAAACCAAAAAACTGTGCAAAAAGAAACTCAACAGAAACACGCCAGAAATATTCACAGTTGCCATTACTCGTGCTACGATTATGGGCGATTTTGTCTCATCTCCAGGTGTTCTCGTGGACATTTGCTGCTGATCTTTTTTTTTTTTTTTTTAAGCTTTATGTATTTATTTGAAAGGTAGAATGACGGAGTGAGAGAGTGAAGGACAGAGGAAGGGAGGGAGGGAGGGAGAGAATCTTCCAGCCCCTGGTTCACTTCCCAAATGCCCACCATAGGGCTGCACCAGGCTGAAGCCAGGAACCAAGAACTCCACCTGGGCCTCCCACATGGAATCTAAGCACTCAGGCCATCCAGTGCTGCCCCCAGGTGCATTAGCAAGAAATTGGATGCGTGTGGAGCAGCTGGGACTCAAACTGGGCACTCCAATGTGCCATGTGGTGTCCCAAGCAGCAGCTTAAACCACTGGGCCAAATGCCCATCCCTTAGCTGACTTTCTCTGTAGCATCTCGGGCTGGTTACTGCCAACACACCACATCCCCGGGTCTGCAGGAACCTTAGCAGGGTGAGCATGAGGGATGCAACCGACAGCACCACCCTTTTCTACGTAGGCACAGCTCCTGCCGAGCTCAAACTTCAGGGAAACGAAAAGCAAAGAAGCTTCGAGAAGAACCTGGCACCTCCTGCCCCAGCCAGAGCACAGTTAGACCCTCGCTGCTTCAAGCACGAGGCAGAAATCCACTCGGCTTCCAGAAGTGGGTGTGCAGGATGATGGACAGGGCCTGTGACTGCCTGTCACAGCTTCGTCCCCCCAAACCACCCTTCCCCACCCCATCCTACAAGATGAAGGGCTCCTAAGATCCTCAGATGAAAGGGCTGGGGTGAGCCCATCCATCATAAATACCATTCCTGGGCTTTTATTCTCTGATTGGGGCTTGCCTAATCTACTAATTACCCCTGTCCATCAAGCGGATGACAGCCTTGGTGATAATCAATGCTTGCTTCCTGGCCCGCCCACTCTCACCCACTTCCCAAGTGCACCAGTCATAAATGTGCCCATGAGAAAAGAAGATTTAACCACAAAAAAATGCTCCCTCCTCACTTTTCCTCTGGTGAAGTGCTCCATTTGCAACTATCACACCTGGAGGAAGCCAGGGCTTAAAACTTTCCCTTTCTCCCTAGGTCCTAGGTTGGATACCCACACTGCTTTCTGACACATGGGTGTGTCTCCACTTGAAATCCTACAAAGAACTGAGCCGACACATCAACGGATCTTCGAGTCAACCGATCTTCGGAGCCAGCCCATTTTTTAAGGCCTCTGCCAGTGAGCATTCCTTGGCCCACCCTGAGCCGTCCAATAGGGTAGCCACTAGCCATATGAGGTTATTTAAACTGTCTCCATCACTCAGAAAGTTCAAAGGGACAGTGCTGGCCACTGTGGATCAGTTTCCAGGCACCCACAGTTCCAACGAGACCTCTGGTTCTTTTTTTTTTTTTTTTTTTTTTTTTTTTTTGGTAAGATGGGTGTGCTCCATATTCTACATTTCTTTGAAATGGACCAAGCCCCTCCCGCTCCGTACACCAAATCCATCTAGTTCGCCTCTCCCCTCTCCTCTGCTCTCTCCACATTTATCAGTTCAGATGTTCCCTGCCACCAAAAAAGAGGGAAAGAGACAGGAAGTCACTGCCTGCCTCGCCGAGCGCCTACCACGTGCACAGCCATCTGGGAGTCCAAACCGACCCCACAGTGGTCATTGCGAACACCCCGCCACGCGTCCTAGGCACTTCACGGAGGATAAAGGGCTTGTCCAACAGCTCTGGGAGGGCAGTGGGTAGAACGTTTAACACTTTCCCCAAACCACGCGGAAATGCGGCTCAGAAAGGGGAGGTAGCCAGTCCTGGGACAGGGAAGGCTTTGCCCTCATCCACAGTTTACTGCATCCACAGCTCTTAACTTCGCCCAGCTCTTTCTACAAGGAAATCGTTCCATGGGTTCTCACCCAAGACTCACTGATCCTCCGTATCTGGAAACCTGGGAAGTCAGTGTTTAACAAGGGGGCCAGCGCCGTGGCACAGCTGGGAAAGCTGCTGCCTGGGACACCAGCACCCACATCGGAATGCTGAACCCCTGCCTACCCCACTTCCAGTCCAGCTCACTGATGCGCCCAGGGAAGTAGCGGAGGATGGCCCAAGTGCCTGTGTCTCTGCTGCCCGTGTGGGAGACCTGGATGGAGTTCCAGGCTCCTGGCTTCGGCCTGGCCCGGACCTGGCCATCACAGCCATTTGGGGAATGAACCAGAGGATGGATGATCTTTCTGTCTCTCCCTCTCTCTCTAACTCTGCCTTTCAAGTAAGTGAAAAATAAATCATTTTTTAAAAATTAGATTAAATTGGGGCCGGCGCCGTGGCTCACTTGGTTAGTCCTCCGCCTGCATCCCATGTGGGCGCTGGGTTCTAGTCCCGGCTGCTCCTCTTCCAGTCCAGCTCTCTGCTGTGGCCCGGGAAGGCAGTGGAGGATGGCCCAAGTGCTTGGGCCCCTGTACTGGCATGGGAGACTAGGAGGAAGTACCTGGCTCCTGGCTTCGGATCGGCGTAGCTCCAGCCATAGCGGCCATTTAAAGGGGAGTGAACCAATGGAAGGAAGACCTTTCTCTCTGTCTCTGTCTCTCACTGTCTAACTCTGTCAAATAAAATTTTTTTAAAAATTAGATTAAATTGGCCGGCGCCGCGGCTCACTAAGCTAATCCTCCACCTTGCGGCGCCGGCACACCGGGTTCTAGTCCCGGTCGGGGCACCGGATTCTGTCCCGGTTGCCCCTCTTCCAGGCCAGCTCTCTGCTGTGGCCAGGGAGTGCAGTGGAGGATGGCCCAAGTGCTTGGGCCCTGCACCCCTTGGGAGACCAGGAGAAGCACCTGGCTCCTGGCTTCGGATCAGCGCAGTGTGCTGGACGCAGCGCACCAGCTGCGGTGGCCATTGGAAGGTGAACCAACGGCAAAGGAAGACCTTTCTCTCTGTCTCTCTCTCTCACTGTCCACTCTGTCAAAAAAAAAAAAAAAATTTAGATTAAATTAAAATTCAATGTTTAAGGCCTAACACAGGGGCTGGCTGCCTTTACCTAAGAATTCATAGGAAATGTCTGTGTGCATTTAAGCCTCCCCAGAACAATAAATATCTACCTCTTCTAACCTTTGTTCCAGTGTACAGAGGCCAAAGCTGTTGCTCCATTAGTTTGTTCCGTCTGTAAATATTCACATAAGCAAAATACTTGGAGGCCTGCACCCCCTACCCAGCCCCAAGTCCTACTCCCGTTACTCAGCAAATGCACCCCAGGACTCACTTCCCTTCCCTGGGAGAGCCCTCTCCGACTTGCCTGCACCCAACTCCAACACAGCATCTGCACTGCAGGGATTAGTGCCCCTCGGCTCCATCTCTGACACCCTGAGGAGACACGCAGGCGGCCAGGACCCAAGATGGAGCCACACAACGACCTTAAGGTTATGCTCTACCCACTGACCAACTACAAACTCTCCCAGAGGGGCAGCTGATGAACCATCAAATCTCCCCTGGGACAGGCACTGGCCTTGCCACCTGGTGAACACCTGTGTGGTCTTCCATTAGCTTGAAGCAAGTTTCCCCATTGGGGCAAGGACAGTACCTCCTCCGTGAGCCCATCTCCCACCCCAGGCTACTAGGAACGGCACCCTGGTGGCGAGTGAAGAGGCAAGGGGCCACCAATGTCACCAATAAGGTGATAACCGTTTCTGTTGTTTGTGCAGCCCTGCCTTGTGTTACTATTGGTGTCCTCTCATCGAATGTCATTCTCCTTGCCTGGATAGAGGGCCTAATGGGCAACCATACTTGAGAGTCTAGAAGAACTGTTGTGGTCCGGTGGTTAACAGCATGACTACAGGGCAGAGTGACCTTGGGCTAGGCACCTAATCACTGGGTGCCACCTTGTCTTCATCTATAAATGGTGCTAATGGCAGTCCCCACCTTGAAGGATGGTTATGAGACCATATGAAATAACCCAAGTGCTTAGAAGGGTGACTCACATGTAGAACTCAACACTGCTTTAATGAGCCAATGAACGAGGCCAGTCACCCTGACTGGGGCATTTAATGAGCACCTACTACGCTCAGGCACTGAGGGAGTCGCAGCCCTGCAGAGATAAGAGGCCAGCGTGTTGGCAGGGAAGCTGGTGAGGAACCCATCAATTGTACAGCCTTGGAGGGCACCACACTCAAATACAGAGTACTAAGCTGCCCCAAGTGGCAGATGCCTCACCTTGGTCTCAAAAGGAGAAATGGGAATTTTTCTGGCAAAGAGGGAGGAAGGGAGGAAGCATACCTTGCAAAAGACAATCAGAAAGGGAAAGGAAGCCCAGGAGACAGCGCTCTGTAGAGGCGTGAGGCTCTTTCTGGCCACCTGGAGGTATGCCAGGTGTGTGTGGCGCAGGGCCGTTGGATAAGACATCACAGAGAGCCTTCCCACTCCATGGCTGCCGAGAAAGCTCTCAGTGGCTGGGGGACCCGAGGGCCACCCCCACTTCCACCAACTCCTGGTGCAATCCCAGCGAGACCCACAGCGGATCAGCCAGCCGCCTGCTGGAAGTATGGATTCTTGAGCCCCATCCCAGATCCACATAAAGTCTCTAGGCTGGGCCCTGGAAATCCGCACTGTATCATGCCCCCCAGGGACATTCGTGTTGGCTAAGAATGACATACAACAAGAACTGAGACTCAGCGCCCGAGCTAAGATGTCACGGGTCTCTCTGAGCTCAGTTCCTCAGTCCTCCTGTCTACGGCCAGCTCCTGCAGGAGTTACCCCTGGCGACGAGCACGCATACATGGGAGGTGAACTCAGACACGACCCCCGGAATGCATCTGGCAACGGGTCTCAAGAACCCTGAGAAGTGCAAACCTCATGACCCAGGATGAATCCTTCAAGGGAAACCATCGATGTCCATCCATGTCTAGCTACAAAACCAGGATATGCTCACTGTAGTGCTGCTCATAAGTACCACAGAACTGGATGCCCAACACAAGTGCGTAAGGACCTGGCTCCCCACCACAGGGCCCTTGCATGTGATCCTGGAACATTCTGCCCTGCACAGCCACACAGTTCCTAAGTCCTTGCTCAAAGGTCACCTTCCCAGCAAGGCCCTCTCCAACCACTCCACTTAAAAACAGCAACGCTGCCCCTGTTTTTCCCCACTGTGTAACCCTAACATACGAGACAACTGACTTACTCGGTTTGTTTGCCCCTGACCTGTGACCCTTAGAGTCCACTGGAACACCAAGGTCCAGGAGGGCTGACGCCGGTGTTCACTTTGTTCGCTGCTCTGTCCCCTGACAGAACCTGAACACAAGAGTGCAGTCCCTAAGACACACACCGGAGAAGGCAAGGACACTGGGCTGCGCCGTGAGAACAGAAATTGCTAACACAGTGCAGCCTGCGTGACCCTTTGTTTAAAATGTGTGAGCTCGACATAACCCACTTTGTAATCAAGTGGTTATGGGCAACTTTTATTTTTGACTTAATTGGAGTTTCGAGTTTTTCCTCCATTAACTTTATACTCCTTGCATAATCTTTGAGAAGTAATCCCTCATGAAATGCTCTCAAAACATCTGCTAGTTTTTTTTTTTTTTTTTTTTTTAAGGAAAAAGCTGTCTCCTCCGTGAGTTAATTAGGGTGTTCCTAATTAAGGCCAGCACACATCAAAGAGGCCAGGTTCCAGGGGACGCGGCTCCGCAGAGGCCTCCAGGTCTCCTTGTGGTTGCAAGATGACCTGGCTCCCTCCAGCAGTGGCTCAGACCCAGGGCTTGGCCGTGGGCTACTCCTGGCGCTGCTCCCTGCTCCCTGCTTCCTATTGGGGTGCCTGCTGCAATTATTCAGGCCCAAGATCACATCCTGCTGTGGAGCTGGCTTTGAAGGTTTAGTAAACAGTCACTTCAAAACAAAGAGCGACCATTAAAGCAAACTCAAAGACTTCCTTAATGGCGAGAGCACCTCACAGCAGAGGAGCCCGGCCTCTGAACTAACACTGAGGTCTCCCAGGGAACTAATCCCCAACTATTTCTAGCCTCTGACTGCAAATACCTGCCCCCCCCATTCCTGTTCTGCACTCAGCCATGTGGGGTGCAGAGCCATTGCTGGGGAGACCCTTGACAGGAGGGGTTTCTCCGACCAAACAAGGGTCGTGTGGTTGCCACGTAGGACCCCACTGCGCCCCACACACTTCCCTCCATGGCCAAGTTACAGGCACCTGCGGGTGAGCCAACCGCCCCACTGTTTCGTGTCCATGGCTGAGTGGAAACAGGCAGGGCCAGGAGCCGCTAGAAGCTGAGAGAGGAGTCTGGATCTCCATGGGGATTCTCTGGCTTCTCCCAAGTCCTAAAGCAGGAGATAGAACAGCCACCAAAGAGAACAATGAAATACACCATTATGGAATTTGAAAAGGAAATCCTAAAACAGCACTATGCGAGAGAAGAGCCTAGCACGGTCCACGCCCTTAGCCACCATGAATCCAGAGATGCGCTAACTTGCTGTAAGGGCAAATGGCTCAGTTCCCCTCTTCATAAAATGGGAACAATCACAGTTAACCACCTTGCTGGGATGTCAGGAGACTAAATAGCCCTCTTCAACAACGCTTCACGTGGCAGACACACGAATACTCACTAAATCAGGAAAATAAAACTCAGTTCTCAGCTGGCAATCACCTAGACCAAACACGGCTGACTCTGTCCTCCCACCCCAAATGGAAACCAGAGGCCCTTCCCAGAGCCCCCAGGGAATCTTGGGCTGACTCCTGTCACGGCACAAGTCGCACTGGATTCTGGTTTCTTGCCGGCCTCTCTTTCTGACCCAGCAAGCAATCTCAGGTCAGCGGTGTGTCTGTCCGCAAGTGGGTCTCTGGAGTGGGCACGCTCCCCTATTTCTTGAACACATGTACTGTGTTCTCTCAAGTTACTTACACGGTGCAAGTGGAATGGCGCTGCACCCCTCTCTGCTGTGTTAGCAAAGCAAAACACAGTTTGCTTGTATTTTCCGAGACAGGAGTGCTGCTACGGCGGGGTTCTCCACCAGGAATCACAGGGTGAGTAGCCACCATCCGATCTGCTTGGGACCGGAAGTGTTTCAGATCTCGGATTTTGGAATAGGTGCCTAGACAGACTTGTCCTGTTGGGCACCCCTGGTCAAAAAATCTGAAGTCTGCAAAGTGCTCCGAAGGCTGCAGCTTGCCGAGTCAGACCTCCCAGCATTTGGGATTAGGATGCACATCTTGCACTAGGACAGCGCAGACACACACAAGGCATTTATTCTGCATTAACTCCACACTAGCCTGTACTTTCTCATGTAATACTCCAAAACTCTTAAGAGCAAGGTGTAATTCCCCCTCCTTATTCTACAGATAAGACGGGCCCAGAGGCATGGGGCTGGGAAGTGGCAGAGCCAGGCTTCAAAGCCAAGGCCAACTACTCTTTAAGGCAGATTGTGATAAACCCCTGGCAGAACCAGCAGGGGGGTGGGGGGGATCCACCTTAGAGGGAAGTTACCAGACCACGAGGGAACTTTCCGGTGGGATCTTGAAGGGCGAGAAAGACGTCCCACAGGCAGCAAGGGCGGGGACAGACAAAGCACGAGGGTGAGGCACACAGGATGTGTTTGAGGAAGCCAAGCAGTGCAAGATGTGGGGCTCTGGACACACAGCAGGCCAAGGAGGTGCGGTCAGATCTCAGGGGCCTTGAGTGCCCCACTAACAAAGCAGAAATGCAGGTAGGAAGAGCCCCAGGAAGCCACTGCCACAGGGCAAGCCAGAGGCGAGTGAGGCCGCCCTTCCTGGAGGTCAACCAGCAAAGGAGGAAGCCCAGAGCAGCTCTTCTCTCCCTCCCCAACCAGGGTCTAAAGACTTTCCTTTTCCTTCAAGCATTAAAATGAATGCCCTGAGGACCCTATACAGGCCTCCCCTCTCCTGGTAAACAGACTTGGGAGATATGCGAACAGAGAAATGGAATGCAAACAGGCCCTCCAGGGCCAGACTGATGACTGTTGCAAAGGAACTCAGAGGTGATTCACTCAGCAAGTGGACAACTGCACTTCTTCAGTTCCTGTACGGTCACAGCAAGCTCTAAACCCAGCTCCACAAAGGGTAGGGTAGCCTTTCCCCCAAGAAGTGGTAGAGATCATTGCCACGTGGGTTTGAAGACAGCAAAAGACTTCGTTCCTAAATCTACAGGACAGAATGTAAGCCCAGCACAGGTGTAAAAGCAGGGTGTGTGTGTGCCGGACCCTGGAAACCTTCCCAAGCAACAGCTCATTTCACAATCCTCACCATGGCCTGAGAAGGCGGGTCCACACTTCCTTAGACCCATTTTCCAGAAGGGGAAACTGAAGCTAAGAGAGATTAAGGAACTTGTGTGCAGGATTCGAAATGGGATCGCTTCCACACCCAGGTCTACGGGAGGGGCATCCAGGCATGTAGAAGGCGGGCAGGAAGCTGTGTTACAAAACAAGCACACTATTTTTATTTAGATGTATGTTACAGATCTACACTTTCAACAGGGGAGCCACAGGCCACAGGTGCTGTAAAGCCAGCAGCCACAAAACACACCAAACACCGCAAACAACAGAGTCAGGGGACAGGTTTACTGTCGGGTGGGGGAAGCCCAACGGGCTTGGGGGAGGGCTTGGGGGAGAGGTCCAGAGGATAAGAGAGAGGAGGAGAGCCTGAGAGAGATCAAAAGAGCAGGTGTTCAGGAACAGCGCCTGTTAGAACCTTTGCAGGGGGTGCAGTGTTGGGGGTCGGGGGTGGGCAGGGAAGTAGCAGCATCGAATCCCACTAGGGTGGGGGTGGCTGACACCTGTGGTTGGGCCATGTGGTCACCTGGCTTCCAGCAATGGTGGGGTGGGGGTGGGGGAGCTAGAGCCTAGGATGGTGTTGGGGCACAGATGGCACCACAGACAAGACTGTGCCATTTTACTAACAGGTGTTGATTTACATTTTAAAAAACTACAGTGGATAAAATTAAATATTGCATCCTTTGGTCACATCAGCCACATTACACTTACTCAGTGGTCACAGGTGGCTAGGGGCTGACGCATTTTGACTATTTCCATCGCTGGGGAAAAATGTACTGAACAGAACTATTACAGAGCAACAGAAAACACAAAATATTCCAAGGATGCTTTTGTTGCTGTGTATTTTTATTCTGCTACTTATTTGAAGTCTCACTGTAATTTGTTTTGAACCATTTGAATTGTGGCAAAATGCACATAAAACCATCCACACCACACAGTTTGGCATACACTGCTGTACAATCAACTGAAGTTACTTTTACCCAGGCATAGGGTAAGATGGAGAGAACACTTGGAAGGGCTGGAACTAGGTGAGAAGAAGCCTTAGAGCTCCATGGCTCTCAACCCTGGCTACGCACAAGATAGCCCCAAGCGCTTTCCAAAATCCTACCTCTCAGGCCGTCTCCAAAGCACTGAATCAGAACATCTGGGTGGTGGGGTCCAGGCATCAGGGTCCTTATGCTCCCAGGGAACCCAATGGGCCAGGCTCTTCCCCGTAGCCAGGCCCCTTCTACCCAATAGGACGGAACACCTGCCCAGAACCTCCCCCTCTGGCCAGACCCACTCTATCCTCTGGAAACCTCTGCCGTGTGGCAGGTGGCAGGTGCCAGTGAAGGGAGTCATAGACACCTGTCACCCACCCCCAGGGCTCAGGAGACTGCTGCCACCAAGCAAGCAGACACTTTTCCCGCTGGCCAATTCTTGGAGGGGAAGAAAGCAAATAAAAGGCACACAGTTCAAAAGGCACTCAATTTTTTTTTCGCCCACTTAAACCAGACAGGAAAAGAAAAAACACTTAGAAACTATGACCAAGGGCCTCTATGCCAAGAATCAGCACGGATGGAGTTTTCTTGGTGAGCCCATCGACTTCTCCAAACACAGACGTGGAATGCCCCTCCTGACGCGACCCCGACTGCAGGCTGGCTACTGGGACATAACTAACCACAGAAAGCTTTCTACGAGAGAGTTCCAGGGCTGGGCACAAAGTGAGATCAAGGTAGGGAGTTCTTGGAGGAGCCAAATGAACTTTGGGTGACCCTGGTTAATTCATAGGATCCTGGAGAGGGAGGGGGTGGCCCAGCTTGCAAACTCACCAGGCATCGGGGACCAAGGACTCCAGCTCCTATGACCAGTCACTAAGATGACTCCACGGGCTTTGTGTCGGGACAAGGGTGATGGCCCACAGCCTGGCCCAGAGTTCTCTGTGCGCTCTGCACACCCAGGGGAACAAGAGAAAGGGGATGCCAACCTGTTGGTTGGAAAAGATTGGTAAAAAGAAGAAGGAAGCCACAATACGAGGATGCACCGTAATTACCTGATTTCCAGCTGGAAACTCATCCCAGAGCCTCCAGTTCAAGTTCACGCCCCCATGCCAGCTCTGAGCTAGGAGCACAGGGACAGATCCAGCTTCCTCCTTGAGCTTCCTATCGGACTCAGGTTAGTGAAATGCTATTGTCTAGAAATAAACCCACACCTTCCCCTCCCCTCGGCTAAGGAGCTCTAGCATTAGGGTCAGATAGGTCCAGGTGTGAATACCACCACGGCCTTAGGTCACTGAATCGCTCCCAAGTCTCAGTTTTCCCATCTGTAATGTGGGGCGGCTGTGAGGATGACAGGAAATGACGCACGCGAGGTCCTTGGCACAACTGCCTGGCGCACTGTAGGGCCTCACCAAGTCCCTTCCTGGCCCCTGTTCACCGCGTGCAAGGAATACCGAGCACCTCCCACAGGCCAAATGGCACTAGAGGGTAAAACAGTCACCTCCAAACTACTCAGCTGCAGACGGGAGGGAGGTGGGAAAGCAGAGACAGCGTGGCCGGCTCTGCTTGGGTTTTCGGTTGTGGTTGCTTTTGTTTGGATTCTGTGGCAGGGACTCCGCTGAAACCTGCAGTCACCACAAATTCAAGGCCAAGGCTCCACAGTCAAACACAGCGGCCTTCTCACTGCCCGGCCAATTCATTCCCTTTGGTTGCTCCTCCCGTCGGCTCCCCACAAGGCCCTATCGATGGTGCAGTCTGCAAATCTGAGTTAAACAGTTCAAGGCCCCCTGTAAGGAGCCCCAAAACATCTTGTCTGATGTTCTGGGCAGCTCAATCTGTCCTTGGTTTTTGTTTTGGTTTGGGGAGTGATGTCTTTACTTCTGTACAGGTGTGGGTTTCTGGGGAGAACGCAAAATGATCTCATTTTTCCATAGCCAATTTGAACACCTAAAAGGTCTCTAGAAGGAATCTTGCCAGCTCTCACCCATCCCCAAGAAGATGGAAAAGCCAAGATAAAAACCTTATCCGGATCGACAGTTTCACCCTTGTCACCCCCCAGGTATTTCAGCCACCTCCAATGAGCAAGCCTGATCAACGATCACTTCAGCTTTCTCCTTTCCACTACAGAGATGCAAGACGCAAAAGCACAGATCAAAGGGAACAGGCCAGCAGCTGAGAGAAGACACAGCACACTTAGGACGTATTCATATTTAAAAAAAAAAAAACCACCGCTTGTCTGAAAGGCAAATATAACTGGAAATTCTGTGTTTTATCTCCCTGCAGCCAGTCCGGAGCCTGACGCCCAATAAATAGGAGCACTGTAGAATGAGTACACAGGACTCCAGCGAGAACAGGGTGACAGGCGAACCAGGCCAAATCCCAGCACAGCTTTTCTAGGAAAGACTCCCTTCCCTGTTCAGGCCATGGGAATTGCGGAATCTCAGAACAGAAGGGCCTACAGCACCAAGCACCAAGTTCTAAACAATTTGATTAAATAGGATATATACAGGGTTTTCCCACGGAAACGCTCAGCCCAAAAATGACTTCATAACAAGATTTGTAACTGAGACATCAAAAAGACAGATCCATATGGAAGCAGCCCTGAACCCCTGCGTGGGCACCCACTCTAGGTGCTTCTCTGCTGCCTACTTTATGACATCTTTCCCTTCTTCTCCCAGGGCCCCAAAACGAGGAAGCTATAAAACCCTGGCCAAACATGACCGTTTGTTAAGAGAAAAACCAACATGGGGCCCATCTGTCCCTCCCAGGGGCTCCACTTGTCCTGCTTTGTGTGGCTGACAGCCTGCACACAGAGCAGCCCACCTTCCTCAGAGCCTGGAACTCCTCCTGGCTGCGCCACAGCCCATGACCTTATCTGCCAACAGCCCACTGTACAAGGAGCTCTCCAACACCAGGGCCTGACATGGTAGGCCCTCAACAAGCACCAAGGAAGTGAACTTTTTTTAAGATGTATTTATTTATGGCCAGCACTGTGGCTTACTAGGCTAATCCTCTGCCTGCGGTGCCGGCACCCCGGGTTCTAGTCCCGGTTGGGGTGCCAGATTCTGTCCTGGTTGCTCCCCTTCCAGTCCAGCTCTCTGCTGTGGCCCGGGAGTACAGTGAAGGATGGCCCAGGTCCTTGGGCCCTGCATCCGCATAGGAGACCAGGAGGAAGCACCTGGTTCCTGGCTTCAGATCGGCACAGCGCGCTGGCCGCAATGCACCAGCTGTAGCGGCCACTTGGAGGGTGAACCAACGGAAAAAGGAAGACCTTTCTCTGTCTCTGTCTCTCTCTCTCTCTCACTGTCTAACTCTGCCTGTCAAAAAATAAATAAAATAAATTTTTAAAAAAGATTTAATTGAAAGTCAGAGTTACAGAGGAGAGGCAGAGGCAGAGAGAGAGGTCTTCCATCCACTGGTTCACTCCACAAATGGCCACAATGCACAGGACTGGGCCAGGCCAAAGCCAGGAGCTTCATCTGAGTCTCCCATGTGAACGCAGGGGCCCAAGCACTTGGGCCATCTTCCGCTGTTTTTCCAGGTGCATTAGCAGAGAGCTGGATTGGAAGTGGAGCAGCTGGGACTCAGTCGGCACCCATGTGGGATGTAGGCACTGTGGCAGTGGTTTTACCTGTTATGCCATAGCCCCTGCCCCAAAACTTTTTTTTAACAAGAGCCCAAGGCAGTGATAAGATACCAACCCTGCCGCCATTAGCCATTATCTAACTGCCCGGTTTACCCACATTCTCCCATCATTTGATAAGTGAGGGGACAGTATCACAAGTGCCTTCCAACCACAGAAAGATGTCGATGGAATCCAGTTAGTCTCTTCAGCAGTTCTAATTTTAGGCAGAACTTAGGAGAGAGGATACTGGTGGCTGACAGAGGCAGGGGTGACGGGGAAGAACAGAACAAGGCCCCCATTCTGCTCAGCACAGGTGCAGGTAACAGGACACCCCTGTCTAAAGTGACACGTGGCACAGAGAACTCAGGTGCAGTGGGTTGAGTTTTTGCCCTGATCACGTTATATAACCCCAAATACACTCTCCTCACCTCGTACAAAGTCCTCAGTTTGGCTTCTGACGTGCAGATGTTTGAGCAACAGGGCTGGAGAAAATATTTGATTTTAGCAGAGCCTTTTAAATAATTAACTTGGGTTAAAAAAAAAAAAGAGAGAGAAAGAAGACATCTACAGGGTGAGCAGCCCTCAAGCTGGACCAGCGAACTCTCCTTGTTCTTAAAAATTGCTCAAACATCACCAAATTTGAGGCTGGCTCATTCACTTCACAGCCACAACACCTCTCTACTGTTTGCAGGGTTTAACCCTTCCCTCCCAGGGACCAGACAGAAAGACCCAAGACTCCAGGAGCTCCCCAACACAGTCAATGCCGTCTGAACACCGGAAGGCAGTCCACAGCCACTGCCAGGCTTCTGTTCTCCCAGACGTACTAGCCACGGGCCCCTCCCTCGGGCCACATGAACATCTTGTCTCCCCTGTGGTTTGGGGCCGTCTCCCATCAGAAAATCTTGTCTGAGGATTTACGTGGCTAGAAAGAAGGGCCGCCACGAAGCCACGTTGCACACCACCACTCCTTAGTGACCACCACCACAGCAGGATGGAAGGAAAGGAAAACACCAGGTTTCCTCTCCCAAGGAACCAGTGAATTATTTAACAGCTGTTTCCTTTACATGGTGCTGGATCCCCATGGTGCTGGATGAAGAGTGAGGACTACTTCCCTACCAGTGAAAAGGCCCAAGCACGCACCCCAGGCCGATGAAGAGCCCCTGGAAGAACGCCCCGAGTGTGCTCTCTGGCTATTCCGCGTCCCAAGGTTCTTTGCTTTGGGAAGATGGATGGTGCCAGGCCTTGAAAGTCCTCCATTTTTGTTGTTTTCCTTTTCTCTCCAAAGAGGAAACTGACTCCCTTCCTGTGCTGCTGTTCATTTTGGAGACTCAAATGCTACTAATAAGAGCCATTTTCTCACCCAAATCCAGCATCACTGAGAAAATAACCTACAAATGTTACTGAAATGGCATTCCAAATGGTTCGCCAACATTTTCACTGCTCCCTCAAAGCAAACAGAAAAGACAGCAAACACCGCCATGGGAGTTTCAAGAAGAAAAAGCGAGGACAAGCCAGTCATTAGAAAGTCTGCCGGCTTCAGAGAGTAAAACCTGACTTTTATTTGATGACTTCATAGCTCTGCACACTAAACACTACTTATCCGATGTGCCCCAATTTGAAAATTTTTTAATTCCCTCTTAAAATGCCTCTGCCCCTCAATCCAGGAAGAAAATGCAATTTAAAAAAAATACGCAATTGTCTTCTGCATAAACAATTTTTGGAAATTACACACCCCCTCCTCACTTTCTCCTTATCTCTCTGCTCCCCTAAAAGTCTAAAATCCTGCTGAACCCAACATCTAGGTTAGACTTCCCTTTTACCGCCAAAACAACACAAACAAAAATCTCCTGACCAAATGCCTTCCCAAAGGATGTTGAACAGACCCACTAACTGAAAAGGGAAAGAACTCAGGACCGGCATACTGTAGACTCAGCACTGATGGGGCATTAAGTAAGCAGTCTTTATTTTTAACTGGCAGCTTGTGGGAGGGAGTGGTAAAACAGGCCACCCTGGCACCCAGGGGTCCCCGGGCACCGGATGTCAGGTGGAAGGCAGAAAAGCCTGCCCTTTGGGAAGGATCCCCTTCTGAAGAGCTTTGGATTCAAACCAGGTTGGATTCCGGATTAAAGAACAAAGAGAAAAAAAACTCCAAGTGTGGTCACTCTGGGACCGCAGTGAGCACACTGCTTAGATCCCTGGGTTCCTGGTCACCTCCGAGGAACTGGGAACATCAATTTATCTCCTCAAACAGACACACACACACACATACACACACAAGCAGCTTTCCCAATCCATGTCAAATCCCTCCCCTGCAGGTCAGAAGCCACCATTGTGCCTCCCATCAAATCCTGTTTGACTATAAGGCGTGTGGAATTTAAGTTAACAATAAATACCCGGGCCTGAGGAAGGGGCCCAGATCTTTGTCTCTCAAGAGCATGTCAATAACTCAATGTGGATTGGGGGCAAAGGAATGAAAGGGGCCGTCTTTGAACAGGGACTAATCCATCTAATTCCAAGGGGCTGGATTAGAGGCATTCCTGGGCAAGCAGGGTCTGGCTGCAAGCTTAGGCTCCGGGGTGTCCATTTCTGACAAAAGGCATGGCAGGATGCACAAGCCCAGGACGGAGGCACCTTGGAAAAGTTCACCCTGGGTGAGGTGCCAGTTGTTCTAACCGGGGAGGCAGGCCGTAACAGCTGAGCATTCCTGCCTTCCTTCAGTCCATCTCGGAGGCCCAGAGCCTCTCCAAACCTTACACTTCATCAGACAAAAGCTCCTCCAGGCGCCAGGCAGCGGCTGAAGAGGGGCTGTCCACACCCACTGGCGGCCAGCCTTCCAAATCTGCCCACTCTTTGGACGTGGAGCTTTTAATTAAACACCACCTCCCCAGATCTGTTGAGGCAAACTGGGGCTGGGCTAGAGCCAAAGAGAAGCTCCCTAAATACACATGGAAAAAAAAAAAATCCCCCCACCCCACCACCCTCAATTCCCACCTCCGGCTAGCTCCCAAGGCTGGGTTTATTTCCCTGGATAAGAAACACCCAGCCCTGGTCTATCTCCCTGCACCAGATAATCCACATCCGAGGATCGGGTTATCTCCAGTCCCACCCTTTGCAGGAAAAAGCCAGAGAGTCGTTCCCCGCCCCCAACACACACGCGCGCGCGTGCACACGCACACACAATCTTCACAACCCTTCCAAGAGAAAACCTGGAGTGGGGTGTGTGCGTCTCCAGGGGAGGGTGAGCCCGCGCCACACAGTTATTCAGAGGGTCCCCGATCTTGCCTTCGGCCAGGAAGCTCAGTTTAGGGGCCCCGGCCAGGTTGCCCTGGGAACTTCTGCCTGGCACCCCCAGGGAGGGCCGAGGGGAGGCACGCACAGCCTCACCGGCTCCGAACCAGCCCGATTCATAACTAATTTGTGCAGACTGCCCGACTCCAGGTAGACCTGACAGCCAAGGAGGGAGAAAAGGGGGGCCTTGCCCCCGATTTCCCAGGCCGTGGGACTCCTGCCTACGGCCAGGTAGTCCCCATCCCGTGCCCGGGGGAGCCAGGTGTCCGCCTCCGCCGGTCCGAGACACTCAGTCCAGGGACACACAATGGAAAAACTTGAAGCCGAGGCCTTGAAGCCCCCAGGGGAACGAGACGGTGCCGCCCCCTGGGACAATGAGCGGGGAGGTGGCAAGGGGGCAGCGGGCTCTCCGCGAGAAGCCGCCCGCCCGGGGACCCAGCAGGGCCCGCAGCCGCGACCCCGGGCCAGCAGGTGCCACTCGGGCCGCGGAGCTCCCGCAGGTGGCCGGCGGCCGCGGCGCAGGCACGGGCCGGGCGCCGGCGGGAGGCGAGGTGAGCGCGCCCCCGGCGTCCTACCTTCATGTCGCTGATGATGGTCTGGAAGAGGCCTCCGAGCGCGCTGCATTCCTTCTCAATCACAGCCTCCATTTTCCCGGCGCCGGCTGGCAGAGGACTCGCTGGGGCGGCTGCTCACCGCGGGGAACGGCGCCCTCCGAGCGACCCACCTCCACCTCGCGGCCGCTGCTGCAGGGGCGACGGAGCGCACGAGGCCGCCGCTTCTCGGCCCCAGAGAACAACGAGACTCCGAAAACGCCAAAGCGCCCCGCGGGGAGACTCGCCTACACGCAGCGCTGGGCTCCCGGCCTTGAAAATGCCCGGAGCAGACTGACAATCAGGCCACCGCTGGTGCCCGCGACGGAAGCGCCAAAGCCCATCTTGGTGCAGAGAAAAGCGCCCGCTGACTCGGGGCCAGCGCCCTTTCAAAACGAAAGCGTTCCAGAGGGAAGCCAAACTAGGTTTTGAAATTTAAAAAAACAAAAGAGGGAGCACTCGCCCTCCCCGCAGCCGCGCGCGCGCGGGTCCGCTCGGGGCGCCCGGGTCTGTCGCTCGCAGCCGCGGCCGCCGCCTCCTTTTCACTCCTGCGCGCCCGGCCCCACGCTCGCTCTGGCTGGGCTCCCGGGGACGGTCGGAGGGGCGCGCGCGCGCTCGCGGCTGTGCGTCCGCCGCGCGGGGGCGCGAGGAGGACGCGCGCTCGCGGCCGTCGCGCGCGGGCGGGGCTGGGAGCGCGCGCGCGCGCCGCAGAGAGCGGGCGGGAGGCGCCGGGCGGGAAGCGTCCCCTCAGGCGCGCCTCAGCACCTTCCTCCCCGGGCGCCTGTTGCGGCGCGGAGAGGCGCGTCAGCCGCTAGCCGGCCGAAGGCCCACCGTGGCTGCGGCCGCTCTCCGGGGACTGGCAGGGGGTGGCCCGCAGAGCCCAGCGCCCGGCGGGGCGGGAGAGCCGCAGCGGCGAGCGCAGCCCTCTGAGGAGAGGCCGGTCCTGCGATGTCCATTACGGCGCCGCCCGTGGCCAAACAGCCGAATCGGGAGCGTTCGGGGGCGTTTCCTGCAGTGGGCTGCGGAGTTCGATAAAGTTGCAGGATGCGGGGGCAGCGGATTGCTCGGCTGGTGCAGGCGGAATGGGAAGGGCGCTGGGGCTCCGGCCTCCGGTGCGTCGGGCTCCGGGGGTTGCCGTGTGCCTTGGAGGTCGCAGGGTCGTCAGGCCCGCGGTGCGACCGCGAAGAGCGCGCTTGGGAGGTTTCACCTGGGAAGAAGGCCAGCGTGCCCGGGTTGGGTTTGGAGCCTGGTGGTTCTTTTTCACAGCTCGCTCGCTCGCCTGAACTGCCTCGCCAGGATCGCTCATTCAGAAGGACGTCAAACGGGCGGCTTTTAAAAGATCTTAAAAGCCAAGCACGCACCTGGACTGTTTTTACCTACCCCCACCCCCACCCCAGAAGCGCAAACCATCACAAAAGAATCATCCTGCCGTGTGGGGGGGAGTGGCTGAAGAAGCCGAATGCAGCATGCTATACACGTGGGTCTCATTCACTCGGTGACAAGAAAAGGCCTAACTGAAAACTGCACGGATCCCAGAGATAGATCCTCCTGGTCTACTCGCCCAACTCTTAATTCTGAGCCCCCCCCTTCTCCACTTGTCTCCCCCAAATCCCTAGGAGGGGTGTTCCTGCTGGAGACAGCCCCCAAAGACATTAGCGTGCGCAGGCTCCTCTTCGCCTTGCTATAGCTGTGTTTGACACGGCTCTCAGTCATTGCCATAATTGTGAAATGGACACTGTCGATAGTACCACGATCAAGATGACTGACTGCTCGCAGAGCCGGACTGCCTGGGCTCAGACTCCCGTTTACAACCTACTCCACGGCCTTGAGAAGTTGCTTAATCCTTCCGAGCCTCAGATTGCTGTCAGTGGGTGTCGTGATGGTCGCTATCTGATGGACCTGTTCTGAGCTTTATATGAGCCAGCATCTGAAAGACATAAAGTGGTATCTGGCACGGAATGAGTAAGCACTCAGTAAATCTTATCAATGGAAAGAGAGACCAGGCCAAGGCTCTTGTCCAGCCCTGGTCCCACTGTTAGCCATTACAAGCTCAGAATGTCGGCATGCTGTCCCACTGACATGCTGAGGGCCTACTATGTGCACTGTTGGCATTTTATAAAAAAAAAAAAAAATCTGTTGAAACAGATCATCATACTCATCCTTGTGTTCACGTTGGAAGATTCCATCCCCGGTATTCTGACTCCTAGGCCTGAGGTATCCTTTCTACTCAAGCTCCAGAACTTGGATAAGGAGCCCCTGCCTTAGCCCAAAGGGCCACAAGACCAGCTTTCCTGCCCCATGCCTTCATTTAAGTGCCCTGAACCTCAGCAGTGTTGGCCAAAGCATACCTTTCTTGTTGCCTCAGGCCTGAAAACTGGGCCTCTCTCAGGAGAAAGGGAAGCATTTAAAATCACCTTTAAAGGGAAACTGTTCTCTTAGGCTGGAAAGGCTCAGAGGTGAGACAACACTTCACATTTCATTTTATCAATTTTCATTTTATTTGAAAGAAAGATCTCCCATCTGCTGGGTCACTCCCCCAGATGCCTGCAACAGCCAGACCAGGCGGAAGCCAGGAGCCAGCAACTCAATCCAGGCCTTCCCCATGGTAATAGGGACCCAATTGATCCATCACCTGCTGCCTCCCAGGGAAGGGGAGCCAGGACTCGAACCCTGGCACTCTAAGACGCCTGTCCCACACTTGGCATTTTTGCCAATGTTTGGGATGAGGCTGATGGAGGGAGGGATTTTTGAACAGGAGAATGACAAGATCATGTTGACGCCCTCTATATTACATTCTTTCCCCACTTTTGAGCATCTTTCTAACTTTCTCCTCCCTACAGAAAAACATCCAGCCATTCCAGGGAAGACTTTAAGAGCCCATTTCCAAGGAACTCCCCTCAGGAGTATCTGCTTGCTGTTGTTAATGGCTCTTGGGAGGAAGAACCCAAAAGAATGAATCCATTAGAAGAATTTCATCCCCAGATCTTGGGTTGAGTGTGGGGTCAAAGTGTGCACCATATCTACTAACCTCAGCTGGGTTATTTGATCCCCTGAGCCAGCCTCTATTTCCCAGCATTCCTGCCTCACTGGCTGCTCCCAGTGTTAAAACCGATGCCCATGCCTTCACTTAGAATCGCCGAGGGCACAGGAGTTCCCTTCCTTCCCAGGAGTGGTTCTCAACTCTGGCTATCCTGAAGGCCCTGTCTGGCCCTCACACTTGGCTGCTTATTGAAATCCCCTGGGGCAATCTTGAAACACCCAAGCCTGGGCACCACTCCCAGCTGGTCTGATTTAATTGGTCTGGGCTGTGGCCTAGGCATCTGGTCTTTGAAAATCTCCTTGGTGATTCTAATATACAGCCCAAGTTCAAAACCCTGACCTGGGGGAACCTTAAAAGAAAGTACCCATGGCCCCGATCCCACCCCTAAACCATTCATGTTGAACCTCTGGAAGTTGTGTGCAGAAAGTTTTTTTTTTTTTTTTTTAATTAAAAACATGGTATTTTTAGGCCAGCGCCGTGGCTCACTAGGCTAATCCTCCGCCTGCGGCGCCGGCACACCGGGTTCTAGTCCCGGTCGGGGCACCGATCCTGTCCCGGTTGCCCCTCTTCCAGGCCAGCTCTCTGCTGTGGCCAGGGAGTGCAGTGGAGGATGGCCCAAGTTCTTGGGCCCTGCACCCCATGGGAGACCAGGATAAGCACCTGGCTCCTGCCATCGGATCAGCGCGGTGCGCCGGCCGCAGCGCGCTACCGCGGTGGCCATTGGAGGGTGAACCAACGGCAAAAGGAAGACCTTTCTCTCTGTCTCTCTCTCACTGTCCACTCTGCCTGTCAAAAAAGAAAAAAAAAAAAAAAACATGGTATTTTTATTTAAGCTTACTTTTCATAATTCATTGAATCTTATAGGTCAGCATCTTCATTCTATTACTTCACTGGGTACATTTACTAGTATTACATAAAACTTCACATAAAATTAAGAATTAAAAGTACTTTGAAGAACAGAGTCATCATCTGATAAGATTTGTAAACATACACCTTGGTCCCTAACCTGAACATTTTGTTCCATGGGCCTCTCAGCCTCAGATTCATTTTCATTTTGGTAAAATGAAGCCACTCCTGTAGCCTTTTCCTGCCGCATGCCTAGTCACTGACTTATCGGTTTGTGTTGACCCAGTGGTACCGGTCCACCGGTACATAGCAGGCCTGTAACACTTGGGGTTCTTATATACAGTGTGACAGGCACTTCCCAGGAGGCCCATGTGGCCATCTGCGATGTGCTTTCTGTGGGACATTTGGAACCAAGATTGAAAGTTCTGTTTCAAGTTTCCAACCTGATAAATGCTCTTCGGATTGCTGACTTTAGGGATGATCTGAGGTTCTCTGCAACAATTTTCTTCATCAGAGGACATGCCGGAGGAGCGGTCCAACGTGGCTTTATTAACCGATTTCTTGGGACAGTTCCCATTCCTCCCGTCTGCCTGCAGCACACTTCAAAGGGATCTACCCATATGGTCATCGCCTTTGGAAGTCCCAGGTGAGAAAAGTCTACATGACTCTCGGCACAAGCCCTTTCTAAAATGGGATCTTTATTCTGGTTGTTGTTGATCCTGATACACCTGAAGCCTTGCCCTTTAGCAGGGCGATCGGAGTGCCAGTGACCTCTGTAAGTCTCAAACAAGATTGTCATTAGCTTTTCTGCAAAGTCTTCTATTTGTTGCTTACTCAGTTTGTCATGATTTTTTTTTTTTACCAGTTTTGTGAGAAAGAAAACTATTGTTGCAATTTCATCTCTCATGATTTGAGGAAATTCTAAGAGGAAACCAGCAAAATCTCTTCAGCTCCAACAAAACACGGGCCAGACGTAGAAGACCAACTGCACTATACATTTTGTGTTTCTAACTCTCAACCCTGCCTCGCAGAAAGTTTTTTTAACATACGTCCTCCTATAAGGACATACAAGCATCTGCATTCGCGCGCGCACATGTGTGTGTGTGTATTTTGTCATTGTTTAATACACATCAATGGAATCACATTTTTCTGGGCCTTGCTGTTAACACTCAATTTCTGCGGACATCCCTCCAGGTCAACCAATATTCTAGGTCTTTTTTCTTTGAGTTGTTTCAATTGGATTCAATTACAGACTTACAGAAACATTACAAGAATAGTGCGAAGATATCCCATTTAGCCTTCGTGAGATTCGCCAAAGGTTAACCCTTTATGATATTTGCTTCATGCTGGGGAGATTGCAAAGCTCCTCAGGTGATTGTAACCTGAGGTCAGATTGACGGCACGGCCTCCCCCATGGCTGTGAGACTTAGGCACTGATTGCCAAAGTTCTGAGCTTGGGATGGGCTTGCTGTATTAGAGGCAGCTGTGTGAGGTGGCTAAGATGGAGGTTAGGAGTCAGGCTGCTGGATTTGAGTTCAACTTCCCTCACCCTCCTGTGCCTCAATTTCTTCATTGGTAAAGTAAGGGTAACAGAAATGCTAATTCATAGGACTGTGTGAGAACTGACTGGAGTTACTTAAACTAGCACTTGGCACACAGTAAGTGCTCACTAAAAGCTAGCTATGTGTATATTGATCAGGGTCAGGGTTCCTCCGTAAAATAAAATTGCCGTAAGATCACCCTGATGACCTATAAGCCGAATGCTTCATGATGCCAGAGCCATTAAATCTCTTCGACAACTTGGAGAGATGTCAGAACATAAAGGGCTTTCAATTTAGAAACCAGGCCCCTTTTGAAAATGAAATTAGCAAGAATCAACTAAAAATAGTTGCCACATTGACTCAACCTAAGAGATGCTTCATGTGTGTTTTGTAGATGGCAGACTGGGAAATACCCAAGTGTAACCTCAGCGTCCAGAATGTGTCACTGCAAGGAAACTGATGAAAGATGATGAACCGAGCAGGAGGCAGACTGGAGTAATATGGGATAGCAGGCTCCCAAACCCATGCCTGTGGGCGCCAGGCAGTGGATCTGTGGACGAAGCCAAGGGTAAGTTCAGAGGGCCTGGAGGGACCAGAGAGACCTGGAATGCAGGTTCTCCCCTCAAGGGCCTGCTGCCCCCCTGGTGGGAGCAGGGTAGAGATGTAGGCGCTTACTTGCAGCACCTCCCAATCTTCTCAAAAGGCTGTACCTTTTCACTAGGACGTGAAGTTTCCCATTTTTAGGTTTCCCAACTTTCAAAATCTCCTCCTTCGCAAGCCCTTTTGCAGTTTCTGAAAGTGGAGATGAGTAGGAGATGTTTGAAGGGGAGACATGGAAGAGGGACAGCTGTAAGGCTTTGCACTTCACCTGCTGGCTCTAGGCCTCCAGGACTGCGTGTCTGCTTTGCACCAGGGTGGGGATGGTCCATTGCAGTTGCTCAGACATTTCTTGAGCACCTACTTTGTACCACGTCATGCTTGTCCCATGAGCATCTGATGGAGGTGGCTTTGTTTATAGGCTCCCACACTGTCTATACTGCTGACTATTAATTGGATGCCTGTATGCATTGCCTTGATATTGAGAAAGGACTCTCAGGGGAGCACATATCCCTGTTATAATCACAGAGGAGATGCTCCAGGGTCTGACTGCTTCCACACTGGCAGGATTCTGCAGCGTAACTCTTTCTGTTCCATAGGAGCATAGTGAGGAAAAGGGAGCTTTTGTAACATACGGGTTCTGGTTGGAATAGCAGCAAAAGATCATGTAAAGCATATCATTTTCAGAAAGTCTTATGTTTATATATTGTAATTAGAAACATATCCAGTTATTTTAGCTCTATCAGAGGTATCTGAGTTTACTTAAAGGTGGAAAATATTACACATGGTGCAAAAATCTAATATTTTGTGATATAAACATAAGAAAAGGGGACTCATAGTTGTCACAGAGGCAAATTCTCTAACCTGGAACCTGTCTGCTACTGCTATGTAGATACAGTGGATCAAAGGTAACCAGAATAAATCCTTTCTTTTTTTTTTAATATTTATTATTTATTTGAAAGGGAGGGACAGAGAGAGATCTTTCATCCACTGATTCACTCCCCAGATGGCCAGAATGGCCGGGTATGGGCCAGGCCAAAGCCGGGAGCCAGGAATGCCATACAGATGGCCCAAGTACCTAGGCCATCCTCCACTGCTTTTCCAAAGTACATTAGCAGGGAGCTGAATTGGAAGTGGAGCAGCTGGGACTTGAATTAGTGCTCTGATATGGAATGCGAGTATTGAAGGAGGCTTAACCTGCTGTGTCACAATGATGGCCCTGGAAACCTTTTCAATGAATGCCAGAGCCAGTAAAAGGAGGGGCACCTGCAGCAGCAGGGGAACCTGAAAACCAGAGAAGGCGAGAAAGCTGATGCTTGAGTGACATCGAGAGAAGTCCCTGGTTTCAGTAGTCCAAAGGCCTGGGTGTTGACCCTCAAGAAGAGCCAGAAAAAAGAGGTCCTGGAGCCATGTGAAGCAAGGAGATGCAACTCAGAGCCACCTACCAGGACACAGCCAGGACAGGTGCACAGCTTCAAGGACAGGTGGACCCGAAGCCAGCTGCCCCATCTCCCCTGCAGGACAGTGGCCTCAGCCTAAGCTCAACATGGGGTCTGAACACATCTGGTGAGAACTGCTAGCAGAGGCCTTGGCCGCGGCTGCATTTTAAGGTTTAAAATTGACCTCCTCTTGAATGGATCTAAAAGAGCTAAGATGTAAATTAATGTAAACATTGTGTCAGTGGTCTAAAAGCAGACGGTAACCCAGAAGCACTGGAAGTGGCTCTGAGGGGACCCACTCTCAATAAGTCCTCCTGGGACTCGACAGATAAAGTCCCCTGCGATGAGTGCACAGCTCAGTTATGAATCACGCCACCCAAGGAACCTGTGCAGCTCGTGCCCGGAAGTCAGCAGGCACAGCCAACAGTGGCCTTCAACCCTCCAAACTGAAGACAGTCCAACAGTCTGACAGGAGTAAGTGGACTTAAACGGATTCAGATGTCAAAGGAGCAAACAACAACATGAGACGCTATGAGGAGAACAAGCACTGTGAAAAGAGATGCAACTACAAAGTCTAAAAATGCACTCTGGCCCAGCTCTGGCTGGGGTGGGCATTTGGGGAGTGAACCAGCAGATGGAAGATCTCTGCGTCTCTCCATTCCTCTCTTTGCCATTCTGCTTTTCTTACAAATGAATCTAAGAAAAAAAATTTAAAAACCAGTCACTAAAATTACCATATAGGGGCTGGTGCTGTGGCATAGCTGGCAAAGCCACCACCTGCAGCACCAGCATCCCATACGGGCGCTGATTCAAGTCTGGCTGCTCCACTTCCAATCCAGCTCCCTGCTTATGCACCTAGGAAAGCAGAGGAAGACTGTCCAAATGCTTGGGCCTCTACACCTGCATGGGGTACCTAGAAGAAGCTCCCGGCTCTTGGCTTCGGCCTGGCCCAGCTTTGGCTGTGGAAGCCATTTGGGGAGTGAACCAGCAGATGGAAGGTCACTCTCTCTGCCTCTACCTCTGACTCTCCTGCTCTGTAACTTTGACTTTCAAAAAATTAATCTTTTTAAAAAATTACCATATATACTAGAATATATGGACAGGTTAGACACATTGCTGAAAAGAGAATATTTGACAAGAAAGATCAGAAAAAGGTACATAGAAATAATGAAATAGACAACAGGAAAAAAGGAGATTAGGCGACAAGGAGGACATAGTAGAATAATGTGTATTGCCAAGTCTGGAGAGAACAGGGGGAAGAAGAGTGGATTCTGAGAGATATTGGCTGAGAATTTTCCAGAGCTGCTGAAATACATAAATCCTCAGTTTTAGGAAACACAGCAAATTCTGAACAAGATAAACCAAATGAATGTATTTCCTTCTACTGAATTCTCATACTGAAAGTTATAATTCACACTATATACTCATTTTCTTCTAAGTGGCCAAAAAAAAAAAAAACCCTTACAATTCTTTAAAAAATTAAAATTGTGTTTACTGGAATCCCCTTGTTGCTAAAGAAATGCGGTGAAGTCATTTATTATCAGGATCCGGTGTCATAGACATGTGCAGAGACTGAAGGCGCAGCCCGCCAACGGCCGTTCAGAACACATCTAGCAATGTCATTGTGCTGACCACACCTTTCCTCTCAAAACTCTCTCTCAGGCTGTTTATGTGAAGTTTTGTGTCCGTACTGGCAGGAAACAGATGGCCCACTCAAACTGGGCAAAGGAGGAAGTTTGAGAAGGAGAGTATTTGCAAGGACATGGGCAGGGTCTAGGGAAGCCATGGATGGTGCAGCTGCAGCAGCCTGCATTGGTGAGAACCCATCCCCTCCCCTGGGCCTGCAGGGTAAGGAGAGGGGTGAGAGCTGGGATCCAGGGGAGTAGCTGCACAGAGAGAGCTGTGCGGAAGCAGCCCACTGCGGTGCAGGGACCAAGTTCCAGCAGGACAATCCCAGTGCATCCCCACGGTTCTTTCTTGGAAGGGTCCCAGCTGGGACGCTAAGTGGCTTCATGACTGGTACAAGGGCTCCTGCTGGTGCAGGTCACAAGGAACAGCTTGTGGGGAACCGTCTGGAGGATCGGGGGAGTAAGGAAAGATATGCAGCCCAAGCAAGTGGGCTTTATTAATAAGCTTTATTGGGATATAATTCACATAGCATCAAATGTGATTGCTAGGATATTCACAGTTACACAACCATCAGTATACCAATTTTAGAAGAGTGCTGTCAGCCCTTACAACCAGCCGCCACCCATTAGTCACTTCCCTTCCCCCAACCCCCAGCCCAGGCTCTCGCAACCACTAATGTACGTTCTGTCTCTGTAAGTTTGCCTATTCTGGACTCTTCGTATGAACAAATCATACCATACACAGCCTCTGTGTCTGCTTTCTTTCTCTTAGCAGAATGTCGTCAGTATGCACCCACATAGCCTCATGAACCAGTACTTTATTCCTTTTTATGGTGGAATAATATTCCACTATGTGGATATACCATATTTTGTTTATCTACTCATCAGTTGATAGCCATTGGACTTGTTTTCATTCTAGAGCTGTTACAAATAAAGGTACTATGAACATGTATGTACAGGGTTTTGTGAGGATACATGCTTTTAATTCTCTTGGACATATGCTCATGGTGGAATGACTGGGTCATATGGGAAACCCATGTGTAACCTGCACATGAACTGTTTTCCAGCAGATATTGGGGGTTGGTTGGTTTGTTTACTTGAGAGGCAGAGAGACAGACAGAGCTCCCATCTGCTTGTTCACTCACCAAATGCCTGTGATGGCCAGTGCTGGGCCAGGGCCAATACCAAAGAGCCAGAAACTCAATCCAGGTCTCCCAGGTGGGTGGTAGGGATCCAACTCCTTAAGCTATCACCACTGCCTCCCAGGGTTTGTAGTAGGGGGAAGCTGGAGTCAGAGGTGGATATTGAACCCAAGTACTTCCGGGTTGGATATGAGTGTCTTAACTTCTATTTGTTTTTCATGAAATTCATAAAGTTCTTTAACACATGAAATAACTATGATGGAGTCATTGTCAATCAGTTCATAACAATTGATACCATCCTCCCACATCAAAAGGTTTGGCTATTGTGTTGTCCCCAACTAGCCGTTGGTAGCATGGTAAGTCTCTTCATTACTTAGATTTGCAAAAATGCCAAATGGTTTATTGATCATCCAATAGCAACATTTAAAAGACTTTTAAAACTTTTTAAGGAAACGTTATTATTTAGATGCTTTTTGTGTTAAGACCCCAGGAGGCCGGCGCCGTGGCTTAACAGGCTAATCCTCTGCCTTGCGGCGCTGGCACACCGAGTTCTAGTCCCGGTTGGGACGCCGGATTCTATCCCGGTTGCCCCTCTTCCAGGCCAGCTCTCTGCTATGGCCCGGGAAGGCAGTGGAGGATGGCCCAAGTTCTTGGGCCCTGCACCCGCATGGGAGACCAGGAGAAGCACCTGGCTCCTGCCTTCGGATCAGCACGATGTGCCAGCCGCAGCGGCCATTGGAGGGTGAACCAACGGCAAAGGAAGACCTTTCTCTCTGTCTCTCTCTCACTATCCACTCTGCCTGTCAAAAAAACAAAACAAAACAAAAAAACAAAAAAAAAAAAACAAAACAAACAAAAAAAAACAAACCAGGAAAACAAAATTGTGTAGCCACCTAACATTTTTGAATATACATCAGTCTCTTATAAGTTTGGCTAGTAGGAATCTGTCAATAACAGTCGGTTTAACTCTAGATTCACTGGCAAGGCCAAGATTCTAAATCTGGTCCTGGTAGCTTTGTGCTGCATTGTGGCTTAAGAGAAGAGAGTATTAAGTAGTGCTGGAATTAGTTGGTCTTTGGGCAAGATGTTGAGCACCAGTAGCTTAGACTCTAGTCTGTGCTGCCCCACTTTACATACTCAAGTAACCAGAGTGGCTCAGGACTTTCGCTAGAAGCACTGCTACAGTGCTTACAATCCCAAACAATCTTTCCTGGGCAAACAGCTGGTTTCCTTCTCTTTGGTCTTAAGGTCACCTTTGAAACAGAAACAGGGCTGTGGGGGGGCCTCTGTTTAGTGGAGCAGGGTGCTAGGGTGCAATGCGTGTGGTTTCCGGAGTCACAGAAACCCAAGTTCAAATCCTGGCGTTTGCGTGATTCGGCTGAGTCTGTCGGCAAAGCAGTTAACGGAGCGCCGCCATCACTGCTAAATGAGAAATAGGCGTATAGTGGTCGTTTATAAATCTCAAGGACTAGCGATAACGTGGTTACCAAGCTCGCTTGCGACGGGCACCCGGAGAGGCGGCGTTCCTTGAGCAGTGAGGGAGACTAACTTCGGGGTAGCAGGGTTGAGTTTAGACCCCTGCGCTGGGAGATGGTCAATCACTTGTTTCAAAGCAGCGCTGCCTTGTTTACTTTTAATAATGGATTTGTTTGCTTTAATAAGAACCAGCCCCAGCCCTCCTGTTTCCCAAGGTTGATAAGCAGGTGGACACATAAGTCAGGACTCGGTAGCAATCCCGGCAACCACCAAGCAAACAGACTGTGGGCAGGCAACCATTTCATTCACGGGGAGGGGGGGGGGGGGATGCTCGTTACCTGCGATCCTAGCCAGCAGCTTCCAAGGTGAGTGGTGCCAACCACTACCCAGCTAAGGAGCACAACACCTGCTGGCCCCTGCTCTCTAAGGCAGGAGTAAGGCTAAGTAGTGTTCTGGAGATGGAGGGAGAGGCGGTGACTTGCCCACTGAGTGGCAGTGAGTCACAGAGCCTGTCTGGGCCTCTGTGGAAAATGCCAGGGCCCTTCCAGGGGATCCCGGAGGTGTCTTCCCAGTGGCCGTGGTTGACCTTCAGGCCGGAGTGTGGGTTCTCTGGGTTCTTTGTCTGCTGTAGCTATGTAGATGCATTTGACTGTCTCTGCTGTATACATGTGTTTATGTGTTTCAGAAACAGCTGGAAACTGAGCTTAGGGCAGGGCTGGGTGCTGTTTGCCCCAGGCAGTGACTCAGGGAGGCATTCAAGGTGAAAGAAAAAGGCTCTTCCCAGAGGATTCCTAGGGCTTCACCCTGCCCCTGCTTGATGTGCAAATCCATAAATGCAATGGCTGGGGGCTCCAGCCCTGGGCAAAGCTGGGTGACCTTGACCATTAGCACTTTCCCCTTAGCTTGTTCATATTTATTTTACCCTGACCCTGTTGGAGTAGGGGAGGCCCGCCCCTCTCCCACCTCCTGTAGATAGGCATGTATTTTCTGGAACACACTCAAACACAGTCATAAAACAAAAATCTATTTCCACAAAGTTGTTCCTCAGAATCTACATTTTTGCTCAATGGGAACTTAATAGTTCAAGTGGCAAGCCGTTCCCTTACTGGTTGTAGCTATTTGAAATGTGTTCTTTATCTTGAGTTGGGCTCTTTCATCTCTTGAAGTGAAGTCTATGAAGGATCTATCATCTTTTTTTATTTTATTTTATTTTTTTGAAGATTGATAGATGAATTTGAAAGAGCAACAGAGAGAGAAAGAGAGTTCTCCCATTCTCTGGTTCACAACCCAAATGACCACAATAGCCAGGGCTAGGCCAGGCTGAAGCCAGGCACTCCCCCTGAGTCTCCCACATGGTTGGCCAGGGCCCAAAGTACCTGGGCCATCATGTGCTGCCTTCCCGGGGCATTAGCAGGGAGCTGGACCAGCAACAGAGCAGCCAGAACCCAGGACTGGGGACCGGACCCAGTATCACAAGCAGCGGCTTAATCAGCTGTGCACCCTCACCTTTCTTTAAGGAGTCCTGTGCACTTCACCCTGTGGCTCCAGGAGCTCTGCACCTATGGATGTAATCAAAATATTCAGGAAAAGAATCGTAATTGGACTGAGCATGTGCGGCCTCTGCACTCCTTAAGCAATACATCTAACAACTATTTACAAGCCCGGAATCGGAGGTTATTTAGACTATGTTTGGAGGTTGAAATAAATTATTTATATTGTGTTTGGTATTGCATTACATTCTTACTTACATTGTATTAGGTATTATAAGTAATCTAGAAATTATTTAAAATATAAGGCAGATGGTCCTTAGGTTATGTGCAAATACCATACCATTTTATGTAAGGAATTTCAGTATTGGCAAATTGTGGCATCCTAGGGGGTGCTGGAACCAATTCCTCATGGGTAGCAAGGGATAACATGTTTAGCCATTGGGTCTTTATTAACTATTATCATTCTAGAAGCGATTCTCATCATAATTTAAAAACTGGATCATAAAAATTCAAATTCAGAAAAAGTGGTTCTACCAGGGGAGTCACTTATGAAAATGGAAAGATCTTTTATCAAGTAATTCCCCCCTGGGGTCTGTTAACTAGCAGTCTCTCGGCTCCTGCCCCCATCTGCAGAAAGCCCATTTGGATGCATTAGTGGCCCACCTCGGCTCGGGAAGGAAGGTGAGCTGTGAGCTGGGTAACCATTTGTCTCTCTCTCTTTTCCCAACTTGTTACTAATTCATTGTGCCATTCATCGGGCTTCCCCCGCCCGCCCCTGGAGGCCACTTGATCTGTTTGCGGGATGAGCTGGGAGTCAGGGCGGCCCCTCCAGATGGGATGTCTTTCAAAGCAGATCGTCCGGAGGGACACCGTCATTATGACAGGAATGGCTGGTTGAATAACTCACTTCAAAATTGCATGCTGCTTCAGGACCTCAGAGCTGATCAGCGAAGATTCCCAGTTGTAGTCTGGCTGAGAACAATGCCAAGAAAAATAAATGTTTTTGAAAAATAAAATATTTAAGAGTATATATATTAATGGATGCCTGAAAATGCTGCTAATAATTTGCATAACTCTATAGAGTTTACGACGCATTTGCATGGTTGTAGTTACGGACCCTGTGCTGACCCGGAGGGCCAGTTGTGAAGGGGCTGCCCTGAACTTCCAGCAGGGCACACAATGAAGAAGCGGCAGAAATAGTACTAGGACTTCTAATTCCAACTCTGTCTTTTTTTTTGAAAGGAGGAGTTAAAGAGAGAAAGAGAGGCAGAGGGCAGAGAGAGAAGCCTTCCATACAATGGTTCACTCCCCAGATGGTTACAACAGCTGGAGCTGAGCTGATCCAAAGCCAGAAGCCAGGAACTTCTCCTGGGTCTCCCACATAAGTGCAGGGGCCCAAGGACTTGGGTCATCTTCTACTGCTTTCCCAAGACCTAGCAGAGAGCTGGATCTGAAGTGGAGCAGCCGGGAATCGAGCCAGCACCCATATGGGATGCTGGCGATGCAGGCTGCGGCTTTACCTGCTATGCCACAGTGCCGGCCCCCTCCAACTCTGTCTTAACTATGCAGTGCACCCCTTCCTAAAGCTGTGCAGCTGAAGTCCTGGTCCTTGTTTTACCCAGGGAAGGAGTGCATAGGACCTGGGACTCTGCTCCATGCCTGGTGGAAGAAAGGCATAGGAGTCTGGGCAAGATCGCTACAGCAGAAGGCATGTAAGGCCTGGGATACAAGCCAGCGTTATTTGGTGATGTTTTAAAACAACTCCTTTTCTTGTGGGGGTAGGGACCCCAGAATTATGTCATAGGAATTCAGAGTCCTGGCTGGGCTTTGAGAATCCCCCAGCTGGATTTTGTCTAGGTTCTTGTCTCCTTATGTATAATAATGCATCCAGGAGATGTAGCTAGAGGTGAACAGAAAGCAGGATTTATTGAAAGGCAAGGGGGCAGGTGCAGCATTGTGGCACAGTGGGTTAAGTCACGTCTTACAACACAGGCATCTCATATGAGGGCCATTTCCAGTCCCAGCTGCTCCACTTCCAATCCAGCTCTCTACGAATGCACCTGGGAGAGCATCCAATGATGGTCCAAGTGCTTGGGCTGCTGCTACCCTTGTGGGAGACTCAGATGAAGCACCTGGCTCCTGGCTTTGGCCTGGCTCATCCCGGCTGTTGCAGCCATTTGAAGAGTGGACCAGCAGATGGATGATCTCTAGCTCTGTCTTTCCCTCTCTCTCTGTAACTCTGCCTTTCAAATAAATAAAATAAATCTTTAAGAAGGAAGGAAAGAAAGAAAGAAAGTGATAAAGAGGGGCCAGCGCGGTGGCATAGCAGGTAAAGCCACTTCCTGCAGTGCAGGCATCCCATATGAGTGCTGGTTTGAGACCCGGCTGCTCCACTTCTGACCCAGCTCTCTGCTATGCCCTGGGAAAGCAGTAGAAGATGGCCCAAGTCCTTGGGCCTCTGCACCTGCGTGGGAGACCTGGAGGAGGCTCCTGGCTCCTGGCTTCAGATCGGCACAGCTCTGGCCATTATGGCCAACTGGGGAGTAAACCAGTGGATGGAAGACGCGCCCCCATCTCTCCTCTCTGTGTAACTCTGACTTTCAGATAAATAAATCAATCTTTTTTTTTTTTTTCAAGAAAGAGAAAGAAAAATAGGCAGGCAAAGGGATAGTACACACTCAGGCATGACTAGGGGCAGCCCAGTGAGGGAGAATTGCCCCCACCCAGGCTAGGGTAGGAGTTGTGCTCAGGGCAAGGCCTGACTGATGATTCAAAAGATTCTGGGTTAGCAGTTTCATGGCTCCTGGTACTTGATGTAAAGTGAGGCTTAGCTGCATGGTGAGTGGCTGTGCTTAGACTTCAGCCATGTTGAACTGGCATGGAAGGTGATGGGATTTGGCTGGGTACGTGGCTCCTTGTCCCTTCTGACTCCCTGCGGAGCCCACATCATATTCTTTGGACTATGATGAGAGAGACCTCTGTGGAATTTGTTGCTGGGGATCTATGCATACTTGTGAACCACCAGTCCTTATGCGTGGTTTGAATGTCTCCACTGGGACTCAAGGTGGTATTGAATTCCATGTGTGCTATATGAAGAGGTGGAAACTGAATCCAGTAATGCTACCTGGAGGTGAGGACTTTGGGAGGTATCTAAGATTAAATGAAGACATGTGGGTAGGACTCTAATCCGGTGGGACTATGGTTTTCCAAGAAAATGAGGGACCTGAGCTCGGATATTGTGTCTCGTCCTGTGAGGCCCTGTACCACCTCTGGACTCTGCAGAGTCCCTACCCGCAAGAAGGACCTTCCTAGATGTGGCCCCTTGACCTTGAACCTTTGGAATTACCAGATGAATAAGACTTTATTCTTTACAAGTGATAAAAGGGGGTCCTCATATTAAAACAAAATAAAACATTGGGACCAGCTGTGACAAAGTGTTGAATTGTGCAGTACTTATACAGAAAACCCAAGGGCCGTGTGTGTGGAGGGGAACTGTATGAAGCAGGACAAGAACTTTCCAGCAAAGGAGAGGAAGGAGAGAGCCTGGGGAGATGACCTGGGAACCAGACTTGAGCAGTTAGGAGAAGGCTATCTGGGAGCAACGCAGGACAGCAAGTGAGCTGGACATGAGGCTCTGTTTTATCTCAAACGTTCTTTCTCTTTCCTCTTTCGGCCCTCTCCTACCACCCTGTAGAAGCAGGATCTAGCTCTTCAGAAGATGAGACAGTGGAAGAAGTCTTGAGACCTTTGTCTGCCTCACAAGAGTGGGGAAAGGGGAGATTGACCCTCATCTACCTCTACGGAGACTGGGCACCTGCAATCTTCCATTCATCTCCTAAGAAGTGCTACTCCAGTGGTTCTTCCCAGAACAAAGAACAGATGTTTCTAGATTTGTTCTCTCCCCCTGACACAGAGAACTAGCTAGGAATTCCTTACTGGCAAGCCCAAAATATGCTGGTTTTGATTCCGCTTTACCTGGCACATCACCATATGTGTGAGAACACTTCCTAGCTCAGAGGTTTGTAGTCAATGTCATGCACTAAAACTCTCAACATGGGGGCAAGCACACTATGTTTGTTTCCAAAGAAAACAGAGCCACATTTTGTTGAGCACTTAACTGGTGAGCCCAAGAGCTGCCGTGGGCTTCCAGACAGTCCTTTCCTTCGAGGGACATACAGGTTTCAGACGGAAGCCATGGGGGAAATGATGCATCAGTATCATGAGGAAGCTGGAAATGCACATCAAAATCCCGCTTTCCAGGAATCTGATTGTCCTCATGGAACCGTCTTCACTTCACAGTTGTTTTTACTCTCCTCACTGCATTGTATTTGGCTTTTGTTTAAGCACTGATTCTTAGAAGGCATGGTTCATACATAAACAGGTTAGATTCCCAGGTGACTTATCCACCTACAACACCAGAAACCCGAACAGGACCCTGGAATCCATCCCAGTATCGTGATGATTAATTTTATGTGTCAACTTGGAAGGTGTTTTGGGCGAGATTAACAATAAATCCATGAACTTTGGGATTTCATCCGGTCAGTTGAAGACCTACATAGAACAAAACACAGGCCTTCCCCAGCAAGGGGGAATCTGACAGCCGATGGCTGTCAGACTGCCTCTGTACATGGCTCTCCTGCTCTCCAGCCTCCCAACCCACATTGCAGATTGGACTTGCTAGCCTCTAAACCTCTGTAATCCCATGAGCCCATTCCTATAATGAATTCTTCCCATGGGCATCAACAAGGACTTGGTTCTAGGATCCCTGCAGACACCCAAATCCAAAATGACGTGGTATTTATGTATGACCTACACACATCCTGCTGTATACTTTAAATCACTTCTACATAGCTTATAATAACCAGTACAATACAAATGCTAAAAATAGTTATACTATATTGTTTAAGGAACAATGACAAGGAAAAAAGTCTATACATGTTCAGTATGAACACAATTTTTTCCCAATGTTTCCTATCAACAATTGGTTCATCCATAGATGTGGGACTCACAGATGGAGAGAGCTGGCTGTGCATATATATACACACATCCTATTGCTTTTGTTTCTCTGGAGAACCCTAGTGAAGGTATTGTTCTGTCTTCTATCTTTACCCATCACGTTGCCATTTGAAATTCTGAAATAAGCTGTCATTATTTGTCATATTTGTTCCCCTCCTTTGACTTGCTGATACTCTCGGTCTTGAAAAGTTGAGAACAAGGTAACTATGCAGTAGTTCAGTACATTATCCTGCATCTGCTGGGGGAACTAATAGACAGCCAATAAAATACCATATGAAGGCTGCATGGAAACATACGGATATTTAAAAACTTAGTATTTGAGGGAAAAGTTATGTTCAAATACAATTATAACTGTATGAAATTTGAATTATGTAGACAAATTAGATAGGAATTAGATTGAAGTGGAAATAGTCATACTGGTTTGATAGAATTCCTTATTCATTTATATAACAATTATCCATTGAGTGCCTACTACATGCCAGGTACGTTTCTGGCCTGTGAAATATGTGAAGAAACAAATGTGTGAGTTTCTTATTCTTTATAAACTTGTTTAATACCCACTGGGATAGCTATAATCAAAAGGTGGACAATAATAAGTATTGGCAAGGATGCAGAGAAATTGGAAATGCCATTTATTACCTGTGGGAATACAATGGCTCAGTCTCTTTGGAAAACTGGCATTTACTCAAGGGGTTAGGTAGAGAGATATATGATCTGACAATTCTAAGTCCAGATATGTGCCCAAGAGAATTGAAAATATATGTCCACCCAAAAACTTACACATGAACATTCATAGCAGCTTTATTCACAACAGCCAAAGGGTCCATGAACTGCTGAGTGGATAAACACATTATATTTATACAATGGAATTTTATTCAACCATAGAAAGGATCTAAGTGTAGGCATGCACCCCTTAAGGATGGGGATATGTCGTGGGAAATTCATCACTAGATGGTTTTGTCGTTGTGTGAACATTGTGGTGGACTCGATGTAACCTGGCAATAAATTACACGAGGTTACTTGGTAATATATTTGTGCAAGGGATCCATCCTACCCTTGTTGTTATGTGGGACACAACTGTACAATCCATGCTGCAACATGGATGAAACTTGAAAGCATTCAACGACCTGAAAGGAGCCAGACGTAGAGGCCACAAACTCAGTTACTGCATTTATGTAAAATATCCAGAATTGGCAAATCCGAAAATTGCCCAGAGGGGTCGGCATTATGGCCCCATGGGCTGAGTTACCACTTGCGAACCCAGCATCCTGTACTGGGGCTCTGGTTCAAGGCCTTGCTGCTCTGCTTCCTGTTCTGCTCTCTGCTCAGTGCACCTGGGAAGGCAGCAGATGATGGACCAAATGCTTGGGCCCCTGCCATTCAGATGGCTTGCATTGCAGCCACGTGGGGAGTAAACCAGCAGATAGAAGATCTCTCTCTCTCTCTCTCTCTCTCTCTCTCTGTCACTCTGCCTTTCAAAATGAAATAAATAAATAAATCCTTAAAAAAAAATTGCCCACAGCAGAGGTGAGCTAGGGTGGGAGGGGAGTAGGAGGGAGGAAAGGGGAGTCACCACCCATGAGCATGAAGTTTCCTCTGGTGATGAGGATGGGCGACGAAAATATTCCGGAATTAGTGGTGATGGCTGTACAACTCGGTGACTCAAAGCCACTGAATTGTATGCTGGTAACAGATGAATTCTATGGTAGTGAATTCCATGACAATAAAGCTGTTATTAAAAATTACCTAATGGTGTTGCAATGTTGCTTTTGTAAATAAAATGCATGAATAATATTTTTTTAATAGCCTGCCTGTTTGTCAAGAAGTTTATGTCTGGTTCCTTAACAACTGTGATGTGCCTGAGCCTACTGCAGCTGCATTCTAGGTGCCCGTCCAGACAGTTGCCTGGCATAGACCAGAGACACCACAAGAGAAAGGGGCGCCGGCGGTCACTTCTGAGCCGGAGCTTCAGGATCACAATGAGACATTCATTGCTTCAGTCAACCCTGGACAGCCTTGCACAGCAAGTGCACGTTTAGGAATTGAAAGATTAATAAATCCGCACAGCAAACTAGACCTGAGATTAAACAATAGCAACAACAGTGGGTGCTATTTTTTGAACATTGAATCTTCTCAACGGTGCTCTATTAGCCTCATTTAAAAGGGCAAGAAACTAAGGCCAGGAGGAATGAAGTGATTAGCTCAAGGTCACAAAACTAGTGAAGGTGGAGATGGCGTGCAGTCCCAGTGCACTTGACTCCTGAGCTTGACTTTTAATCCTGGTTACATTTGACTCTGTAGACCTTTGTTGTGCTTGGCTACAACACAGTGGATGCTGTCTGCATGGCAGTGGCACACTGATTCCCCGTTTTAGCTTGTGGACCATAACCCCATGGTGTTGTGCTTTGAGATGGTCTCCATCAGTCTGAGGAAAGAGGCTAGATCAGAAATCGAGAGTATGGTCCAAGGCCAGACCCTGCTACCAACTGCACATCTAGCTTTTAAATGAGTTCATCTTGTTAGTGTTTCCATAACATGCAACTCTGCTCTTCGTCCCAGATCTCAATGCTTATATTATTACTTGTCAAGGCCAGCCTTCTCGGCCCTCGGGTCTGCAGAAGGAGTAGCAACCACAGCCAGCACTGTGAGTAAAACTCACTGAAGAGCGCTCTATTCTGAGTGCTCCATGTACATTATCTCCAAGAAGCCTCTTCTAACCCCATGAGCTGGTTGCTATTAGCATCATATTTTTGCAGTTGGGGAAACTGAGATGTGGCAGGGTTAAGTAACTTGTCCAAGATCAGACTACACAGTTGGTGTGATGGAACCAGGGCTCTCTACAAGCAGTTCCACTCCAGAACCTGGACTGCTCAGTGCTACAACTCTAGCCCCTTCAATTTCAATTGTATGTGTGAGTACTTCAAAAAATCCATGGAGGGCTTTGTGTTATGGCATAACTTACAGTGCCAGCACCCCATATTTAAGTTCCAATTCAAGTCCCGGCTGCTTTGCTCCCACTCCAGCTCCCTGCTAAAGAACCTGGGAAAGCAGTAGATGATGGCCTAAGGGTACTGAGTGAATGAATGAATGAGTGAATGAGTATCTTCTTTCTCATCTGTGCAGGGCCTCATATAATATCACACACACGGGAAGTTAACACTACTCAGTCTCCACAATTGAGTTCATTCAGTCTTTTTCTTAGGCCATGGTTAGTGCTGACAACCCGTGAGAAAGGCTTTGCTACACACAAACAGTCATTTGTTCGCTCTGCCCCATTACACTTTTGTTCATAGGTACCTGATGCCTAGTGGTATCTTTTGTTTGGTGCAGATGCCCTGTTTGGAAAAAAGAATGAACGCTCCCCAGGTGCTAGGAAAAAGAGGGGTCATTTGCTTCTTGCCCACCCAGGTCTGTACCCATCATTTCCTCTTCTTTCCCTGTGGTTGGATTATGTTTCTTGATTTCCCCAACAAATGGCCTGCTGTGAATGCTTCCAGAACGCCATCACCTGCAGTCCTCTTCGCTTGCCCTCTCCCTGGAGTTCACCTAGTTCTCCTTGACACCATTTGCAGGCTCAGTGCTAAGTTTACGCCTCATGAACAGCCACTCTATGGAACCCAGTTCACACACTGAATGCCGTGGGATCCTGTTCGCTGCTGGCAGCTTTTTTTGGGTCGCTCATTTCCCCTGCATGGCACTAATAGCTTTTTCAGACCTCTCCTGGGACATGGACTATTTTGCATTTGTAAGCCACCTTTCTAGAAAGGGCCTCCAGGATTGCAGTGTCCTGCGACCACTTATTTTGTTGGAGATGACTGTGTCAAGGCCTCATTCATTAGGAAGTGAAAATGTGTGGCCAGCCGTGTGACATTGGGAATGTCCTTGCAGCAAGGGAAGTTTGCGCTGGACACCAGGGAGCCTGGTAGCATGAAATAATGGCAGGGGGCAGACAGAAGGTTTTGTGATTCTCAGGATTGTTCTGCTAACATTTTAAAGTAGGGTGGGAGAATAAATAAGAGTACAGTTGTGTGGGGACAGGCTAAGAAAAGAGGACAGGAAGGAAGCATTGCATTTGAAGGCTGGAAGATGATGGTGCCATTCCAAAGCAGTGGCCAGGATCCACTCAGATCCCAAGCCATGATCCCGCCGCCCTTTGATCCTGGTCATCAGGAGAGCAAGCAGACAGAAGCTTCCAGAATGCAAATTTGAGCCCCTACTCTATGTCCGGCACCCTTTCACTGTTTAATTCTCACAACATTGCTCTGAGAGTCATTGTTGACTTATTTTGTAGCTTGGGGAACCGGCAATCGAGGACATATCCCGGCTTGGTCAATGCTGCAGGGCTCAGGGCCTGAGTCACTCCCCAGAGTCAGGGCTGTCTGACACCAGAGCCGGGCCTCTCCCTCTATAGCACCTGCATGCTGACCGGAAAAGGTACTCTAGTCAGTGCCCATGGCAACGAGGACCTGCTACCCTGCCTCAGTCTAATAGTGGCTGACGGTGGGCACCGAAAAAGGGAAAGTCCCCTGTGGAGAGGAAGATAGGGGACAGGAGCGACTAACCAGAGACATGAGTCATCCTGGGTGCTCAACCGGGAGGAACCCCAGGACGCCTGCATGTTTGTTTGTTTCCATGACTCCCCACCCACCCCGGCGGAATTCATTTCCTCTGTGGTGCTGTCTTCTGCTTCCGACCTTCCTTTCAGTACTCAAATATTTGTTGTTTCCATGTGCAAGTATATAGTTACGCTGGGGTTCTACCACATAGAATAACACCCACACACACAACATAAACACACACACGCACACTGTGGCTTCAACAAAGTAGAGCTTTATGTTCCTCTCCAGCAAAAGTTTACAGGTTGGCCATGCAGGAACATATGGCAACTCCTTGCATCATCAGGGACTTAGGCTCCTGTCTTTCAGTTCCTCCTTCTTAGCTTGTGGCTCCTTTCTTCAAAGTCACCTACTGATCTGGTCCATGATGGCTACTGGAGCCCTTCATGGGTTGGAAGGAGGAAGTAAAACCGGAGGGGAGGAAAAGAGATCCTTCCCTAATGAGGCAGCTCCTATTAAACATCCTTCCAAGGAATCCCAAATAATGCTCTCATCTGCCTAGGGCTTATTCACATGCTCTTGTTTCGCTGCAGGGGTGATGGGAAATATAGTTGCATTTCGAGGGCTTCTGGGCAGCAAGGCACACATCCAAAAATCCGGACTTACCCGGTAGGTGTGTGGCCTACTGGTTGAGATGCTGCCTTGGAATGCCCACATCCCTTATTGGAATGCCTGGATTCAGTACCAGGTCCAACTCCTGACTCCACCTGCCCGCTAATGTGCTCCCTGGGAAGCAGCAAATGATGATCCAAGTCCTTGGGTCCCACCACCCACTTGAGAGACTCACATTGTGTTGCTGGCTTCCAAGTGTGGCCTGGCTCAGCCTCTTCAATTATGAGCAATTAGGGAATGAACCAGCAGATGAGAGCCCTCTCTCTCTGCCTCTTGAATAAAAATAGATAAATAAAACTTGTTTAAAACTGGGGACTTCCTAGATGAAGATTAGCAAGCTATGGCTCGCAGGCCAGATAGTTTTGTAAATAAAGTTTTATAGGTACACAGACACATGCATTCATTTATGTATTTTCTATGGCTATTTTTTTTGTGTTACAATAGCAGTTACTTGTGATGATATATGGCCTGCAAATCCTAAAGGATTTACTACCCAACACTTGGTAGCAGAAGTTGGCCAGATCTTGGAATAGACAAATAGAAAATAGTAATTATGTTAAGGTCCACTGCCAGGTGCTGTGTTTGACACTCAGAAACCTGGACAGGGGATCAGCCTCAGGCAGAGTACAGTCTAGGGGACAAGACAGGGAAGTCAACTATTAGTTCCAGCATTGTGTGATGACTGGAGTCGTAGCATTCTGTTCACAGTGCTCTGTGACCACAGAGGCAGGCCCTCAAAAACACCCTTGGAGAGGGAGGTCAGGCAAGCTTTTTAGATGAGCCTCAAAGAGAGAGCTACAAAATAAGAGAGCTAAAACAATTACAAGACGGGGGGAGTGGGGGAGTGGGTGGAGCTTGTGCAAAGTTTAGAGAAGCAGAATGCTGGCCATTATGTGTTCATGCCACGGAACATTTTGGTTGCCCGTGAGTCTGTCCTTGAGGAGACCATGTATTTTCACCTCCCACGAGGTTCTTTGTCTTGCAGGGACTTCCAAATACTGGTCAGGGAGATGCTTACTTTAGCATCATCTGCAATCCTGTTAGACCAACTCCTGGGGGCCCAGGTCAACTGAGTTGTGTGGGGTAGAGGGAGATTGAGTTCCATTCCAAGCTTCATAATCAACAGATAAAAGCAAAGGCTTTGGATTAAAACCCAGACTCTCTTCCTCCTTGTCTTGCATCAGCCTGGACAAGTTGCTTAACTTTTCTTTCTTTTTTTTTTTTTTTTTACAGGCAGAGTTAGACAGTGAGAGAGAGAGACAGAGAGAAAGGTCTTCCTTCCGTTGGTTCACCCCCCCAAATGGCTGCTACGACCGGCGTGCTGCTCCAATCCGAAGCCAGGAGCCAGGTGCTTCCTCCTGGTCTCCCATGCAGGTGCAGGGCCCAAGCACTTGGGCCATCCTCCACTGCACTCCCGGGCCACAGCAGAGAGCTGGCCTGGAAGAGGAGCAACCAGGACAGAATCCAGCACCCCAAATGGGACTAGAACCCTGGGGTGCCAGCGCTGCAGGCGGAGGATTAGCCTAGTGAGCTGTGACACTGGCCTTAACTTTTCTAAGCTTTATTTTTCTTCATCCATAAAAATGGGGACAGCTTCCTGAGCTCATCCAGCGTTTCTCAACCTTGGTGCTATTTGTATTGGGGCTGGGTAATTCTTTGCTGGGGGTCCTTCCTGTGCATCATGGGGTGTTCGGCTTCATTCAAGGCCTCTACCTACTTGATGCCAGTAGCACCCCCACCACATTATGACTATAACTGACCCCAGACACACTGCTCGGCGTTCCCTGGGGAGCAAAATCACCCCTACTTGAAAAGCGATGAGGTAGTGGTAAGGATTAAAAGAGATAATGTATGGAGTATATGTGTGTTTATTAAGTGTAATAACCATTATCATTATCTCCCATTAGTGCTCAGAAAATATGAGTTGAAAGATTAAATATACTTGTAGAAGAACAGAAGCCTCACCAAAACTATTTCTGGTTTTAGACCGACAAACCCAGAAAAGGAATTCTTACTCATGAGAAACAAAATTTTCTGTTAAATCCCACCTGTTGTAAATCCACTTATGTTTGGAATGTGGGCTGGGAAGTATGTTTCAGTGAGCTGTAGGGGACATGTGTTGTTTTGCTGTCTATCTCTACGTTGCCGAATTTAGTGTTGGGGGAAGCACTCACCCATACTTTCAGCCATGTGCTTTGCATGGAGCTGACCTCTGGGTAGGTTCCAGTGACGTATCACAGGAGAAAGGTCAAGCCATCTGGGGAATTCTTTTGGCCACAGTGGTTAGCCTAGGAGTGGCAATAGGACTCAAGCTAAGGCCCAATCAGAAAAATTCAGGGTGCCCTTTTGCTGCTGGACTTGAACATGAGAGATCATAAGACCCTGACTTAACTGGAAAGGGGAATTGTGTCGAGAGTAAGGCCCGCACATGACAGAGGACAGATGGAGCAAGACATGGAAAGAAACTGAGTTCTAGTGACTGCATTCCCGTATTCACTCTGCCCAATGTTACTGTTCTTGAGCTGATACATTCCCTTTTTTCTTTCATCCTTTTGGGCTAGTTTTCCTGTCCCCCCCCCCCCTTTTTTTAAAAAAGATTTATTTATTTATTAATTGAAAGGCAAGGTTACAGAGGCAGAGAGAGAGGGAGGGAGGGAGAGAGAGAGAGAGAGAGAGAGAGAGAGAGAGGTCTTCCACCCGCTGGTTCACTTCCCAGATGGCTGCAATGGCTGGAGCTGCGCCAATCCAAAGCCAGGAACTAGGAGCTTCCTCTGGGTCTCCCATGCGGGTGCAGGGCCCAGGGACTTGGACCACCTTCAGCTGCTTTCCCAGGCCATAGCAGAGAGCTGGATTGGAAGTGAAGCAGCCGGATCTTGAACGGGTGCCCATATGAGACGCTGGCACTGCAGGTAGTGGTTTTACCTGCTATACCACAGTGCATGGCCCTTTCCTGTCACTTGGAACCAGAAGATCCTCATTTGACAATGTGATCTTGATTCTATCAAGATTAAAACACTTTGCTAATCCAATGGTAGTTTTTTCACTTGATGTTGCTATATGGGCAAAATGTTGAAATCTTTACCTAATATATACTAAACTGATCTTCTGTATACAAAGAGAATTGAAAATGAATCTTTACATGAATGGAAGGGGAAAGGGAGCGGGAGGGGGGAGGGTTGCGGGCGGGAGGGAAGTTATGGGAGGGGGGAAGCCATTGTAACCCATAAGCTATACTTTGGAAATTTATATTCATTAAATAAAAGTTTAATAAAAAAAAAAAAACACTTTGCACCCAAGTCTTTGGGTCCTGCACCCACATGGGAGACCAGGAGAAGCACCTGGCTCCTGGCTTCGGATCAGCACGGTGCGCCGGCCGCAGCGGCCATTGGGGGGTGAACCAACGGCAAAGGAAGACCTTTCTCTCTGTCTCTCTTTCTCACTGTCCACTCTGCCCGTTAAAAAAAAAACACTTTGTAGATATCTATACATTTTCAAAAAATGAATTTTGAGGGGCCGGCACTGTGGTGTAGTGGGTAAAGCCACCGCCTGCAATGTCAGCATCCCACATGGGTGCCAGTTTGAGTTCCAGCTGCTCCACTTCTGATCCAGATCTCTGCTATGGCCTGGGAAAGCAGTAGAAGATGGCCCAAGCCCTTGGGCCCCTGCACCCATGTGGGAGACCTGGAAGAAGCTCCTGGCTCCTGTCTTTGAATGGGCACTGTTCCAGCTGTTATGGCCAATTGTGGAGTGAATCAGGAGATGGAAGACTTCTCTTTCTCTCTCTGCCTCTCCTCTCTCTTTGTAACTCTTTCAAATAAATAAATAAATAAATATTAAAAATATAGATTTTGAATTGGTTGAAATTCTCTGGGTGACAACAGAAAACCCTTCAGTAAATGGCTAAAGCAATACAGGAAATCCATTGGTTTACTTTTGAAAATGTCTAGAAGTCCTGTGTGCTTCAGGCCTGGGCTCCGGCTGTTTCAACCATGACTCCTCTGTCCAAGCCTCCCTTGCTGTGTTGGCTTTGCCGGCAGGCTGGCTTTCTTGGTAGTGGTTCCAGGCCTCATGGACATGTGCTCCCAGGAAAGAGAGAGTAATAGTCTTGTCAGCTGAAACCACCAAACGGAATTCTCAGCCTTCTTTTGGGTTAGATCATGTGCTCACCCTAAAACCAAGGCTGGGAGGAGGGGATTCCCCTGTTGGTAGCCAGGGTCTGCAGCTGCACCTGGGAGTTAGGTCAGTGGCAAGCAGAGCCTGGAAATACTACACAGTAGGGGAGGTGCATGAGAATTTGTTGAGAGCTTGGCTCATTGCACTTTAAAACAAGAAAATGATATTAAACGTCAGTGACAATGTGACACCTGATTTCTTCCATTGGTTTTCAGCATTCCCTCTTCTGGGCTCCTTCAGGATGTGTTTGCTTATATCCTAGCAATATCACTGCTGGTAGAAGTTCTTGTCTAGCGTCTCTTTTCCTTACTAAAGACCATGTGGACAGAGACTAATCCAGCATCTTTCACATCCCTAAGTTCAGCCTTGCAGTTGGGGTAGGGTGGGGGTGGGGCTCTCTCTGTATTTTTAAATCCCATTGAATTTGTTCCCTCCTGGAAGGCAAAGAGTTTCAAGCCCAGGTTGCTAGAAGACCTAAAGAAGGTGTTTGCATTGTAGTTCCCTGCCTGAAGCTGGGCTTCCTCCTCCACAGTTACTGCCTGTGTGACCCTGGATGAGTTACTTGCTTCTGGAAACTTCAGCTTCCTCATCTATGGAGCTTACCTCACAGCACTGCTCAGAAAACTAAATGAGACTTCTGTGGAAGCGCTGAGTGCAGAGGGAAGTGCAGTACCCACGGGGTTTGGTTCCAGGAACCTCTGTGGGTACCAAAATCTGAGGATACTCAGGTCCTTTGATATAAATCGGGTCGTTTTGCTTTTCTTGAAAATAGGAGCGTGTTTTCCCCAAGAGAGTATTTAATAGGACTGGATCTCACTAAGAATTGCATACAAAAAGAACAATCACCTCAACACAAGAAGTCAAGGAAGGACTATTTCACATGATGCAGCACTTCAGGCGATTGGATCGCTTAGCCCTGCAACCAGACTCTTATCTTGTTTGTTTCCTACAGATGTAGGCCGTCAGCGGGAGACGCCTACACCATCCATGTGTAACCTTTAGTAGTATGGAGCCCACTGCCTGTTTCCTGAGGGACTTCGTTCCAGGGGTGCTGTCAGCTGTTTAACGTTTCATCTAACCATTTCATGGCCTCCAGGCCGGTGCTTCTGGTTGCCGCTTTGGATATTTGCCACTTTGATCCTTTGGGCAGGTGACCTGAGTACATTTGCCATCTCTGAGGCAGTCACGGCTGCACGTCCGGCTTCCTCTCCACGCCACTCATGGGTCTTCCTCGGCTCTTCTTCCTCCAACATAGCAACTGTCTCTGATTTGGAAACTCCAGTCTGATCCCGGTCACAAGTGTCTACTACACAAATGACTGCCCCTGCGTTTGAATAATAACATCTCCAAGATGGCCGGATGCTTGCCTCTTCTAAATCCCAGTCTTGGAATGGAAGGTTTATTGTATGTCACTGTTTCTACATTAAGTCCTCTCGTAGGTAGAGTAGTAATGGCTTTTCTCTAACCTGTGATCCCTACAACGTTGGGATTTTCCCTGCTCCATCAGTTCCCAAAATTAAAATCCCCCTTTCTTGAGTTCCAGAGAGATTGGGGAACATAGCTGGGGAAAGGTCACCCACCATGAACAGCCTGTCTTCCCTAGGCCATCGTTACACACGGGCCCTGGCCTCAGCGGAAGCTCCTGGTTCACCCTCGTCGCTGCCACTTCTGCTTTGCTTGGCCTCATCTTGTGACTCTGAGGAAGTTTCCATGCAAGCCTATTCCATTAGGAACTCCCAGTTGGGGCAGGCTAGGATTTCTTTAAAATTTGTAACTTTTAAAAAAATTTATTTGTAAGGCAGAGTCTCTCTTTTCTCTCTCTCTCTCTCTCTCTCTCTCTCTCTCTCTCTCTCTCTCTTTCACACACACACACACACACACACACAGATCTTCTATACACTGGTTCACTCCCCAAATGGCTTCAACAGCCAGGGCTGAGCCAGGCAGGAACCAGGAGCCGGTACTCCATCTGGGTCTCCCATGCCGGAGGTAGGGACCTACGTACTTGAGTCATCATCTGCTGCCCCGAGGGTGCACATTAGCAGGATGCTGGATTGGAAGTGGAGGAGCCAGGACTGAAAACAGGCACTCCAGTATCGGATGCAGGCATCTCAAGCAGTGGTTTAATCCACTGCACCACAATGTCCACTCCTTTCTAGGTTGTTTTTGAAAATCCCTTGCAACACATTTCCATCCCAACATGGAACAAAAGGGAGAATGTGTTCATTTTTCCACCCCTCTCACTGTTTTTTTTTTTTTTTAAAAGGAGCTTGAGAGCCTAAAAAATCCAGGGTAAACATTCCTTTCCCAGGCTTACCTGGGCAGTGTGGTTCAAGTCCAGCAGTCACAGACAGAGCAGTGTAGACCACATGGACTTTCAAGCCAATGTGCAGACAGTAAGGGTGAGGCTTCAGTCGGAACAGAAAATGGCAATGCACCCAGGCTGCTGCAAACGTTCTGACTTGTGTCTGAAACCCAAGGCCAGGGACAGCAATTGCATCTTTGTAAGTTATTGACTTCTCTCCCTTTGGCTGTTTTCAGGCTACTTTAATGGACTTGTTTTTCCTGGGTCACAGGCCATTGTTTAAGATGTCAGTTAGCATGTTGGGAAGCCACTAGACTGAAAAACCTTCACAGCCTATGAAACCTCATGTTTCCAGACAGTGGTTAATGAGTGATGAGTGCATTTGTAGGTCAGAAGAGAGCCAGCTGTGTATCCCGTAACCCTATCTATACCCAAGCCCCTGGCACAGCATCTGACATAGTACTGGGATGTAGTCGTTATTTGAGGAGGACAGACCAATGCACAAACAGCAAGTTCTTTTTCTTTTTAAAGATTTATTTATTTATTACTTGAAAGAGTTACAGAGAGGCAGAGAGAGAGAGAGAGAGAGAGAGAGAGAGAGAGAGAGAGAGATATGTCTTCCATCCCCTGGTTCATTCCCTACGTGGCCGCAATGGCGGAGCTGTGCTTATTGGAAGCCAGGAACCAGGAACAACTTCTGGGTCTCCCATGTGGGTGCAGGGGCCCAAGGACTTGGGCCATATTCCACTGCCCTCCCAGGCCATAGCAGAGAGCTGGATGGGAAGGGGAGCAACTGAGACTTGAACCAGAGCCTATATGGGATGCTGGCACTGCAGGTGGCGGCTTTACCTGCTACACCACAGCGCCAGCCTCCAAACATCAAGTTCTGACCAACTATGTTGCTAGCCTCTCAATGACTGAGAATTTCCAGGCTGGCCAGACACTTGTTTTGACATTTATGACTTGTACTTTTAGAAAGACCAAGAGGGAACGTGTTAGGGCCAGTTGGCCCTGATTTTCACCGAGGATAATGTCAGCCCAGGCAGAGTGGCCACGTCCTTGGGAGCATGAGTAACTGGACTGGACTCCAGACCCTACTCTCACTCTTGGTGGAATGGCCTCAGGCAGTTTCCAGCCTGTACCACCATGTATGACAGCCCTAGCTCAGGGATGAGGAACTTGTATTTTAGTTTGCATTCCCCAGTGTCTAGATCAGAGCTGGGTTAGTGTTCAAGAAAGGCAATTGAAATGAGTTGCTTAAGGCTACTTGACTGATCAGGTGCGGGATTGGAACCTCTGATTGTGCCATGGCCCTGGGCTGTCTGATGCAGGAGACAATGAACTAACTATACAGCCTAGTATATTGTCCAGACTCTATCTCGTAGGACACTGGCCAGCACAATTTAGTTCTCCAGAATCCAATTACTTGTGGTGACTCTTGAAATCCAATCTCTGAAGGCCAGGCTGGATTTGTGGCCACCCTAATCCAGGTATGAGCATCAGGAATTAGCCTGATGTCTTCAGCCTCCTTTAAAATTTCAAATTCCATCCTCTGTGTTTGGGGTTTGGCAGAAGTTTAAGTTTCTAGATGCAGAGCAAAGCCTCCACCACCAATCTTCCCTGCCACTATCCCCTTGAAAGTTAGGGTCACCTGAAGGAGGCACCTGGGCTACCCCTAGCCCATCCTCATGGTAGTGACGTTCTGGCCTAGTAATGAATATCCCATTCCTGGCCTTTTTATCTCCCGGCTTGTCAGCTTCCCGTCTTTAGATGCAGGCAGAGAAACATCAGCTCATGTTGTCACAGTAGGTTGGCTAGGAGGACAGCCTTTCCACTCCCCTGGTGTGGAACGTTCTTGGTTCAGCTGTCCTATTAGTCACCAACTTTCATTGAGCTCTTTTTGATAAAAAGGCCAGTCTGTGGGCTCAGGACTTTCCCCGGCCTCTCCATCCCCACAGTCACTGAGTGAGGGAAGTGATATTATCCCCATTTTATAGATGAGGAAGCTGAGGTTCAGAGCCCTTCAGTAACCTGCAAGACCACTCAAACTCACATCACAGGTAAATGAGCACCAGGCCTGCATTAATGACTCTTCTTCCATCCTCCCCTTTGCCTGGTTTGATGGGCTGGACACAGGATCTGGAGCTGGAGCTGTGTTCTCTGTGGACATGCTTGTCTTGCTACATTTATTGAGTGCTCACTGTGCCTAACACCATTGTAGGTAGCTTGTGAGGAGTGGTGTGCCTTGGCTGCTTTACTCCTTCAAGCAAATGTAAGAAGAGGTACCGTTGCCCCCACTGACCCTGTGAGAAGGTCAAGTCCTTCACTCCAGGACAAGGTGGGATTCCATGTGCAGGCCTACAGGACTCACTCACAAAGTGAGCTTTAGAGCCTGTTCCAGGCTTCAGTTCCCTCACTGGAATCTGATGGTATAGGTAGAAAAGCAGATTCCTGGGCCACACATGGGACTTCCCGGGTCAGAATTACTGGCAGTGGGGCCAGGAAATCTGTTTTTTCTGATAGGTACCCTGGGTAGTTCCTGTGTCCATTTCTGGCGAAAATGTACTTCTATGGTCAAGTGCTGGCAATTGGGCTATGTTAACCTCTTAAATAGGTTGAGTCCTACATTTCTGATATACACTTTTCTCTATGTCCACTACATTTTAGTAAAAAATTAACTTTAAAAATCCCCTCCCATAGAGGACACAGTTTCTTTACTTTGAGCACTTTGCCAGCCTCGCTCACACATCATCACGTTGTTCAGTTTTCAGCGTTAACTCACAGGGGGCCCCCCAGTGCACCAGGCCTGAAAAACCAGGCTATGAGACTGTCCCAGAATCACCTCTCCCTGCCTAATGCTATCAGGCAAAGGTTACCACAAGTTCTCATTTTCTTTTCCCTAGATAATTCCTCCAAAATAGATCACCCAAGTGCCTCCCTCTGAAAACTTCCATCATGTTCTTTCAACCCTGAAACCCAGATCAGTGTGAAACAGTGCCTTGGGATCATCCATCTTAGCAAATTATCCAACTTTCCACCACCAAGTTGTGGGGTGGTCCTGGGGACCTCTCCTTTTTGTGTGAAATCCATCTGACTAGCTCCATCAGCTGTTCTCTGGCCTCTAGGCCTCAGAGAGCAATTTTCTCCTCTTCTGGGCTTCTCTTTCACCCTCTGGAACCTCAATGGAATGCACACATCACTCACGTATTGCTAGACATTTATTCAGCACCCACAAGAACTGGGGACTCCTCAAGGGACAAGAATCGGCAAAGTAAATAGGAATGTGGGTCCTCTGTGTGTGAAGCACAGAGTGTGTTTCCAAGAATTTACTTTTGGTGAGTACTTCTGGGACTATCGCCTTTAACAGGAATAATCTTGATAAAGATCCTGGTGATAAGAGGCAGAGCAGGCGATGGCATTTTCTCAGAGCTCTCTCCACAGCAGGCTGTCTAGCAGTCTTCTTAGATGTGTTTCTTCACTCCTACCACCCTGTGAGGTCAGCACTGTTATTCTGTCCCTATAATAGATGATGAACCTAGAGCAAGGGAGGTTGAGATATTTTCTCAAGGTCACACCAATGGCAAAGGCTGAATGCTGGAGCTGATCTGAAGTCGGACGCCAGGGGCAGGCCTCTCAAATGACTGTGTTCTCTGAGTCCCCAACTTCTTCCGGTGAGAGGTGTCAGAAGTGAGTGGAAAGTGGCCTGAAAGACAGTGAGAAACAAGAGCCCAGCGAGGATGTGATTTTACCTGGGATGGCCCTGGACACATGGGAATCTGAAAAGTGTTGGCTGTCGACAGGTGCTCCCAACTGTCCTGTCTAAAACACAGCCTATCCCCCAGGCATAGAACCATAGAGACTCAGGGTTAGGAGGGATCTTGTCGGTCTATAATCCAAACCCCATGAGATGTAGAATCCCTTTATAGCCAAGTGCTCATCTGTCTGGAATACTTCCTGGGACGAGGACCACATTACCTTATGAGGCAGCATGTTCTATTTATTATAAAGCAGCGTAGTCGACATATTTATTTTGCCAGCATCCCTACCTTCTTTTAGTAAAAACAGTCCCAGTTTTCTTCCAGGGACTGCCTACCTCATTTCAGGGCTGCCAGTGTGGGGTGGGTAGATGACCCCAAATTAGTCCAATTACTCTGTCTTTCGAGGGAATGGAAGTCCAGAGCCAAGGGACATGAGGATAGAAAACTAACAGAGCAAAGAGAGAAGGCCCACAAAGGCCCCACAGCTCTGGGGCTCCCCGGCCTTCCTCAGCCAGCCCTGCAATTTGGTGAGTAACCACAGCCTTCCATTAAACCCCATTGTGGCTGCTTCTATCGCCTTCCCTAGTGCATGCCATTGGTGTTTTTGTCCTATTGTGTCTCACGATCAAATCTGTTTCTTGATCAAGTTCTGAGTTTTGTGGACAGCCTTTTGGGGCGAGCTGGAGTTTGTCATCCACAGGCTCTCAGGCTCCTGTTTGAGCACCAGACACTTCCAGTCGCTTCAGCCTTCACTCACCAGGTGCGATCAGGAGACTCGGTCATCTGGCCCATTTCCTCGGGACACACCCCTGGTTTGCTCTCTTTCTAGAGTGGGGCTCCCAGAATCCAACACAATATTCCACAGGGAGCTGACCGAGGGGAGAAGGGCTCCCATGGCCCTCCTTGTCCCTCTTGTGCGCCTGGTAAATGCAGTCTGACATCCTTTGAGTGGCGTGTCAGCAGCTCTGTTGATCTTACAGCCTACTAAAACGCACACACACATGCTCCTACACACATACACGTGTGTTACACCTAAATCACATCTCCTTGATTCTGAGTTTTTTAAAGGCTTGTTTTATTTATTTGAGAGGCAGAGTTACAGAGAGACAGGAGAGAGAGAGAGAGAGAGAGAGAGAGAGAGAGAGAGAGAGAGAGAATCGATCTTCCATCTGCTGGTTTACTCTCCAAATGGCCACATGGCTGGAGCTGGGCCAGGCCAAAGCCAGGAGCCTGGAACTCCATCCAGATTTCCCATATGGGTAGCAGGGACCCAAGCACTTGGACCATCTGCTGTTCCCCAGGTGTATTTGCAGGGAACTGGATCAGAAGTAGAACAGCCAGGACTCAAACCAGTGCCCACATGGGATGCCAGCATCTCAGGCAGCAGTTCAACTGGCTATGCCACAAAGCTGGCCCCAATTCTGAATTTCTAGGATTTGTTTTGAACCCAAAACCTGGAACCAACACATGTTAAATGCTCTGTAGTTTATAGATGCATGTTCAAAGGCGAGGCTGCTACTTGAGTATTGCCAGATAAGGTTCCTGGCCCCCAAAGCATGTATCCTGGAAACACAAGCACCCCTTGTGAGAACTGCACCTCCACCTCTTCATGCTGAAATATAGCACTGCCGTCAACACGGGGACCCACAGGCTTAGGGGTCTGCACCCTCTGCGGCTCACCAGCTCTGCCTCTGGCATGTTCTCTGAAACATTGTTCAACATACTGCACAGAGCCTAGATATCCCACAAGGAGGGACTAGGTAAATAGATCCAGGCACCTCATATGATGGAATATCATGCTATTAAAGATCACACTGGAACAGAATAGTTAGTAATGTGAAAGGCCATTGATACTATCCAACGTTTTGAAAACGCTATGAAACACATGTGAAAATACAATCACTTTGGTGTGTTTAAATGCAAAGAACAAAAGTAGGAAGGATGCAGGCAAAACTGCTGACATGAGTCATCTCTTGGTGAAGGGAGTCTGACTGATTTTTATTATTTTTGTCTTGCCTGTATTTTCAAGTATAATTATTCTATTGTAAATGTTATTTTTATAACAAATTACTTTGAAAACTAAAGAAGAATTGCCACATTGACACCTTGCAGGAAGATTGAGAGTATAAACATTGAAACTAAAAATTGTTTTAAAATACTATATACTACAGAGCTGGGTGTTTGGTGTTTGGCACAGTGGTTTTTTTTTTGTTTGTTTGTTTTTGTTTTTTTTAATTTGAAAGTCAGAGTTACACAGAGAGGAGGAGAGGTAGAGAGAGGTCTTCCATCTGATGGTTCACTCCCCAACTGGCTGCAACAGCCAGAGCTGCACCGATCCAAAGCCAGGAGCCAGGGGCTTCCTCCAGGTCTCCCACGTGGGTGCGGGGGCCCAAGGACTCAGGCCATCCTCTACTGCTATTCCAGGCCATAGCAGAGAGCTGGATAGGAAGTGGAACAGCCGGGACTAGAACCAGAACCCATACGGGATGCCGGTGCTTCAGGTCAAGGCTTTAACCCTCTGCGCCACAGTGCTGGCCCCTGGCACAGTGGTTTAACCACCACTTGGGATGCCCACATCTCACATTAGAGTGTCTGATAATGTGTACCCTGGGAGGCAGCAGGTGATGGCTTAAGTACTAGGGTCCCTAGCATCTATGTGGGAGACCTGTATTGAGTGCTGGGTTCTTGGCTTTGGCCTGGCTGTTGTGAGCATTTGGGGAGTGAACTAGCAGATGAAGATTTCCAAGTATCTCTTTCTTTCTGGATCTTTAATAAAATGAAAATCAATTAAAATGTTTAACAAAGAAAAATTTTAAAAATATATATTATCTGAATAGTCAAAGAACACCTTTGGTCAAAATAGGACAAATAAGTTGTGGTGCCCTAAAGTATAGCATGCTGTGTATTTGGAATTTGCAAAGAGAGTAGATCCTTAGCATGCTTACTAAAAAACACAAAAAGGTAATTATGTTAGGTATGCTCATTAGTTTATGGTAATCACAGCACATTGCACACTTCAATATATCCAATTTTTGTTTGTCAGTTCCACCCTGATAAAGCTGAACAAGTACTTTCCCATCTGAAGCTTCTCTTATTTTTCGATTCATATGCACATGAGTGAGCCAAATTAACTTTGTATCAGTTAAATCACAGAATACTATGTGACATGGATCATCTGGGTCCTTCCCAAGTGCTAGCGGCTGCACACGCTTTAATTCACATAGACTGAGCCTTGTCTGCATTAGGAATCTCCAACTCAGTGCCTTCAGGGTTAGTGTCAGCACAAGAGGGAGTAAAGCAGGCGGGATGAGCACTGTTGATTGAACAGCACACGCTTTGGCCAGTTACTGCTCTGTGGGAACACAGGCTCTGTTTTGCCAGATCCTCCCATTTTTCAAGGGAAACCAGAAATCTAGATTTTTAAAAAATTGGGAGATTTCTGGCTTTTAAATGTTGCACATCAACCTAAATCTCTAAATACCGTGTAGGCCAAACACCATGTGGCAGCCACATCAGGTCCCCAGTGGACCAGTTGGTGGCCTCTTGGCCGTGGCATCTGAATGTTGGCTGAGGAGCAGCCTTGGAAAGGGGCAGTGGGAGGCAGACCTGCAGAAGTGAGAAATGCTGCTGAGGCGGGGAGCAAGAAGCAGAAGTTGGGGGACTGTCCAGGGGGAGGGTAGCCAGAGAGAAGGGGGAGTTCCAGGGAGATCCTTGAGTTATGTGGAAGTGTGATCTGTGCAGTTGCTTCTAATCACACTCCAAGTCCCCAGAAGTCCTAAAGACAGGAGGCCATCACCAGGAAATCTCCCTTTTTGTATACCTCTGACAAAACAGCAACATAGCTTATCTGTGTGTATACATACACATGCAGGCATTTGTATATATGTGCCTGTGTGTATATTTATTCAAGTTTCAAACCATTAAATCAACATGAAAGCAATGTAAAATGGTTTTATGGGAAAATGGCTCACGCACAATTATTTCCTCTGTATACCCCTCTATAATTTTTATCTAAGCCATAGTCTTATTATCTAAACAACTGCCAATACAGCCGTAGGCTCCACATCTGCCAACTCAGGCAGCCGCAGAGTCAAAGTATTTGAAAAACAAATTGTGTTTTTATTGAAAATGTCCGCACTCTGGCCGGCGCAGAGGCTCACTAGGCTAATCCTCCGCCTGTGGCGCCATGACCCTGGGGTTTTAGTCCCTGTCGGGGCGCCGGATTCTGTCCCGGTTGCTCCTCTTCCAGGTCAGCTCTATGCTGTGGCCAGGGAGTGCAGTGGAGGATGGCCCAAGTGCTTGGGCCCTGCACCTGCATGGGAGACCAGGATATAGCACCTGGCTCCTGCCTTCAGATCAGCGAGATGCGCTGGCTGCAGCTGCCATTTGGGGTTGAACCAACGGAAAAAGGAAGACCTTTCTCTTTGTCTCTCTCTCTCACTGTCCACTCTGCCTGTCTGCACTTTGTTTCTGATTGTTATTCCCTAAGCAATATGGTCTAACAACAATTTATGCCACATTTGTATCATACAGGCATTACAAGTATCCAGAGATGATTTAAAGTACTCTGGAGAATTGTGCAGATTATATGCAAACATAAGGTCATTCTATATACGGGACTTAAGCATCCACAGACTTTGGATTCTGTGGGGGTTACTGAGAGCAATCCCTGAAGATGCCAAGGGACACCTGCATACATTCACAACATTGGAGAGAGGCTGGGGTCTGTCATCGCCAGGCATGTGGGTTCTGTATGCAGCCTCTCACTTTCAGGCTCTGTGACCTTGAGAAGTCACTTAACCTTTGTGGGCCTTGCTTAGTATCTCTCATGTGTAAAATGAGAGCATCTTGAAGATTCTATCAGGAATGAGCAGGGAAAGATCTCTGGAGCCAAAGCGTCATTACTCTCCAGGCTGCCAACAAGCCTGGTGGGCTATTGCCCACGGGAGCTGTCCTGCTCTCTGTTGCTTCAGGGCCTGTGCAGTAGCTGCTATCCTGGGTTGTATAATGGCTTCAATGGGTTTTGGAAAGGGAGAACACAAGGGAAGGTTTTTAGCCCAGACCTTGGTTTTATTTAGGTGGGATTTGGAGACATAACTTGTCACACCTCCATCACAATGGCTCAGTCTAAGCTTTCTCTCTGCTCTCTTTGTCAACAGACTTGTTTTCCTAAAAAAGAACAACATCTCATTGCCCTAATGAAAATACCAGTGGGTAGCTTGGTGCCTACAGGATCAAGTCAAACTCCTAGAGCTGGCATTTCCATGATCCCCTCAACCTTAGCCTTGTCTCCTGGCTTCTTCCTTCAGTCTCACTGTCCCTGCAGAGCCTGTGCTACAGCCTGAGTGAACTTCTCACTGCTGTGCTGGCAGGCCATCCCCTTTCCTGACACCACACATTTTCAAATCCTGCTCCCTCTGCATGGCTTTTGTATGTACCTCTTTGCAACCTCTAATCCTCTGTCCAACTATAGGAGCTTCAGCTGTACACCCACTCTTGCCATACTTCAAATAGTTCATGAAAAATAGAATTAAAAGACAAATTTGTTTTGATGTGAAAATTTTTTAAATAGATGCTGAGTTTTCTCAAAATATACATTTTCCTTGAACTTTTGAAGGCCTCTCACGTGCATGTATCTCAAATTGTTTGTACTGAAACAAACCTTTTGATTCCATTTTCATGAATTGTCTGAAGTCTTCTGTGCCTGAGGGATGTCACCCAGTCCACACACAGACTTCACTGTACCAGATGTGCCAACAAGAAGGTATCCATGAATGTTATTTTGATGAATGAATGAATGAAGGAATATATGGATGAATCCTTGAATGAGTGAATGAATGAATGCATGGGTAGGTCAATACATGCATGGTTGAAAGGATGAATGGACAACTGAAGAACTGAATGGGAGGATAAAGGAATCAATGTATGACCGTGCACGATGAGTTCATGGTTTTAGCAAAGCCAGATTCGGTGGGCAGAAGGGGAAGCAAAAATGGATGAAAGCACGTTCACGGTCACATTTGTCATCAGCTTCGGGCCACTCTCCTCGCCCTGTGTGCTAACACTGAGGCTGGCAGCTGTGGGCCTTCAGAGTCATTGGCTGACTTTGCTGAGGGCTCACATCACACAGGGGATTTTCTCTGGACAAGTGAAGTTTGTTCAAGTGCTGCTTGTTGTGCTAACTTAATAGGTTTTCATTGCATGCTTCCTGCTTTTGTAAATTTTTATTGCGTGCAAGCCAGAGCTAATGGTTCTAATTATGTAACTAGAAGCCTCAATTCCTTTTGAAAATCCTATAGCTTCCATACTCCTTGTTTACTTAGTGAAGTCAGTTTGAACTGCTTTCACACTTCCTTTGTCCTACCCTGACACCTGCTCCCACCCCCCAGAAAACTAAGAACATCAGGGAGGATGGTACATGAAATGAGATGGCGGCTGGGGCACTAGACAGGGTAGGCACTCTTCCATTGCCTACTGCGTGGCAAGTGGCCAAACCTCCTGGAACCTCCATTTTCTCACTTGCAAGTTGGAGACGATAATAATTATCTAAGAGTATGTGAGAAGTCCGAAGCTAATATGTGCAAGAATTATGATATTGAATAACGGAGCAACATAGTGGATTTTAGTGACCCTACTGTGAGTTTAGAGATATCACAATGAGAGACTATAAAAGGCAGAAGGCTTAGAGATAGGATAACAGAGAGCGAATGTAGATTGTAATTTTCATCAAGTGAACATTTAAATAACTCCCAATTTTTAATAACTGGATATATCTAATAGTAAACAAATGAAATGAAAGTTATTAGTAGCAAAAAGTTGTCATGTCTTAAAAATAAAAACTAGATGGAAATTTTGAAAGTCAAATTCCATCATTGTATTCTAGATCAGAGGTGGGCAAATTTTTCTATAAAGGGTCATATGGTGAATACTTGAAGCTTTATGTAAAAGTATCTATTCTGTCATAAGACAAAATTAGCCAGCCACAATCCATAAATAAATGGGCATTTTTGCCATGTTCCAATAAAACTGTCTTTTGCAAAACCAAGTGGCAGTTTAGATTTGGCTTGTGATTGCATTACCAACTCCTGTTTTATTTTTTTAAAGACTGTGTATTTGAAAGAAAGAGTGACAGACTGAGGGAGGGACAGAGACAGAGATCTTGTATTCACTGTTCCCTCTCAGATGGCCACAACAGCCAGGCCTTGGCCAGGCTGAAGCTGGGAGCCAAAAACTCCATGCAGGTTTCCCTTGTAGGTGGGCAGGGGCCCAAGTATTTGGGCCATTTTCTGCTAACTTCCCAGGCACATTAACAGGAATCTGGATTCAAAGTGGAACAGCCAGGACTAACCAGCACTCTGATACAGGGCTCTCAGTCCCCTGCACCACAACATTGGCCCCTCAACTCCCATTTTAGATGAATTCAACTTTCCTATGCCAATGTGTGCTAGAGAAATTGTCCACTCTCTCTTCCATAGTTTTGTTAGATTATAAGAGAAGGTATTCATATTTACTGAGTAGTTACTGGATGCCAGATACTATGATATGCCAAGCGTATCACACAGATAATCTCATCTTATCATACGAAGGGAGTACTGGAATTATCTCCACTTTACATTTAAGGAACTGTAAGTGATTGGCCTGGGATCCAAATAAGACTTTTCTTACTCCAAAGCTCAAACTCTTTTGAGCACCGTGCCTTGTCTGTTAATGTTTAATATAATTATTTATGTATTTGGAGTTAGGCCACTGATTTTAATATTTTCTTTTCTCTGTATTTTTTGTTCCTATATTATTTTTTCCTGCCTTCTTTTGGTTTAAATCAATGTTTCTTAACCTTTCTTTTTCATCGTCATCCTCCTAATGAACCATTCAGACATTTTTTCCCCCTGATCACATCCCCCTGAAGTTTTAATACCACAAGCTGCTGCATATCTGTGTATGTACTCTCTGTTTATCTGTGCTTCCTTTATGCGAGATTATTGTACTCCCAAGAACCAATTTACAATCCCTTTGATACAATATTACCCTGATCTAGAATGCATGCTTTAATTGAATAATTTTTAGATATCTGTCTAAATTTATATATTGGCTTTTTAAACTATACCTCTTTGTATTTTTTAGTGGTTGCTCTAAAGCTTAAAATACACACCCTCAGCTTTCCCCAGTGTATTTAGAATTAATATTATACCAGTTCATATAAAATGTAAGAACTTCATATTTATATAGGTTCATTTTATCCAACTACTTTTAAGAGTTATTTATTTATTTGAAAGGCAGAGTTACAGAGAGAGAGAGAGAGAGAAAGAGAGAAAGGGAGAGAGAGGTCTTCCATCTGCTGGTTCTCTACCCAGTTAGCTGCAATGGCCAGAGCTGGGCTGATCTGAAGCCAGGAGCCAGGAGCTTCCTCTGGGTCTCCCACATGGGTGCAGGGGCCCAAACACTTGGGCCATCTTCTGCTTTCCCAAGGAGCTGGATTAGAAGTGGAGCAGTCAGGACTTGAACCAGCACCCATACGGGATGCCAGCACTGCAGGTGGCAGCTTCACCTGCTATGCCACAGTACCAGCCCCATATCTACCTATTTCTATTCTTCATGCCATAGTTGCTGTAGGTGGTAGAGCTACTCAAGTTACAAATCCATAAGACAACGTTTTAAGTTTTGTCTAAACAAGCATATGTATTTCAAAGGAATAAGAGAAAAACTGATCTTTTGTATTCACCCATAAATTTACATTTTCAGATACAATTTTTTCCTTCCTGAAGATCTAAGCTTCCATGGGGTATGACTTCCCTTTGCTTTGACGACTTTCTTTCCTGCTTTCTTCCAGGGCAAACATGCGGGCCAGTTGCACTGAAGGAATTTTCGCTTGCTAGAATTCTGGGTTGACGGGTCTTTGTTGGTTTCTCTTTTTCAATAGCTCCAATGTGTCATTTTGCTGTCTCCACTGCTTCATAATTTCTAATGAGGAGTTCAGAATCACTCCAATGATTGCTGCTCTTGTCAGTTTTCTCTGGCTTCTTTCAAGGTTTGACAAGCATTTCACAAGATGTACTTTTCTTCAGCAGAGATTTTTGAATCTGTACATTTATATTTTCCACCAAATTTGGCATATTTGGCCAGTATTCCCCCAGGACTTTTTTTCTCCCATACTTGCTCTCCCTCTGAGACTGCAGTTACATGCATAATCAAGCAGTGAGCTATTCCCCCACAGGTCTCTGAAGCTGCTCATTTTTTTCAGTCTTTTTAATTTCTCTTCTTCAGATTGGACAATGTTATTCATCTATTTCCACACATTCATTAGCTTTTTCTCCTGCCATTTCCATTTTGTTATTAAAGCCCATCCAGCAATTAAAAAATTTTAGAAATTCTATTTTTTATTTTTCAGTTTTAAAATTTCCACTAGGGTTTTTGTTATTTTTCTCTTCTAAAATTTACTCTCTTTTCATTCATTACAAGTACATTTTCCTTTATATCCTTGAACACGATTATATGGTTTCCTTAAAATCCTTGTCTGTGGGGCCGGCATTATGTTTTAGCAGGTAAAGCTGTCACCCAGGATGCCAGTATCCCGTATGGGTGCTGTTTCATGTTCCGGCTGCTCTACTTCTAACCCAACTCTCTGCTAATGGCCTGGGAAAAGCAGCAGAAAATGGCCTAAGTGTTTGGTCTCCTGCCACCCAGGGGACACCTGGATGAATCTCCTGGCTCCTAGCTTCAGCCTGACCCGGTGCTGGCCATTGCAGCCATCTGGAGAGTGAACCTGCAGATGGAAGAACCCTCTCTCCCTGTCTCTACCTCTTTCCCTGTAACTCTGACTTTCAAATCAATCCATGTCTTAAAAAAAAAATCCTTGCCCACTAATTCCTATTAATTGTCTTTTTTTCTTGAAATAATCTTTAGACAGGACATCAGGAGATGATTGCCATTTCCTATGAGCTTTGCATATCAATTAATTTGGATAGTATACTGGACATTATGAATGATCCTCCAAATAATATTAATTTTATTATTTATTTATTTTACTTGAAAGCCAGAGTTAGAGAGAGAGAGAGAGAGAGAGAGAGAGTCAGAGAGAAAGAGAAGGAGAGAAAGAGAGAGAGATAATCTTCCATCTGCTGGTTCACTCCCCAAATGGCTGTAATGGCCGGAGCTGAGCTGATCCAAAGTCAGGAGCCAGGAGCTTCTTCTGGGGCTTCCATATGGGTGTATCTTCTGCTACTTTCCCAGGTGCATTATCAGGGAGCTGGATCATAAGTGGAGCAGCCAGCACTTGAACCGGTGCCCATATGGGATGCTGGCACTGCAAGCAGTGGCTTTACCTGCTATGCCACAGTGCCAGCCTGGAATAATATTAATTTTTGAACAGGAAATTAACTTGGCTGAACTTGAATTGCAAACTCTGTCTCCTATGAAGCTGGCAGCCACTCAATTTATTTTTGTCTTAGCTGGGCTGTTTGGCATCCTTACTTGCCACCATCTACGGTGACCCTGAAGTCTATCCTCTGATTATTCAAGTCTAATAGAATACCTGGCAGGTATTCTATTAGAGATTTAGATGCCTTGTATGGCACAGACAGGTACCTGCCTTCAGGCAAAAAAGCGATAAAAATATGAGATTCACTCTGTACTGTTTCCCTCTTCCAAGTTTTATGTCTCTTCCATTAGCTGCTTTGTTTTTTGTTCACTCTCAGGGTTTTCTGGTAGTGTGTGTAGCTGTACATATGTTTAACATTCTTTCAGGGAACACACCAGAGATTTCAACGTGTATCCTTGACTTACTACAGTTAATATAAAAATGCACTTTCATATATGGCATTTTTACCACTGCCCAGAAAATGCAAGGATTTTAGAGTACTTGAACTCTATTTCCCTCCCCTCGTTTGCACATTACCTTCTTTTCATTTTCATTCGATTTTTCTGTTTTAGATGTTTAAACAATGATAGATTAAAAATAAGTGAAAATCTATGTACTTACCCACCTCTCAGCTCATGGAACACAATATTACCAATACAGTTTGCATGTGTCTCTCTCGTCTCATTCCCTTCCCTCCTAACTATGATGTGCATTGTTCCATGTGTGGTGTGCCTGTTGGGATAAGTGATGCAGGAAAGTGCAAAGCCATGCAGAGGGGTCTTCAAAAAGTTCTTGGAAAATGCATATCATGGGGTCCAGCGTTGTGGCATAGCAGGTCAAGCTGCTGTTTGTGACTCTGGCAGCACACTGCCCCGATTTGAGTCTTGGCTGTTCTGTTTCCAATCCAGTTCCCTGCTAATGCACCTGTGATGGCAGGGATGATGACCCATGTACTGGGATCCCTGCCACCCATGTGGGAAACCAGGATGGAGTTTAAGACTCCTGGCTTTTATCTGGCCTAGACCTGGCTATTGTGGCCATTTGGGGATTGAACCAGTGAATGGAAGATCTCTATCTTTGTCTCTCCCTCTCTTTTCTCTCTGTTATTTGAGATAGATAGATAGACCAAATTGATTGATTGATCTTAAAAAATAAAGGTCTGGTACAGACATTTAGCATAGTATTTAAATTCACACATGCGATACTCACACCTCATACTGGAGTGCCTGGGTTTGAGTCCCGGCTCTGCCCTCAATTCCTGCTAACGCACACTCTGGAAGGTAGCAGGGGATAGCTCAAGTATGTAAGTCCCTGCCACCCATGTGGGAAACGTGGACTGAGTTCCCAGCTCCTGGCTTTGACCTGGCCCAGCTCTAGCTGTTGCAGACATTGAGAGAGTGAACCAGCAGATGGATGGGCTGCCTGTTTCTCTCTCCCCTTCTCTAGTATGGGATGCTGGCACAGCAAGCAGCGACTTCATCCCCTGTGCCACAATGCTGGCCCCTGGAACTTTATTTTTTTCTTTTTCTTTTTCTTTTGACAGGCAGAGTGGATATATAGAGAGAGACAGAGAGAAAGGTCTTCCTTTTTGCCGCTGGTTCACCCTCCAATGGCCGCTGCGGCTGGCGCATCTCGCTGATCCGAAGCCAGGAGCCAGGTGCTTCTCCTGGTCTCCCATGCGGGTGCAGGGCCCAAGCACTTGGGCCATCCTCCACTGCCTTCCTGGGCCATAGCAGAGAGCTGGCCTGGAAGAGGGGCAACCGGGACAGAATCCGGTGCCCCGACAGGGACTAGAACCCGGGGTGCCGGCGCCGCAGGCGGAGGATTAGCCTGTTAAGCCACGGCGCCGGCCTATTTTTTCAATTTATATATTTTTTACTTATATAAGGTAAACACATTTCATACATGCAGATTTAGGAGCACAGTGATACTTCCCATCCTACCATATCCTTCCTGCCTGCACTCCCACTCCTCCCCTGCCTTTTGTGTTTACAACACACACACACACACACAATCATAGGAGGCATATACCAAAATGTTAAGGTTGTTATTTCTGTAATCAGCAGTGGAGAATCTTTTTTTTCTGCCAAGGGCCATTTGGATATTTTTTTCCTAAGATTTTTATTATTTATTTGAAAGAGAGAGTTACAGAGAGAGACAGAGAGAAAGGTCCTCCAAGAAAGGTCTTAGGTCACTCCCCAGATGGCCACAACGAATGGAGCTGAGCCAATCTGAAGCCAGGAGCCAGGAGCTTCTTCCAGATCTCCCACTCAGGTACAAGGGCCCAAGCACTTGGACCATCTTCCACTGCTTTCCCAGGCCTTAACAGAGAGCTGGATTGGGAGAGGAGCAGCCAGGACTCGAACTGGTGCCCATATGGGATGCTGATGAGGCAGGCAGAGGCTGACCTCACTATGCCACAGTGTTGGCCCCGCCATCTGGATATTTGTAACATCAATGGCAGGCCATACAAAATCATCAACTTAAAAATTAGCCTGGTACCAATTTATTGAATTTTGAGTCTCACCTACAGTTGCCTTGGGAGGGCCAGATGAAATTATTTCATGGGTCTTATCTAGCCCGTGGGCCAGATATTCCCTAACCAATATAGTGAGGATTGGGGGGCAGTATTTTTTTTCCTCTGTATATTTTGCTTTTTCAACAATAAATGTGTTTTTCCAAACACATTTTTTAAGACAAAAGGAAAAGGAAGTTTCGCCCTGCAGATCCTTTAAGCCAGAGTACTTCGATCTTGTTCATTTGCTGTGCATAGACTCCTGACTCCCCACTGTGCAGCAAGTGTGAATCAGACCGTGGGCTGGGGTGTGAGTGAGTAGGAATCCCCTTGGGCCAGTGAGGATTGCACAGTCACAGCTCAGGCAGGCTGCGCACACGATGCAGCTCCGTTGTGGCTTGCTTACTGTCTCTCCTGTACCAAGAACTCATCACCACGGGTCACTCTACGCAGGATGATCATCAGTAGGCTGTCTTGGACTTGCTTGGGCCCAGAGCGGCTCGGAACAGGATGTTATGCAACGACTGGGAAAATCTTGAGGCTTCCTTTCTCAGAGCCGATGGCTGCTGCCAGGAGAGTGAGGCTCATAGGAAAGAGAGAATTGGGCACAAATCCGCAGTAGCTGTCGTGGATCTTGTCCAAGTCCTGGGGTAGGTCAAGCTTAACGCTTCCAGACCTTCTCTGCCTGCCTCTCACTTTCAGAGTCTACATCCATCAAAGCCCAATCTTCCTGGGGCCTCATTTATGCAAAGCTCTACTCTTTGTGAAGTGATAAGGGTGTACTAAGTGAAAATATTGCTTTGCATTCCCCTAATGCTTCAAGGCCTTTCTATCCAGATGACCTTTTTTGAGTTCTACAACAGGAAACTACGGAAACCAGTGGGTGATCTCTGATTTTCCTACCATCAGACTTACAAGAAGGTCAGATGTGTCAATTTTGATCTAGTTCCCTCAGCTTTATGGTTTTACTACCAAAAGGAGCAGTTAATTTGGAACCTTTTTTATGTATCAGCCTTATACATTGAGAGCTTCAAATCCTAACTAATAGACCACCAGGGGTGTATTTTGTATTTCTGGTGTGCTTCGTTATGTGCCCAGCACATAGTAGATAATAAATGAAAGATGACAGTGAAATTGTGTCATGGTCTTGTCACCCTATCTGTAAAATACATGCTTCCTGTAGGACTGAAGATGATGGCATTATGACACTCTCAGCAAGTCTAGACAGCCTGTATTGATTAAAACATTTCACTCCTCATTTACAAAATACATCTTTTTAAAAACATCAAATAAATAAGTTTTAAGCAAATGCTATAATTAAAGAGCATTCATAGGGACTTAAATATGAACTAGTTATATTCATATTGCAATCTTACCTTCATAATTCACAAATGGCTGCAAATGGCCAGAACTGGGCCAATGCAAAGCCAGGAGCCAGAAGCTTCTTCCAGCTCTCCCATGTGGGTGCAGGGCCCAAACACTTGGGCCATCTTCCACTGCTTTCCCAGATGCATTAGCAGGGAGCTAGATCAGAAATGGAGCAGCCAGGACTCAAACTGACAAGTATATGCGATGCTGGCACTACAGGCGGAGGCTTAGCCTACTGTGCCACAGTGCCACAGTGCCAGCCCCTCCTTTCTTTTATATCCATAGAATGACAACCAGTTTTAATTGAGGGCTTACTATATACTTGTATTGTCCACTCTAGGCAACTCATTTACTCTTCTTAGTAACTCCAAGAGTTAATATCTATCAATATCTCCCTTTAAAGACATGGGAACAAAGGCTTTTACAAGTAGTAAATGACCAGGCTGACACTGTGGCATAGTAAGTAAAGTTGGCACCTGTGATGCCGGCATCCCTTATGGGCACTGGTTTGAGTCCTGGCTGCTCTGCTTCTGATTCATCTCTCTGCTAATGTGCTTGGGAAAGCAGTGGAATATGGCCCAAGTTCTTGGACTCTTGAACCCACGTGGGAGACCCAAATGAAGCTCGGCTCCTGGCTTTGGACTGGCTCAGCTCTGGCTGTTGAGGGCATCTGGGGAGTGAACCAGCAGATGGAAGACCTTTCTCTCCCTCTCGCTGTAACTCTGCCTTTCAAACAAACAAACAAACAAACAAAAAATAAGTCTTTAAAAACAAATAACCTAAAAGACAAGAAGTAAATGGTTTTTCCAGAATGTCACAGAAATAGAAATCTGGTCTTTGAACTTGAATTATACTTAATCATTTCTCTTCATTCCATAGTTAGTGTATTACTATAACTATATACATTTCTTTCACTTATTAAATTTTTATCAAAAGTAAAGTCCCAATGATTTGCCTTTAGTCTTATCCAAATACAACACATACATTTGAATATAAACTGTTTGCAAGGCATTGTGTTAGATTCTGTTGAGTACAGAATATTGAACTAGGATTCTTTCTGACAGAACTTTCTACTCTAGGAATAGGCTGGGTATGGCATGATCACTATAAACGTCAATTCATATGCAGAAAGCAAGGTAGAACTAATAATTGTTGACATTCTACTAGGTCTCAGGAACTGCTGATGCATTATTTACATGATATCACTTCATTTTCTGATATAAGGAGAGAGGAGCAGAGGCCCAATTTCCTTAACACATGTAGGCAGTGAGAGAACCCAAGTGTGTTGGTCAGGGTTCTCCGGAGAAACAGAAACAATGGGAAATAGACACAGGGAAAGAGACTTGTTAGGATGGATTGACTCACACGAAAAGGGAGGCTTAGGAATGCCATGACTACCATCTTCAAGCTAGACCCACAGGACAGCTGGTGATGTATTTCAAGTCCAAGCCTGAAGTCTAAGAGACTCCTAAGAGAAGCCAATGATTTAAGTTCTAGTCCAAGTCCACAGGCGCAAGAACCAGGAGCACTGATGTCTGAGGGTGGAGAAGGTGGATGTCTTAGGTCACAGAGAAAAACGTTGCTCTTCCTCCTTGTGTTTAATCTCATCAGCCCCTTGATGAACCAGGTGACAGCTGCTCATTTTGGTGAGGGTGGATCTTCTTTACTCAGTTTACCAATCCCAATGCTAATCTCTTCCAGAAATCTCTCCTAGACACATCCAGAAATTTGAGAGGTCTTCAAGAAGTTCATGGGAAGTACGTATTATAGAGAAACTATGTGTGAATTCCCTTTTATTTTGCACAAGAATAAACATCTTTTAATTCTAGTTTACACAAACTTCCTGAAGTACCATCGCACTGTTTTATCAACTAGCTGGCCACCCCTTGGCCCAGTCAAGTTGACATCTGAACTGCAGAAACCAGGGTTTGCCCCTTGGCCTTCAATGCTTACCACAGGAACAAACAAGACATTCAGAGGAATGAAAACACACATTTTAGAGGATAATCAAAAGTATGAGTGAAGGAGAGGCAGCACCTGGAGTCACCGTTGAGCTGATGTGGGGAGCGAGTAGAGAGGGATTCTTAGGGGAGGAGCCAAGAGATGGGCTGTGTGTTGGAAGGACAGTTGTTGAATGTCTATTGAAGGGAACACAGGATGTGTGCAACAATGAGGGGCTCGTCTTTGGGAGGCAGGCTGGAGCTCCGCTGAGCAGGATTTTCTCTTGATGGGTGATGGGGAAATCTTGAAGGTGTGTGGCAGGTCAGTGATGTAACCAGGGCTGCATTTTAGGAAGATTAACTTTATGAGCTTCAGGCTGACTCATCGCTGAAATCACTCCTGTTCTCTTTGCCTTCAGCTTGCCTTTTCTCAGCGTCTCTTTCTCCCAAGCAGTGAAAGGAAGGAACTTCCAAGGACAAAAGCAAAACAAAACATAGCACTGCTCAACATTCACCCCCATTGGTCTCCTCTTGTAATTGTTTGTCTTTCTTCTTTCCTTAAAGTCTACAAGACACATTATTCCTTCCTTGGGGAAAATGGCTAAGGAATATATATATATATATTCACACACACACACACACACAAGCTACACTAGTAATAGAGAAGTACTAATTAAAATTAAATGAATCAGCACCAAATTCGAACTGATTTTAAAAATTGATAGGACTCAGTGTTTGTGAGGGTATGGTAACACGACACTGACATGCGGCTCTTGGAGGGGTGTGAACAATGTCCAGGAATTTCACTTGTAGGAATCCATTCAAAGGAAATTGTCAAGATGAAGACAGAGATTTATACCCAAAGAAGCTTACCACAAAGTAATTCAGATTAGTTAAAAATTTGAAGCAGTCCTGATATTTGGCCTTAAAGGAAAGGAAAAAAATAATTTTGATTATATGCATACTAGCTAAAAACTTGACTCTTCCTCTTTCTTTTCAAATTGAGCATTGCAGGGAAAGCTAATATTTTCATAGTTTTCCTGCATCAATTTCTTTCTTCTTCACCTTCCAAGAGATACTCTTTTCTTTGTGTTTGAAAAACATCCATTGAGAGTTTTACCAAAACACTTAACATATGTATACAGAAAACGCACATTATTATTTTGGGTGTTTTTTTTTCTGGTATGGAACTATATTTATTACTCTGCAATTTGTTTTCCTCACTTATGATTCATTTTTTTAATGATACGAGAAAATATTTGGTGGGATACCACGTACCAAAAGCAAGAGACAATAGGACAGACAGTGATCTTAAATGTGTACAACCAAACTCCTGCTTCGGAAGGAAACTAAGAATGTCTAAAAAGTATTAGTATACTCTTGTGTGTGTGTGTGTGTGTGTGTTTCTGGGAGATTTAGAGAGTGCTTTTTCTTCTTTATATTTTCTGCTCCCCCTCCCCCCATATTTAGCATACATTATGATTATAATCAAAGTAGAGTTATGAAAAATACATACAATGAGTAAAGGCGCCCTTTGCCAGTGAAATGCTAGCCTTCCCCTTTCGTCCACCCACCACTGAAATATTTTTCCATTTTATTCTCAGGAAGAGGAGGAACTCTCCATCCCCCCAATTTCTCTCCAGGTGTCTCACAGGTGGTGGCAGAGATTGTCAGCTTTTTACCTGGAACAGCTTTAGCATCTTTGTTGTAAGAATCTCAAGTAACCATGTTCTTGCACAGTGAATAGAACATTCTGAACTAGAAATCATCACATTGATTGCTACCGTATAATCGTGCTTAGCATGTAACCAACCTCCTAAGTAGAGTCAGAACAGGTTGTCCCGTCTCCACAGGTTGAGCCGTCTCCAGTCAAGGCAGACAGGGCTTGCACCAGGAAGAAGCACATCTGTTTGCCCATGTACCTCTACTTTCTTCTTTTTTTAATATTTAATTATTTGAAAGGCACAGTTACAAAGAGGTAGAGGCAGAGAGAGAGAAAGAAGTCTTCCATTCCATTGGTTTACTCCCCAAAACGCTACAACAGCCGGAGCTGGACCAATACAAAGCCACAGCCAGGAGCTTTGTCCAGGTCTTCTATGTGGACTTGGGCCATCTTATACTGCTTTTCCAGGCCACAGCAGAGAGCTGGATCTGGAGTGGAGCAGCCAGGACTCGAACTGGCACCCATGTCAGGTGCTGGCACTGCAGGCGGCAGCTTTACCTGCTACTTCTTTTTTTCCGTCTCTCCTTTGGGGATGGCATCAGGACTCTATACCTGAATCCTGTTTGCGTTCCCAGCATCCAGGACAAAGTGCAGCCGCTGGTAGGCACTCAAGACATGTTTGTACAAGAGCTGTAAAATGGAAGAAGAGAAGGAGAGAACGTCCTAGAAACCATTATCATTCCAAGAGACGCATATGCAGGGGTGCAGCTTAAGTTTTTTTCTTTCTTTTGTTTTTTGACAGGCAGAGTGGACAGTGAGGGAGAGAGACAGAGAGAAAGGTCTTCCTTTTCCGTTGGTTCACCCTTCAATGGCTGCTGCAGCCAGCACACTGCGCTGATCCGAAGCCCGGAGCCAGGTGCTTTTCCTGGTCTCCCATGTGGGTGCAGGGCCCAAGGATTTGGGCCATCCTCCACTGCACTCCTGGGCCACAGCAGAGAGCTGGCCTGGAAGAGGAGCAACTGGGACAGAATCTGGCATCCCCACAGGGACTAGAACCCGGGGTGCCGGCGCCGCAGGCGGAGGATTAGCCTAGTGAGCTGCGGCGTCGACCAGCTTAAGTTTAATATGCCACCTGTAAGATGGGTAAAAGCAAGGCTTTGAAGGCAGAATAGTGACCTCCAAAAGGAGTAAGGGTTCACTCACCCACTCATTCTTTGCTTGGTAAACAGCTGGAGTGCCTACGACGTGTCAGCGCTGTGCCAGAGCTGGGGTAGAGCTGTGAGCAGGAAGTGTGGTCCTGGGTGCTTTTATGGAGCAGTTGAGGGGCGGGCAAGGCTGGGGAGACAGGGAATAAACAAGCACACAAATAACACTGTAGACGGCGATAGTGATTAGAGCACAAACCAAGCCAGGGTGATGATGTGACAGTGCCTGGGAACAGGGAGCTGGGGGGGGCGGGGGTCTGACTCGGGGCTCAGCTGCTCGCTTCATCTCAGAACAGACTGCTGAATCCCAATATCCCATTCTTCCCCTTCTGGCCTCGGTCAGCCTCAACTGCACCGTCTCAGACCGTACCATCGAGTCTTCTTCTTCCTTTCTTCCTTTCCTTCCTCCCACTTGAGCGTTCTCTGTGGTCAGATGCTGAGCTTGGTGCTGAGACTGCAAGAAAGGCACAGCACAGCCCCTGCCCTCCGGAACTTACCGACAGGCAAGGTGATACCCAAGGACAGAGTGACAGAGAGCCCTCCAAGGGGCCGGGGGCAGGGATGGGGTGCGGACAGTTTTCACAGGATCCTTGGTGTAAGAGTTTACAGTTTTACAAAATTAAACCAAATGAGGGTGTCCAGGATTCATGCTGCTTCTTGAAGGAACTAGAAAAGCATTCAATGGTGGGGAGAGGGGCAGCCTGCCCTTTGCGACTCTCCCCGGGCTGAGCGTGGCTGTTCTTGGAGCTGGTGCAGGCCTTGATCCTTCCTTGGCCTCAATCCAAGCCTTTACCAAAGTGGAGGGGTTGCTCAGGGCCACAGCTGGGCCATGGCCCAGGGGCCACCAGTGGTCACGCAGGGCTCCTCCAGAGGGGATAGAAAAGGCCCTACCATGGCTCTTGGAAAAAGGCAGGGGCTGCTCATGTTGGTGACATCATCAAAAGTTAACGGAAATGGTTAAATGCGGTATGCATGCGCTGTTCCTCCATGGCTGTTTGGACCCCAGAGCTGGGAGGGGGTGTGTCTGGGCAGGTGGGAGGCAGGAGGTGGACGCTGGTTTCAGTAAAAATCTAGGCCTTGGGGTTGGAGAGCCTGGTGCATCTTCTGTCAGCTGCGGGTTGGGCTGTTGTTTTTCTCGCTGCCCAGGGCATCACTGTAGGTCTCTGGATTGGCCCTGCAGCTCTTACCAGGCAGACAGACCCCATGTGTGCCTCCCTGCACTCTGAGGATGGAGCTCTGGCCTGGGAGCTGCTGCCTTTGCATCTGACAGAGTGTGCATGAACATGGTTCTCACGGGCCCAAGGACTTTGGGTTCCCAAGGGCATGAGAAACAGCCCACTATATTTTGGGGTTTTTTTCCTCTTTAGGAATGCAGTCATCCCTCCAAACCTGCTGTATGGGTGCCTGCAGATCCAACTGCCCTTGGCCCAAAACTATTTGAAAAGGAAAATTGTGAGCATAACGTACAGACTGTTTTCTTTGTTGCTATCCCCTAAACAATGCAACAACTATTTACATAGCATTTACCTTGTGGGAGGTATCATAAGTAGTGTAGAGATAACTTAAAGTGCACGGGAGGAGGTGAGGGGGTTATATGCAAATACCATGGTATTTTTGGTAGGGGACTTGAGCATCCATGGATTTTGGTATCCATGAAGGGCTCTTGGATCCAATACCTCATGGATACCAAGTGATGACTGTAATGGAATAATAATTTTTTCAAGATTAAAAAATTTATTCCAAAGGCAGAATAACACAGAAGGAGACAGACAGACAGAAGCACACACATACACATACATCCATACAGATCTTCTATTTGCTGATTCACTCTCTAAATGGCTACACCTGCCAGGGCTAGGCCAGGCCAGGAGCCTGGAACTGATCCCAGTCTCCTACTTGGGTGGCAGGCACCCAGGCACTTGGACCACCCTCTGATGCTTTCCCAGGCACATTAGCAGGGAGCTGGATCAGAAGCAGAGCAGCTAGGACTTGAGCCATGGCTCTGATATGGCATGCTGTTGTTACAGGCCAGTGTTTAACCTGCTCTGTCACAATGCTGGCCCCATGGTTTCCTCTTATTATTAAGGCATACTTTAAAAAAATAGAATATACCAATAAATGAAAATAAGAAAAACAAAATGTCTGTTACGTACCCTGGTCTTGGTTTCCAAATGTCATCATCCACGGAAGGCAGTTGGTTCTCTTGGAGAAATGGCTGATTTCATGGCTGCAGCATAGAAAGTAAAAGATAAGCCTAGAACACCTTATTGTGCTAGAAAGAAAGAGTATTCGCCTCCCAAAATCATGGAGTATGACAAAAAGTTGCAGGAAGAGCCAGTACTGTGGCATAGTGGGCTAAGCTTCTGCCAGCAGCACCGGCATCCCATATGAGCACTGGTCCTAGTCCTGGCTGCTCCACTTCTGATCCAACTCCCTGCTAATGTGTTTAGAAGGCAGTGGAAGATGGCCCAAGTTCTTGGGCCCCTGCACCCATGTAGGAGACAAGAAGCAGCTCCTGGCTTTGGATTGGATCAGCTCCGGCTATTGTGGCCATTTGGGGAGTGAACCAGTGGATGGAAGACCTCTCTCTCTTCTTCTACCTTTCTCTGTCTGTAACTCTGCCTCTTAAATAAATAAAATCTTAAAAAAGGAAAGGCATAGGAGCCAGCTTGCATGGGCTCCGACTGGCCAGAGCAAGGACAATTTTGAACATCAAAAGGATGAAGGATTAAAACCCACTGAATAAATAAGACTCTGAAGTCTATTTTGATAATAAATACTCTCTCTTACCATTAATAAGCATAGAAAGAATGATTTCATTAGGAAAAGTCACCACTTTGCAACTCTACTTATATAGAAAAAAATTGATTCAAGCAAGAATCATTAATAGATTCTAAATAGTAGGTGGGAAAGAAATCTGGTAACGAGTAGGAAATGTAGATAGTCTCAAAGTATCTGTTCCTTAAGGAGAAACAGATGCGAGACTGTGGAAAAAAGCACCAGAGATAACTAAGTAATAGAAATTAATGTCACTGCCAAGGGACAGACTTCACGTGTCTCGAGTTGTGATTCCTTGAGAAGAATATGACATCACTTATATAATATTCTAGTCAAAAATGCATAAACCGAGTCAAATTATGAGAAATCATCAGACAACCCAAACTGATGGGCAGTCTATAAACAGGCCTCGCATTCTTAGAAACAGGCATTGTCATCAAAGACAAAAAGGCCGAGGAACTGTCCCAGATGAAGAAGGCAAAAGGGTGTGATGGCGCACTGTGATGACTGTGCTGACTGGATTCTGGACAAGGGAGGAAAATCGGCTCCTCAAAGGACGGCATGGGGACAATTGATTATGTTCAACATAAACTGTAGCTGAGACGAAAGTATGGCATGCATATTACATTTCTGGAATCTGTGACTTGTTCTGTGCCTGAAGAAGAGAATATCTTTGTTCTTAGGAAATGCTTAGTGAAATAGTGAGGGGTGAAAGGGCACGGTATAGGTAACCCGCTCTCCAACGTTTCATGAGAAATAACTATGCAAGCACAAATACAGACAGGGACTAGAACTCGTGTTTGTGACAGAAAAAACACAAATGAAACAATGTGCTAAAAACTGGTGGTCCGGCTGAAGAGCTGTTTGTACTACCCATGAAGTTTTCCTATAAGCTAGAAATTGTCTCAGAATAATACATTTGAAAAAGAACCCAAAATAAACATGGGAATTATTTTTATAGGTTTTTTTTTTTTTTTTTTTTGTAAGTTGTTAAAACTCGGCTGTGAGAAAAGAACACCTGCAGTTTTTTCTTAACCTCAGGTGTCCTTGTGACTATCAAGCCAGGATTGTTTTTGAAGCAAAAATGGAATCCGAACGAAGCAAAGTGCTGTGAGTTAAGCGAAGTCTTGTCTCACAAATGGCTCTTTTCTGTCCACACATACTTAAACATAATTTACAGTTGATAGCGACTATTATCAGTGCTGATCATTACTCTATATTTTTCAATTACGTAAAATTGCCTTCACATATTAACTCAACAGGCGCCAACTTGAAGCAACCTACCTTTTTTTTCCCCCCACTATTTACAGGGCTTCTGAAAATTTGCTTGCAGATGGATCTCTGAGGACAACCAGGAATTTGTCCTGTGATAAATTCTACGAGTGAAACATCCAGAAATTCTAAAAGTGAATGAAAGGACAAGCATATAATTTATATTCTTAATTATTTTAAAGATTTATTTTGTTTTCCACAGGCAGAGTGATGGGGGTGGTGAGGAGAGAGAGATCAATCTTCCATTCACTGGTTTGCTCCCCAAAACGGCCGGGGCTAGTCCAGGCCAAAGCCAGAAGGCTGGTGCTCCATCAGGGTCTCCCACACGAGTAGCAGGGCCCCGAGCACTTGGACCATCTTCTTCTGCTTTCCAGGTGCATTAGCAGAGAGCTGGACTGAAAGTGGAGCAGCTGGGACTCGAATCAGCACTCCAGTACGGGATACTGGCATTGCAGGAGGCAGCTTAGCTCACTGTGCCACAATGCCAGCCCCCTCCACAATTATTTTTAAACATTTTAAAATTTATTATTTAAAAAATTGTTTGTGGAGGCCAACCTCATGATGTAGAGGGTAGAGCTGCTGCCTGAGGTGCAGACATTCCATACGGGTGCTGATTCCTCTACTGGCGGCTCCACGTCCAAGCCAGCTCCTTGCTAATGTGCCTGGAAAAGTAATGGAAGATGCCCTAGATTCCTGGGCTCCTGCACCCATGTGGGAGACCTGGATGAAGCTCCTGGCTTCGGCATGGTCTAACCCTGGGGAGTGCACCAGCAGATGGATGGTCTCTCTCCCTGTTTTTCTCTCTCTCTCTAACTCTGATTTATAAATAAATGTCTTTTATGCTAAACTGATCTTCTGTATATAAAGAGAATTGAAAATGAATCTTGATGTGACTGGAAGGGGAGAGGGAGTGGGAAAGGGGAGGGGTGCTGCTGGGAGGGAAGTTATTGGGGGGGAAGCCATTGTAATCCATAAGCTGTACTTTGGAAATTTATATTCATTAAATAAAAGTTAAAAAAAATTGTTTAAGAGGCAGGAGAGAGAGAGGCAGAGTTTCCATCTGTTGGTTCATTCCCCAAATACCTACATGAGCAGGGCTGAAGCCAAGGGGTGGGAACTCAATCTGGGTCTCCCACATGGGTGGCAGGAACCCAGTTATCTGAATCTTCAGTGCTGCCTTCTGGGGTACACAGTAGCATGAAACTGGCACCAGGAGCCAGAACTAGGAATCCAACTCACGTATTCTTATATAGTATGTTGACCTCCTAGCTCTAGGCCGACTGTTTCCCTTCCCACCACCCTCCCACCCTGGGGGAAATTAAAGTTTTTGACATCTGTCCAAAACTTTCAAATGTCTTCCCAAAAGTTTATAGCAATGTGTCACCCCAGTGATTGTAGACCAGAGCCTCTATTTTCCTTTCCTTTGCATACAATTACATTAATTTTTTATCTTTTGATCTTTGCCAAAAGCAATAGTCTTTCCTTCGTGGTTCTCACTTGCAATTCCTTTGGTTATCAATGAGGGTGAACTTGACTACTTGTGTTTCTTCTTTTTCTAGTTACGGCTAATAATAGGCTTCATCAAATCTAAGAACACACTAGTTGTAAGATATATTGCCATTATTTTAGATACCATTAAAGGAAGAAAAATGTATTGTGGTTTCTGAGATGTTGAAAAGGTGCGTTCAGAATTTGTGAAATCAGTACTTTTTAACAAAATGCCTCTGGTCTGACAGCTCAGATTCGAGTTAGGACATGAGGCCAGCCTAGGGCTCTGAGCAATTGGGCGAGTTGAATAACCTCAGGGTGATTTGCAAAGTCTTTTGAGATTTTTCAGAATGTAAGAGTCATTATTAAAACAAAGACAGTAATAGCTTTCCAGACTGACTAGTTTCTCACTTTTACTAATGTTTACTAAACACTAATGTTCTGTGTCATCCAGTGTCTGCCCACAAGACGTCTACAATTTACTGGGGGAGACAAAAAGTTTGGTCTGCCTGGGTAAACCAGGTTAGGCTAAGGGAGGCGGGATGGAGGGAGAGGGAACAGGTGAGACAGGACTAGACCTTGTGGGTTTATTCATTCAGCAAATATTTATCCATCCTCTACTGTGTGCCTGAGACCATGCCAGGTGCTGAGGTTGAGTGAGTATATTTGAGCCACATGTGTGGAAGGAGTACCCAGGGCAGAGGAACAGTGGGGACAGTGAGGCAAAGGGATGGGACGTAAGTGGTGCATTTGGGGGACAGGCGGTGGCCTATAGGATGTGAGAAGTTCAGAAGATGAGGTCACAGATGGGCTATCATTAACCCCATCTCACTGATGGGGAGACCTGGGCTCAGAGGCTATGCAATGATCTAGGGTCCCACCGCTGACGTGTGTTGCACGTGTTGGGTTGACCTGTTTATGTGTCTGACTCTCCACACCTGCTCTTAAGATGAACTCTTGAAGAGAAGGTGGCACCGTCTTAGGACCTAAGTACCTAACACAATGCGGTTCCTCCATGGATGTTGCCATACGTGTTTGTTGAATGAGCAAAGGAGTGAGTGAATTACACGAAGTGATGAATGATAGGTCCCTTTCTGCAGCCCACAGGCTGGGTGAGTCCAGGCTCTCAGTATTGCCTGCATCACCTCTGTCCAGGTGTTTCCTAGAGGCCCATCCTGTCGAGTCCCTGACCTTGCCCAGATTGAGCAAGGAAGTGGCTTTTCTGGTCTACTCGCTCTACAGTAGAACCCCTGCTTGGCCTCTGAGGAGGCAACCTGAGTAGGAAGGGCAGGCAGCGTCTCTTACGTCCTCAGACGGACACAGGCAGGTCTGTTCCTGGGACTGTCTTTTCCTACTGAGATTTCTTTGGGGCAGCAACTCTGGGACGGTGACTCAAGGGAGCTGGCCAGGCTGATTTTAGGCAGATCTGGTTTCCAAGGTGCTCTGCTGAATGAGAGGGATAAGCCAGGCATTTATGGACTGGAGCAGGCTACACCACAGGAAGGATTAGCATGTGGTAGCGTTACGACTCTCATGGGAAAGGAGTTCTGATAGCAACCTTCACAATCACATCATCAGTTGCCTGCCTCCATTTCACGGGGGGACAGCCAAGCCTGGAGAGGGGAAGTGACTTGGCTAACGTCACCCAAGACGCAGGAGAAGTAGCATAATGGTCAATAGCCTGAGAAATATCTCAGCTCCGCCAGTTCTCCTGTGGGAGTAGCCTGAGCAAGTGAACTAACTTCTCCAAGCATGAGACTTTTTCCTGTGCAGAGTGGAAATTACTTTAAGGGTTGTTGCAAGTCTCTGGCAAGGAAACAAACGGCTGGGGGCCGGCACCGTGGCTCAACAGGCTAATCCTCCGCCTAGTGGCACCGGCACCCCGGGTTCTAGTCCCGGTCGGGGCGCTGGATCCTGTCCTGGTTGCCCCTCTTCCAGGCCAGCTCTCTGCTGTGGCCCGGGAATGCAGTGGAGGATGGCCCAAGTGCTTGGGCCCTGCACCCACATGGGAGACCAGGAGAAGCGCCTGGCTCCTGCCTTCGGATCAGTGCGGTGCGCTGGCTGCAGCGCGCCGACCGCGGTGGCCATTGGAGGGTGAACCAGCGGCAAAAGGAAGACCTTTCTCTCTCTCTCTCTCTGTCCACTCTGCCTGTCAAAAAAAACCAAACCAAACAAACAAAAAAACAAATGGCTGGGGGGACCTTTACATGTACCCACAATGTCAAAGGTGGAAGAGAGATGTTATCTATTATTAATTCATTTTCATTATCATTTATAATTACTATACATATATTGGCAGAGCCAGGATTTAAGACCTCTTTGAGTTCGGCTTGAACTATCTAAGCTTACTATAGTCTCATTCATTCATCACATATTGGATGGACAACTTTTATGTGCTAAGCAAAATGCTAGCTACTATATATGTGGAGGAGGGTGGGAATGGGCAGGTGATAAGCAGGAGGTACAAAATGAAGCAAACATAGGTGGTGCAATCAAGGTGAGTATGGCCTGGCCAGGGTGGGGGAGGGGGTCAGAGGCGAAAATGGAAGAAAGGAGAGCTGTCCGCAGGTAGATGGGGAAAACCATATCTGAGAAGGTGGACTTTATTCTGGAAGTCATTTTGAAAGATCAGGGAGAGCATCTAGAAATCTGGGAAGACCCCATCCAGTCCAAGACCTTCTGGGATCACCGCTAAAGCCCCACAAGACAAAACCCCTACACACACCACCCGTAGCTCTGATGGCAGATACCTTATCCCCTGACCCAGGCACAGGGCAACCTAAGAGTTCCATTGTGTGCATGGAGAAAACTCAGGACTACCCCTCTTGGGGACCTGGCTCCGCACTGGCCCTGTCTCTCTCTTCCCAAACAGAAATGTGCCTCTTTGTGCAGAGCAGCAGATTTCAGACCACCTCTTGCCTCTGCTCTTGTGAGAGGTGAGATAATGCTCGTGCCTGGGGTGGGCATCCAGCCACCAGCAGTGTCCAAGTCAGGCAGTGTCAAAGACACAGAGGCCCCTGGAAATGGACACCTAGTGAGTTTTCTAAAAGAAACAATGAAAAATGACTCAAAGTCAAGAGAAGATGGCAGGAAAAAGAACTGAGCGGGGCTGTGGCCAAGCACTATCATCTAATTTAGTCTTCACCACAATCACATTTACAGATGAAGACACCTACACTCGGAAAGGGTAGGAAACTTGTCTTGGTGATGAGACCAAAACTTAACCAACACCCAGAAATCAACACACAGAAGGGTAAAGGGTGTCTGGCAGATTTTTCTGGACTGACACAAGATAAAAGGAAAAGCAAACAGCTCCTGTCTACCAGACTCCTATCTGCCCACCAAAGACCCCTTGAATAAGACCTGTACTTGCTCCATGTCTGTGACCAGAACCATCTTCCCCCATTCTGAATTCCTTTAACCAAGTGTCTATGTTATGCTCACTATGCTATGGCTTCTATATTGTGGCCTAGGTGTAAGCCTTATTGTCAGAGGTTCTCAGATGGGACCATAGTACCGTGGTAGAAAGAGCAATTTCAATTCAGAAAAACCAGCATTCAAACACTAGCTCCACCACCTGCTAGCTCTATTGTACTCTTTTTTTTTTTTTTTTTGACAGGCAGAGTTAGACAGTGAGAGAGAGAGACAGAGAGAAAGGTCCTCCTTCCGTTGCTTCACCCTCCAAATGGCCACTACGGCCGGCGTGCTGCGCCAGTCCGAAGCCAGGAGCCAGGTGCTTCCTCCTGGTCTCCTATGCGGGTGCAGGGCCCAAGCACTTGGGCCATCCTCCACTGCCTTCCAGGGCCACAGCAGAGAGCTGGACTGGAAGAGGAGCAACTGGGACAGAATCCAGCGCCCAAATCGGGACTAGAACCCGGAATGCTGGCGCCGCAGGTGGAGGATTAGCCTAGTGGGCCGCGGCACCGGCCAAAACTTCTAGAACTTCTAGTGCTGACTCTGTTCCCCCCACATCCTTGTACTGCACCTCCAGCTTTATGTGGGGCTCCTTCCCACCTGCCCCCAGGGCCTTTCCCAGCCATGTTAGCCTCAGCTCACTGGGACACTTCCTTAAGCCTGCCCCAAGAAAGTAAACTTCCTTTGCGAAGAAGCAAGATACAGTCCCCCTGTGCTGGAGGCTTCTTAGGAAGGGGGCTCAGCTCCTTGCAGGATCTCTAACACATATATGAGGGGCTCTGCTTGCTTCCCTTTTAATGGGAGATCGTAGAGGAAATAGAAGGGTTAACTTGTAGAAGCCAGAGAAGCTTCATTACCGATCTCCTGTTGGAGAAAAAGTGAGATGGCTGGCGTTGTGGCGTGGCAGGTTAAGCTTCCACCTGTGACACCAGTATCCCATATCAGTGTTGGGAGCCCCAGCTGCTCCACTTCTGATCCTATGCCCTGTTAATGCACCTGGGAAAGCAATGGAAGATGATGGCCCAAGTGCTTGGGCCCCGGCACCTATATGGGAGACCCAGAAGAAGCTCTGGGCTCCTGGCTTCAGCCTGGCCCAGCCCTGCCATTGTGGCCATTTGGTGACTGGACCAGCAGATAAGAGATCTCTTTCTGTCTCTCTCTCTGTAACTCTGCCTTTCAAGTAAATAAAAAATAAATCTTTAAAAAGAAAAAGTAAAATATGGACAAAACAGCTTTCCTAATAACCAATTAGTCAGAGAACTATGGAATTGTGGGATTTAAAAACACATATGTAGTCACACAGAACACCACACCCCCATCCATCATGCAAGATCTTGTACAACATACATGGGTTGAGGGATTATAAGTGATTTTTACTTTCTTTTATGCAAATTTTCTACAATGAGCATGTTTTAACTTTAAAATCAAGTGATTAAAAATAAAACTTCCCTAAAGATGCAATTTAGAAAGAGACAAAAGAATTCCTAGATGTTTTCATGATACTTATGGGTGCCCACTGTGTACGAGGCTCTGTGTTGTTCGCTATGGGTGATGCCAAGTGCACGGAGCACGGTCCTTGACCTGAAAGGGGCGGGGCAACATTGTCGGTGATTGCTGCTTGTGCAAGTTGCAGCCGGTGAGTGAGGGTGAGCTGCCCGGACACAGAGGTGACTAACACAGAGTCTCTCTTCAATTCAGTGAACATTTACTGGGGAGCTAAGGGCCAGGCCTGTCCCAGGTGCTGGAGCTGCCAGGCCAAGTAAGAAATTGTCTTTGCCTTCCCGGTGCTGGTGCTCACAGCTAATGAGCCAGGGTGCACCGGCCAGTAATTTGCACAAGACGCCCAAAGTTAAAGGGAGCAGGGAGGGTGCTGAGTTCTGAGGCTTCCCGGGTGACAGCTGCGCTGAATCTTGCAGGATGAGCAGAGTTTGCCCCGTGAAAGGGGTGGGGAGAGCATTTCCCGCAGAGGCCTGGGGGTGAGAAGGTCCCGGAGTGAGCAGTGAACCGAAGGAGGCAGCGATTTGTGCAGCAAGGTAAGCAGCGAGGCGTGAAGAACTTAGAGTGCACCCCAAAGTGCTTAGGCCTGGTTTGGAAGGCAAAGAGGATTTTCAGAAGAGGTGTGGCCAGGTCATCCTTGTGTGGAATGTGGCTGTGTGGGATATGGAACTGAGAGGGCCAAGCCTGGAGGCAGGGAGACCACGTAGGAAGAGTCTATCTTGTTAGCGTAAGCTAGAAACGATGGGAAAGGCCACGGAGTAACGGAAACATACTCAGAAGATGCAACCGAAGGATCTGGTGACAGACTAGAGCACAGGTCTCCAGCCTTTTGCTGTAAATGGCCAAACAGGGATGGCTTTGGTGTGTGACCTGGACTGTCACAGCTCCGGTGTCATGGCACGAAGCAGCCGCAGACAACATGAGCAAATGGGTGTGGCTGTGCACTCAGAAACTTTCCCTGGAACTAGAGCAGTGACTCTCAACTTTTCACCTGCACCAGAGTCACCTGGAGGGCTTGCTAAAGCCCAGGCTGCTGGGCCCCACTCCGAGAGCCAATAATTAGCACTTGGAACGTGTTCCCAGGTGATGCTGATGCTGCTGGCCTGGAAACCACACTTCGAGAGTCTCTGGTCTAAAAGAACCGGGAAGGAGTTGAGGATTTGGATTTGAGTCTTGTTCTGTCACTATTTTATGGTCTCTGAGTCTGTTTCCTTACCTGTGAAATGGGTGTGATACCAGTCCCTTCCTCCTAGCTGGCTGTGGACAGGTCGGGCTCACGGAGGCACTGGGTAGGGAGGTGGGAGAGAGAATGAATGTGCACGCAAATACCTTCCTAGGTAGGTGCAGAAAGTCCACATCCAGAGGCTGCCACGTACTTGCTGAAGTAGGAGGTGAAGCACACCAAAAATTTGGTGGGTAGAAGTTGAGCTGATGGGGAAATAGCATGGGGTTTGAGGGAATCAGACACGTACTTGAACCTTGCACCTGCTGCTTGCCCTCTGTGGGGTGCTGCCACTCAATGGCCCTGAGCAATATGGAGATAATGCTACCTCCTGCTGGGGGTGGCATAAGAAATCGTGTCCAGAGCCTGGCTCTATCCATGGCAACTTTCACTTATCACTAGCAAAGGTTTGGAACAAACACTGAGGAGGAAGGGATTAAAATTTGACAGTGGATGGGACCAAAGGCTCCCCAGGTAGCACTGCAAAGTCTTACCCGAGGGTTCGTCTGTGACTGTCAAAGTAGTTGTGAAGGCGGGATAGAGGACGTGGCTTGACGCCCACGGCAGATGGAGATCTGGGTGCTGGGAAGACACTTGCCCTTGCTGGTCAGGAGAGGACAGGAACTATGCCTAACCAGCAGGACAGCAGGGAGGCATTGTCTCCGGGACACAGGGCTCCGGTGGAGAAGTGAAGGTTCTTTTTTTTTTTTTTTTTTTTGACAGGCAGAGTGGATAGTGAGAGAGAGACAGAGAGAAAGGTCTTCCTTTGCCGTTGGTTCACCCTCCAATGGCCACTACGGCCGGCGCATCTCGCTGATCCAAAGGCAGGAGCCAGGTGCTTCTCCTGGTCTCCCATGGGGTGCAGGGCCCAAGGACTTGGGCCATCCTCCACTGCCTTCCCGGGCCATAGCAGAGAGCTGGACTGGAAGAGGGGCAACTGGGATAGAATCCAGCACCCCAACTGGGACTAGAACCCGGTGTGCCGGCGCCGCAAGGCGGAGGATTAGCCTATTGAGCCACGGCACCGGCCATCAGTGAAGGTTCTTAACACAATGACAAAACTTCTAGCCCAGCAAGAGCAGGGACAGAAGTGAAGGGTGTGGAGCAAGCCTAGGTTTGTGTCTCTGCTCGTATCCTTTTTGGCATTATGGTGGTGACCCTCTGGTGCCTGTCACAGGCGGAGGACACCTTCCTGGGAGACTTTTAGGAGGTTGAAGGGTGGACGGCGGTAACCTGGAGAACCAGAAAACAGACTGAAACAGCCTGGCCCCGGGCAAGTCTGGGCCTTGGATGTCTCATCTGCACAGTAAGGAGCTCCTTCCCGCTCATGGTGAAATCTATGACTGAGGGTCTCAGACACGGCTGGCGCTGGCTGCCACCTCCACTGCTCTGTAGCCACTCTGCCTTCCACTGATGTCTCCTCTGGGAGCCTGCCTCCTCCCACCTGAATCCCGGCCCCCAACTCCCGCCCATCCTTCAGAGACTACAACATAAGATTTACCTGCCCTCTCTCTCCCACTCCCTCCAAGTCCCCACCAGAGCTGACAGAACCATGACTATCAGTCTAATAAAAGCTTTATTGCCTTTTTAAGTTACATGTTTGGGGCTTGTTGGAATCCTCCCAGAGACATGGCTTAAGGCCATAGATGACTCTGTTGGTGAGAATGTTGGAGGAGGGCCGGGGAGGGCAGGCTGACCTGTAGCAAGTCCCTTATCTCCCTTTGGATCGAGCCGTTGGCTTGGTCCCAGCATACAGGACAACACAGAGGCAGAGGAGGAATGATCTTTCTTTAAAAACAGAGTTTATGAAGCTCCCCAAGGCATTATGGTCTGAGCGGGCCTCTCGACAGCTCAGCCAGGGAGGCCCGGCTGATGCAGCGGCTAGCACAGGCAAGGCAGCAAGCAGACCAGGTGCTGGCCTCTCAGCCTTGCCCTTAGGGCCTATGGTCGGCCCTCTGTAGCCAGGAGTTCTTTACCTGTGGACCCAACCAACCATCCATAGACCGAAGATAGCTTTTGAAAATTACATGTGTACCTAACATGGAGAGACCTTTGTTCTTAGTTATTCCCAAGACAGTATAGCAAAACTACATAAAATGCACATGGTATTAGGAATTATAAGTAATCTACAGATAATGTAAAGTACTTGTTTAAGGGTAGGTTATACACAAATACTATAGCATCTTCTCTAAGGGACTTGGGTGCCTGGATTTTAATATTTGTGGGAGTCTTGGGACCAAAGTCCTGTGGATGCTGAGGGAGCATTGTACTGACATTGGGCAAGTTTCTTAACCTTCTGCACCTCAGTTATGTCACCTGTAAGAGGAAGGTGATAATAATAATAGCATGAATGGAACATTGTTGTATTAACTGTGTGTGTGTATGTGTGTGATCCATTCTAAGAACTAGTAGAGTGGTTAATATCACCACTATTCTGCTCTCCCAAATGAGCATCTGAGGGGTCTCCCTCGCTGGAGACCTGGTGAGTAGGCCATTGCACACTCTGGGTGTCCGAAGTCCACACCCCTTCCCAGCATTGATTCCCTGCCATGTGAGGGTGGGGAGGCATTGCATTAGCCAAAGGCAGCCACATGTCTCAAGCTGGACCAATCAGATCCTTCTGCTGGGAACACAGTATTTTCTGGAACACAGTCATCCTAGTCAGCCTGGTAGGTTCTTAAACTGCGAACATGTAGACTTGGGAAATTTGAGTAGAAATGAGCACCTGGAGGCAGAGAAGCAAACAAAGCCAGCATGGGAAGAAAGATAAACAAGACATTACATGGAGAGGGGGAGGGAGACAGAGAGGCAGAGGTACAGAGACCAGGAAAGTGGATACCTTGGTCCTGCCCCTTCACAGCTCCTCAGAAGATCTAGAGGCTGTGGGTGTGCAGGTGGATTTCAGGGCTTGAGCCTAAACCTACTCCTTTGCTCCTTATTAACTCCCACAGTCTGGGACAAATAACTGCCTACTTTCCTTGCCTACATTAAGGGGCTAAAGAGCAAACAACCGTGTCTATGCCCCAGTTGTTACATATACCCTTTGGGGGATAGAGCCCACCCAAGTCTGTACATTATAATTACAAACCTTACTCTACCTTTCTGTAGCATTAGGATTTGGGGTCATTACTGAGCTCCTTAAGCCTCACTTTTTCATCTGTAATATAAAAAAGCCAATCTAGGGGCCGGCGCCGTGGCTCACTTGGTTAATCCGCCCGAGGTGCCAGCATCCCATATGGGCACCGGGTTCTAGTCCCAGTTGCTCCTCTTCCAGTCCAGCTCTCTGCTGTGGCCCGGGAGGGCAGTGGAGGATGGCTCAAGTGCTTGGGCCCCTGCACCTGCATGGGAGGCCGGGAGGAAGCACCTGGCTCCTGGCTTCGGATAGGCACAGTGCTGGCCGTAGCGGCCATTTAGGGGGTGAACCAACGGAAGGAAGACCTTTCTCTCTGTCTCTCCCTCTCACTGTCTGTAACTCTGGCTTCTTTTTTTTTTTTGACAATCTCACAGGGTTGTTTTAACACATAAGCATAGTGGTGTGCTGGTCAACGTTTAACAGCCAGCTCCAAGGACACAGCACCCCTGATTTGCATTGTTGGCTTATTTCCATGGAACACATAAGCCCACTATGGCAGATTTTAAGGTGCTAATGTAATAGTTTTTATTTTTTTAAAGATTTACTTACCTGAAAGAGCTACACAGAGAGAAGGAGAGATAGAGAGATCTCGGAGCCAGGAGCTTCTTCCGGGTATCCCACATGGGTAGCAGGGGCCCAAGCGCTTGGGCCATCTTACATTGCTTTTCCCATTAGGGAGCTGGATCAGAAGTGGAACGGCTGGGACATGAACCAGTGCCAGTATAGGATGCCAGCATCACAGGTAACAGCTTTACCTGCCTTGCCATAACACTGGCCCCCAACAGTTTTTTTTTAAAAAAGATTTATTTATTTTTAGTTGGAAGAGTGACACAGAGAGAGAGAGAGAGATTCCATCTGTTGGTTTACTACCCACATGGCTGCAATGGCTGGGGCTGGGACTGGGTGAGACCAAAGCCAGGAGTCTAGAATATCATCTGGGTCTCCCACATGAGTGGCGTGGGCCCAAGTCCTTGGGTCATTTTATGCTGCTTTCCCAGGTGCATGAGCAGGGAGCAGAGGTGAGCTGTTGGGGATCTAATTGGTGCTCCTATACAGAGTGTCAGTGTAGCAAGCCACTGCTGAACCTACTGCACAGCAATGCCAGTCCCTGATGTAACATCAGTGAGTGTAGAATTGGAAAGAGATGTGCACTATGTGGTAGTCCTACCATGCAGATAAAGCAGACATTACCTGAGCCTCTAGTAGTTAAGGGTAGTCATGTAATTAGGATCTATTGATTTTTATTACATTTATTTTTAATGTAATTTCATTGTGAGTTTACATAATTTAGTTTTTTCATAATTGCCATGTTTAATAACTGGCCTGAAAAATTCTTGCAAATTTAATAATCAGCTGTTGAAAACCAGTCTGAGCTGGCTCTGTGTATTGCTGAGTGAGCTGAAGCTCATGCCCAGTGTGGGAGAGAACTCAGCACGCATGAAGTGCTCAAGAAATCTATGATTCCTGTCGTTTATTTTATTACATCATTTATGATTGGAGCAGGAAAGCCAGGAAAAACACATTTTAAAAGTACCTTTTATGGACTTAGGGTCACTTTGTTTAACTGAAGAACATGGACTTGAGGTATATGAGGCATATATATAGACATACATGCAACACAATGTACTCATCAAATGACTACACTTGGCACAAGTTCAGAACTGAGGCCTGGAAAAGAGCTGAATAGGACTGGGTGCAAAAGTTGATAAAGTTCTAGATTTCTTGTGGCACTATAAATGTAGGAGGCAGTCAAGAGGCTTCCATAGCCTTGGCAGCTCATGACAAGAGCCTCGGGCGATCACTGACGTCAAAAACAAGAGTGTCAATTGTTAAATCAACAACAGGAGTCACTGTGCACTTGCTCCCCATGTAGGACCTCTGTCCTTGATGTGTTGTACTATGTGAATTAATGGTAAAACTAGTCTTCTTCAAACAATACTTTATACTTTGTGTTTGTGTGGGTGCAAACTGTTGAAATCTTTACTTTCTATAGAGTTGATCTTCTGTATATAAAGACAACTACAAATGAATCTTAATGAAGAATGGGATGGAAGAGGGAGTAGGAGGTGGGATGGTTTGTAGGTGGGAGGGTGGGTGTGGGGGGAAGAACCGCTATAATCCGAAAGTTGTACTTTCAAAACTTATATTTATTAAATAAAAGCTTTCTATAAAAAGTAGGAGGCAGTTGTAGGCAGTAGCTCCTGGGGTGGGGCAGGGGGTGGGCTGGAGAAACAAAAGGAAGGCAGCAGAGTGAGCAAGGGTGGAGGCAGCATCCTGGGGACACCCAGGCTCTTAGAAAAGCTCATGGAGCACATGCATTCAGATTTCAAAATATTTTGCACCAAAATAAGCTTATTTTCTAATTGCATTTTTCCATAAACTTTTAGAGGTTCCCTCCTTTACAGTAATGCAGACTATAGAAGCGACATTACAGGGAATGTGGTAAGAACATGATGAGACCTGGAGGGCAGTGAAGTTCTGCTCATTGAATACGTGAACACACACACAACACATCAAAGAACATTCCATGCTGTACAAGGACCATACAGTTGCCTCTTGGCAGCATGAGGGATTGGTTCCAGTACACCGGGGGATACCATACTCTACAGCTGCTCAGGTCCTGTATGTGAAATGGTGTAGTATTTGTGTAGAAGCCATGCACCCTCTCCTGTAATCTTTACATCATCTGTAGACTACTCACAATACCAAATACAACGTAAGTAGTTGCTATACTGTATTGTTTACAGAATTACGCCAGGAAAAGAAGTCTAGAGGTATTTGGTGCAGGTGCATTTTTTTTTCATATATTTCATCTTCATTTGGTTGAAACTGAGGATGTAGACCTGGTGGATGCAAAGGGCCAACTGTATACATGTGTAGCTGTTGTAGTTCAGGCAGGAAAAAGCTGGACCCCATACATGTTATTGTTATAGAATTAATAAGAGGACTATTTACAAAGGTGAGGGCACAGCTAGGAGCAGCAGCAGTAACAGCGAGGCAGTCTGGAACTGGGGATCATCCTGAGACTAACGTTGCTGTGGAGCAGAAGGGGCCCCAGCAGAGAGCAGCCTGGGAAGGGCAGAAAGGGTCAGCAGGGTTAGCTGGAAAGCTTCCCTTCCCGCCACCTCCTTTGTGCAGACCTAATCAGGGGGCAGAGAGCCAGCAAGGCCAATGATGCATGCCCTGTGGAGGAGCCTCCAGGGACCCAGCACTAGGCTGAATCCCAATGTGGCTCCAGAAGATGTGAAAGGAAGCCGCCCAGCCCAGGATTCCAGGACATGCATCAAACACAGGAGGGTGATTGCTAGTGGGAGCAGAAGAATGGAAGCAGGGATTTGGAGTGCAAAGGAGCACACCAAAGCAAGTTCTTGGCAAATGTGGAAGACAGTCGTGTCTTGAGGAGAGCAGTCACTCAACCCTCAACACCTGAAGTCTAGAAGAGAAAGCGAAGCTGGTATTTTCTAGAATAGCAGCAACCATGCTAGAGTGATCTTTGGAAACACCCTTTCCTTTCTCTTGCTGTTTGTGTTGTAATCCAGGTCTTCCCATGTGAACTCTAGGGCTGGAGAGAGCACAGACTCTGTGTATGAAAGAATGGGTTGGCCACAGGAAGGGGCCCAGGGGGAGGATTGTTTGATGGAAAACAAAGCAAAAATGTGTGTGTGGGCCATAGGGTGGGTCTCAGGACTGTTTTTTTAAACTGTGTATTTCTCGAAAAGGAGGAAGGAAAGCATGTAGGCAACTAGGAAAGGGTGATATTTTTCTTATAAAAAAGCAAAAAATATATATACACTCAATAAAAACATGTCTGGCAGGCAGTATACCAAAATGTGGATGATGGTTGTCTGTGAGCATTAAGAGTTTATGAATTGCTTCCATTTATTTGATTTTTTATGTTTTTAAGGTTTTTTTTTTTTTTGTGTGTGTGTGTGTGTGTTTTTATGGCAGAGAGATGGGACAGTGAGTGAGGAGTTTTGAAACATCTTCTGTTTCACTCCCCAGGTGCTTGCAATAGCCAAGGGTGCATCAGGCTGAGGTCAGGGTCCTGGTACTCCACTGGGTCTCCCATGTGGGTGGTAGGGACCCAACTACTTGTACCATACTTGCTGCCTCCCAGGGTGTGCATTAGCAGGAACCTGGATCAGAAGCAGAGCAGAGACTGGAACCATGTACTCCAACATGGCATGTGGGGGTCCCAAGTGGTGTCTCAACCACTGTGCCAAACGCCCTCCCTATTTTCTAATTTTTATAAAGTCCAAATTATTTATGGAATGAGAGGTTTTAAACAAAGATAGTGGTAACTTGGCAAAATGGTAATGAGTTGAGAAGAATGGGGGCTGGTGATGTCTGGAAATTGTGCCATGTTTCTTCCCTCTGTGCACTTTCTCCTTCTTATACCCATCTTCCCCTTGGTCACCTTGTTGAGGACCTAGCTGCTCAGGAGAGCTGGTTGATTGGGTCATTTGCAGAGAAAAGTTGGGTTATGATCTAAGCTTGGTTGAAAACAAGAAGGCCATCAACATGATTAAACTAGAATCCCCCCTTGGGAACATTCTCTACCTTCCACCCAGAGGTTGAATGGGGATCAAAAAGTCATCCTTCTTGGAATAGTTTCCTAGGGCTGTCATAACAAACTGGGTGGGCTTAAAACCACAAAAATGCACTGTCCCACAGTTGAGGAGGTCAGAAATCAAGGTGCTGACCTGGTTGGTTCCTACGAAGGTCCTAAGGGATAATCTGTTCCGTGTCCCTCTTGCAGCTCCTCTGGTTGGAGGCACTCTTTGGCGTCCTTAGTTGCTCGCTGCCTTACTCTTTTCTCTCTGCCCCTGTGTCACATGGCCTTCTTCCTGGTGTCAGTTGTTGGCAAATCTGTTTCTATGCTTAAGGACACCAATTACCAGTGATCAGACCCACCATCATCCAGTTTGATCTACTTCAATCTGGTCACAGCTGCAAAGACCCATCTTTCCAAATAATATCATCCTAACAGAGCCCAGAGGTTAGGGCTTTAACATCTCCTTTGTGGGAACACAATTCAACCAACAGTGGTATGTTTTGCCAAAAGCTGAGTATTTGCTTTAACAGAGAAAATTTATGCTTGTGAGTATTTCAAAAGGAAAATTCCTGAATATTTCACAATTTCTTGTCGAGACATAACATTGTCCAGGGAAGTAAAAAAATCTTAAGGGTTCAGCTCCATGGGTTGTTACAGCCACAGACACAGCTGACACTTAGACTATAGAAACACAACCTTGGGGGCCGGCGCTGTGGCGTAGCGGGTTGACACCCTGGCCTGAAGCACTGGCATCCCATATGGGTGCCGGTTCGAGACCTGGCTGCTTCACTTCCTGTCCAGCTCTCCGCTATGTCCTGGGAAAGCAGTAGAAGATGGCCCAAGTCCTTGGGCCCCTGCACCCGCATTGGAGACCCAGAGGAAGCTCCTTGCTCCTGGCTTCAGATTTGCGCAGCTCTGGCTGTTGTGGCCTATTGGGGAGTGAACCACTGGATGGAAGACCTCTCTCTTTCTCTGCCTCTCCTCTCTCTGTGTAACTCTGACTTTCAAGTAAAATAAATCTTAAAAAAAACAAACAAACAAAAAAAAAAAACACAACCTTACCTCGCTGCAGAAGTGTTGTGTTTGTCCCCTCCCTTGAGTTCGCCTCTAACACCATAGATGTAATTTACTTACTTAAGAAGTTCATATATATGTGGGATAACATAGGGTCTACTTTTCTGTTTCTGTCTGATTTTGTCAGCTTAACATTATATTTGAGGGACTCATCATGTTGTGTGGAGCCGTGGTTTGTAAAATTCTAATTGTTGTAGAAATCCTGTTATATGACTACTCTTCAACTTACTCTATTGTTATTGTTGATGGCTATTTGAGTTGTTTATGTCTTGGATTTTGCTACTGTAAACAGAGCTATTAATATTTTTGTAGTTTGGGCTGGCGCTGTGGCATAGTGGGCTAAAGTCTTACTGAGGTGTTGGCACCCCATATGGGCACTGGTTCTAGTTCTGGTTGCTCCACTTCTGATCCAGCTCTCTGTTATGCCCTGGGGAAAGCAGTAGAAGATGGCCCAAGTCCTTGGGCCCCTGCAGCTATATGGGAGACCTGGAAGAAGCTCCTAGCTCCTGGCTTTGGATCAGCTCAGCTCTGGCCTTTATGGCCATTTGGGGAGTGAAATAGTGGATGGAAGATCTTTCTCTCTCTCTCTCTCTCTCTCTCTCTAACTCTACCTCTCAAATAAAATCTTTTAAAAAAATGTTTTTGTACTTGACTTTTGATGGACACAGGCATTCCAATCCCTCTGATTATATGTGTATTAGAACGATGGAATCACAGGGTAAAGGTATGCTCAGCTATGGTAGATTCTACTAAAGAGATTTTCACAGTACTTGTGTGAGTTTATCTTTTCACCACCACTTGCTCTATATTATCCCAACATTTGGTACTGTTTTTTTGTTTCAACAATTCTCATGGATTTAGATACCTTTTCTTTCATTTTATAAAAAGATTTACTTATATATTTATTTGAAAGGCAGAATTACACACACACACACACACACACACACAGAGAGAGAGAGAGAGAGAGAGAGAGAGAGAGAGAGAGAGAGAGAGAAAGATAGGTCATCCATTTGCTGGTTCACTCCTCATTTGGCCGCAATGGCTGGAGCTGCGCCCATCTGAAGTCAGGAGCCAAGAGCCTCGCCCAGGTCTTCCCATGTGGATTCAGGAGCCCAAGGACCTGGGCCATCCTCTGTTGCTTTCCCAGGCCACAGAAGAGAGCTAGATTGGAAGTGGAGCAGCCAGGACTTGAACTGATGCCCATAGCGGATGCCAGCACTGCAGGTGGCAGCTTTACCAGCTTCACTACAGTGCCGGCTCCTGGATATCTTTTCAAATAATATATTTATGCCTCATCATTAATAAGAGCAGCCAAAATAAAAACAAAAACTGGAGATGATTTAAGGACATGAGAAGATATCTGTGGTGTATTAAGTTCAAGTGAAGTTATAAAGCTCTGTGAACCCATTTTTAAAATGACAGAGAAATGTACTCCCTCTGTCTCCCTCACCTTGTGTGTGTATATAGCCTTAGCATGTTCCACTCCCTCTGCCTGAAATGCTTTTAAAATTTATTTATTTGAGAGGCAGAGAGAGGAAGAGAGGTTCCATCTGCTGAAGCACACCTAAATGCCCCCAATGGCTGGGGCTAAGCTTGGCTGAGGCTAAAGTCAGGAGCTAGGGAGTTAATCAAAGTCTTCACATGTGGGTGGCAGGAACCCATTGACTTCAGCTGTTGCCATTGACTTCCAGGGTCTGCATTAACAGGAAGGTGGAATTAGGGGCCAGAGCTGGGCATCAAACCAAGGCGTTTCCATGTAGAACGTGGGCGTCTTAATTGCTAGACCAAACACCTGTGCCGTGTTTTGTGGTTGCTGTTGTTTTGGTTTGGGGTGGGGCGGAAGGCTGTCTTAGAGGAAGGGAAGCCTGTTGAGTGTGTGTAGAAGAGAGATTTGGGGTTGGAGGGAGTGGTGAGCCTCTTCTCTGTGTGTATATTATGGCACATATCATACTATGTGGTTTCCATGCCTGCCTACCTTGGCAGACAGCTCACAATGCCTTATTTCTCTTTGTATCTCCAGTGTTTAGTACAAAACACCTGACACATAGTGGATGCTCACTAAATTGTTGCAATAATGCTTCTTAAATAAATACTGGGGCCAAGTCCCAGACCAGCCAGGTGCTACAAATACAGCCTCAGCCTTATCACGTAAGCTCTTACTGCTTCTCCCATCTGTTAAGTGGGAAAACGGAAAAGTGCAGAGGATAAGGTCAGCCTCACAATATTATTGTGAAGTTGGAGTAGAATACCAAATGTGAAAACATAGAGCTTTGAAAATTGGGGCTCATCAGCCAACCATGAGTTAGGGTTCTTGGGAGCAGATGACAGAGCCACCAGACTCCAGCTCCCCCTGCAACCTTACTTGCAAGATCAATTCCAATTGGCCACTAGACAGACACTTCCTCATGAGCTGAAAGTCAGCCAAGAGTCGTGGAACAGAGAGCTGCAGTCACTGTCAGCGTGTCGGACACCAAGGCCGTGCTTACTGGAGATGCAGGTTTGAGGGTCGACCTCCTCGAAGGAGGTCTTTGTGCATCGATTGGGAAGTCCTCCCAGGCAAGATTTTAATAACATTTCCCAAGGAAAAGAGATTGGAGGGGTTCGCCAAATCCATTTGAACCGGGAATTTATAAGTGGACTTAAAGGGCGGAAGCCCATTAATCTGCTATCCCCTGCTGACCCTGGCAGTGGGGAGGCTGCATAGTTTAGGGGGTTGGAAAGGGGGCTGCCCAGGCATTTGGTGGTTGTTCTGCCTCCCTCATTTCACTCCCTGTGTGGACATCCTGTTCATGTTCGTCATCACCATTATCAAAGCAACACCAGCTTATGGAATCCAGGTCCTTCCTGTGGGCTGGGTATTTTACAAACGTCCTGTTTACTCCTTACCACTACCCATGACATAGGGTCAGTGGTCATTCCCATTTTACAAGAAATGGAAAAGGAGGTTCAGAACAGTTAAGTCCCATCCACGTTCCCATGGCTAGGAACTGACAAAGTAGGGATCTAAACACAGGACTTCATGTCCCCAAATCTGAGCTCATAACCATTCGTCTACACCACCTTCCTTGGGGTGGTTGGGGGAGTGGTGGTGGTTGTTGGGTCCCTTAAGGTTTCCAGGGGCAGATGTGCACAGGTGATCTTCAGCTGTGGAGGCTGTTACTAAGATGCCTGTGAACCTGAGCTCCTTTGGCAATGGGAAGTCTGTGGGCAGAAGTGGGACTCAGAACTCTAGGGACCCCTCTCCAGTATGGAATCATGGAACCAAAGCATCCAGGGGAGCTGGACGGACCTGGGTGCAGATGCTGCCCCTGGCACTTACAGCCATGTGATCTTGGGCATGGGGAACAAGACCAAGAAAACAGGCATCTCCCTAGGTAGCACTTTCCGTGGTTATACTTCGGAAGTGACTGATTCTCAGAGGTGGATTTTGTTAATATCTGTTCTGATGAGGTTAAATGATTTGCCTAAGGTCGTATGGCCATTTATGAAGCAGAAAAACCAGAGTCTGGGTGCAGGTTGCCTGTGAATCCAGAATCCATGCTCCTGGACTCCATGCAACCTGCCCTGCTGGCCTTTGCCACTGTGAGTGTGGGTTTTGTAGCTACCGAGTGCAGATGGTGAGGTTTCTGCAGTGGGTGAGCTGTAGGGCCAGAGTTAGATCCCTGGAACGAAGATTCTGAGTCCCACTTCCACTTCCTCCTCACTGGATGACACTTTGTAAATGTGAACTCCTGGGACCCACAGAGCCCAACATGCCTATACGAGTTACCGGGACTCTGCAGCTTCCTTCACCAAGGCCAAGGTGGTGGCTTTTGTAACAAAGTGGCACAAACCGGGCGGCTTAAAGGGACAGCAATGTGTCCTCCCACAGTTCCAGAGGCCAGAAGTCTGAAATCAAGAGGTTGGCAGGGCTGTGCCTGCTCTGAAGGCTCCAGGAAGTAGCCTTCCATCCCTCTTCCTTGCTTCGGATGGTTACTGCCATGCTTGGTGCTCTTTGGTCTGTAGCAATGGAATTCTAGTCTCTGCCTCTGTCTCCAGGCACCATCTGCCCTCTGGTATCTGTGTCTACATTTTCCTTTTTAAAAGGGTGTCATTCATTGACTCAGGGGCCACTCTAATGCAGGGTAGCCTCATCTGCTCTGGGTTACGTCTCCAAACATCCTAGTTCTTCGTAAGGTCACATTCCGGGGTCCCAGGTAGAGAAGAACTCTGGGGGGACACTATTAATGCAGCATGGGGGTGGAGAAGGGAAACAGGTGCTGGCAGGAAGGACAGAGCCATCTTCTGTCTCTCTGTGGTCTGCCCAGGCAGCTGCCTCTGAGCCTGGGTGGCCTTCTAGTTCTGTGGGCATTTCACCAATGTCCATCTGCTTATCCGTAAAATGACAAGATTGGTCTTTAAGGCCACACCCACGTCTCAGATCTCTCACTTCCTAGGAGCGGAAAAGCAAGGCTGGGAAGACAACACGCCCCTGAAATGCCACGTCGGTAGGCTTCCTATTTTGAAAACTCTGCAAGCAACACACAGCCCTCTGATACCACAGCAGCATTTTCCATGGCCTGAGAGGCAGGTGAGACCGCTGCCGAGGGCTTTGCAGAAGCAACCTGGACGAGAGGTTCAAAAGGAACAGTTAAAATCACACAGTGATGGAGCTCCGGTCTAAGAGGGAGGGAAGAGCAGCTGGGTGATCTTGGGTGTACAGGCCCAAGGACGTGTTTGCAAGGTTAGATGTGGGGCATCCCCACAAGAGGCATTCAAGGGCAGTGTTGCTGAGAAAATGCTCGCCATTGTACTAGGACCTTCTATTATCTCAATGAATCTTCAAAACAAGCAAGCACAGGGTAAACACTATTTTATTGAAAAGTTGTGAAAACGGAGGCCCAGAGGATGGCTTGTTTAAGGGTGCACTGTTGGCAAACAGTAGAGCCAGGGATTCAACCTGAAGTCTGATTCCAAGCCATGGTCAATGTCAGGGCTGGCTGTGAAAGGTTGTTTGCGACTCATCGCTTTGTCCTTGTTTTGAGCCTGGGCCCCCACCTGCTCCCAGCCCCAGAGCACACATCTGCTGGCCTGCCTGCCTCTGGTGTCAGGGCAAGGGGGTATCTCATCTTCCTCCCCTCCTCGGTGCAAGGACAATCAGCTATTTGTCCCAGAGCCAAGGGCTGTGGAAGCGATCTGCTCAAGGGGAATGAATTTAGCTGCCCTCCCTAGCTGGTAGCCTGGGAGGCGGGCAGGGTCCTGACAGCCAAAGGATGTAGGCTTAGCTCCAAAAGGGCTTTTGTCTGTGGCCGGGCCCCACGCCAGAGTGACATTCTTCAGTGGAGGCTGCCAGGCCACCACTGAGCGGGGCACCTGCCGGGCTGGGAGGGAGAGGGAGCGAGAGGCCAATCTTTCTTCAAGATAAGAGAAACATGGAAGGAGAAATCTGCTGTTTGGGGGCCCCTGGGGTGCTATGGCCAGGCCAGCAGGTGCTTCAAGCTTGAGGAGAGACACAGACCCCGACTCCCCAGGCATGCAGGCTGTTAACTTTCAGCTTCTGTTATGTAGGATAGATAGCTCTGTGAGATTAAAGAAATCCACTTCTTCTCGGACTGGTTTCTCATGAAAATCCCAAGATCCTAGACCTTGCCAACAGGAAGAGACTTAGGCAGTCTCTGTTGTAGTCGCCTTTTGTGGCAGATGCTCTTAAGGTCCCCTTGCCTGGCGCCCTTTGCAGGTGGGTACACCCTTGTCCCCAAGCCGTAAGTGTTGGCTGCTAGTGCCCACAGCTGCCCTGCTCAGGGCAGTTGCCCATAGCTCTCAGGAGCTGCTCTCCTCCCTGGCCACTTGCAGCCAATGCCTGATGGAGGGACCTCAAGGAAGCACAGGGTGCAGCCTGCATCCCAGAGCCCCCAAGCTAAAGGACAAGCTGAGGCCAACCTTGCACTGACACCAGCTCTGTCCTCAGCATCTCCCTGTTCGTCCTGCTTCTCTCATTCCCTTTCTTCCACAGATCCTTGCTCATAGATCCCTTGCGTGAGGACCTCCATATCAGGCTCTACTTTTGGGAAACTTGACTTCTGCCAGCCTTCTTTTAAGAACTCATTGCAAAGAGCAGTTAGTATTTCCCATGCGCAGGGAATACAACTGTGAACCAAATTTTCATATGGTTTTGCCCTCAGACTGGTGGGAAGTGACAATTATTAAATACATACACACTAAAATCCAATTATGATTGCCATTAACCTTGTGTGTGGAAAGTACGCAGCTATAAGTAGTTATAACTGGAAGATTCCGGGTGGTTCACTCATGGTCTCAGCTCCACATCTGTCTACCTGTACTCCGTTTTCTGATGCTGGGGCCAGGGCTCTGCAAGCTACAGTTTCCAGGTGTCCTTGCCAACTGCTGTTTCTGTGAGGTTCTGCTAAAAGGAACATTAGAAGGAACATGGAAGGCAGAAGGAGGGAAGACGGACTCACCCCTGTCCTCTCTTGTTCTTGCCGACTTGGCTGCAGCTGGGTAGTACTCCCATCTTAGCTGACTGTGTACCCCACTCCCTGGTAGCAGCAGATGGCTGCAGTCCCTAGCTCCAGCCCTGCTCTACCCCCATGCAGGTACCATCAATATCTCCAGGCTTCCAGCATCTGAATACTTCGCCTGATCCTTTTGTTTCCCAGTCGTGGGATTGACAACTCAGTCCTGCCATTATCACCTCCAAGTTACGTCAGCATCGCTTTTGGCTCTTTCAGTCCTGTGGCAGCTGCATAACCAGCCCCTGTGTTAGAGTCCCTCTGGTTGAGAAACACCTAGAGCAGCGTCTGTAGTCCCAGCTGGTGACCAGTGGGCCATCAGTGGCATCTCTGGGGAAACACATGAGGGCTAGGATCTGAAGGATCAACCTGAGCTCAGAAGGGCATTCGGAATAAGTAGAAAATAGAGACTGTTAAGCACAGTCCCTGAAAGAGATACCGCAGAGTAGGCCTGAGTAGTGAAAGTAGGAGCTTCAGGAGAGTGGAGGGAGGAGGGTAGGAGGGGTCCCATTGTTCAGGACCTTGCAGAGATGGGCTGCCATTAAAGCAGGATCAGCTGGGGAAAGACATGAACAGGTGTATTACCACGTGCGTAAGAGGGGCAAGAGGTGGTCATCTGCTCATTGCTACTAAACCCTTGTCTGCTGAACAGCTCTCCTCCCTGGCATTGGGATTCTTCCTTCCAGAAGCAGTGTAGCCAGGGACAGGTATCTTTGGTGTAAACAAAACAAAGCAAAGCAAAAAGCAAAAGGTGCCCCTTTAGGGAAGATGTAACCCCGCCGTGTGGCTTGGCAAAGAGAAAGCATCTTTATGTGACTGAATCAGTCTTCCTTCTGGCACGGATAACCCAGCTGTCCTCCCGGCATGCACAAGATGGACAAGCATGGGGCAGCCTTGAGCGTAGCCTGGTCAGCCTTTGGACCAGACTGACCTGAATTCAAATGTCATTTCCACTCCCCATCTTGGGCGCACGACTTAACTTGTCCGAGTCCCCGCTGCCTCAGCTGAAGATTAGGGACAGCGACGTATGTCTTCCAGAGCTTTGGAGAGGCTTAAATTAGTTCAGGTTTGCAAAGCACCCAGCTCACTGCCTGGTGCCCAATTAGACCTTTAACAATGATCATTATTTTGATTGTTATGTAGAATCCAAATGGATCTCCTTGGAACTCCTCCTACTCAAAGCTTAGTCCTCTCCCACATGTGAGTATTTCTGCCATTTGATGTTCACTCTTGTGTCTGCATTGGTTTTATTCTAGGGTTGTGTTGGACACCTGGTTCAGCTCCTGGGCTTTCCTCCCCATCTTGGCCCCCAAGGCATAAGCTTTAACTCTTCTCTGAGTTTTCCTCCTCCTTTTTAGTTCACCAATCATCAAGCCAACTGTCTCTCTCTCCAACAGTTCTGTTGATGGCACTGGCTCCAAATGTTGATGCATATTTATTATCCTGTACCCTTGATGATTTTCCTGCCACACCAACTGCCTCAAATGGAAGCTTGATGTGGTTTTCAGGCTTGAACGAGCTGGTGCTTCTAAGAATTGGCTAGAGCAGGGGTTTGGGAAGCCAATTTCCACATTATGTCATTATTTGTCTTTCTGTGACTATGCACCCCTTCTCCATCTCCAAAGTCACACAACTCATGAAGAGGAAAATGCATGGTGCCTGGGGCAGTAGACTGCTTTCACCAGTCCCCAGCTAGTCTGGGTAAGGAGTTAGCTGCCAACAATTTGATTTGAGAGGCCTGGGTATTCTGTGGTGTCCACTCCATTGACCGTTTGGTTCACCCTTTTGTGTATTCGTTTCTTATTCATTCAACATTTACCTGTTTTGTGCCAATCCTGTGCTGAGCACTATACATGTGTGATGTCATGGTCTCCAAGTATCCATGATGTAGATGCTTTACTATCGCCCCTGCTGCATAAGAGTGATTAAGATATAGACTAATTACACATAAGAATAATTGGGTATAGATTAATTCATTATCTCGTTTATTGCATGAGCAGAGTCTCTGTGCAAAATTGTGAGTCTGACTTCTGAACCAGTGTTTATAACCATGATGCCATACCGCTGTTTGTTTTTAAAGATTTTATTTATTTATTTGAGAGGTAGAGTTACAGACAGTGAGATGGAGAGACAGAGAGGAAGGTCTCTGTCCATTGGTTCACTCCCCAGTTGGCTGCAATGGCCAGAGCTGTGCCAACTGGAAGCCAGGAGCCAGGAGCCAGGTGCTTTTTCCCAGTCTCCCATGTGGGTGCAGGGGCCCAAGGGTTTGGGCCATCTTGTACTGCATTCCCAGGCCACAGCAGAGAGCTGGACTGGACGAGGAGCAGGACTAGAACTGGTGCCCATATGGGATGCCGGCACTGCAGGTGGAGGATTAACCTGCGCCACAGTGCTGGCCCCCATACTGCTGTTTTTATCCTACAGAATACTGCCTGTTGACTCGTAGTTCCTAGCTATTTGTAGCTTCTTTCTCAGCAGCAATTCTTGTGCATGTGCTTTGAGGAAGGGAGGATTAAGGGAGAGGAGGACATAGGTATGTAGTAAGGAATTTGACCACAGCTGCACAGCTAGAAAGAGCCAAGTCTTAGGCCAGGGCCAGGTTCACTATGAAGACCTTAGAGTCCTTCATTTTCTTTTCCGCATCACACTGCACCATTCAGTGGTTGCACTCATCCAATCAGCTGAGCCTTTAGAAACAGCCCCATAGGCCAGGCATTGTGTGGGAGGACAAAAGCCTATCTCTTTGCCTCAAGGCGGTATAGATCCTGAGCTATAGTTGTATGTTCCAGAGCTCCCTAGGGCATCAGGTGGATGCATTTAGAGGGAGAGAAAATTCCAGATCCCTTGCGACAGAGATAATCTCTGCCCAGGGCTTCCATGTAGAGTGGAACGTGTCGTTCACTGCACTGCTGTGCCTTGGACAGCCAGCGTTGTAGGGCCTGTGAGCAGCAGCCATGCAGTTGTAAATGGCAGCCTTCTATAGCTGCTTCCCAGAAACACGGGAAGGAGACCGGAGAAGCACTGTGTGGCCAGTTGTTATTCACCAGAACGTGTGTTCTCAGAGCCTGACGAATGGGCTGTGGGGACCTCCCTGTCTCACTCTCAGAATCTTGACTGTCATAAATCAAGGGAAATCAGGCAGAAGAAAGATAACAACACAAGGCAGTGGAGAACAGGCAGAGGACCCTATGAGAAGTGAACTATACACATTAGATCTCACGCTCTCTGAGCAATCATGGGGTAGGTGCTTTGCTGTCTCCATTGCCACTGAACTTGGACTCACAGGCCTGCTCCACCACTAGCCACTCTTCTTAGCTTGGTTCAGTCTGAAGGTTTCTTTGGCACCTGCCCTTCGTGCTGTGGCTCCTGGACCAGGCTTTCTTCCTCCCAGCATGAGTTTCATGCTGAACACCGTTGTTAGATTCTTCCATTTGATCCCAGAATCCTTTCCTGGGCACTTCTTTTGGATCCAGCCCAGGCCCCTCTCTGGCTCTGGTCTTTATAGTGAGTATCTGAAAAATGGGAAGATATTTTAAAACTCAAAGGTCCTGGGGCCAGCGCCATGGCTCACTTGGTTAATCCTCTGCCTTGTGGCGCCGGCATCCCTTACAGGCACCGGGTTCTAGTCCCGGTTGCTCCTCTTCCAGGCCAGCTCTCTGCTGTGGCCCAGGAGTGCAGTGGAGGATGGCCCAAGTGCTTGGGCCCTGCACCCGCATGGGAGACCAGGAGAAGCACCTTGCTCCTGGCTTCGGATTGGCGCAGTGCGCCAGCCATAACAGCCATTTGGGGGGTGAACCAATGGAAGGAAGACCTTTCTCTCTGTCTCTCTCTCTCTCTCACTGATTATAACTCTATCTGTCAAATAAGAAAAAACAAACAAAAAAACAAAAAACAAACAAACAAACAAACAAAAAAAAACAAAGGTCCCATTGAAGCCCCTGAAATGAAACCATATCTTCTGGATTTGGTTGTGGGCCGTGGCTTACCTGGTAGGCATGCACTGATTGCATTTCCTTCAGGGCCTTGTAGGTAGAAGCCGACCATCAGCCAATGCTTTGAGTGTGTTATTCCTTAAAGAAGTACTCCCAGGAGAAGCAAGTAAGGCAGCAGAGGAAACAGGATGGGGGAGGAGAAGGTGGTAGGCGAGAGTGAATTCTGTTGAAACCTAGCTTACTGTGATTCCACAGTGAACCCTGAGTACGAATGACACCTGAGTGGGTACCAGCTGGAGGCAAAGAGACTGTGCCTCTGTCCCACTGTACCTGCCGGTGCCAGAGGGTGATGCTTTGAAGAGGGTGGCAGGTGTGACCAGGCAGTGAGGGCAGGCGTGGAGAGCCATCTGGTCAAGAGGCCTCCAGGGGTTCTCAGGGGGTTACCAACAGTAGCTGCCACAGGGCCACAGCTCTGTTGTCCTCCACGTCATTCCTAGAAGTGCTCTCCAAGAAGCCTGCACAAAGGTGGGGGAGGGAAGAGTTGAGTTCACTGATGTGTCTTTGGCTAAGTCCAAATTGTTGACTCTCCTCTTCGTGCTGAACTGCAGATGCTCACGGGCCCAGATGGCTTCCTTTCCATTTCAATAACAGCCCAAACAAAATCCACTTAGATTGATCTGCTACAAAAACAAACCAACACGAAAACACAGCCAAATAGACATGATTTTTGCATAATCTGTTTCTTTTCGGGCTATCGGCACATCTGCTTCCCCGCAAACATTGATAATCAGCTGCTGATTATATGACAGTGCCTTCAACGAGCGCTTGTTGTGTATTCTGAGCGGTACCTCTCACTCCTGCCTCCAAAAGATGCTTCCTCTGCACGTTCTGTCCACGGCGAATGTGGGATTCTACCTGTTTGGATAATAAGGAAGGTACAGCAGTTCAGGCGTGGACAACTTTTCAGTTCAAACAGTTTTAAGTGCCATACAGGCAGCCCACGAGAAGTTAGCTTTTGAAGGTCAAATACAATTTATAGTTTGCTCACCAAGCACCAAGAAAATGACCACAAAAAAATGCCGGATTTCATAGTGGTGATTCTCAACCAGGGAGCTGTTTTGTTCCCTTCTAGGGGACTTCAGGCATCATCTAGAGATGCTTTGGGTTATCCCAGGGATGTGGGGTAAGGGTCGGGGCAGCATGCCATTGGGCATGAGCCAAGGATGCTGCTAAGCCTCCAGTAACGTGAAAGACAGCAGTCCCTACCCCCACACATACAACAGAGAATTACTCAGCCCTGCAAGTCAACAGTGGTGAGGCAGAGAAACCCTGATCCAGACTGTTCTTTTGGGTGTTTCTTTTCACAGGTTCCCTATATCAAGGTCTATTTTAAATAGCTTTAAACTTTCAAGAGATTCCAGCGTTGAAGCACAAGTACATTATATATATATATATATAAAATGCATAGCTTTAAAACTTTTTGCATGAAAATGCATCTTTTAATTTGTTATTTGATTATGAACTTTGGGAAGCACCCTCATATTTTTGGGTAAGATGCGATTGGAGGTGCTCTGGTATGAATGGGTTCTCAACAGCCCCCTATCCACCCTCACCCATGACTGCTGCTGCCTGTGGCTCCTGGCAGGGGCCAAGGGTAGTGTGGGGAGGGTTGGGTGAGCTATGTGCACCCCTGCTATTCCTCACCAGGGACCAAATTTGTTGGTGCCTTGATTTCAGAGTCCCGGTGCCGCTGTGGGACTGCACTCACCCCAGACACAGCCCCGTGCCTGAGGGGGATGGGCATTAACTAATAACAGCCACCATGAAAGACAGAGAGGGGAAGAAGCCAAAAGAAAGAACATAGCTTTTTTTCTCCCTGTTTTTTGCACACAAGGCTTTGTGTTTGCACAGAGCACACAGTCCCACAAACGGTGACTGTCCCGTCTGGGATAGAGAGCGGCTGCTCACCAGTGCCCCTCCATCCTAGGCAAAAGCTTCCTAGCAGAGTTCTGAGGCTCCTTTTTAGTCCCAACTGCATGCAACCACACCTTTTTTTTGGAGGAAGCATCAGACCTTCTGACACGTCTAGTGTGTTGCTGGAGACTGAATGTGTGTCTCACCCAAATCCAGAGGCTGAAATTCTTTTTTTTTTTTTTTTTTTTTTTTTTGACAGGCAGAGTGGACAGTGAGAGAGAGAGACAGAGAGAAAGGTCTTCCTTTTGCCGTTGGTTCACCCTCCAATGGCCGCCGCGGTAGGCGCGCTGCGGCCGGCGCACCACGCTGTTCCGATGGCAGGAGCCAGGTGCTTATCCTGGTCTCCCATGGGGTGCGGAGCCCAAACACTTGGGCCATTCTCCACTGCACTCCCAGGCCACAGCAGAGAGCTGGCCTGGAAGAGGGGCAACTGGGACAGGATCGGTGCCCCGACCGGGACTAGAACCCAGTGTGCCGGCGCCGCAAGGCGGAGGATTAGCCTGTTGAGCCACGGCGCCGGCCTCAGAGGCTGAAATTCTAACATCCAACAGGAGGGTGTTAGGAGATGCAGACTTTGAGAGGGAATTAGGCATAAGGGAAGAGCCCTCGTGGATGGGATTTTTTTTTTTATATGATAGTGATCTTTAAAAAAAAAACACATACACATAAAAACAGAGTTAGAGAAAAAGGTAGAGAGGTCTTTCATCCATTAGTTCACTGCCTAAATGGCTGCAATGGCTGGAGCCAAGCTGATCTGAAGCCAGGAACCAGGAGCTCCTTCTAGGTTCTCCAAGTGAGTCCAGGGGCCCAAGAACCCGGGCAATCCTCTGCTGCTTTTCCAGGAATATTAGCAGAGAGCTGGATTGGAAGTGGAGCAGCCGGAACTTGAACAGGAGCCCATATAGGATGCCGGCACTGCATGCCGGGGTTTTATCCCACTGCTCTGAAGTAGCCCCCTGAAAGAAACTCTAAAATAAGCTTCTAAAAGAATCTCCTTGCCCCTTCTGCCATGTGAGGACACAGTGGCAAGATCTCCATCTATGAACGACCCCAAACGTGCCAGGGCCTTGATCCTGGACTTCCCAGCCTCCAGAACTGTGAGAAATCAGTTTCTGCTCTTTGTAAACCACCCAGTCTATGGTGTTCTGTGACAGTAGTGTGGATGGACCAGAGCTATTAGAGAAAAAATGAAAGTTACAGCAATGACAATGGTCAGATTCCCTTTCTTGCGGCTGTGTCTACGTAGGCAATCATTTTACAACTCCTGAGTCTGGATCTCCTTCTTTCACTGACGTTGGTAAGTCTGGACCAGGTCTTATGTACCTAGGAGAGATCTTTTTTGCAAGGCACTTGGTGGAAGGCCCAGCATAGACAGCAGGTTACAGGAACAGCTGCATTTGTGCCTATCTGCTGATTAGGTTTGTGTATGGGAGAATATCATCCTGTATTGGCTTTAATTTTAACAGTGGTGGTGGTGAGGAGCAGGAAGGGAAAAACTTGGTGTCTAAATCTCCTGACAAATGTTGTGTGGCTCACTTGGCTTTGCTCATGCCTCCTTGGTGGGCAAGAAAATTATTCTGTCTTATAGATTAAGTTCCTGAGGTTTGGTAACACTGGGAAGCTTATTTCTACCTAAACAATGAGGCTTAAATTTGAACTCAGTTTTAACTAACTCTGAAAAATGACCTCTTGTCTCTGCATAACTCCAGAGCTCTCAGTATTCTGCAAGGACCTCCAGTGCTCCTGTTTGCATGCACTGTGAGTGACTTAAAGAACCCCGGGGCCAGCGCTGTGGCTCACTTGGCTAAGCCTCCAACTGCGGCACTGGCATCCCATATGGGTGCGGGGTTCTAGTCCCGGTTGCTCCTCTTCCAGTCCAGCTCTCTGCTGTGGCCTGGAAAGCCAGTGGAGGATGGCCCAAGTGCTTGGGCGCCTGCACCCACTTGGGAGACTAGGAAGAAGCACCTGGCTCCTGGCTTCGGATTGGCGCAGTGCCGGCCATAGTGGCCATTTGGGGGATGAACCAACAGAAGGAAGACCTTTATCTCTGTTTCTCTCTCTCACTGTCTATCTCTGTCAAAAAAAAAACCCCAAAGGGCAAGCCCAACCTGTCTCGGGTTGTATGAGGCACAGCCCAAGGACCAGCGAGGACAGAAACCCACCTTGTGTTCACGGAAGAAGAGTCATTTTTATAAAATTCACCTGCCCACTAGGGGTGCCATTCTTAGATCCTCTCAAAGGGACTAAATAAATGAGCAGCTGTCCAGGGGCTACATAGGGTTGTTTTATTTCCTTTGACCTGCTAGCTCATGGGGGCCCAGAGTCACCCGTCCCCAGCAGGATACTCCTACAAAGGGGCCACACCCTTGGCCCTTAGACCAACAGACTAAAGTTTTCTTATCATATAGCCCAGGAGCCCTCTGTCAAAATTTATTTGTGTGGCTTTAACAATGCAGAATCTGAGTCTTGGGAGGCAGGCCCTGGTACCCTGCATTTTAACAGGCACTCCAGTGTATCCCAATGCCCTTGAAAGTCTTGCCAATCCCTTCAGTGTGCCCTGTGGACCACTCTGTTCCGGCTCTAAGCCCATCATGGCTCGATTTCAAATGAACTCTTGGCTCCTCCACTGACCCCCCCGTGTCCCCTTCAATCCTCCGCCCTGGATGCTTGGTGTTGCTCGCCTTTGGTTTTTCCTCTGACTCTCAGTGCAGCTGGCACTTCTGTTGCCTTCTGGGAGGATGCTGATTCCCGCATACGCCAGGCCTTAGCTCAGAACCCTCGCCTGCCCAGCCTGTGGATTCTGCTGACCCCTCTGGAACTCCACTTCCGATTCACTGTGACCTGGACAAGGTCCTGGCCAGAGAGATGCCATCTCTCGGCACCTGTCTCTGTGATAGCCCCGCAGCCCACTTGGTCCTGAGTGTGGAGGCTCAGGGGACAAGGCAGAGGACGCGGATGCCGTCTGGATGCCTCGGCCCCTTCTCAGTACATATCCTTTGTTGTGTCTGGCCCAAGCCTGCCCACAGCCTGTGGTTTTAGAAACATGGAATGTTCTGGGTTTCTGGTTTATAGATTTTAGGAACTACAGGGAAAACCTCAAATCTCATAGGTGAGTCATTCAGACTAAATGTTACAGCTGAAAATGCCTTTTAGAAAAAGCAAGTTAAAGACGCCAACCGTGAAAGGTTGGATGTTCATATTTTAGTGTTAAATATGTCATCTGGTGGCACCCACAGAAGCCTCAGGGTTGAGCTGCCCTTCTCCAGGGGAAATTATTTAATTATAATAATACTAAATCATACTGGTACCTTTGTGCTATTTTATAGGTTGCTTCTATTGGATCTTATTTCATTCTTATAGAAAACTAATGGCTAAGAGTTCCTTTGCTATTAGGCACTGCTTTGACTTTTATGTATGTTAACTCCTTACAGATAGAGGGAGGCTAAGTAATTTACCCAAAGACACTCAGCTTGTGGGGAATGTGGCCAGGATCTGTACCCAGTCTAGCTTCAAAGTCTGTGTGTTTCACCAGAAAGCTCTAACTGACTCACATCAACCCAAAGCAGATTTTCGTATATTCATCTCACACATCAGAGACCCAAGATGAAGGAGGCAAGATACCTTTTCTGGGAAAAAATCACTGCTACTCCTAAGGTGATGGCTCTGGGCATACAGGGCACACCTCTTAGCTTCTGTAGCCATGTTCTTAAGGCCAGTGGGACAATACCCAGCAGACCGAAGAGTGTCAGGGGAGTGGGTCCTAAGATTTGGGTGGTAGCTTCTAGCATCAGGGAAAATGCAGTTCTTGGTGATTTGGCTTGCATGTTGATATTTTCCTAAGCATCTATTGAGAACTGATTGAGTTCATACTGAGCATCTGTTTGGGTATCCAGGTTTTGTGTCAAAGCACAGAGATGCTGAGATAGACAGATCGTAGTCTCTGACTTTGAAATGCTTGTGGTTTAGAGGGGAAGAGAGACAGAAAAAAAAATCCCATAATACCAAGCATTGATTTACAAGCTGTGTGGGAATTCTACAAAATATTATGGAATCGTAGAGCAAGGGATGTGAGCCATCGAGAGGAGGAGGGAGTTGGATGATAGTAAAGGAAAAGATTTTTGGGAGAGGCGGCGTCTAAATCTAGAAGGGTAGAGAGAGTTGGCCAGTCAGAAAGAAAGCAGAGGGACACATACTGCTATTGATTATAGAGTTGCTTCTAATATAGCAATTCTGCTGCCCAGAAAAACAAGGAAGGCTAGATTGCAGATTAAACACCCAACGTATCAAGCAAAATACCCAAAAATAACTGAAGGGATTGGAAGGCAACCAAAGTAACCAGGAACTTAAGAAGCCAATATGGTAGACAAAAGTGAAACGTAGGGAAGTGAGCCTGATACATCACTTTTCCCCTGAAGGCATTTGCAGTTCATCAGGAAACAGGCTGATAAGGCCATTGGAAAGTGATAGCCAGAAGTCTGAAAATCGAAGCAAAATTTTTTGGCAGTCCCATGGTACTGGGAAATCCAAGGTCTACCAAAAAGGAAAGGTCTTGGCGCATAGCCATGGTTTCTATGAAGTCACTAAAAGTCCATGTCCTAGGAATAAGGTCAACTGGAAATAGATTAGGCCTTACAAAAAATATTCACTTTCAAGTCTTTACAAGTTTTCAAGAGAATGCCTAACCTTTAATAACATATATTCTGAGATATTCCAATAAAAAGAGAATCAGAATCATAAGATCAAAATCCAAAGGAAAAACATCAGACTCTAGAAACAGACCCACAGCTAATCTGGACTTTGAAGTTAACAAACAGAGCCTCTAAAGTAATGTGATGAATTTCATCAAGAGAATGATTGCAAGGTTGAGAATTAGATCCACAGGAAAATTTGGATAGAAAATCTAGAATTAAAAAATCTAATACTTGAAATTAAGAACTTGATATATGAATTTAATAGCAGATTTTATAGGACAGAAGAGAGGATTAGTAAACTTGGAAAAAGACAGTAGGAAATATTCAGATTTTAAGTACAGAAGAAAAACTATGCAACATTTAGAAAAGAAATAAAGAGATTTATAGAACATGATTGAAAAGATCTAAAATGCAAGTGAGAGAAGTCCTAAAGAAGAAAAAGGAGAATATAGGGGAAGGACATGTTTGAAAATGTGCAGACTGAGAATTTCCCAAAACTAATGAAATACATGAAGCCACAGACTCAAGCATCATGACAAACCTCAACAGGATTAATCCGAAGAAACATCATACTTCGTAGCAAAAGAAAATGACCATCGTTTGGGAATTTTGTTTCTAGCAAAGATACCCTTCAAGACTGAAAATGAAGTAAAGATACTTCAGGAAGATAAAAACTTTCTACACTAAAAGAAACACCAAAAGAATTTGTTCAGGTAAAAGGAAAATCATCCTTACCAAAAGCAAAGAAATGCAAGAATAAACAATGAGCTTTAGAAAAACTAGACATAGTCAAATAAAATATAAACAAACTACACAAAGCAAATATAGTGATGTAGAAACCTTTTACTTAAGGAATACAAACTTCATGCATTTCGTAAGTACAACTTTAGGAACATAGTGATTCTTCCCACCATACCTGCCCTCCCACCAACACTCCCACCCCTCCTCCTCCTACCTCTCCTAGTCCCATTCTTATTTTTTACTAAGATCTATTTTCAGTTAACTTTATCCACATATGATTAACTCAATACTAAGTAAAGAGTTCAACAAATACTATGGGGAAAAAAAAACAAAAAACTGTTCCTCAACAGTCAAGTCAAAGGCTGTTCAAAGTCATTGCATCTTGAAGTGTCAATTTCACTTCTATAGATTACCTTTTAGGTGCTGTATTAGTTAACACAGATCAGGAAGAACATATGGTATGTGTCCTTTTGGGACTGGCTTATTTCACTAAGTATGATGTTTTCCAGTTTCATCCATTTTGTTGCAAACGATAGGATTTCATTTTATTAATCACTGACTAGTATTCCATGGTGTGAATATCCCATAATTTCTTTATCCAGTCCAATGAACATGGGGTTACAAACAGCTCTTTTATGTGTTGATTTCATTTCCTTTGGGTAATTTCCCAGGGGTGGGATGACTGGGTCATATGGTAGATCTATATTCAGATTTCTGAGGTATCTCCATATTGTCTTCCACTGGTGGCTGTACTAATTTACATTCCCACCAACAGTGGATTAGGGTACCTTTTTCCCCACATCCTTGCCAGCATTTGTTATTTGTTGATTTCTGTATGAAAGCCATTCTAATTGGGGTGAGGTGAAACCTCATTGTGGTTTTCATTTGCATTTCCCTGATGGCTAGTGATGCTGTTGACCATTTAGATTTCCTCTTTTGAAAAATGCCTCTTTAAGTTATTTGCCCATTTTTTAACTGGGCTGTTTGAGTTGCTGTTAAGTTTCTTGAGCTCTTTTTATATTCTGGTAATTAATTCTTTATCAGTTGCAGAGTTTGCAAATAATTTCTCTCATTCTGTTGGTCGCCTCTTCAGTTTGCTGAGTGTTTGCTTTGCAGGGCAAAAGCTTCTGAATTTGATATAATCCCATTGTCAATTTTGGCTTTGATCACCTGTGCCTCTTTTCTAAGAACTCCTTGTCTGTGCCAATGTCTTGCAGAGTTTCTCCAATATTCTTTAATAATGACATGGTATCAGGTCATAGATTCAGATCCATTTTGAGTAGATTTTCTGTGTAAAGTGTAAGGTAGAGGTCTTGATTCATACTTCTGCCTGTGGAGATCCAGATTTTCTGGCACCATTTGTTGAAGGGACTGTCCTTGCTCCAGGGATTGATTTTAGCTCCTTTATCAAATAAGTTGGTTTTAGATGCATGAATTAATTTCTGGCATTTCTTTTCTTTCCCGTTGGTCTATCCATCTGTTTTTGCATCAGTACCAGGCTGTTTTGATTACGACTGCCCTATAGTATGTCCTGAAATCTGGTATTGTGATGCCTCTGGCTTTGTTTTTGTTGTATAAGATTGCTTTAGCTATTCAGGGTCTCCTGTGTTTCCATGTGAATTTCAGCATCATGGAATGCTTTCTATATCTGAGAAGAATGTCCTTGATATTTTGATTGGTGTTTCATTGTTTTTTAAAATTACTTTTGGTAGTATGGACATTTTGGTGATATTGATTCTTCTAATCCCATGATGGTGAAATATTTTTCCATTTTTTGTGTATTCTATTTTTTTCTTTAATTCTTTATAATTCTCTTGGTCCTGCCATTTTTTCCATAAATACTCCTATTGTTTACTTTGTATTTCCTTTGCCCCTTTACTGGAAGATATTCTGCTTTCACCTTCTTTCATAGTGATGACCATATTTCTGTGTTTCTGTGTGTAGTGTATCCTTAAGCATCTTTTGTAAGGCAAGATGGGTGATGACAAATTCTTTTTTAAAAAAATTTATTTATTGAAAGAGTTACACACAGAGAGAAGGAGAGGCAAAGAGAGAGAGAGAGGTCTTCCATCCACTGGTTCACTCCCTAATTGGCTGCAATGGCCAGAGCTGTGCTAATCAGAAGCCAGGGGCCAGGAGCTTCCCCTGGGTCTCCCACATAGGTATAGGGACCCAAGGGCTTGGGCCATCTTCTACTGCTTTCCCAGGCCAGATTAGAGAGCTGGATTGAAAGTGGAGCAGCTGAGACTTGAACCGGCACCCATATGGGATGCTAGTGCTGAAGGTGGTGGCTTTACCTGCTATGCCGCAGCACCGGCCCCTAATTTATTTATTTTTAAAAGAATTATTTATTTATTTTGAAAGTCAGAGTTACAGAGAGAGAGGGAAAGACAGAGAGAAAGAGATCTTCCATCCACTGGTTCATTCCCCAGGTGGTTATAATGCCCAGCATGGATTAGGTTGAAGCTAGGAGCCAGGAACATCATCCAGGTCTCCCACATGGGAGCAGGTCCCCAAAGTCTTGGGTCATCTACTGCTGCTTCACCCAGGTCACTAGCAGGGAGATGGCTTGGAAGTGGAGAAGCTGGGATTCGAACTGGCACCCATATGAGATGCTGATGTTGCAGGTTGTAGCTTTACCTGCTTTGCTACAGTGTTGGCCCCATATTTACTAATTTAATAAAGTTTTTTGAGTCATTAAAAAAAAACAAATAAGTGAGGAATAAAGAAAAAGAGGCATAAATGGAAATCAAATAGTAAGATAATAGATTAAATCTCAAATGCATCAGAAGTTGCCTTAAATATAAATGGACCAAGTGTTTCAATTACATCTTATACAAAAATCAACTCAAAATTGATCAAGGATCTCAATCTATTAACTGATAGCATCAAATTACTAAAAGAGAACATGGAGAAACTCTGGAAGACATTGGCATGGGCAAAGACTTCTTGGAAAGGACCCCAGAAGCAAGGCAATCAAAGCCAAAATTGACAAGTGGGATTATGTCAAGCTGACAAGCTTCTGTACTGCAAAAGAAACACTCAGCAAAGTGAAGAGGCAACAGACAGAATGGGAGAAAATATTTGCAAACTATTCCATTGATAAAGGGTTAATAACCAGAATATATAAAGAGATCAAGAAACTCAACAACAAAACAAATAACCCAGTTAAGAAATGGGCAAGGGGGCTGGCGCTGTGGCACAATGGGTTAATGCCCTGGCCTGAAGTGCCGGCATCCCATATGAGCGCTGGTTCTAGTCCCAGCTGCTCCTCTTCCAATCCAGCTCTCTGCTATGGCCTGGGAGGGCAGTAGAAGATGGCCCAAGTCCTGGGGCCCTGCACCCATGTGGGAGACCTGGAAGAAGCTCCTGGCTCCTGGTTTTGGATCGGCACAGCTCCAGTCATTATGGCCATGTGGAGAGTGAACCAGTGGATGGAAGACCTCTCTCTGTCTCTACTTCTCTCTGTAACTCTGTCTTTCAAATAAAAATAAAATCTTTTTTTTTTTAAAAAGAAATGGGCAAAGGACTCAAACAGGCATTTTTCAAAAGAAGAACTTCAAATGGCCAACAAACGTAGAAAAATGCTCAAGATCACTAGCCATCAGAGAAATGAACATCAAAACCACAATGAGATTTCACCTTACCCCAGTTAGAATGGTTCTCATACACAGATCAACAAACAATACATACTGGCAAGGATGGAGAGGGAAGTTATCCTAATCCACTGTTGGTGGGAATGTAAATTAGTACAGCCACTGTGGAAGACAGCATGGAGATTCCTCAGAAATCTGAATATAGACCTACCATATGACCCAGCCATTCCTCTCCTGGGAATTTACTCAAATGAAATGAAATCAGCACATAAAAGAGTTATCTGTACCCCCATGTTTATTGCAGCTCAATTCACAATAGCTAAGATATGGAATCAACCCAGATGTCCATCAACTGTTGACTGGATAAAGAAATTATGGTACATATGCACTAAGGAATACAACTCAGCTGTAAAAAAGAATGAAATCCTATCTTTTGCAACAAAATGTATGCGACTATAAGCCATTAAACTTAGTGAAATAAGCCAGTCTCAAATAGGCAAACTACATGTTTTCCCTGATCTGTGGTAACTAATAGAATACAAAAAAAAAAACATAATGTAGAGGAGTGAAATTGACATTTTGAGCTTCCATGATTGTTTACAGCCACGAACAGTGGTTTTTCTTTTTTTATTCTTACTATTTGCTGAACTCTTTACTTAGTGTAGGGTTAATCTTATGAGAATAAAGTAATCAAAGTAGATCATTGTAAAAATTAAGAGAGGGATTAGGAAAGGAAGGAGGAGAAGGGTGGGAACATAGGCAGGAGGGAGGATAGGGAAGGAAGAATCGCCATGTTCCTAAATCTGTATACATGAAAAACATGAAATTTTTATACATTAAATAAATTGTAAAAAGATAAGGATTGTCAGACTAGAATAAAAATAAAATCAACAACCATATGCTTATTTGAAGAAGAACGTATGAAACATGGGGACACATTAAGTGTTTAAAGTGAAAGGATGGAAAAAGTCATACTAAGGAAACATGTTCCTAAAGAAAGGTCAAAGCAGTCGTCAAGGCAAGTCTACTGGGAATAAAGTCCGTTTTATTTGTCAAAAGGCTTTATCCTACATAAAGGCAGAGCAATTCTAAATTTGTTTGCAGCTAATAACAACAATGGACAGGACTAATAAGAAAAACACAGTATTAATGGGAAATATTCAAATTACTATCAATAATAGAGCAAGGAGGGTGAATCCACAAAAACAGAGACTGTACATAATTGAGAGATATTTAAATGAAATTATCTACTTAGGTTTTTCCAGAAGCAAGTATGGTGTAAATTCTAGTCTTAAATCTGTTTGAAGACTGTCATACAATTAGAAATTTTTAGACCAGCCAGTGTTGTAATGCAGCAGGTTAAGCTGCTGCCTACAGCACTGGCATCCCACACAACTACCAGTTAGAGTCCTGGCTGCTCTACTTCCAATCCAGCTTCCTGCTAATATGCCTGGGAAAGCAGCAGAAGATGGCCCAAGTGCTTGAGCCCCTGGCACCTATGTGGGAGACCTGGATGGAGTTCTAGGTTCCTAGCTTTACCTGGCCCACCCTTGGTCATTGTTGCCATTTGGGGAGTGAACCAGCAAATGGAAAATCTCTCTGTCTGTTTCTCTCTCCCCACTTCTTTGTGACTCTGCCTTTGAAATAAATAAAGCTTAACAAATGTTTAGAGAGTAGAGATGGAAGATTTGATAATTTCTCAAACTTCTTTTTGAAACAATGCAAATCAGAGGACAATAAAACTATTTTAAAAGTAATACATAGTTTTAAATAAATCATTTTCCCCCCAAATGCCCACAACTGCTGGGGCTGGGCCAGGCTGAAGCCAGGAGCTGGGAACTTAATCTGGGTCTTCCATGTGGGTGATAGGGATCCAAGTACTTGAGCTATCCTGATGTTTCTCAGGGTTTGCTTTAGAAGAGAACTGGAATTAGGAATAGGGTTGGGACTCAAATCCAGGCACTCCAATATGGCACGTGGGTGTCCCAAAGTGGGATCTTAACTGCTGTGCCAAGCACCTGCCCCTGAACTGTGTGTTTAGGAAAATTGAGGTTACCCTAGAAATACATGTTAAGCTAAAATGTCTTTTAAAAATGAAGGTCAAATAAATCAGTTTTAGACAAATAAAAGCTGAGAGAATTCATCACCAGATATCTGCACAGAAATGAACATTAAAGAATTAATCAGGTTTAAAGAAAATAACAAGTTGAAACTCGTTATACAAAGCAAAGCTTTAGAGATTATATATATATATATATGAGTAAATACAGATAAAGTTTTTCTTATTTTTAATTTTTTAAAAGGAGAATTGAATGTTTAAATTCCCCCAAAAATGTAAGGTAGATTTTACAATATATTCACAGGTGTGACAATAGCAAGAGTACAAAAAAAGAAGGCAAAGAAATGAAATATACTCTGATAAGCTCCTTATGCATGAGATTTTAGAAGACTACTTAAAGATGGAATGTGTGAATTCAAAATGCAGGACCTGAAGTCTAAAGCAACCAGTAAAATATACTCAGTAATCCAAAAGAAGGCTAGAAAAGCGGGGTAAAAGGAATGAAGAGGGGCCGGCGCTGTGGCACAGTGGGTTAACGCCTTGGTCTGAAGCGCCGGCATCCCATGTGGATGCCAGTTCAAGACCCGACTTCTCCTCTTCCAATCCAGCTCTCTGCTATGGCCTGGGAGGGCAGTGGAAGATGGTCCAAGTCCTTGGGCCCCTGCACCCACGTGGGAGACCTGGAAGAACCTCTTGGCTCTTGGCTTCGGATCGGTGCAGCTCCGGCTGTTGCAGCCAGTTGGGGAGTGAACCATCGGATGGAAGACCTCTCTCTCTCTCTCTCTCTCTCTCTCTCTCTCTCTCTCTCTCTGACTCTCCTCTCTCTGTGTAACTCTGACTTTTGAATAAATAAATCTAAAAAAAAAAAGGAATAGAGAACAGATATAATAGCAGACAGAATAAATGGGATATGAAAAACAGGATGGTTGATGTAAACCCAATTCTATCAATAATCACATTGAGTGTAAATGGTCTCAACACTCCAATTAAAAGTCAAATGTTATTATACATGGTTTTAAAAAGCCAGTAAACTTGGTTTAGCTTTAGAACCTGATAATCTCATGTGTAGACAAAAACATGGAGCAACAAGAATTCGCATTTATGACTAGTAGAAGTGTACAGTCCTCACTTTGGGAGACTACCTGATGATATCTACTAAAGTTAACTATTTGTGTACCATATGCTTTAGTAATTCTACTCAGCATAAATGTATACATCTGTTCACCAAAAAGAAAAGCATACGGATGTTCATAGCAGAGCTTTTGTCATCGCTATATCCTGGAAACCACATGTGTTCCCATTATAGACTAGACTAACACATTGTGATGTGCTTATACAACAGAATACTGTAAGATAATTTAAAAAAAAAACCAAGGCATTGGAATGTGCAACAGCATGGATGAATCCCATAAAATAACAGTAAATAAACGAAGCATGAAATGTTAGATTCCATATAAATACAGTTCAACATTAGGTGAACCTAATCAATTTGGAATTAAATCAGAATATTGCGTACCTTTAAGAGGGTACTCCCCGGGAGAGGACAGGAGGGAGACTTCTGGGATGATGCTAATATTCTAAGCTTAGATATGTAGCATATTATTTGAATTTGTCAATATTATAAAAAATGCACTAAGTTGCACCTGTAGGACTTACACACTTTATTATACTCATTCCATATGTTACTAAAATGTTTCCTTTAACAAATAGGCATAAATAGAATTCCAGGCAGGGGAGCTAGAACAAGTAAAGGGAAGGGAGAAGAAATAACATGTTTTGTGCAAAATGATAGGCTGCTTGATGTTGCTGGAGCACGAAGCAGGAGGGAGGTTACAGAACGACTAAGCTTGAAGAGGCTGCAGCAGCCAGGTGATAGAGGGCCTCGTGTCATCCGAAAAAGCTTGGACTCCATTCTGAAAGCAGCTAGGGAACTCCTAAATGTTTTCAGCAAAAATCAACATAAGATTTACATTTAAAAAAACATAGTCAGTTGGTAAAGGAGGTCAAAAATAGACACAAGAACGCTCTTGCCAAAGTCCAGATAAGAGATGATGAAAGATCGAATCAGGGAGCGGGGATCTAAGGAGGCTGACTGGAGAATTATTTACGAGACAATATTGTAAGAATTTATTGGATGTGGGAGGAGAAGAAAAGCAGAGTTGAGGATGACTCCTAAATTTGTAGCCAAATGACTTTAGGACCGGTGGTTCTACCAAATGAGGCAGAGAAAATTCAGGAGTTCAGGGCAGGGCCAGAGACAAGTTCAATGTAGACAGTTTGGACAGGTTTGCCCGATAAGGCAGCTCAAGCCGAGGGACATTCTTCGAGAGTTATTTTAGGGTCTCCTATTTCCTAGGATTGATGAGCGATCTAAATGCCAGGGCTCTGATGTTCTCTACAATCACTGTTTGGTTTTCTTGCCTTTTCTGGTCATAGCGCACATTCAAGACACAAAGCCATGGTTGTCAGCAGCACTTCCAGCGGCACCGCTGCCCTGGGGTCTGAGAGACTTCATCTTGCTTTGCTCTGCGGCTCCAGACAAAGGCCGTCTTATGCACTATCTATTTCAGTCATTTTTATGAGCGCTGTGGAATATTTTCAAGCTATCCCTTTTAAGCGTTATCTCTTGGCAGTTAAGAAAATAGATCCATTGCAAGCACTGGAGTTTCTGAAAAGGGAATTAAAAATAGCTCAGGGCGCTAGACAGCTGCAGCTATTGGGAAATTGAGCCCTTTGCTTGCACTTTTGATGGTTTCCATTTCAACCTTGCAGCTGGATATCAGTAGCTCTTCGTCTGCTGGGAACAGATGCAAAAGGAGGGAGGCATGGAGCAGAGGCTTCTCTTGATTTGGGGTTACACTTGACAACCCGAATGTCAGAAGCATAGGGTGATAGAAAATGGGCACAGCACACTCTTGGGTTTAAAAAAGCCTATCCAATATAGTCTGAATATTTGGAAATAAAAACATAAAAGCCTGCTGGGTTCATCACACAAATTGCAAGAAGTGAATTGAATCAAATCCTTTTGGCTGGTAGAAAACACTGAGACTGGTAACAATGCTTTCCCGGCATTCTGAGCCTGTGACAATAGGGCATGCTATGCCACCAAGCAGTTGATATTGCCATTCCCACCTTACACGTGTGAACACTGAGGAATGAAATTGTCTAGGAATGCAGCCCAGGTCACAGAGCCACAGGGCAAGGGAGGCGGAGTTGAAGGGTCTGGTTCAGAGCAACCTGCGCTCAGCCAGTGCCCGAGAGTTGAATGCTTCCCGATAGGGAGTGTGATATTTAAAAGCAGAAAGCCACAGGAATGGACATGAATAAACCTCTGTTCTAAATATAGCTTTACCATGATGCCACTCAAAGACATTTTTTAAATTATTCATTTGAGAGGTGGAAAGAAAGAGAAAGCAAGCTCACATCCACTGAGCTCTTTCCCAAACGCCCAGAACCACAGCGGGTGAGCTGGGCTGAAGCTGGGAGCTGGGAACTCAATCCGGAACTTCCACGTGTGCAGTGTGGATTCTTTGTCTACGTAGACATTCATGTGCAGCTAAGGATAGTTTTATTTCTTCCTTTCCAGTCTGTGTGGCTTGTATCTTTTTTCTTACCTTATTGTACTAACTGGAACATCCAGTACTATATTAAAGAAATGCTTCACCAGGTATCTCTGTCTTGTTCCCAGTCAGAGGAGAGCATTCAGTGTGTCATCACTAAGTGTGATGCTAGGTGGTTTGGGGTTTTTTTGGTAAGTGCTTTGTATCAAGTTGAGATAGTTTCCCTCTACGACTAGTTTGGTGGATTTATTTTTGTAAAATAGGGGCCATACTCATTATTTGTTTTCAAAGAGTTGCTGTGATGATTCTAGGTAAAACACCAGGAAAAATTTATGATGTCACAGGCCTTTGAGGAAGATTCAGAAGAGGAACTTAGGGACGACATTAAGAGAATCACAACTTAAAATGAACCCACCCTCGACAGATGAGCTCACGTTTTCACTTCTCGGGATCTTTTCTGTAGAAACATTGGCCCATCTCCCAGAGTTACACACAAGTTCACTGCAGCTGTGGCTGCCATGGAAAAAGATGGTGAACAACCTGAATATCCAAAAGTAGACAAATGGCTAAATACACCTTGTGGGCCATTCATGCAATGGTGTGCTATGGATCGATTGATAAAACACCAAGGTTCCATATGGACCAATATTGAAAGAATTACAAGACACAAGGTCAAGCAAACAGAGAACATCTCGGAACAATACAATTTGACCTTATAGGTATAAATGGGGTGATATATAAGTAGAGCTTATAAATCTATATTTATAATATACATTATTGAATCTTCAAGAAGTTCATGGAAAATACATATTAGCAAGAAATTATGCATGAATTACAAATTTTTTATGCTAAAATAAACTTTTTTTAATTCCACTTTTCATGAACTTGTTTTTAAATATACAACCACATATTATAAGTATACTCCTAATTGCATAGCAAAAGGCCTAGGGTTTAATACCCATCTGTTAACATTGGGCACCCTGGGGAAGGGAATGAGATTGGCTACACGAAAAGGAGGTACAAAGGGAACTTATAATAACTTAAGAAATACATTTGGACTTTTTTTTAAAGATTTCTTTTTATTTCATTTGAAAGGCAGAGTTACAGAGAGAAAAGGAGAGGAGGGGGGAGGGAGGGAGGGAAAGGGGGAGAGAGAGAGAGAGAGAAAGAGAATTTTCCATCCATTGGTTCACTTCTTAAATGACTGTATCAGCTGGAGCTGGGCCAGACTGGAGCCAGGAGCTTCTTCCAGGTCTCCCACGTGGATGCAGGGACCCAAGTACTTGGGCCATTCTCTGCTGCCTTCCTAGGTACATTAGCAGGTAGCTGGATGGGAAGTGGAGCAGCCAGGACTTGAACCTGTACCCATATGGGATGCTGATGCTGCAGGTGACAGCTTTACCTGCAGTACCGGCCCCAATACATTTGGTCTTCCAAAATATTTTTATTATGATAATATATTCATTGATTACTTTTATACCTAGTTGAGACTATCAAATAGCATGAGAAAAATAAGAAATCCTGATAGTGAAATTTCAGGCACAAGTAACTAGATTGTGTTGATTTTCACTGGGGTCCAGTGTTCCTGGATTCTACTGGTTCTATTGCTGGTACATTAGCTGTGTGATTTTTGGACCAGTTAATTTCTCTCTCTGGGGCTCAGTTTCCCCTTGTAATGAGGCAATGAAAGTAAACTATGTATTGTTGAATATTTCTACTGTTATTATTTTTTAAAGATTTATTTATTTATTTGAAAGAGTTACGCACACACAGCGGCAGAGAGATCTTTCATGCACTGGTCCATCCCCAAATGATTGCAATGACCAGAGCTGGGCAAGGATGAAGCCAGGAGTTAGGAGCTTCATCTGGATCTCCCAAGTGGGGGCAGGGACCCAAGAACTTGGGCCATTCTCTGTTTTCCTGGGCACATTAGCAGGAAGTTGGATTAAAAGCGGAGCAGCAGGGACTCAAACCAGTGCCCATGTGGGATGCTGGCACTGCAGATGGCAACTTAACCTACTGCCCCACAGTGCCAGCCCCAAATATTTTTATTATTATTATTATTATTATTATTATTATTATTATTATTTTTTGACAGGCAGAAAGGACAGTAGAGGGAGACAGAGAGAAAGGTCTTCCTTTTGCCGCTGGTTCACCCTCCAATGGCCGCCGCGGTAGGCGTGCTGCGGCCGGCGCACCGCGCTGTTCCGATGGCAGGAGCCAGGTGCTTCTCCTGGTCTCCCATGGGGTACAGGGGCCAAGAACTTGGGCCATTCTCCACTGCACTCCCTGGCCACAGCAGAGAGCTGGCCTGGAAGAGGGGCAACTGGGACGGGATCGGTGCCCCGACTGGGACTAGAACCCGGTGTGCCGGCATTATTAACATTCAATCATCAGACCTCTCTTTAAGTGTATTTTTGTGTGTCGAAGCCCAATATATGAAACAAAAGAAATATGTCAACAATGCCATTATGTGTGGCCCAGGATCCGTTTCAACACTAAAATTTTCTGACTTGCATGGAAGGTAGTGAACTCAAATCAGGCCTCTTGACTGAATGGAAAATAGCTGGGTCATTGTAAGTGACCCAGAAGCGCTTGTGTGCGACACTTGCTCTTGCTGAGTGTTTCCCTGGGCACCGGGCCCAGATGCTGGCAGCGGTCTGATAGCTCAGGGACTGTTTCGGCTCCAAGGAGATCATTGCAGTTTCTAGAGAGTTCTCTAAGGAGCCTGGGACTTTAGGAGAACCATCCAAAGTTCTTACGGTTTTCTAGGGAACCAGATCCCAGGTCACCATGCCCAGAGCTCTAAAACCCCAGCACACGACCCACAGCCCTAACTTCACAGCTTTGGCGCTGCAGAAGGAAGGCAAGGCCCCCTGGGGATGCTCTCCAGGGCCAAGAGGAGAGGGCAGGTGCAACCCAGCTCTTGCTGTGCAATACGGGGCCAGCTCATCACTGTCCTCTCCCTCACCTGAGAGGTGCCTCCTGGACTTGTGTGGGGTTGGTGCCAGCCTCCTTCTGCTGTGACGACCATGAGAAGGGTCACTTTGTCTTCTTGTGGAGTAGTGCTGAATGTCCTATAGTTCCCTGCAGTTTTTGTTTTTAGGTGTGCACTTGTGTTGAAATGATGTCAAGTCAGTGTACACGTAATCCTGGCTGCCACCATACCTCAACCCTCTCCCAGGGAGAACAAAAGCCTTCATACATCTTAAGTTGAGAGACAAAAAAGGGGGACCATGATGGGTGACCAATTAAAAGAAAAGAAAAATTTTAAAAGCATGAAGGCAAAGATTTTAAAAATTTGCATTACATTGTTTACACAAACGTGATGATGCCACCTCCCCTGGGAGGACTACGCCATTCTCCTTTGGGCTATGCGGGGTGGCTTTTGGAGGGCAAGGGGCTTCCTGTCACATGACATCTCACGATACTGGAAATGACTACTAGAAAGAAGAGCAATGTACAATCAAGTCTTCAGCCACATTGTAGACCTTTGGGGATGCTCACCCCAACCCACTGCCATCACCTTCACCGTTCCAGCTTTTACATCCTGGAGTCAAAAACGCCAAAATGAAAAATAAAACAAACAAAAAACCCAAATAAAACCATCTCAAACTCATCTCCTTTTTTGTGCAAGTTGGGTTTTGCCAAGTTAACAGTCTGCCTAGAAGTCCTTGTGGTGGTCGCAGGAGGGGCTGGACTGGTCCTCCTGCTTGCTGATCCACGCCTACCGGAAGGTGGACTGAGAGGCCAGGGTGGAGCAGCTGATCCACGCTGAGTACTTACGTTCAGGGAGTGATGATCTTGACTGTCGTCATGCTGGGCACCAGGGCGGCGATCTTCTACAGCATCCTGTCGGCAATGCCCAGTTACATGGTGGTGCATCGGGACAGCACTGGGTTGGCATACGGGTGCTTGTGGGTGTTGGCATCGCACTTCATGATGGAGCTGAAAGTGGTTTCAGGGATGCCGCAGGACTCCATGCCCAGGAAGGAAGGCTGGAAGAGCGCCTGAGGGCAGAAGAACCGCTTGTTGCCGATGGTGATCACCCGGCCTTTGGGCAGCTCATAGCCCTTCTCCAGGGAGGAGGAGGAGGTGGCGGTGGCCATCTCCGGTTCAAAGTCCAGAGTGATGTAGCACAGCCACTCCTGGATGTCATGTGCGATCTCTGGCTTGGCCACGGTGGGAAAGCTGTGGTCGCGCTGGCCAGTGAGGATCTTTGTAATGTGGTTGGTCAGTTCCCAGCCTGCTGGGTGCAGATGCAGGATGATGTGGGTGAGGACATAGTCCTTGCAGAGGGGCACGGTGTGCATGACCCCATCACTGAAGTCCATCACGATGCCATTGGTGTGGCCAGAGGCATGCAGCGACAGCACAGCCTGGACAGCCACAAACATGGCTGGGGTATGGAAGGTCTTCAGTGTGATCTGGGTCATCTTCTCACGGTTGGCCCTGGGGTTCAGGGGGGCATCAGCAACACGGGGTGCTCCGTGGGGCACACATGCAGCTTGTTGTAGAAGGTGTGGTGCCAGATCTTCTCCACGTCCTCCCAGTTGGTGATGATGCTGTGCCTGATGGGGTCCTTCAGGGTCAGGATGCTTCTCTTGCTTAGCCTGGCTGCCCGTGTACGTGTCCTTCTGGCCCATCCCCACCATCATGCCCTGGTTCCATGGGTGCCCCATGATGGAGGGGAAGATGGCCCTGGAGGCCATGGTCGCCCACGAAGCCAACATAGCACATGCCGGGATCCTTTGTCAATGACTTAGTTCATTGTTATCATCATTCATGGTGAACCAGGTGGTGGGTGTGGACTGGTGGATGATTTGCTGGGGCGAGGTGCTGAGTTCCCAGGCTGGATGTGCTCTCTGTGGTCAGTCCTTCGCATTCCTCAAGCACATCAACTACTTTCTTCTGCGTTGTACCAGGCAATATCTTACCCAGAAAAAAAGCCCAGACCTTGGACTCACGGGATTCCACTTGCATCTGGCCCAGATCAGCAAGACCCAAACCCAGAGGGAGAGGAATCCCGGAGGAGGGAAAGATGGATATGCAGAGTCATTCCTAGCCCAAGCCTCCTCTATGAGTAGAGGCATAAGATTGGCAGTTCCTTGCTTTTCCCCGCCTATTTGCAGGTTGGAGGGCTGGGACCTGGCTAAATGACCAGTTGAAGTCGACATCCCCAGGCCTGCAAAGCAAGACATGTCAGCCTGGAGGTCCAGAGACCAGAGTTCATGTCCCACCCAGTTCTTCCTCATTTTGAGGCTAGTCACATGACTTCTCTGGTTCTCGGTTTCATTTTCCTAAAAGACCATTAGCTTGGATGAGTCCAGCGTCTCAGCCAGGCCTAACAGAACTCCAGAACTGCTAGAGCCTGTCGGGATTCCACTTACTCAGTAAGAGGAAGGCAGTGAACTGTCGGGGTTCAGTGTGTGGAGGCTGGAATCAGACTCCTGGAGTTCAGATCCCGACTCTCCTTCAACTACTGGTTTTGGAGCAAAGGTTTTCCTCTCTCTGAGCCTCCATCTCCACCTTAGGAAAATGAAGATAAGAGTTGGGATGGTGGGATGTCCCTCTACCAAGAAAAGCAAGAGAGTGGCTGCAAGAAGCTCAGGACTGGACACTGCAGGGCTTCAGTAATCCTTTACTTAGTGTTTTGCATTTTCCCAGCCTCAGATCAAGGCAGGCACTGGCTAAACTTATTTCCTGATACAACACTGCCCCTTTATATGGACTCAGTTTTCCTACTGGCCAAATCATGCACTCCACAAAGTTCATTCATTCATCCAATGCCGATCAATCACTATATTGAATGGACTTGGACCGAGGGTGCAGAGACTATAGAATTTACTCGATTACAACTCGAATTTGGAATGCACTTCCTGGAGGAGGAAGCACCTACTGAGCATTTAGGTCCTTCAGAAAAGTGGCCCGGTGTCACTGAGGATTCAATACGATGACTCACTTCCTGCACCAGGAGTTCAGAACTTTCAAGAAGACAAAAAGCAAACACTGTGAAGCAACTTCAAGTGCATTTCCGGGCCCCCTGCCATGACCTCCACTGGGACTAATTTGCACATTTGTGATTTGCTGGGCGTTCATATGTCAAGAGCACACCGTGCAGCGCAGCGTCTCATCAGGTTCTCACCAGTATTCACCCCAAGGCACAGACAGAGGAATTAGTTTCAGAGGGGCCAGTGACTAGCTGGGGAGAGGGGAAAGCCTGTTCTCTCTTCACTTCCTCTTCATTAGCTTGCTCAGGTTTCTGTACCGAAGAACCACAAGCTGGGGGACTTAAACGCTGGAGTTCTACCGTCTCACATTCTGGAGAAGGGAAGTCCAACCTCAAGGTGTCCGGAGGCTTGGTTCCATCTGACAGATGCTAAACAGACTTTCTGTGCCTCTGTCCTGGTGGCTGGTGGTTTGCTGGCCATCTTCGGTATTCTTTGGCTTGTGGATTCTTCATTCCTGTCTCTGCTGCTCCTCCTTTTGGCCTTCTCTGGGCGTTCTGTGTCCAAATTTCCCCTTTTCATAAAGACACAGCTATCTGGGGTATGGCTCACCCTAACGGCCCTCTCTTAACTTGGTCATCTGCAAAGCCTCTATTCTCAAATACGGAGACATTCACAGGTGCTGGCAGTGAGGACTTCAATGCTTTGGGGGAGGATGCCATTCAAGCCACAACCCCTACCTTTGAGGCTTTGGTAATGTCACTTGTGTCTGCTTCCACTTCCTCCCTGAGACAGCCTCAGTTAGCTTAGAGTTTGATCTCCTCCTTGCTATCCTAAATAGCTGCTGCCCAATTAATTATTGGGGTCCTTTATTGTAGAGGAAGATCGGGAGGTGCCAGCCACTCTCCCTGGGGAAACAGACCAGCAGGTATGATGAGAAAGCAGGGAGAAGGCCCATCACCTATCTGTGCAAGGTCAACTATCTGCACAGTGTTACCTGTCTGTACAATGGGGTTAAGGTGAAGGAGACACTGCCTGGGATGCTTTTGACATATAAATCAAAGAGGATCTGCGACAGGAGTGACGTGACAACGACTACTGACGATCACATTATCTGCCAGGCACAAAGCTGGTATTGCCCATGCATAATCTCTCTATTCCAGCGAGAAGCCTCAGAAGCAGGCCTCACCATCTCATTTCACAGGTGAAACAAACTGAGGCTCTTAGAGATTGGGTTCTTGTCTAAAGCCACTGGCCCCATGACTGAACCAGCATAGTGCCTCGCACACAACAGCTCTGAAACATCAGCAAATGTTGTTTTACTACGTTGCCTCCTCACCCAGGGAGTTTTTTGGGTTATAAAATCACCTTTTCTCCCTTTCTCCTCTCCTGGTGGATTCAGGATCCTGTCTAAGCCTTATTAGTTCATGTCCTGGGGCTGTGAATGATGCCGGATGAGCTGTAAGTGTGGCTGGAGCAGTCGCCACAGGCAGTGCAAACTTTTAACAAAGCCAGCCAGGACTACAGAAGAGGATGCCTGTCTCCAGGGGTCCGCCCTGTGTGGGTTTTCCCCGAGCTATGGGACTTTCACACTCTCTGCTCCATGTGTGGGAACTGAAGCGAGCCCAAGGTTTATTCTGGAGGTTGCTCTTGACGTTGCTGGAGAAAACACCATTGTTCCCATTGTTCCAGAGAGTGGGCTGGGGCAGCCTTTCCCAGGGACTGGGTCCTTGGGCAGGGCCCTTGGAGAGGCCAGGAATTGTCAGCATGTCCAGGGCAGGTGGGACCCGAGCCAGACCCATCCAGCTCGCTTGCAGGTATTGTCCCTATTCCTCAGATGGCTACTGCTTAGGGCAATATTTTTTTCTGACAATCAAAGTAACTTTTCCATACCATGCATCTTCCTAAATATAAAGGTAATCAAAATGACTATATTTTTAAACCCATAAAAGTATATATGAAATAAAATCTTCCATCTACTGGTTCACTGCCTGAAAGCTCCCAATAGCGAGGGGCTGGGCCAGGCTGAGGCCAGGAGCCTGGAACTCCATCCAGGACTCCCACTTGGGAGGCAGGGGCTCAAGTACTTGAGCCATCCTCTGGTGCCTCGCAGGCAGCACACTGGCAGCAGGAAGCTGCATTGGAAGCAGAGCTAGGACTGGGATCCAGGCATCCTGATACGGCTGCAGAGCTCCCGAGTGGTATCTTAACTGCTGCACCAAATGCTGGCCCTGTGTCCCATTTGAAGCTACATTTTAAAAATTATGCGTGAGACTGACTATATTTTCACATTTTGGGAGCTATCGATGTTTCTTCTTCTGTGGCTGCTATTTATGTTGCTTCTTTATGGGGATGCCCTCGTAGAGTCCCTAAGCAAACTGGGGAGGACATTTGGCTCAGTGGTTTAGCTGCTGCTGGGGATTCCCATGTCCCATATCAGAATGCCTGGGTTTGAGTCCTGGCTCTGCTCCTGGGTCTGGCTTCCTGCTATTGTGCACTCTGGGAGGCAATAGGCTGTAGCCCAGGATTTGGGTTTGAAAAGGTGGAGTGGTCCCAGGAAGGAAGCATGGGGGGTGAGGGTGGAGGGTGGGTGGAAGAGGGACTTGACAGTTGGAGAAAAAGCAATCTAAACAGAAGCAAAGGTGAGAGCTTTAGCCTGGCGTGAGGGAGGCTGGGACAAGGGCTCTTCTTAGGGAGAGTGAGAGGGATGATGTGGGCATGAGACTGCTGTGCTGAGACACATGTACATGCCTCTCTGGCCACCCAGGGCTGGGGTGAGCAGAGCTGTGGGCGATCATTCCATCAGCAGCATGGCGGGTGGATTGGAAAGGAAGAGACAGAAAACCAGTGATGAGCAGAACCCAAATTAGGACACGGATGGGGGGAAGATGCTGGAGCCTGGGGTAGCACAGAACCCAGCTCTGTCATCCTGCTGCTTGCCAGCTCCTGTATCATTTCCATTGACTTCAAGTTTTCCTCCCAACATGGGACCAAGCATCATACGAAGACAATGGGGAAGGCCATTGAGGGTACAGGCAAGGTTGCAGGGGACTGCCCTTGAGATGTTCTTTCTTCTCCATTTTTTTTTTTTTTAGGGATTTTGTTATTCATTTGAGAGGTAGAGTTACAGACAGAGAGGGAGAGACACAGACAGAAAGGTCTTCCATTTGTTGGTTCACTCTGCAATAAGCAGGAGCTGAGCCAATCTGAAGCTAGGAGCCAGGAGCAGCTTCTGGGTCTCCCATATGGGTGCAGGGGCCCAAATACTTGGGCCATCTTCCACAGCTTTCCCAGGCCACAAGTAGAGAGCTGGAGGAGGAGCAGCTGGGACAAGAATTTGTGCCCATATGGGATGCTGGCACTGCAGGCGGAGGCTTAGCCTACTATACCATGGTGCCAGCCCCCTCTTCTCCATTCTAACAGCTGCAAAGCAGTTTTGTCTTATGGGTGCTCCACAATTTACCTATTTCCTATTGGGTGAAAATTTGCAAATTTTAGTTGCAAACATTGTCAACCTTAGTGCATTAAATTTTGAGAAGACATGAGAAAGTTTCTGCAGGGCATGTTCCTGCTAGTGGAAGGCTGTGTGTATTTCAGATCATGACAGCTTTGCCAAGTGACTCTCCCCAAAGGGTCATCTTTATTATTCAGATGACTGAGCTAAGGCACAAGGAAGTTGTGTCTTATGCCCTTAGCCATATCAGTGATACAGTTTTATCAGAACTTGAGCCTAGGTGGGTCTAGCTTTGAATTTATATTCTCTCCATTAGTCTATGCTATAAATCCCCAAAATAACTTGCATGGTAACTCCTGAAGTTTGTTATTGTCTTTGTGCCTTTACCCCTTGGCAATCCACAGGAAAAGCCTTGTAATAAAAGGGCCTTGGGTACCTGTTTGGGAGACGGCTAGGAAGTGGGCAGCAGGGAGGCTACATTCCACTCCAAGGTTAGCACTGGGAGGGCGCAGGGGCAACTCCCCTAGCGTAGAGGTGGGGGTGGGGGTGGCACCTTAAATGTGGTGGGGAATCATGCTGAGTCTCTGCAGTTTCCAGAAGGCAACGCAGCCAGAGAGAGCCTTGGAGGGCTTCCTGGAGGGAGCATGGGTGGGGACCAGACCACCTTCATCTTAATCCAGAAAAGTCTTTGATAAGGAGTTAGCTCCAAATTCTTCCCTGCTACCTGGGTTCTTGGAACATCTTTGCTCAAATGGGGTGATGGCAAGGAATTGGGAGTGCAGGTGGCAAGAGCACTATCCCCAGGTCCCCTGCGATTCTCCTCCATTTCTGACTTCCCTCCCTTTCTGCCCGGCCCCCTAGATTCTGTGTACCATCCTTATGGAGGCTCAAAATGACAATTCAGGAAGCTGGGTGCCTCCCACAGCAGAATCCAGATGCCTGCACTACAGAGCGTTGTTGGGAGGTGGGTTGGAGCAAGGCAGCCGTGGCTGGGATCCTGGCCTCTTCTCTTGGGAACCTAAGGCAAGTGATGCAAAGGCTCATCATTTGTGAAACAAGGACAGTAACGTGCCCTGTCCTAGGGCTGCTGGGAGGAGCGAGTGAAGTCATCGCTGCTTCTCATCTTCCAGACGCCCCCAGGGACTGCAGTGTGCGCCGTGGACCTTTAGCACAGAGGTGAGCCAGGATGACAATGACCACACGGGAGGCAGGCTGCCCCCAGCATGGCAGTGTTCTGAGGCTATGCAGTCATCCAGTGCCCTGGAGCAGACGCCCTCAACACTCAAGCCACATGCACGTAGTCACCATTGTTTTGTTTTATTATCTCACCCAGTGTTTGCGGGGCAGGTGCCCAGGGGAGCGCCTTGGCTGGCTGGGCTCAGGGTCTCTCTGGAGGTCACAGTCAGGATGTGGGCTGGGGCCGGGCTGTCTGAAGGCTTGATGGGGGCTGCAGGGCCTGTGTTCACGAAGGCTGTGATGTCTTTCATGACCTAGCCTTGGAAGTCACACTGTGTTATTTCTGCAGCGTCCTGTTGGTCACACAGGTCAGCCCCGTCCAACACGGGACCGCACAGGGACACGTGTACCAGGAGGTGAGGATCACGGCAGCCATCCTGGGAACCGCACAGGGACACGTGTACCAGGAGGCGAGGATCATGGCGGCCACCCTAGGGCCCGGTTACACATGTTTGACTCATTTCACCCTGAGAGGCACCCAGGAAAGCTTAGCTGAGAGAGAGCAAGATGGAGAAGGGGAGTTGAGGGTGGGAGACCCAGATTTCGGAGCAGGGGAGGTAGAGGGTCCAGAGGCAGTGCCCCAAGCCAGTATCCACAAGGCAAGCTCAGGCCCTCCTTGTCCGGCGGTGGCGGTGTCTCTAGGGGGAGAAACTCCCTCTAGCAGTGGTTTGAAAATTGTTCTTGTCTATGCAGCTTCCACCGTGGACTCTTCAGCTCCGCTGGAGACGTCTGTGAGCCACCAACTATGCCATAGCTAAGACTCGCTTACGCTACTTGAAGACGGCTCTATTATGTGCCATGAAGATCCACAATGACAGTTACATGCTGTTCAGGGCACAAGAGGACATATTATTCCTGTGTGCTGAATACAGAGAGGGCCAGAGAGCCATGAGCTGAATGGCACGCCCCAAGTGCCACGTTATCTGAGAGTTCATTAGCATAAACACGGCACTGGGATTGCGGGAGGTGAGAGTGTGCACCTGCTCTGCATGGGGATGCGTCTAGAGGGACCGGGGCAGATGGGAAACCTGTCAAGATGAGGGGGCTGGGATGGCGGGGGACACAAACCACATCCCCTGAGGCCAAGGGCATTTCCCCTGGAGAAGAGAAGACAGCCAGGCGCCTGGGAGGTGGTTCACAGGCGTGAAGAGTTCTCTTGTGGACAGACTCGGGTTCCAATCCTGGACAGTTCTTCTATGTGACCCTTGATTTCTAGAGTCACTCCTGAAAGCACCTAGCACATAGGAAAGGCCTAATCCAGCACTCAGTGGTTGGGAGAGCCCAAGAAGCAGATTCGCCTTTGGTTTGCAAATGCGGTGCAGGTAGCGATTGCCTTCTGTTTGGAGGAATGACCCCAGGCTGGGGGCCCCACGGATGAGCCCCCAGCAGGCCGTGTCCTGTGCTCAGCACGTCACATGTGTTTTCTCACTTCTTCCTGTTAGTCATCTTAGGAAATAAATACTGCTATGTCCATGTTACAGATGGGAAGACTGAGGCTCAGCGAGATTTCAGAGCTCGCCAGTGTAGGTGATGCTGTCAGAACTGGAACCTAGACTTCTCCAACTCTCAAAGCTGTGCTTGGAATTCTGGGCTGCTGGGGCTGGGGGAGTCGGGGTGCCAGGTAAGGGAGCAGGCACTAGGAGGAGTTTGGCCCCTCAGACTCTAATTCAGAGCTTTGGATCCTTCAGTTCCCAGGCAGCTTTGCCTCAGCCCAGCCTCCCAAGCCCTTGCAGAATAGCTGGCACGCCACTCCACCTTCCCGCTTCTGCACGCCTGGAAGCAACGAGACAGTGGAGGGGCCTCACCGGCCCCCAGATGCCACGGCAGGCCCTCGCAGCAGGGCCCTGGGCGGCCAGCATTGTGCAAGCCGGAGAAGCAGGCCCTGGAATTCTTTCTTTTCTGGAGAATCTACACGCAGGACAAAAGGAGCCATTATCCCGGCAGCTGCCACGCTGCTGCCCGGGCCTGTGGCCCAGGTGTCACATGCTGGCCCCATCCCTCAGCCCGCGCTCTCCCTTTGTCTGCAGGCACTCAGAGCCTGGCTCCTGCTCCTTCCTCTGACACTGCTCGGGCTCTCTCCAGGCCTTGGTCCCTGGCCTCTGCTTTTCTGAATTGAACTTGAAGCCTGGCAGACTTGGACAGCGCAGAGCCAGGCATGGGGGTGACAGGCTGGGCTTGCCTCTGGGATGCCGCTGCCTCTGGCTCCCTGATCAAACCCTGGGACCAGATCTGGACCCCGGCCCTGTCGGTGGAGGCCCTGGCACCTGCAGAGTTGTCTCCAGGCTCCGTCAGAGCTTTCCATCGCCTCCAAAACAGGTCCTGAGCCCTCAGCTAAGCCCAGCGGGCTTGCGGCCCCGGAACCGCATCCTTCTACCTGTGTTGCACTCCTGCTCTACAGCAAAAGGGAGCCAGCATCTAGCGCTTCCTGTCGCCTTGCAGCCATCTCCTGCCTTGGCTCGGGCGCTCACGGTCTCCGCTTCACTTCGAATCCCCCTCCTATCTTCTTCACTGGCTACATCTTCCGCATTCTTCAAAACCAACCTCAAATGTCTTTCCCAAGGCCCCAGGTCCTCTCTGCTGGGCTCTGTTAGCACCTAGAGTTGACTCTCTCCCCTCACTTGTTGCACACCAGTGTGATAGACTGGTTCTTTTTTTTAAGATTTATTTATTATTTATTTGAAAGAGTTACACAGAGAGGAGAGGCAGAGAGAGAGAGGTCTTCCATCTGCTGGTTCACTCCCCAACTGGCCACAACGGCCGGAGCTACGCCGATCTGAAGCCAGGAGCCAGGAGCTTCTTCCGGGTCTCCCACACAGGTGCAGGGGCCCAAGAACTTGGTCCATATTCTTCTTCTTCTTTTTCTTTTTTTTTTTTTTTTGACAGGCAGAGTGGACAGTGAGAGAGAGAGAGAGAGAGAGAGAGAGAGAGAGAGAGAAAGGTCTTCCTTTGCCGTTGGTTCACCCTCCAATGGCCGCCGCGGCCAGCGCACTGCGGCTGGCGCACCACACTGATCTGAAGCCAGGAGCAAGGAGCTTCTTCCAGGTCTCCCACATGGGTGCAGGGCCCAAGGATTTGGGCCATCCTCCACCGCATTTCCGGGCCACAGCAGAGAGCTGGACTGGAGGAGGGGCAACCAGGACAGAATCTGGCGCCCCAACCAGGACTAGAACCCAGGGTGCTGGCGCCACAGGCGGAGGATTAGCTTATTGAGGTACGGCGCAGGCCAACTTGGTCCGTCTTCTACTGCTTTCCCAGGCCACAGCAGAGAGCTGGATTGGATGGAATTGGAGCAGCTGGGTCTTGAACCTGCACCCATGTGGGATGCTGGAGCTTCAGGCCAGGGTGTTACCCCGCTGCACCACAGCGTTGGCCCCAGTAGACTGGTTCTAAAAGGGGCCTCTTGGACCAGGCTGCCTGGGTTCAAGTCCTGACCCTGCCAATGACCAGCTATGTGGCCTTGAGCAAGTCATTTAAAGTATGCAGTCAGCTGAGATAAATGTCTTATCTCGACAAGGCTGGAAAACATCTAGAACAAGATAGATGTGGTCTTGGTGCTCAGAGAAACACATTAAAGGAAGCCTGAGATCTCACCAGCCCTGGAAGACAGGTGACAGAAAGAACGGATCAATGGGGGCTGGCAATGTGGTGTATCGGGTAAAGCTGCCACCTGCAGTGCTGGCATCCCTTATGGGCACTGGTTCGAGTCCTGGCTACTCCTCTTCTGATCCAGCTCTCTGCTATGGCCTGGGAAAGCAGTGGGAGATGGCCCAAGTCCTTGGGTCCCTGCACTTGTGTGGGAGACCTGGAAGAAGCTCCTCGCTCCTGGCTTCAGATCAGCCCAGCTCTGGCCATTGCAGCCATTTGGGGAGTGAACCTGTAAATGGAAGACTCTCTCTCTTTCTCTCTCTCTTCCCCTCTCCCTCTCTCTACCATTTTATAACTCTGCCTTATAAAGAGAGAGAGAGAGAGAGAGTGAGAGAGTGAGTCAAAGCACTTGCAGAACCAGACCTGGAGAGCGGAGCGGCAGATGTGATTCTGTGTCCGAGTTGTTCGGGAGAGACCCTTGTCTTGTGCGAGAGGTTGACCTAAGGGGCTGACCTGCTGTCTGTCCTCCCCTCTGTTCCTGACTGCAGAGAGTCCTGGGCTGGGGACTGAGCTCCTGGCTGGACTGCAAGCCCCATATTGCTTCCTCACAGTCTCGCCTCTTTCCTATTAGTTTGCGAGCCTGCAGCCACGTCTCCCACCTTCGAAAACAAGAACGGAAACTCTCCCTGGAGCCCAGGGCCGTCTCTGCCTACTTCCAGCTTCCTGTTCTGGCAAGTCTCGTCCAAAGGTTGACTGGCTCGCAGACTTTCCCTCTTCCCTCCCCTGTTCTCCTCGGTGCGCTCTGGTCTGCTTTCCTGCCCCTGGTCTTGGAGAGAGTTTTCATTCTTTCTTCAGCCAGACTTGGACTGTGGCTGGACCAGGTGATCGCGTGCCCCTAGAACTAGCTTTCTATTGCTTCTGCTTCTGCTGCGGGTGACCCCAAAGTTAGTGGCTTAAAGTGACACAGAGGTATTAGTTTACGGTTTTGGAGTTTGGAAGTCAGAAGGTAGGTGTCAGCAGGCTGAAATGCAGGCCGGGCTACATTCCTCTGTGGAGGCAGTGAGGGGAGTCTGCTTGCTCCCCTTAGCCAGGTGTTAGAGGCTTCCCTCGGTCCTTGGTTGGTAGCCCTCTTCCTCCATCTTCAAAGCCAGTGACATCGAATTTCATCGTCCTCCTCCCACAGTCACACCTCCCTCTGCCCTCAGCTGGAACACGTTCTTTGCTTTTAGTGTCATCCGGGCAATCCAAGCCCATCCCCTCCTCTCAAAGTCTTTAACCTTAGCCACACCTGCACATCTCTGTGGTGTGGGAGCCCACAAAGGAAAAGTGTGCGGGCTAGGATGGTGACATCTTCGGGGGCCATTATTCCACTCACCCTCACTAATTATTTTTTTTAAGATTTATTTACTTTACTTGAAATCACAGTTACACAGAGAGAGGAGAAGCAGAGAGAGGGTGTGTGTGGGGGGGTCTTCCATCCACTGGTTAACTCCCCAGATGGCCGCAACAGCCAGAACTGTGCCAATCCAAAGCCAGGAGCCTCTTCTGGGTCTCCCACGTGGGTGCAGGGGCCCAAGCACTTGGGCCATCTTCTACTGCTATCCCAGGCCATAACAGAGAGCTGGATGGGAAGTGGAACAGCCCGGTATTGAACGGGCGCCCATATGGGATGTCAGCGCCACAGGCGGAGGCTTTACCCTCTATGCCACAGTGGCGGCCCCATACCCTCACTAATTCTTCAAACACTTTCTGGCTTCTGGAATGCCACTCTTAGATGGTTTTTCTCCTGTTAATCTGGTTTCAGCTTTCCCTATATGACTTTCCTCTTCAGCTGAGCTTATATTTTTGAAAAAATTATTAATTTGAGGGGCAGGCGCTGTAGTACAGCAGGTTAACACCCTGGCCTGAAGTGCTGGTATCCCATATGGGCGCTGATTCTAGTCCCAGTTCTTCCTCTTCCAGTCCAGTTCTCTGCTGTGGCCTGGAAGGGCAGTGGAGGATGGCCCAAGTGCTTGGGCCCTGCACTCACATGGGAGACCAGGAGAAGCACCTGGCTCCTGGCTTTGGATCGGTGTAGTTCTGGCCATAGTGGCCACTTGAGTGGTGAACCAATGGAAGGAAGACCTTTCTCTCTGTCTCTCCCTCTCACTGTCTATAAGTCTGTCAAATAAAAAAAAAATTAAAAATTATTAATTTGAAAGAGAGAGAGAGAGAGAGATCTGCCATCTTTACTCCCCAAATACCCACAACAACCAGGATTGGACCAGGCCAAAGCCAGGAGTCTGGAACTCAGTCTGAGTCTCCTTTGTAGCTGTCAGAGACTCACCCACATGAGCTATAACCTGCTCCCTCCCAGGTCTGTCAGGTTGAAACCCACAGCTCCGTTCCCGTCTCCCACGTCGGGGCAGGGGCCCAAGCACTTTGGGCCATCCTGTGATGCTTTCTCAGGCACATCAGCAGGGAGCTGTACCAGAAGTGGAGCAGCCAGGACGCGAATCAGCACCCGTGTGGGATTGCCAGTGTTGCAGGCATTTGTTTAACTTGCTGTGCCACAGCCCCGGCCCCACAAAGTCATCCTTGAGAAATAACCTTTTCTTCCACATTGTTTCCTGTTGAGGCACAACTTCTGTGGACTGTATATCCAAAGCAAATCTTAAGACTCCATTGGTGGGGCTGGCACTGTGGTGCAGTGGGTTAAAGCCCTGGCCTGCAGTGCCTATATCTAGTTCAAATCCTGGCTGTTCCTCTTCCAATCCAGCTCTCTGCTATGGCCTAGGAAAGCAGTAGAAGATGGCCCAAGTCCTTGGGCCCCTGCACCTGTGTGGGAGACCCAGAAGAAGCTCCTGGCTCCTGGCTTCAGATCAGCTCAGCTCAGCTCAGCTCAGGCTGTTGCAGTCATGTGGGGAGTGAACCAGTGGGTGGAAGTCCTTTCTCTGTCTCTATCTCTCTCTGTAACTCTTTCAAATAAATAAAATAAATCTTAAAAAAAAACAAAAAAAACAAAAGGGGGGACTCCATTGATCATTCCCAACTACCTGCACCCTGTTCCCAGCTACCATGTCCTCTCACCTGGGTGGCAGCAGCGACCCTCTAACTAGATCTCTGCTGACCCCATTGCCCTCCAGCCCTGCACACAGCAGGCCGAGTGAGACCTCCAGCACCCGCTCACAGCACCCCCACCATGCTTGTCTCCTGCGGAAACAGATTCGCTTCTGAATAGAACGCGGCATCTGCTGTGTCCTCCAGGGTCCTCTGAATCTGGCCGCTGAGATCCACCCATTCCCTTCTCGTACCCCTGGCCCCTCACTTCCCACAGCCCTGCAGGCTGTCGCGTGGTCCTCCAGTGCCAGCTGCTCCCTTGCCTGGAAGCCTCTTTCTCTGAATACCCAGCCGGCAGGACCCTCATTTATCCAGGCCTCTGCTCCCTCCTCGCTCGGGAGACCACTTGGGCATTATTTCCTTTAGCCACATGTATCTGCCCCTTCTCTCTCTTCCCCTCGGGAACACACTCTCCATGAGGGCAGGGACTCCATGCTCCAGCTGCCTTCTGTGTCTGGGACACCTGAAGTGGCACCTGGTGTGTAGGAGTGTCCAGTATACGTTTGTGATGGGAAGGAAGGAAAGGAGGGAGGGAGAGAAAGAGGAGGCTCTTGGGGAGGAATAGGTGAGAGGGGTAGGAGTGCAGGGTCTCCCTGTCCAGAAGGTTCTAGAGTCAGAGGGTGGGAGGCAGGGCTGCTGAGGCCATCTCCATGGCAACAGGCCCAGGGGATGCTTTTAGGGAGTGCACGGGGGTGTGGTCTGATGGCACCTGTGCAGCCATCATGGGAAGCAGAAAGTGCCCAGGCTGGCGTCCAGCTCAGACCCTGGGACTCCTGCCCCAACTTCTACCTCATTGCTTTGGCCTCGGCAGATCCAGCAGATGGGCTCTCAGCAGAGCCAGGCTCTGTTGGCACAGGCCAGCCTCCCAGCCTTCTGCCCCAGCCCAGCACAGGCTCCCAGAACCAGGACGTCGCAGATGGGAAAGTTCAAAGGAGCTCTCCAGGCAGAGAGCCACCCTGGGGAGCACCTAGTAGCAGTGCTGCTGGAGTAGCGGCGAGAACGCTGGGACCCAGCAGCCAGCTCGCCTCTCCCTGGGCCTGGAGCACCCCTCACAGCAGCTGTTCCTCCTCATTTGAAAAATGTGAACTGAAGGCCAGAGAGGTTAAGGAGCTTGTCCCAAGCTGCACAGCCAAGAAGTGTGGGAGCTGGGACTCCACAGCCCCTTTTCCCTCTGTTCTTTGTGTCCAGCAGGTGAATTCTTGCTGGGCCCCAGCTGCACCTCTCCTTGGGCTGCCCATCAGAGAACCTGTTTTCCCTTGCCATGTGCTGCTCCACATGTCTTGTCTTTTGTGTGCTGTTGGTTCTAGGCCATTTTGGAATCGTATCTTATCCTGCTATTTTGGTGATGAATAGACATCGTTAATTCTTTTGTCCAATGTCCACCGAGCCCCTGCTCTGTGCCAGGTGGGCAACAATGAATCCTAACAACTGTAATGCGCACTGAGGAGTGGCTCCTCTGAGCCAGGTGTGGTTGCACCTGCTTGGCTCTTTCAGTTCTCACTGCAGCCCTCTGGGGCAGGATATTTTGTTGTGCCCATTCCTCAGGTCAGGAGACTGAGACACACAGGTTAGGGGCAGAGATGGGAAGGAAACAAAACCTATCTGTGTCCACACCTTGTAATCCCTGGTCTAGACCAAGCCAGAAGGTGAGAGAGCAAGAGGAACAGACTGGATGCTATGGGGTGTGAGTGGGGAGGAACATGTTTCATCTGGATTCCCATGGGAGTGGGCCGTGAAGGAAGTAAGAGATTTCCAGGTGCTCTAGGCAAAGACCCAGAGCCTTAGTACACCCCAAGGGTTCATACACCTGAGAGTTTCTAAGACCCTCAAAAACAAGCGAAGAATCTTGTTTACCTTTGTGGTTGTCCTATCCTCAATAAATATTTGTTGGATTTCAAGAATCAAGTTCAAGAGTCCCTCTGCCCCAGCCCCCAGCTTAGGTGAGGAAGGAAGGAATGGGATGTATGGAGCACCTGCTCAGTCCCAGGCCCGTGCATATGGCAAGCAGCCCTGGGCACAAGCCTGGGGGGAGGAGGAGACCGAGGCACAGTCAGGAAGTGGCTGCAGGGCACGAGGCAGCATTTGGCCTGCACCTGCCGCTTCTCCGCCCACTGCTGTCTGGCTCCCCAGCCGGTCTCCTCCCCTCTTCCCACAGAACTGTGGCTACTGTGAAGCCGGAGAAGAGATGTCCTGTGACATCATTTCCTCTTCCCCTCCCACCTCCTCCCTTCCTCTCCCAGTCTCCACCGTGGCGTCTCCCTTGTCTAGGACAGTGCCCCAAGCACCCACCCCGACTTCCTCAGTTCCTGTCCCCGACTTGGCTCCTCTTTGTCCCCCATGACACACTGAGGTCCTGCTCTCCTGGGCGCTCATCACCCCCTCCCTTCCAGGGCCATGTGAGTGATAGGACTTTCAGGGGAAGATGGATTCATCATTCTGTTCTCAAAACTAAGGGTGGATTATTTCTTTTTCTATTTTAGAAGCACTCTAAAAATCACAAGATTACAAAAAGTCAGCTTACCACTGTGTGGCTGGGGCAAATCTCAGCAGCTCTGAGCCTCAGTTTCTAAAACATGACAAGGAGGGGTGGAAAAAATACACATCCGGAGTGCACAGAGCTTGTGCCTCCGGATCTGCTCGTCCAGCATTGTCTGAGCTCTTGAGACCGTCCGCCAACCGGGGACTTGGTTAAAAACTTACCATACATAATCCAAGGTCCACTAAAAAAGTATGTCGATCTCTGTTTATTGAGTTAGAAGGTTCTCTTTGTCCTACCATTGAATAATAAAAGCAGCAGTTTAGTGGATTTGAAGGCTTTTCTACTTGCTTCTTGTAGCCCCTCTGTGGACTGTTGTCAACAGGCTTCCATGCCCCCTCGCTCTGGTTGGGTTGGCCAATGGGAAGCATCAGTGGTTAGAGGGTGGGAGGGGAAGAAGGTGGGAGTATTTATTCCTCTTGCCCCATCTCTGCTTGCTTGCTTGACTGACTGTCTCTATTAAAGTCCCAGTTCCCACTGGGCTCTGATTTGCAGGAACCACTCCCTCCATGGCCCTTCGGCTCCAGGGGTGAGAATGGCCTCCCCCTATAACTAGTCCTGGTTAACTGCACTGTTCTTTGCTGGTTTTCCTAATCTCTTCCCACAGCTATGTAAACCATTCCTTTATTACCCATTTCAGTGCTCCATCTATTTCTGCCAAGAGCCCAATGAACACAATAACATACATAATCCCATTTAGGTAAAATTATATCTATCCATATAGCCAATGAGGGAGGTCTGGAAATATGTTCATGAAAACATTGCTGTCTTAGTGTGATGGGATTTGGGTAGAATTTTTTTCTTCTATTTTCCTGAAAATTTTAAACTTTTCTACAACAAGCAGGTGTTATCTTTGATTCCAGGAAAACAAAACAAACAAAATAGGTGTTAAGGTCATATGTGAGCAGGATGTGAAAAGAGCTTTGTTCATAACCTACCCTTCAACCCTAACCCTAACGAGTGATCCCACGGGTCCAAGGGTCTCTAGGACATTTGTGTTAAGACCTGATTCCTTGAAGAACTCACCTGTAAATGAAGAGGTCCAGCGTCCCTGGCTTTTTCATTCCTGGGTATCTCAGCCGACAGTCAAGTTCAGATCAGCTCTTCTCTAGTGTCTGCTCCCCTCCCCCAAGGTCAGCGACCCTCATTCTGCCCCATCCTCCCCCAGCCCTGCTCGCACAAGGGCAGAGAGGGCCCGATGAAACCCCAGGCAATGAATTTGTGGAGGAACTGCCCCTCTGTGGCCTCTTGGGACAGCATGTGTGTGCCAGAATGAAAGCGAGGGCTTCCAGAGGAATGCCTCCTCCTGCATGGAACTTGGCCATGAATGAAGCATTGTCTGTCAGGGCAGCGTGAGCCTTGGTCCCAGTAACGGTGCTAGGACATAAATCACAGCTCTGTGGGGATGGGTTGAGAAGGGAGCCCAGGATAGCTGTGAAGCCCTGTTCTTCTAACACAGGGGGAAAAAAAATACCCTATTTTCAAGTGGCTGCAAGTGGATTCTGGGCTATTTTTAATCTGCTGCGGAGCTAAGGCCTTTCCACAGCTGGGCCTGGGAGATAATGAACACAGTTTTCTCCCCCAACCAGGTCTGCAGAACAGGCCCCTCTCCTCCCACAGCCCGCCCTGCCCCCTCTACCCCAGGGCCTCCCAAACCTGGCCTCCCTTGCTTCAGCTTCCAAGAAGGCAAAGGGTGCATTTAGAAGCAAAAAGGCCAAAATATCTCAGCTCTGAGATGAAGGCGAGAATTGTGACCTGCAGGCTAATGGCTTTGCCTTGTACAGGCCTGTGAATGTCTGCAGAAGTTGGCACAAAGGGCCTTTCAGAGCCTTGGGGAAGGGGCACATACCATGGGCTCTGTTTCCTCCTCCCCCCAAGTGGCTCCAGATAGAAAAACAGGGTCCAAAGAGGGCAAATTCCAAACTACTCCCATTGTGTGTCTTGGCAGGAGAGTAAGTGTATAGGCAAAGCCTCAGGAATACGACTCAGAAGACCGGAGTCCTCGCCCTGCCTCTACCGTGGCAGGCTGGTGACCAGGGGCAGCTGGGCCTTAACATCCTCGTCCATAAAATGGAAGCCTAGATTTCCACACTTTTAAAAACCCATTAATGTCCTCTTATACAAATAATGTTGCATAGAAGCAGGCTGGTAGGTCCTATCAAATCACGGCAAGCCCCGGATTAGTGAATATGGAGCCATTGCTCCAAGAGGAAGTTCAAGTGAAATTCTCCTGAGACCCTGGCTTCATCAACCAATCGATACCTAAACCCTGTACTGTGTTTGTGTTGAAAGCCAGCTTCTTCAATGTACATTAAGAACTTCAAAACATTCATGGAAAATGACAAAAATTATGCATAGATTAAAAATTTTGCACAAAATAAGTATCTTTTTATAAAAAATTTATTTGAAAGGCTGAGTTACAGAGAGAAAAGGAGAAACAGAAATCTTCCATTGGCTGGTTCATTCCCCAAATGGCCACAATAGCCAGGGTTGAGCCAGGCCAAAGCCAGGAGTCTGGAACTCCAGTTGGGTCACCCACATTGGTGGCATGGGCTCTAGTACTTGGGCCATCTTCCATTGCTTTCCCAGATACATTATCAGAGAGCTGGATTGGAAATGGAGCATCCAGGACTCAAACCAATGCTCATATGGGACGCTGGCATCTCAGGTGGTGACAGCCTGCTGTGCCACAATGCTGACCCCAAATCAGCTTATCTTTGAATTCCAATTGTCCTCTTACTTGACACATACACTTCCTTTATAAAGTGTGTTACAGTCTTCTTGGACTCGAGACAACTCCCCCCCACCCCCTCAACCAGGCCAAATTTATTCAGAGAAAATAAATTCGCAGAGGTCAACAACTGCCATCATGCTCACAGACCAAACATGTGGCAGAAGGCCAGGCCCAAGCAGGCTGGGCCCTTTTATATCTTAAGTGGGCTAGGTATGGGGGTGGGGGACAGTAGGAAGAGGTGAGCTTCTCCATTTTGGTTCTTCAGGTTTGGTCCACTGGCTTCCAAACCTGGGGAAGAATGCAGGGGGTGAGACTGAACTGGTCTCTTGAAAGAAGGCAGGGGTAACAAGAACCTACGATGGCTAAGACTATGTAATTGTTCCATCAATCCTGACTTAGTACAGACAAGGAGATGGGGCGCTGGCTTCTTTCTGGCTACTTCCTGCAGATACGGGGTATAGACATGGCACAAGGATCTATACTCAGGATCGGATTGATTGAAGAAGAAGAGCAGTCTGGTGTTGCTCCTGCGTGATGGCTTGGGATAGAGCAGTCATTCATTCCTGTGAGGACCTTTGAAATAAGTGAATTATACATGGTAGAAGTAGGAGCGCTATGATTAGGAGGACAAAAGGAGATATTAGAGACATTGCCCATGGTGAAAAAGATGGCCAAAATGAGGAGGACGAAGGGGAAACTAGGAAAGCAAGAGTCATGCCCAGTTAGTGGGAAGATAAGCCTATGCCTGGTTGCCACAGGGAAAGAACACTCCTGTTATGTTTAGTGTGTACGTGCTACTAGGGATTTGGGCAAGGCCTGACGCTCAGTTCTTCAAGCTGAGTAGGGGTGGAGTAGGAAACCATGGTCAAGGCAGGGTTCCAGCAGGTGGCCTGTTGAGGGGGCTGCAGTACTAGCTCAAAGAAACTGTCTCCATTTGAGGTTTCATGTGCACAGCCATCTATAGTTTTATTGCCTGGAGCAAAGGAATCTAACAAGCAGATCAAATACACAGGGTCTAAAACTAAGGCCAGAGTCATTGTAAGAGGTACTATAAGAAAGGCACTGTGCAAACCAGGAGGGAGTTTTTCCATTGAGAGGCAAACAGAAACTGACAGGAGGGGTCTGGTCATAACCAGAAGGGCATTAAGGCCTGGCCATGGGATCTCTTCCCACGGGATACTGGATGAGACATCAAGAGGGAGATGTGAACCGCCTTAGGGAAGACACCCTGTTGACTTCCATTACCCAGCTGGCCTGAGAGGAGAGCTGGCCTGCATAGATTGTTAGTATAGAATAGGTAGCGTCCCTAAAAGCAAACCTACAGCTCTGCCTGGATTGTTACTGACCCTAGGCTGTCCTCCTGATGACGGTGGTTGCTTTGGAAGCTGGGCAGAGAGAAGGGCTTTTTCAGCTTGGGGCCCACAGGGTCTCCAGTTCTGACCCAGGAGTCCTTCAGCCCCTACGGCAGTTCCATTTCCAGTGGCCTGGTTCTTAGCGGAGCCGGCAGCTGCTTGCCCAATGCCCCAACTTCTCATCTCGAAAACAGGTGCCATTTGGGGGTGGACTATTCTTGTTGGGTCTCCTTGATGGCAGATCACCAGGTAAAGCAGCCATTAATTGGTCGGCCACCTGTCCCTCCCCACATTGCTCCTACTGCCTCACTCCTCTTTCTCCTGGTCTCTGTTAAAGTAGAACAGAGAGGAAGCCTTTAGGAATGGCAGCCAAGAGGGCGCTCATCATGTTGGGACCATTTGACAGCACCTGAGTGCTAGCGTGGATGGCCATTTGAAGCAGCCAATGAGAGCACCAATGAAAAGCATGTAAATATGAAAAACATGGCACCAAGCTGACTGCTTGAAAGGTAGTTGTTTGAGTACCAGAGTTAGCAAAAATGAGAAGGTAGAATGTCACCTGCTGTGCCTTGGGTGACTCAAATGTTTTGTTGCTCTGTGTTGTTTACAAATGACCCTGACGGTGATTTCAACATTGATTTTGGAGTTAGAAAGGTAACATTTAAGCAGCAAGTCTATGAACACATAACATGCAAATAATGAAGATGGGCTGCACACGCATACATTAAAATCGTAGCAAATGCCATGAAGGAAGAGAACAGAGGGTTTTGACAGACAAGGAAGAGCACCTTCCTTAGGGGCTGCAGTCAGGGAGGCCAGCAGAGTGGTGGCATTTCAAGGCAAGGCCTGAATGGCAGCAAGGAAGCAGGGTGGAGAGAGAAGTTCTGTCAGCAGGAGGGGCAGCTTGTTGGGGTATCAGCGGCAGGAATGGGCTTGGTGCGCCGCTGTGGTGAGGTGGGGGGGGAGACAGCCAGGGGGGGACTGTGTGAGGGGAGGGTGGCCGGTAGGCAGGGCTTGAGCAGGCCAGGCCTGGGAAGAGGCTGGACTTGGATTCCATTTAAAGGGCAACGGGAAGCTAGTGGAGCATTTGAGTGGCAGAGGGAAACATCCAAGGTCGAGTGGAAGTTCTCTCTGGGCTCCACCTGTTTGCCAGAACACGTCTGGCTCCCCAGCTGGCAAATCTCAAAAATACATACGTGAAAATCTCAAATCCTCCTTTGGCTTGAAGGAGGGGTACAGGTAAGTGCTGAGTCAGGTGTCAAGACAGGGTGATACCCTAGTTTGCTTTGTGTATAGTGGGATTTTATTTTTAAATCAAGTCTACTGGGATTGTAATATCTCACACCAAGGGAGTAAGTTTATCATGTCACCGCTTCGGCTTCCAGAGCAGGAAAGAGGAGGGAGATATTTTTAGAAGGGAGACCTCTCGATGCCCCTAAACCACACAGGAGGCACTGCCCGGCCCCAGAGGACCGCTGGTCTGGCTATCAGCTTTCATCATGGAAGAGGCGTGGGCGCTCGGAGGGCCCTAGGGTTGCCAGGAATGCCTGACCAGAAACTGCTCTTGGGTGTGCCCCAGAGCTGCCTCCCTTTCACTTGACCCCAGGGCTACCACTTCCTGGCCTTGTGCAATCTTCTAAAAGCAGGAAGAAGCTGGGCTCTGTGTGAGGCCGCTTGAGTTTGATTTCCTGGCTGTGCCACGGGCTTTCAGACACGCTGGAGCCCTCCGCGCTTCGTGTCAGCACGTGCAGCTGACATCAGTCATCCTCACCCTGCCCACTGCCACCAACACCTGCTGGAAGAAGCAGCGTGAAGCCATCGATGTGGACTCGGTGGCAAGTTGTGATCTGTAACTGGGAACCGCCGGTGCGGCCATTTTCTTTCCTCCCGAAGGATGGAGTCGCTTGTTAAGCACGGAATGTCTGCGCAAACTCGTTGCTGTATTGGTGACTAAGGAAGCCCCTCATGCTGCCTCATCACTTTTTCTTCCTCTTCTCTGGGTCTTATCAACACTCCCTCTGTAAGGCGTGCTGGGGAGTCACTATGAGTCAAAAGGAAGAATGACAAACAAGTGATGTTTCTGGTCCAGAGTTTGGAGGGCAAGTTCAGTCTAAAAGTTAGTGAGCCCGGCCATCATGGAAGGTGTAGACTCCTAGCTGTAATGCACTTGATGTTCTGGTCTGAAAACTACCTACCTGCACCAGAGACCTGCCCTTGTTCCTCAGTTTACCTCAACACATAGCCTCTGGGTCAGTGGAGGGGTGTAGGGTCCCTCCTGCCAGGGGCTGTGGGCTTTGGATCTGGTCTGGCACTGTCCCCCTGAGACCATGAGTGACTCATTTTACCTCCCAGGGCCTCCTTGGATGCAAAGCACACATGTTGACAGCCTCGGCAGCCTGCAAAGTGGCTATCTCCACCTCCATGGAGCAGGCATCTTATTGCATTCCTCTGAGCTCAAAGACTCCAGAGCCAGATCCTAAGAAACACTGACTCGACGAGAGCTCAAAGTCATGAAAACCAAGGAGCCAACCCGTGTCCTGAACTCACCTCTTTCTGGGAGGGCCTGGGGAGTTCCCCCAACTGGCCCTGAATCATTCCTCCTTCACTTCCTTTCCCTCCCTTCCCCGGAGGGCTCCGCCTGCTGACCCACAGGGCCTCATTTGCACAGGCATGGGCGATCAGCCCCTCTCGGGCTGAACTGCACGTAGGAAGAGAGCCCACTCTCTCCAAGCCGACCAAACCTCTTGGCTGCAATTGTCTAAAGGGGGCTTCAGTCCCGCCGGCTCTACTGGCATCAGAAACTGGGTGACGCTCCCTCTGGAGAGTGCTGGCTCCTAGAACGTGGACACGAGGAAGAGCTCCTCTCGGAGGCTTCCATGGGCAGAGAGAGAGAGGCCGGAGGCACAGCCCCATGGAAGGCGATGAGCATCGTGATGGGACAAATACGCGGCACCAAGAGAAGATGGACGCGATGTTCAGCTGCTATAGACATGCCCGGGTCGGTCATCTCTACGAAGTGTGTTTGTACAGGAGGTCTCCTTTGTTCCTCACCAGCACCCAGTGAACCAGGCAAGGCGTAGGGACCTCCCTCCCTTGGTAGATGGGGAGGCCCTCGTGTCCCCAGGTCCCAGGCAGACACACAGCGGTTACCAGCAGTGAGAATGGCAGGCATCGCTTGCTCGGTGCTGGGCCTGGGCCAAGCACTTAAACACTATCTCTGCAAATGTTCACAACTCTTCGACATGGGCCTTATTGCTTTTTAATTTTTTAAAGCAATCTGTGCAAGTTTTTTCATCTGAGAGGTTGAGAGGAGGGAGAGATCTCCGTCATTGGTTCACTCCCCGAATCCAGGAACACCCCCCAGATCTGCCATGTGGGTGACAGGAAGCCAGGTGGTTGAGCCACAGCCTGCCGCCTCCATGGTCTGCATTAGTAGGAAGCTGGCATTGGGTGCTGGAACTGGGACTTGAACTCAGGCACTCCAGTACAGAACGTGGGCGTCTTAACTGCTAGGCTAGAAACCTGCTGCTGCTTTTCTTTGTAATTCTGGTAAAATCCATGGAACATAAAAGTTGTCGTTGCAATCATTTTCAGATGTCCACGACTTTAAACATGTTCGCACTGTCGAGCCATCGTCACAACCGCCACAGAGCACTTCTCATCTCTCCAAGCTGAAATCCACACTCACTGAACCCCACCCCTTCCCCCACAGCTCCTGGCGAGAGCACCCTGCTTCGCATACCCGAGAAGTAGACACCTCTTGTTAGAGGAATCATATCGCATTTTTTGTCTTTTTGTGACTGGCTTATTTCACTTCGTGTAGTACCCCCACGTTTCATCCACGTTGTAGTTTGTAGCCACATCTTCTTTTTGAAGGCTGAATAATATTCCATTGTATTGCTATACCGCATTTTGTTTATCCATTTACCAACTTGGGCTACCTCCACCCTTTGTGGATAAGGCTGTCAGAAACATGAGTGTATAATACCTTTCTGAGATGATAGGTATTTTTCTTTCTTTCTTTTTTTTTTTTATAGAAAGAGAAGCTGAGCAATTTCTCCTACTTCATCAAGTAGTAAGTTGGAGATCCAGCTTGGGTGACTCCAAAGACAGAGTTTCTAACCACTGAACCATCCCACCTCTAAAAATTGCAGGTTTTTATTATTAAAAACTATCTGAGTTCAAAGCCTAGCTCTGCCACCAACAGATTGGCATCAGACAAGTCACTTCACTCTCTGAGCTGTGGGCTATTATCAGAGCTAAGTGAAGTAGTGTGCTTAATTATAGTGCCTGGCCCCTAACAGGTGCTGAGAAAATACTAGCTTGTGTCATCGTGATAAATGGTAGCAGTATGGTGAAGAGCTGACCCAAGAACCGAGGCCCCTGCTTCTTTAACTCGACTCTGCCGGGCCGCCTGGCCAGCTGCTGCTTCTTGGCAGCTGGATTGTGAGGGATGTTCGTGCCACCTTTCTTGTCTTAGTGCCTGGGACCAGCCAAGTCCACCACCTGGACCCCCTGTCCTCATTTCAGCAACCCAGGGCTCAGGCTGTCGCAGGTCTTAAGTGAAGAGAAAAGAACGCTGTCCAGGGGGTCTCGAGGAATACGCCTGGCCCCATGCAGCTGCCAAACTGGCTCCTTGGCCTCTCCTCTTGGCCTTAGGTTTCTCAACTGCAGAGCAAGGATTTTGTAGGTGACTGCCAGGATCTGTGTGTTCTGGAAGCTTCTAAGCTGTGACCTCCATGTAGTGCTGTGAAGGGCTGGAGCTGTACAGTCTGGGGTCAAGCCCTGAGGCTGCTGTGTGCTCATCGTGTGACCTTGGCCCAAGGGCTCCTCTCTCTCTCAGGCTTTTATTTTTCTCGTTACTAAAAATAGAAGGCAATAAACAGAGCGTGTGCTGTGGGGCTGCTGGGAGGATTAAGTGAGATAATGTGCCTGGCATAATTAAGTGTTTAGCAAACGCTGGCTCTTAGTGTTCTTGTGCTTTGCAGTGTGGATTCCCTGGGAACTTGACTTCGAGAGACACCAGGAGAGGGAGAAGGGGTGCAGAGGGGACAAATGTGGTTCGCCGTGGAAGAACCTGGGGTTTCCCTCCTGGCAATAGGAAGGCTAACAACCCGACTCAAAGGGGTGTGGTGGGGATCTGGCAAGGTCAGGACTGTAATGTGCCCAGCACAGTGCCTGACAAAAAGTAGGAGGGAGGGCCAGTAAGTGTTAATGGGCCTTAGTGGCAGTTTTTCCTATTTCAAACTTTTAGAAGTCAGTTTCTTCTTTGACACTATCAGTGGGAGTATAAGTGATACAATGCTTTTTTTTTTCTAATAACAAAAAATATTTGAAATGCAGAAAAAGGGGTTGGGGATCTTCCATCCACTAATTCACTCCCCAAATGCCTGCAAGAGCTAGGGCTGGGGGCCATGCCAAAGCCAAGAACAAGGGTCGCATCTTAGGTGTCTCACGTGGGTGGCAGGGACCCAAGTAGTTGAGCCATCACCCCTTGCTGCCTGCCACGGTGTGCATTCTAGCAGGAAGTGAGACTAAGAGGCAGAGCCAGGACTCAGACCCGGGCGCTTCCATATGGGATGGGAGCATCCTGAACCCTGCACCCTACACCCGCCCCATTGTGTAGTCCTTAAGACAAGCAATTGACAGTATCCCTCAAAACAATTATCCGTCTGCCCTCAGAGCCAGAAACCCCACTTCAGTTACAGATCCAGTTCATCTTCCCACGTCCTTCCATTTATTCAACCAACAGCACATCCGAAATAGGTGAAGAACAAATGGCATCTCTGCTGAACACAGGCATTTTCCCCTTGTTATGATTCCCTAGGCAGTATGATATAACCATTGTTCACACAGCACTGACATTGTATTCGGTATCATAAGGCATCTAGCGATGATTAAAAGTATACAGGAGAACGTGCCCAGGTTACATGGAAACACTGCTCCGTTATACACAAGGGGCTTGAGCATCCAAGAATTCTGGTATCTGTGAGGATCCTGGAGCCAGCACCCCACAGATACCAAGGGGTAACTGCATATAGTTGGGAAACCATGTATGTGTCCAAGGTTATCCGTGGCAGCATTGGTTATAAATGCCACCAGTTAAGGACTGGTTAAATAACTTAGAGATTTGGAAGCTATGCAGTTATGAAAAAAAATGAGAGCTCGGTGTAGAGACTGCCCAATCCCAGACCTGGCAGATTGGCAAGTCTCTCATTTCAGACCCAAGGCTTCTGCTGCACGTGTGCCCCACCAGCTCATTGGTCGGGCCAGGAAGCATCCCAGCCCGACCCCTCTCTTCATCGTGGAGCAGGAGGTCCTGGAGCAGCACTGGATGTCACGTGCCTGGCATTGTTCAACCCAGATGTCAGCTGGGACAGGAAGAATAACCTGGAGCCCTGGAATCCACTAGGGCCCATGGAGCCACACGAGTGCTGCTCGGTGACTGTGAATTAGAGCAGACTGAAGAAAGACGGTCCAGCCTTCTGAACGAAGTGCTTTGCTACAACGCTGCTTAGAAGGACGGTCTCCCAGAAGCTGTTCACACAATTTCCCACTTAGCCAGGAAGCATCTTGCCGCTAAAGGCAAGCAGCCCTGTTGCTTTATTGGAGTATATCACACTGATTTTAAAAAAATATGCAAAAACCAAAAAGAAGAAAAAAATGAGAAAGTGCTTCATAGTCTGACATGCAAAGAACCTCAAGATGCTTTGTCCATTGAGAAAATTTGGGAGCAGAATGCTGTGTATCGCCAAGCCAATGTATTCCCTGTATAAATAGGAGTGTGTGTGTGTGTGTGTGTAAGGAGGGGAGGTGTAATAACATTCTAGTAACCGGTAAATATGCTTATAAAAGTACACTTGAAAACGTTCATGAAAAATGGAATTCAAAGGTGAGTTTATTTTGATGCGGAAGATTTTTAAAATCCATGCATGGTTGTTTCATAATACGCGTTGTCCATGAACTTTTTGGGGAGCCTCCCCCACCAGATACAGGTGGAGCTAGTCCAGGGGCAGAGACTTTGCGCTTTTTCTTTGTATCATTGTGTTTTGTAACCTTGAGAACGTCTTACCTATTTTGTCTTCCTTCCTTCCTTTCCTAGTGGGTGAAAAGCAAGGCAGGCAGGCAGGCAGGAAGAGAGGCCGGGAGGGAGGGGTCCGTCTCTAGCTGTGCTCTGGGCGGAGGAGTAAGAGGGATGGTTGCATGCCAAGCAGAGCAAGCCTGTCAGCGGGGGAGGGGACAGCTGGGTCAAGCATCTCTGCACTGGGATCCAGATGACCTTGAGTGTTGCCTGTGGTGCTGACATGAGGCTAGTGGCAGCGCTATCCGGCGGCTCTGTTTGACAAGGCTGTGGCAGTGAGTGTGGGCTCCACCCCTGTTTTTAGCAGCTATCCCCTCTCAGACACCTCCCTGCTCCAGAGGGGAGGACACGGTGTAGCCTGTTGCCACTTGCTGTCACCTGATTTCTTAGATTAATTGATGGGGCAAAGGTGGTCCTGTCTCTCCCCCAGGCCAGCACCCCTCTTCCTTTCTGAACAAATAGCTTGGGGAACTGTCACCCTCAACCCAGAATTTCAATAATTTCCTGTCTTACTGATATGAGTTTAGAGGTTATACAGTTGTATGTCTGCATGTAGATTCTGATCATTTTCCCAACTTTTGACTATGAAGAAATCTGTTTGCCAGGACTTTGACAAATATTACTGTTATATTAATGATGCATATGTCAGTGTATATAAAGCTCATAAAGAAAATAAGCATAGCAGCAATCTACAGTTGCTTCCACTTTTATCCCATTAAGCCTCTAACACCCCTCTAAGGTGGGTGTTCATTCAACAAACATTTGCTGAGCTCCCAGCATGCCCAGCACTCTTGGGTAGGTCCTGGAGTTTCAGAGAGAAAACGACACGGCCGTGGTATACGAAGGCCACTGTAGTCGCAGACAGCAACACACACCAGTGCCATGACGATCGAGATCGAGAGTGAGGTGGGGGCATGGGGAGGGGGCACCTGGCCAGGCCGAGTGGTGGCAAAGGCTCAGAAAAGCCTGCTGGGGCAAATGTGGCCTCAGCTGAGCTCTGACTGTGAGGAGGGCGTCACAGGCCAGGTCAGAGGGTGAGGGGAGAGGGGCCAGCCAGAGGAGTGTTCCATGCCTGCCGAGGAGGGGGCTGGGAAAGACAGAGAGCGGGGAGGAAATGACAGGTGGGGTTGTACGGAGGCTCAGAGGGTGCAGGTGAGGGGGGAAGAGAAGCCGACCTTACAGTTGAGACTGAGGCTCTCCGAGGTGACCGTGAGCACTCCTCAGTACCCGGGTTGCCCGTCCCTCGCCCGCCTGCCCTTTTTGAGCTGAAGGGAAACCAGTCAGGGGGCCAGCAAAATGGGGACAATGGCATGGTGACATAAGTCTAGAACCTGAGTGCCCCTGGGCCCAGATGGGAGGCCTTGGAGTCAGCCAGCCCGAAGGCACCACGGGGGTTCCCAGCCCCTCTTGCTCCTGTGAGCTACAGCCAGACCAATAGGAAACAGGCAGGCAGCTAGTTTGGGATCGCTGAGCTGGGAGTCACAAGCCACCCCTCCCCTATCCACTCCACTCCAGGTGTAATTCTGTTCTCCTACTTGTCATTCAAAACGCTGCCTTTCCCAGGATTCATCTGCTCCGTCCAGGACCTGGGCAGAAAGACACCAAGAAGAAATGCATATTGAGCTCCCTGTAGAGTTTTATGGGGGGGGGAGGGCATAGAACTCCCAGGTGGCTTCATGCCTGTGGAGGCACCCCTCCCTCCACCACCGCCCCAGCCCAGCAACCGGGGGAGGGGAGACCACACTGCAGGAGGCGCCGGGGTGTGCTCTCTGCTTCCCTTCCCCCACCCCCTTCTTCAGGACCCACCACCACTCATGACAGGTATTTGTGGGACAACCCAAGCTCCTGTGTGTGTGTTCACTCTCTCTCCTTGGCTTTTTTTTTTTTTTTTTTTTTTTTTTGGCAGGTTGAGTTATAGACAGAGAGAAAGGTCTTCCTTCTGTTGGTTCACTCCCCAAATGACTGCTTCAGCCAGCGCTGCGCCGATATGAAGCCAGGAGCCAGGTGCTTCTCCTGGTCTCCCATGCAGGTGCAGGGCCCAAGCACTTGGGCCATCCTCCACTGCCCTCCTGGGCCACAGCAGAGAGCTGGACTGGAAGAAGAGCAGCTGGGCCTAGAACCCGGCGCCCATATGGGATGCCAGTGCTGCAGGCGGGGGATTAACCAAGTGAGCCATGGCACTGGCCCCTCTCCTTTGCTTTTTAAATAAATTTGGGCAATTGTCTTTTTTAAAATTAATTAATTAATTTGAGCAGAGTTAGAGAGAGGGAGAGACAGGTCTTCCATGTGCTGGTTCACTCCCTAGATGGTTGAAATGGCCAGAGCTGGACTGATCAAAGCCAGGAGCCAGGAGCTTCTCCCGGGTCTCCCACACGGGTACAGGGGCCCAAGCACTGGGGCCATCCTCCACTGCTTTCCCTGGCCATTAGCATGGAGCTGAATCAGAAGTGGAGCAGCTGGGGCTCAAACTGGAGTCCATATAGGATCCGGTGCCGCAGGTGGAGACTTAGCCCACTATGCCACAGTGCCGGTCCCTGCTCTCGCACCTTTTAAATAAAACTGTATCACTTTGCACACCTTATATGAGCTGTGCCTGTGCATAGAATGTTTCTCTAGATGCAAGGCAAGTGCCTGGAAAAAAAAAATCATTAATCCACTCCCCACTTCACAACAGTGGGAGAGAGTCGCCTCAGGGCCTGCTGTGCCCAGCTCCACCTTACTCAGGCCTCAGCAAACTTGTGGGCCCCAGATCTGTTCTTCTGCACAGGGCCTTGATGTCTGGACTTGGCGCGCTTCCCTGGGGATGGTCTGTCTGGTTTTTTCGTCCCAGACGCGGCCAGGCTGATCCCTTACGTTGCTGGCTCAGCATCACCCACAAGCCCGAACAGGGCCCTGCAAACCGCCTCTGACTTCACAAGCCATGGTCCCACGCCCTGGGAGGCGGGCCGTGTCTAGGCTTGCTCGAGTTTAGGAACAGTAAAGTGTGGCCTGAGCCTGCTCAGCCTCCACCTGGCTTGGAGATCGGGTTCCGGCCGGAAGCAGGACCCCAGGAATCTGTAGAGGGGAAGCCCTGTGGTACCTCTAGCCAGCGAGAGAGGGGATGGAGTGGAAATGAACTTCTGCTCCCTGGGCGAATGAGGAACAGGGTCCAGGGAGGCAGGGTGGTGGTGAAGAGGTGACGAGGTGGCCTGTGTTGGGGTCCCAAAGGAGACTTTGGGCATAGGATTCTCGAGAAGTGACACACTGGGGATATGTCTCCGGGAGAGATGAGGACTGGGTTGGGAGAAATGGGACAGGGAAGAGGAGGAAGCTAAACAAGGGAGCCAGCTGACCTTGAACCACATGGAGTTCTCTTGCCATGGGCTGAGTGATATCTGTAAATTCCAGCCTCAGGCTGGCCCTGTAGCGGGTCTGGGGTGGGGGTTCCGGCCTTGGAGTCTGCCCTATCAGGAGAGGCGGGGCTGTTACACTCCCACCACTCAGGCATCCGCTAAGGGCTCTCTGTGGGCTCAGCAGCTCCAATCTCCCCTGGGCAGGCCCAGGAACAGTGCCTCCTACGTGCATGGGCTATTGGGAAATAGGGGCTCAGAAATAGCATAAGAGAGCCAAGGGGACTGGGGACAGGCGTCATCAGAAGCAAGGACATTTGCGTCCCACTAAGTTCCTACCTCTGCAACCAAGGGCAGCTGATTTAATCTCGCTGACAAATTCTCATTGCAGAGCGGGGACACTCCCTTCCACTGCCTGGTGGTGCAGGGTAAACAAGACGATCTGAACAACATGTTTAGCATAGGGCCTGGCCTGCGTTAAGAATCTTGGGGACATCTAACCCTTGGATTTGACCTTGAGAATTTGGATCCAGGTGAAGCCGAGCTTAGAGACCTCTGGCCCTGTTCTTGGTGTTACTCTCTTCCTTCCTCTCACTCCTCACCCTCAAGGCCTCCCACTCCAGATCAGCCACCACCCACTGGCTTTCTCCCCTCGTGTTTCCGCCCCTGAAGCATCACAGGGCAGGGCCCCTTAAGAGCCCAGGCTCAGGAGCTAGTGCTTCAAGTTCAGGCATGTGGCCTTGGCCTCCACCTCTCTACCTGCCTACAGGGTAATGGTTGCTCTACTTAGCACCGTTGTAAGGGGACAACAGATTAACTCACGGTAAGTGTTTAGGACAGGGTGCTCAGAGGGTAGAAAGCATCCCCAGGGCTCACATGCCTCCCGCCCCCTATTGATTGCCTCCATCCTTAGGTTTATAAACTTCTGATCAGCTCCTGCTGTCCCCCACCCCCACCCCCGCCGCCCCGGCACTGGTTGGGTTCCCAGCCTGCCCTCCTGTCAGTTCCTGAAGCTCCAGGGTCACTCACTTCCTGTTGGAGCCCCACATGGTCAGTGTAAGAACTGTGCACGTTGCTTTCCAGTTTCCCATGCAGCCCAGGCCTGATTTCATCTCTGCTTCTTTTTTAAAAGGAGGAGAGGAACAGACGTGTAGTGTGGGGCAGTGGTTAACACGCTGCTCAGGATGACCGCGTACCGGATGGCAGGACCTGCCATCCAGTTCTGGCTCTGTGTGGCTTCTCTTTTCCTGCTAACGCACGCTTTGGGAGGCAACAGGTGATGGCTCCAGTAGTTTGGTCCCTGTCACCCACGTGGGAGACGTGGATTGAGTTCTGTGTTCCTAGCTTCGGTTGCTGGCATTTGGGGAGGGAGGGTGAACCAGCGATGGGAAGACTAGCTCGGTCACTCCCTGTCTGTCTCTCTGCCTTTCAACTAGAAATAAATAAAAAGGTAAAATAAATAAATAAATAAATAAAGTGAGAAGCTTTAGTCCCAGAGAGATGAAGCCGCTTGTGGAGTTCACCCAGCTCCCAAGCAAGGAGCCTACTAAACACTGATTTTAGTGTTACTAAGCTCTGATTTTAGTGTCCTGCACCAGTGACCCGTCTCCTTTGTGCCTACCATGGCACCTAAACATAGGCCTCGTGACAGGCCCTCACCCCATGGTATTTGCCTATTGATCTCCCTTGCAGGGGATTTGAACCCCTGTATGACAGGGTCTCTGCGCCTTCCTTCTCTTTCCCCAGACCTGGCATAGCATCCTTGTAGGTGCTGAAGATAAGTTGGTTAAATGGATGAATGAGTGAGTGAGTTACCCTTGGCCATCATCCAGGAGTGGGAGTTGTGGTAGGAGTGTGTCTTGTAATTTCACAAGATAACGCCAGACTGTTTTTCTCCGTGGTTTTATCTATTCTGCCTCCCACCAGCAACGTGCCAGGAAGCTGTGGGTCCCCAGCCTCCAGCACTTGGCCCGGTTGGCACGTTACAGGAGACTGGGCATTTAAGTGGCACCCACGCCCTCTGGCCCTTCTGAGTGGGTGTGTGGGACCACCACGGCTTCCGAAGCTATGGAAGATGTCACCTTAGCACCCCCTAACCACATCGCCACCTTCCGTGCCCTCTCTCCTGCTTTGCCCCTCACCCCACCTGCTGAAGCAGCTCTCAATGGCCCCCTGCTTTTCCCAGCAGTGACTTCGGTATCTGCTGTTCCATTGAGGATGCAGCCTGTGCTCAGCCCCTGGGCTGAGCATTGCACACCTGTCATCCTCACGTTTAATTCTTTCAACCACCCTGTTCTCCTACAGGGGAGGAAATGGGGGCTTGGAGAGGCTGGGTTTCTGCTCAAAGGTACCCAGGGTGGGGCGTGGCAGGGCGGGGCTCTCAAGCTGGGTGGTCGGACCCAGAGCCTGCCTCTCAATGGCAGCATTTGCTATGGACAAGCCCTGCCCTCTTCCCCTCTGCAGCTGGGGCGTTAGCTGCAGGAGGTCACTGTTTCCTCCATCGCTCAGCTTTCTGGACTCCGATCAGGGGTCTTGTTCTCCAAGAAGCCCCCTCAGCCCTTCTGAGGTTGGATTAGCCGACATTCTCCTGGCATCCCTTGTCTCCACTCTCACCACACTCCCCCCTCCCCCAATTGCCACAGCCCCCCTTCTCCTTTCTCTCCTCTGTGAGCCCAGAGCCCCCGGAGGACTTGCAAGCCAATCGGAGCGCATTTCTTCAGGGCTGGCTGAAGGCTGGTGCGGGCACGCTAGGGAGAGCCAGGCAAAAGATGTAGGGGGAGTCTCACCTGCTGTCTTCGGCATACAAAGAGCTGTCACAGGAAGGAGGAGCAGCCTTACCCAGTGACCTTAGCCAGTAGGACCAGGACCCCTGAGCTGTGCAGAGAAACTTTCATGGGTACGTTGTCTGGAGAATTTAAAACACGATGATAGCATTCACACACACACACAAAGCTGATGTTCTTTTATTAGCGCTGCACTTTGGCAATTCTAAACAACTTCAGTGATAAAATATTCGCTCTTGCTGGGACAGACAGCTCCCACTGTCTTTCCCCAGCTTGATAGAACACGGCCAGTGGGAAGAAATTACAGGGAGTAAAGTTTCAATTTTGGTAAAGAAAAAAAATCTTTCCAACAGGCAATAATGGAAAGTATTATCTTGGGGCTGATGAATTATCCATCAGTGGAGGACTCAAATAGAAGCTGGAAAACCACTCTGTCGGGACACGCTCCAGTGCATTGCTGAATTCCAGGGGGGTTACCTTAAATGACCTTGATGACACAAGCTGATTCCAGGAGTCTCTGCAAAGCGTGACACGTGAAGGCTTCAGACAACCTTGTGCATGTTGGAAAAGGGCCACTGAGTGAAAAGAGGGTGTTGTTGTGTTCCCCTTGGTGTGTAACAGAGGACAGAAGTGGTCCAGGCTCAACGGCTTGAGCACTAATGCCCTCAGGAGTGTTGGAAATCACACCCCATCGAGGGTCTGGAAGTAGGAGTGGAGGCCGTGGTCGCTGATGGTCAGAAATACGGCAGGCTGGCAGCCAGGGCACGGGCCCAGGGAGGCAGAATTCCAGAATCTAGAAGGTCGTGGAGGAGGAGACCCGAGTACTGGCAATGAGACACCAAAATGACCTACGATAGCCTGCTGCGCACATCTGGGTGGCTCCCACCTCACTGTGCCAGATAAAGCTGAAATGGGGCTGAGTGTTTGGCCTAGAAGTTAAGATGTCAGGATGCTCCTGGCCTACCTTCGATACCCAACTCTGGCTCCTGACTCCAGCTTCCTGCCAATGCAGACCCTGAGAGACAGCGGTGATGGTTCAAGTAATTGGATGCATGGCACCCAGGTGGGAGGCCTGGATAGCTTTCCTGGCTTTGGCCTGGTCCAGTCCTGGTCTCTCTAGGCATTTGGAGCATGAACCAGTAGGTAGGAGTTTGCCCTCTGTCTGTCTCAAATAAATATTTAAAGAGGACGTGAGTTAAGCATGTACTGCATAGTTTTTACAACAACACCTAGCATAGTGTAGGTGCCACACAAATGTTAGCTATTGTTATCTTTCCTTAAAGCTGCTACTGCAGTGAGCTCGAAATCTCTTTTTATTCCATAGTGCTTCACGCTTTCTCTCTTAGAGGCCAGATTAACGTTATTTTCCATCTAGATCCTTAATAGTTACCAAGTGGTTTCTCAGAGATGAACAGGTTTGACTTTCTACCCCAAATGATACTTCAAAATTGTTACGATGTTTATATTATACATCATTTATTTGTTCATTCATTTTTTAAAGATTTATTTGAGAGGCAGAGTTACAGAGACAGGGAGGTCTTCCATCCACTGGTTCACTCCCCAAATGGCCACAATGGCCAGAGCTGGGCCTATCCAAAGACAGGAGCCAGGAGCTTCTTCCAAGTCTCCCATGTGGGTGCAGGGGCCTAAGCACTTGGACCATCCTCCACTGCTTTCCCAGGCCATTAGCAGGGAGTTGAACTAGAAGTGGAGCAGCCAGGACTTGAACCAGTGCCCATATGGGATGCTGGTGCTGTAGGCCGAGGCTTAACCTACTATGCCACAGTGCCAGCCTTTTGTTCATTCATTTCTTTATTCTTTCAAATACTTCCTGAGTACCCACTTGGTTCTAGAAATTGTTTGAATTGCAAGAGATTGAATGGTCAGTAAAAATAGACCAGATCTCAGGCCGGCACCGTGGCTCAATAGGCTAATCCTCCGCCTTGCGGCGCCGGCATACCGGGTTCTAGTCCCAGTCGGGGCGCCGGATTCTGTCCCGGTTGCCCCTCTTCCAGGCCAGCTCTCTGCTGTGGCCCGGGAGTGCAGTGGAGGATGGCCCAAGCGCTTGGGTCCTGCACCCGCAAGGGAGACCAGGAGAAGCACCTGGCTCCTGGCTTCAGATCAGCACGGTGTGCCGGCTGCAGTGTGCTGGCTGTGGCGACCATTGGAGGGTGAACCAACGGCAAAAGGAAGACCTTTCTCTCTGTCTCTCTCTCTCTGCCTGTTAAAAAAAAAAAAAAAGACCAGATCTCGTCTTCACAAAACTTACGGTCTGGTTGGAATGGGGCAGTGGGAGAGGGTATGGGACAGACACAAGTTAATAATCGTGAGAATGAGGATGAAGTGTTGTCAGCCTCTCAAGGAGGGCAGGCAGCCCTGTAAGGTTATATAATTGTCTGGGGTGTGGATTTCCTAAGCAAGTGATGCATGAATCAGGACCTAACATGCACTCGAGTTAACTTGGTCGACAGTGCATTGAATGGCCTGATATCTATTAATTATCATTTGTAATGTGTCAGGTACTCTGATGGGAAGGAACTTCATGTTCCTTATTTCATGTAAACATCTCTTTGAATTAGATGTTATTGTTCATTTAAAAAATTATTTATTTATTTGAAAGTTACAGAGAGAGAAAGGAAAGAGAGAAAGAGAGGGAGAGGGAGAGTTAGAGGGAGAGGGAGGCAGGGGAGGGAGAAAGAGAGAGAGAAATAGTCCATCTGCTGGTTCACTCCCCAAATGGCCATAACCCTGGGCTTGGCCAGGCTAAAGTCATGAGCCAGGAGCTTCTTCCGGGTCTTCCACATGGGTGCAAGGGCCCAGGAACTTGGGCCACGTTCCTTTGCTTTCCCAGACCATTAGCAGAGAGTTGGATCAGAAGTGGAACAGCCGGGACTTGAACCAGCAGCCATATGGGATGCCAATACTATAGGCCACGGCTTAACCTGCTGTGCCACAGCGCCAGTCCTTGGTCAGCTCATTTTACAGTTGACGAAACTGGGCCTCAGAGGGGTCCAGTGACTGATGCAGGTTCACATATTTTGTAAGCAGGGCCCACTCCCAGCTCAGTCTAACTTCAACACCTGGAATCTTTACCTTAAGGGCAAAACGATCCTATTCATCGTTGTATCTGAAATCCAGAAAAATGTCTTTGCATGTAGTAGATGTTCAAGAAACACCACTGCACAGACATGGGACTGAATAAAGTTGCACTGAGCGGGGAGGAAGGCCGAAGGGTGCCTAGACTGGGCCAGGGTAGAGGAGGTGACGTTTGAGGACTTCAAGTGGCAAGGCCTGCACCTGCTGATACATAGGCCTGCGTGGGGAGCTGCTTGAAAGAATACTCTCCTTTGATGGTTGGTGAGCTCTTTATCATTCCAAGTGTTCAAGCACAGATGTAGTGACCCCTTTGGCCAGCCCTGACAATGTAGTAGACTAAATTATCTTTCCAACCTGGGGCTGATGTAACACAAAGTTTCTTGTAAGCAATGCCCCAAAATGTATCAACTTCCAAAGCCTCTTCCCTAGGTGGATCCTAAATAGAAAGAGAGGAATGGAATGAGCTGGCAGCCACCGAAGAAGCCGTGCAGCATGGTAGATATTGGGGAAGATGGAGCCAGCCCCTGGCTATCACTGACGTCGCTGACCCAGGCGACCCAGGTGCAGGCAAAGGAGATGCCGTGAGCCCCCAGCACAGAGCCTGCTGTGTAGTGGCTAGTGGGTGGGAGCGCTTCTTTATCTGGGGCACCCAATTTTTTTAAAAGATTTATTTATTTTATTTGAAAATCAAGTTACACAGAGAGAGAAGGAGAGGCAGAGAGGGAGAGAGAGAGGTCTTCCATCTGCTGGTTCACTCCCCAGTTGGCCACAATAGCCAGAGCTGCGCTGATCCAAAGCCAGGAGCCAGAAGCCAGAAGCCAGGAGCCAGGAGCTAGGAGCTTCTTCTGGGTCTCCTACATGGGTGCAGGGACCCAAGGATTTGGGCCATCTTCTACTGCTTCCATCTGCTGGTTCACTCCCCAGTTGGCCACAGCAGCCGGAGCTGCACCGATCTGAAGCCAGGAGCCAGAAGCTAGGAACTTCCTTGGGGTCTTCCACATTGGTGCAGGGGTCCAAGGACTTGAGCCATCTTCCACTGCTTTCCCAGGCCATAGCAGGGGGCTGGATCAGAAATGGAGCAGCTGGGACTCAAATTGGTGCCCATATAGGATGTCGGCGCTTCAGGCCAGGGCGTTAACCCGCTGCGCCACAGTGCCGGCCCTCTGGTTTATCTTTTTTTTATATATATATAATTCTTTTTATTTAATAAATGTGAATTTATAAAGTGCAACTTTTGTATTGTTGTGCCTCCCCCCCCAACCTCCCTCCCTCCTACGGCCCTCCCCTCTCCCTCTCCCTCTCCCATCCCGCCCTTTATCAAGTTTCATTTTCAATTACCTTCATATACTGAAGATCAGCTTAGTATATACCAAGCAAGGATTTCAACAGGCTGCACTCACACAACCGCACAAGGTATAGGGTATTGTTTGACTAGCAGTGTTGTTTTTAAGTTTCATAGTAAAACACATTAAGGACAGAGATACTACGTGGGGAGCATGTACCCAGTGACTCCGTTGTTGATTTAATAATTGGCACTCTTATTTATGACGTCAGCAATCACCCGAGACTCTTGCTATGAGCTGTCTAGGCTATGGAAGCCCCTTGAGTTCACCGACTCTGAACTTGTTTAGTCAAGGCCGTGTCACAGTGGCGGTTCCTTCCTTCAGAGAAAGGCGCCTCTCTCCTTGATGGCCTGTTCCTTCTGCTGGGGTCTTGTTCACCAGGATCTTTCATTTAGATTGTTTTTTGCCACCGTGTCATGGCTTTCCATGCCTGTGAGACTCTCATGGGCCTTTTAGCCAGATCCGAATGCCCCAAGGGTTGACTCTGAGGCCGGAGTGCTGTTTTGGGCGTTTGCCATTCTATGGGTCTGCTGTGTCCTGCTTCCCCTCTGGTTTATCTTTTACAGCTTCTTACATCCAGTCAAATGAGTCTCCCCGTGCCCTCCAACTAGCCGTGCATTTTCCGTTTCGGGTGACTTTGCTCATGGTATCCTTCTGACTGAAATGCTCCTTATCGACTTTCCACCTGCAGTCATCCTCCCCACCCTTAAAAACTCATCTCTACTGTCTTTTTGTATAACTCCTGGTCTCAGCAGCCAGCCAAATGGGCGTACCCCTCCCTTCCAGTCTCACTTGTTGCGTTTGATTAACTGACTTTACACAGTACAGTTCTCATCCACTCACGTTTCCTTTTTTAAAAAAGATTTCAGTAGTGAAATACTCCATTAAGAATGGAGATATAAAGTAATGTTGAGACACAGAGAGATTCTTGTTACGTATTTTTAATTGGAAACAAAATTCATGAGAAGGAATCAAAAATAAATTTCTGAAGTGGCTGTTTAGCCTAGCAGTTAAGCACCAACTGGGACACCTGTATCCCGTATTCGAGTTCCTGGGTTCAGCACCTGGCTTTACCTCTGAGTCTAATTTACTTCTGCTAATGTCACCCTGGGAGGCAGCGGGTGATGGCACAAGAAGTTAGGTCTCTCCCACCCAGGTGAGAGGCTTGGATTGAGCGCCCAGCTTCTGGTTTCGGATGGCCCAAGTCTGCCTATTGTGGCATCTGGGGAGTGAATCAGCAGATGGAAGGGTTCACTCTCTCTTTCTCAGAAATAAAAATAGTAAGGAAATTTTATTTTATTTTTAAAAATGTATTTATCTACTTGAAAGGCAGAGTTACAGAGAGAGATGAAGAGGGAGATCTTCCATCACTGGTTCACTCTGCAAACGGCCACAATGAATGGGCTGAGCCAGGCTGAAGCCAGGAGCCTGGAACTCTGGGACTCCCCCATGGGTGGCAGGAACCATCTTCCTCTGCTTTCCCAGACACATTAGCAGGGACCCAGAAAAGAAGCAGAGCAGCCAGGACTTGAACCAGCACCCATATGGGACTCCGATGTTGCAGGTGGCGGCTTACCCTGCTGAGCCATGGTGCCGGCCCTGAGGTTATAGAGTTCAGTAAAAAGATAATTATGTTAACACTTACATATTCCACAAGACTTAACTGGATTTCTGTGGGTAGTGGGACTACTGATAGTTTGCCCTTTTCCCTCTTTTGAGGGGCTACATTTTCTAACATTTACAACGTGCGTGGGTTATTTAGGCAGTTTTCAAAGTATGTTTCCTAAGTGAGGAAAAGCAACCTTGCCTTGCCCTTCCTGTGATCGATCAGAACCTGAAAGTCTGTCTGTCCCAGGGGCCCGCTCCTCCTCTCACAGGGTGCCTGGGCCTGGGTAAACCTGTTTTCCACCTGCTCTGAGGGCTGTGGCTCCTGCGTGTGCCAGGCCTTACAGCCCTGCAATATTTACAATCACAGAATGGCCGTTTACAAGTTTACACGGCCTTAAGGCAGTGGAGAAGTTCCTAAGGAATCCACTGTGCCCTCTCAGGAGAGCTGCAGGCCGAGTCATGAGAGCAGAGCCTTGCAGAGGGATTCACCATGGCCGTGGTGGTGGGAAGGGCCGTGGAAACACTTACACGTGGTCTTCTCGTCCAGCCTGTGCCCTCTTTGTGGACGAATGTTTCACAGCATCAGTTTCCTAGCAGAGGCAGGGGCATGTGCCCGCCCTGAGAGGGTGGAGAAGCTGGGGCTCCAGGAATCCTACAAGGCTCATTGAGGGGAACACAGCGAGACGCAAGGTGTGATTTAGGGTTGCGACTTGGTGCCTTGTACCAGTCTTCTCCTGTGGGGGCTGCCTATGACAGAACAAGTCCTCCTGCCCTCCTCCTCTTAACAGACTCATGTTAAAACCATTTTCCACGTTAAAACCATTTTAGAAACCCTCCAAGTGCTCTCTAAGGTTTACTCCTGTCCCAGCCCTTGCTCAGGGTGTGAGATCCATGGCGGGCCTACGACTGCCTTGACTCTGCACAATCCAGTGCAATCCAGCACACACAGGGCAGCTTGCATTGCACGGGTGGTGGTGTTAAGTCCTCCCCTGGCTGTTAACCTCGTCTCTGTTTCAGGCATCCTCCTCCATCCCGCCTCAGCCCACTGCTGTGTCTGATCCACCTGCTGTGTGCACACGATGCTGCAGCTCCCTGGGCTATGAGCTGGTCCCCATTTGCCATGTACACTTGATAACTTTGAGCCATGGTCCCACAGCTGGAATGCCTTCCTGCACCTTTTTCTGCCTGTTCACCCTACACTTGGGATTCCTATTTGGCCAGCCTTGGAGAGATGCTTCCAGAGATGGTATAGCTCAAACACCCCCTCCCAAATGCAGGCGGTTCTTATCCACCCAAGAGCTAATTATCTTGTTTTGAGGGTTATTCAGGTTCTGGCTTCTCCTTCCATTTCTACGACTTAAGAGAATCCTGTAGGCGGGTACAGAATGGCAAAAGTTCCTGCGGCATTGCAGCTCCGTCTCTCCCCGGCTCTGTGACTTTGGGGAAGTCAAGTGAGCTTCCTGAGTCTTGGCTTCTTTGGCCACAAAAATGGGATTACTAATCACGCTTGGTGACCTCCCTGGGGAGTGGGGAGAATTAAATGAGATATTACATGCAAAGCCACTGGCCTGGGACTTGGTTGGTAATAAAAGCTGCAACCATGTAACTGATTATCCCCCTGGCCTTGCCGGAAGGAAGCGGAAACATGTGATGTACGCCTCCTGTTACTCTGCGAGCAGCGGTGGAGACGACTGGTCAAGATGAGAGAGAAAACGGTGATGCGTTTTCTTTTCCCTTCTTAAACCCACAGACATGGGAAGAGATGTCCACAGCAGTGCCGTGTGCAGAAAGAACCAACTGCCTGAATTCAGCGGAGCCCACGTCTCCTCTTTCTACGCACTCTCGGTAAGTACCTGCCATAGGCCCTGCGCTGGGGGAAATGTGGAGTCACAGGGCTGCCCCCCTTGTCCCTGATCGCATGGAGCTCACAGGCCGGCATGGGGGACAGATGTGTGCAAGGAGTGCCTCACACTCAGAGTCCGTTCTGGTGATTTGCTTTTCCATCAGAGAGCTAATGAGGACGCAGAGGAGCCGCCGGACCAAGGGCGAGCTCTGTGAGCGGGGCGAGGTCTAAGCGTGGGCCTTTCAGAAGGGTATCAGTCAGAGGTCTTGGTGGTCAGCAGCAGAAAGCTCTCCTGGCTAGCTCGAACCAAAAAGGGGGATGGTAAGGGACAGCAATCAGGGGCTCGCAGAATTGCCAGGAAGCCGAAGTGATTGGATCTGGAAAATGGGCAGATCCCAGGGTGTCATGGGAGATGAATCTGAGCGCCAGCAGAGGCCGACAGAGAGAAGGGATCGATGCGTCCTCATTGCTGTTGGAATGTCCTCGTAGCATTCCCTAAACATCGAGGTCGCGCGACACTGCACATGTCAGCTGGAGCCAAGACACATGATCGGACTCTGGCTGAGCCAGGGTGGTGAGTAGGCAGACCTAATATCTCTGACGTCTTTTCTGAACCTGGTGTTGGACACTTTCCTTAGTTCCTCCAGGCTGCTGTAGCAAGACGCCATAAGCTGCCATGTTTGAAGGCCATAATTTATTGCTCACAGTTCTGGAGCTGGGCAGTCCAGGATCCAGGCGGGGGTAGAACTGGTATCCAGTGAGGGCCCACTTTCTGGTTCAAAGGTTACTGTCTACTCACTGTGTCCTAGGGCAGGAGCCTCAGGCCTCTGTATAAGGACACCCATCCTGCTCCCTAGAGCTCTGCCCCCGTGACCTAATCATTTCCCAGAGGCCCCTTCCCCTCAGCGCACTGAGGTTTCAACCTGTGACTTTGGGGGTAGGGAGAGGCACAAACAGTCCGCCACTCCTTTCCACCCAGACCCAGGACAATGGCGACGTCCCCCAGGCTGGCTGAGCATTCTAACGGGAAGGAAGTGCTGCTGGGAACCAACCAGCGAAAGCAGACCGAGGTCCCTGACAGGGAAGTAGCTAGGGAGGAAAAGCGTGCTGTGGGCTGGTCGGAATCTGTGGAGGTGATGAGGAAGAGCTCGGGGCTGGGGAGAGAGTGGCAGACAGCTCGATGCGTCCCACAGCCATGCGACATGCGAGAGTTCTGCTTAAAGACCAAGATAGGTAGGTCAGACCCAGATCCCTCGGGGTCTTCTAAGAAGCGCCGCGGTAAGAAGTCACCCCTATTCTGTAGCCAAGCGCAGCCGTGGAAGTTGTTGAGAAAGCAAGTCGCTGTGCTCATGAGAAAATGGGCTTGGGGCTGTGCTTCTGGTCGGTTCTCTCCCGGTGCTTAGGTGGGCGCGGGCTGCACTGTCAGAGCTGCAGGGAAAGCCGGGGGGGAGGCGGGGAGCAGTGCCGTCAGTCGGGGGGCATTCCGCCGCCGTCCCTGGAAGACTGGATGCACAGCCCCAGTCTGGAAGCCCCCTGGGAGCCCTCCACAGCAGCTGGAGCTCAGAGCAGGCGTAGAGATCTGAGCTAATGAGATCAGCTTCACAGAGAAGAGAGGCTTTTAAATGGCTTCGTTTGCTACCCGATTAGCGGGAGCTGTTCCTTGGGATGAAATCTGGCGTAGGATTTCACCTGCCCAATACCACTTCAGTGTTTGCGTTTTTGAAGCTCATCCAGGGGTCCGGCACTGTGGCGTAGTGGGTAAAGCCGCAGCCTGCAGTGCCGGCCTCCCATATGGGCGCTGGTTCGAGTCCTGGCTGCTCCACTTCCGATCCAGCTCTCTGCTATGGCCTGGGAAAGCAGAAGATGGCCCAAGTCCTTGGGCCCCTGCACTTGTGTGGGAGACCTGGAAGAATCTCCTGGCTCCTGGCTGCAGATAGGCTCAGCTCTGGCCATTGTGGCCATTTGAGGAGTGAACCAGCAGATGGAAGGCCCCTCTCTCTCTCTGCCTCTGCCTTTCAAATTATAAATAAATGAATCTTAAAAAAAATAAGCTCATCCGCCTTTCAGATCCTAAGTCCATTAATTTTTAAAAAATATTTATTTATTTGAAATGTAGTTACAGAGAGAGGGAGAGAGGGAGGGAGGGAGGGAGGGAGGGAGGGAGAGAGAGAGAGAGAGAGAGAGAGAGAGAGAGAGATCTCCTGTCTTTCCATCAACTGGTTCATCCCTGAAATGGCTGCAATGACTGGGGCTGGGCCAAGTTGAAGCCAGGAGCCTGAACTCCATCTGGGTCTCCCATGTGGGTGCATGGGCTGAGCACTTGGGCCATCTTCCATTGTGTTCCCAGGTGTATTAGCAAGGAACTGGATTAGAAATGGAATAGTAGGGACTCAAAGCAGGACCACATGCTGATCCCTAAATCCATGAATTTTTAGAAAGGGTTTTCCCTGTATTCTGACTTCTGGGGAAGGAGGCGGGTGGCACTTACCACGTTTAGCCATCGTATGCCACCCCCCACCTCTGCCTCGGTGATTAGTTTAGGAATGGGCAGGCACCCAAGGTCATCCTGAAGGTCAGAGCTGCTGCTGTTTACTGGGGCTGTCAGGATAGGAACGTCCTGTTCCTGCAGGGGTCGCTGGTGGCTGGAGTTGGGTGGGGGGAGTAAGACTGTGGCTGCTGCTAGATACATGGAGCAACCACTGGGGAGACATTGCCGAATAGTGAAGCTGGCACAGAGGACTTGGAGCTGAGAGATGGAGAGAGACGCTGAGGCCCCGGGCCCAGCCACACCTGCTGGAGCTTTCCCAGGGGTCACTTCCTAGCTTCTAGAGCTTGTAAATATGTTCTCTCTCTCTCGTTCTCTCTCTCTCTCCTCTCTCTCCTCTCTCTCCTCTCTCTCATCTCTCTCATTCATGGTTTGTTTGCTCAGGCCGCTTTGAGTTGTTTCTGTCACCTGCAAATAAAAAAAACTGTCAATCATGAGAGTTCTCTCCCAGAGAAGCGGTGAGGACCATGGGCAGGAGGAAGCCTGAGGCAGCGGCAACAAAGGCAGGATCTGGTTCTGTGCAGCCCCTCGGCCCGACCCACTTAGATGCTTTGGACTGGGTCTCCTTTCCGGAGGAGGATGGGGAGGCCAGCCATTTTTTGCAGACTATGGAGAGAGCTTTCAATAGATTCTCTCGCCCTGACATCTTTCTTATTTTTCAATGAGTACAAGGAACTCCATTTTAACTTGGAGGGTAGACTGTAAGTAGTGGCAGGGCAGGCGTGTTGCCTAGCAGTTAAGATGCAGGTTTAGGGTGCCCACATCACACATTGGATAACCTGAATACAATGCTCAGCTCTGGCTTTTTTTTTTTTTTAAAGATCAATGTTTTATTTATTTGAAAGGCAGAGTTACAGGGAAGGAGGAGAGACAGACAGCGATATTTTCCATCCCCTAGTTCACTCCCCAAATGCCTCAATGGCCAGGGCTGAACCAGGAACCAGGAGCTTCTTCTGAGTCTCCCACGTGGGTGCAGGGGCCCAAGCACTTGGGCCATCTTCTGTTGCTTTCCTAGGTGTGTTAGCAGGGAGCTGGATCAGAGGTGAAGTAGCTGGGAATAGAACCGGTGCCCATATAGGGTGTCAGCGTCGCAGGTGGAGGCTTAACCTGCTGTGCTACAGCACCTGCCCTCAACTCTGGCTTCTGACTCCAGCTTCCTAAAATGCAGACCCTGGGAGGCAATGGGAGTGGCTCAAGCAGATGAGTCCCTGCCAGCTCCAGACCTCAGCCCAGTCCTGGTCATCACAAGCATTTGGGTGGTGAATGGGATCCCCTCCCTACCTCCCCCACCTTCACTTTTTTTTTTTTTTTAAGATTTATTTATTTATCTGAAAGTCAGAGTTACACAGAGAGAAGGAGAGGCACAAAGAGAGAGAGAGAGGTCTTCCATCCACTGGTTCACTTCCCAATTTCCCAGGCTGTAGCGGAGAGCTGGCTCAGAAGTGGAGTAGCTAGGACTCAAACTGGTACCCATATGAGATGCCAGGACTGCAGGTGGTGGCTTTACCTGCTATACCACAGTGCCAGCCCCTCCCTTCACTTTCCAAATAAATTTTTAAAAACTTAAATTAAAAATCATACTTTATTATACTAGATGCTTATTTTAAAAAAGAAATTATTTTATAGAAATGTACTTTGTACAAACATGTGGAATATGAAACTTTTGCCTGATAGCTATAAATATGGCCATATGCAAGTATATATAAATTCCATATAAATATAGAAGTATTAGCTAATATGTACATATAATTTAACATTCATTATTTTGTGTGGGCAAATTACTGTTCTGAGTGTGTTAACCAATTTAATTCTTTTTTCCCCCACAGATTTATTTTATTTATTTGAAAGGCAAAGTTGCAGAAAGGGTGGGGAGAGATAAAGAGAGATCTTCCATCTGCTGGTTTCATTCCCCAAATGGCCTCAATGGGCAGGGCTGGGCCAGGTTGAAGCCAGGAGCCAGGAGCTTCATCCAGGTCTCTCACATGGGTACAGGGGCCCAAGGACTTGGGCCGTCTTCTGCTGCTTTCCCAGGCACATTAGCAGGGAGCCGGATCAGAAGTAGAATAGCCAGGACCCGAACCAGCACCCATGTGGGATGCCAGCATTGTAGGGGGCGTCCTAACTCATTATGTCACAGCACTGGCCCCCAGTTTAATCCTTAACAATCTATGAGGACATATTGGGTTTACAGATCAGCAGAATGTGGTGCTTGGGACAGATGAAGAAACTGAGGCATGGTAAATTTCATAAACTTCAGGGGGAGCATGCCTGGGTTTAAAACCTAGGGCTCAGGGCTGGCGCTGTGGCATAGCAGGTAAAGCCACCGCCTGCAGTGCTAGAGTCCCATGTGGGTGCCAGTTCGAATCCTGGATGCTCCACTTCTGATCCAGCTCTCTGCTATGGCCTGGGAAAGCAGTATAGGATGGCCCAAGTCCTTTGGTGCTTATACCCACATGGGAGACCCAGAAGAAGCTCCTGGCTCCTGACTTCAGATCGGTACGGTTCCAGCCATTGTGGCCATCTGGGGAGTGAACCAGTGGATGGAAGACCTCTCTCTGTGTCTCTCCCTTTCTCTATAACTCTGCCTCTCAAATAAATAAATAAATCTTAAAAACAAAACCCAGGGCTCTATATTGGTGCAGGAAACCAAAGGAGCACAAGGGCACCCACTCCTCGCACTTCATTTCTTGTCCTGAACTTTTTTTTCCCCTCCAAGGGTGTGTGTGTGTGTGTGTGTTACAGAATGAACCCCAGGGATTTTGAACTTATCTATCCATAGCTGTGGGGGTGGGGGGTGTGATTCTCTCATTCACAAGCAGGTGTCAGGCTAGCCCTAAGAGGCCGGAGGAATTTTAGACATGTCTGGTGAGTCACCTGCTCCCAGGTGTCAGGAAGGTGACCTAATGAGTAAAGCAGCTGGGTGGGAACTGTGGCAAACTGGGGCACCCCTTCCTGTCTGAAGGAGGCACCCTAGCCCAGAGTTGTCAGCGGAACAAGGGTCCGGGGGGACAGACCTTTCCATTTTTTTTCCCCAACAGGACCCAGAAATCAAGATGAAATCTGTTTTAGACATTAGCGACTTTTGTTTTTAAAGATTCATATATTTTTTTAATTTTGCAAGGCAGAGAGAGAGAGAGAGAGAGAGAGAGAGGTTCCCTCTGCTGGTTTACTCCCCAAATGGCTGCAATGGCTGGGGCTGGGCCAGGCCAAAGCCAGGAGCCAGGGGCTTCGTCTGGGTCTCCCACACGTGTGCAGTGGCCCAAGAACTTGAGCCACCTTCTGCTGCTTTCCCAGGCACATTAGCAGGGAGCTGGATCGGAAGTGGAACAGCTGGGACTTGAACCGGCACCCATAGGGAACGTTGGCATTGCAGTGGTGGCTTTACCCATTATGCCATAATGCTGGCCGGCCCCGTGACTTTTGTTTTTAATAAGCTGAATAGAACACAGCTAGAGTTCATGGGTCACCATTTATGCAACATCTGATCTAAATGAAAATTAGCAGGGTGGGCTCTCAAATGCTATGAATTGAAGGAGTGTTGGAAAATGTCCTCATTCCTCTGTCTTCCCTAGCCTAGCCCATATTTCCATTATGTAAAAAAGTTTTTGGTAGAGACAAAGAGAGAGTGAGCAAGAGCAAGCGAGCCCCCATCTGAGGATTCACTCCCTGAATGCCTGCAATAGGCAGGATGCTAAAGTCAGGAGCTGGGAACTCCATCTGCATCTCCAACACAGGTGGCAGGAACCTTAGCACTTGAGCCATCACCTGCTGTCTCCCAGGGTCTGTCCGAGCAGGAAGTTGGAATCAGGAGCCAGAGACGGGGGTCAGGCCTGGGCACTTGGATGCAGGCATCTTAATTGGTGTCTTAGCCATTAGGCCAAGTGTGCGTGTTTTGGGAGGATGAATGATTCCGTAGAAAACGTTTGCTTAGAAAGCAGTTAGACAATGACAAATCTCTTGAAGCCCTGAACAACCCTATTCTCTGCATCTGTATGTTTTTCCCTTTACTAGGGACAATGGCTGGTAACAGGTGAGAGGACAGATTGCTACAGCCTTTTGAGGGGACGCAGAATGTTCTTTGTTTTGTTTGTTTGTTTGTTTGTTTGTTTGACAGGCAGAGTTAGACAGTGAGAGAGAGAGAGAGAAAGGTCTTCCTTTTTCCGTTGATTCACTCCCCAATGGCCGCTGCGGCCAGCGCACCGCGCTGATCCGAAGCCAGGAGCCAGGTGCTTCTCCTGGTCTCCCATGCGGCTGCAGGGCCCAAGCACTTGGGCCATCCTCCACTGCACTCCTGGGCCACAGCAGAGAGCTGGACAAGAAGAGGAGCAACCAGGACAGAACTGGCGCCCCGACCGGGACTAGAACCCGGTGTGCCGGTGCCGCAGGTGGAGGATTAGCCTAGTGAGCTGTGGTGCCAGCCCTGAATGTTCTTTAAAGTGTCGGTTGTAAGGCGATGGCTCCCAAGCACAAGGTCTTCACCATTCAGGGACTTGCAGAGTGGAGAAATGCCAGAGCCCAGCAGCGCTGTCACCTCTTGATCAAGCCACAGAGGTTGAGCCGGATTTGTAGAAATGCCGCTTATTCTACAGAACTGACGTGCCCCAGCAAATGTGAGCACAAAGCAAACTGCCCGAGTGAATGCCCTTTTCCTGTTACCAGCTTCTCTGTATCTAAGGGTCTGGACAAGTCAGGGTTGAAGGGCGTGCTTGGGGAGGAATTGGCCACTGCAATGCTTAGTCTGCAGGCATCCTGGTACTTCCCCACAGGGAGGCAGGAGGGCAGGGCCTTGAAATCCCCAGGCTCAGGAAAAAATACTTGGATTTAAACCCAGCTCCTTAATTTATTGGTTGTGTGCCCTTGGACAAAGGGCTTAGCCTTGCTAAACCTCCTTACTCACCTGCAAAGTAGCAATGCTTGTCTTGCCCGTACCCAAGGATCACTACAATATTTAAGTGCGATACTATGGGGGGAACTATGTTCAAGGCCCAGTTCTTTGTACTTGCCTGTAATCCACAAAAAGCCAGTATTGCCACAATTTTCCTTGGAAATATTTCTGGACTCCAGGACCATATCAGTCATGTATCACCTCCCCTGTTTTCTGGGACAACAGAAATTTCCCCATGCCTGGAGTCACCCCAGCATGATGAAGTAACTCCTTTTCCCCGTGTTCCTTGGATACCAGCTATGGTATGCTGTGTCACCACACGATGGCATTGAAGGCTTCTCTTTCATACCTGACCGTGGGGATTTTGAAAAAGCTGAAATTGCAGATATTTTTTAAAAATATTTTTTTCATACATACACACACACACACACACACAAAACCCTGGATGCACAAAGTTGTGTGTTGGTGTTTGGGTTCCAAGGCAAGCAGACTCTAAGACAGAGATGGCTTTGAGAGGTACTTTGCGACTAATCCTTGTGAGAGTCCAGGAAGCAGAACTGGACCAAATAGATGCTGGGTAGTGATGCAGTTGCCACAGTGGCTTCAGACCCTCCAGGTAGACTCGGGAGCTGGAATGATACTAAAGAGCTGTTCTCAACTGGGGCAAGGGGGCCAGGTCATTTACAGCCCTGAATGAACTGGGCATTGGCTGCAGGCCTCCCGGGGAAGCGGAACCCTTTGAACTGAGGACAGTCGTGACTGTGAGAGTAGGGAGTGATGTCAAAAAAAAGCCTGAGCTGTAGAGCAGTCAAAGATCTTATTCAAGACAATTGCATTCAGGGGAAGAGACCTCAGTGTGAAACTGGGAATTCTGAATACTGTGTAAGTTAATCTGTTCTTAGCAAGATCCCACTTCTCACCCAGCAGCCACAGTTCAGGCTACTCCTTTGCAGGAATCCATGGTCCTGCTCCACAATTCATCTGGCCCTGGAGGAGCCAGTTCAGAGAATTCAAAGGAGATGTGGTTGGGGTCACTGCCTCTCAGCCTTCAGGTCTCTAGGGGTAGCCTGAGTCCCTGCTGTCCCCCGGAGAAGCAATGTTGTCACTGATTAACCATGTTGGATGTGGGGAGAGAGAAATTTCAAGTTTCCACTTTATCTCTCCCATCAAGCCAACTCTTATCCCACAGACCAAGGAATACATGTGAGTGCTTAGAATGGCCAAGTGTATCCGTTGAGGTTATGTGTACATTGGGGGCCCAGGGAACTGACCATGAAATTTGTGTGACCATGAAGTTGGCCGTGAGCCAGACTTGGTTTATTATCAGATTTTCACAAGCTCACGATCCACTGGACACCATGTTGATACTTCAGGTCTTAGATGTGAATAACTTGGAGCCTCTGTCCAACATCCCTTGAAATATTTGGATTTCTCCCTTTGTCCCGGGTAGAATTTTTTGAGTGAATGACCACATGTCTCCTTGGGAAGGGACAGAGACAATCATTGCCACATACGTTTGCCATGGTGTTACAGGATCGTCCTCCTGGGGACTCATCCTCTCCCTTGGCCAAGGTGTTCAGAGTGTGAAATTGGGTCAGGTCTGGAAGCTGAGCAAGGGACCTTGACTTTGCATTGGAACAAGGCCCTTGGCCTTCTGATCCTTGATTCCTTGGTTTGTAGATCGAGCGATAGCCTCCTTGTCTGTCTGTCTCTTCCTGCCCCTAGATCTGCCTTATTCACCATCTCCACAGCTCTAGATGGGCCACCCCTGGAGTGATCAGTCATTCTAGTTGGCCGGGGACCGTCCATGTTTTAACACTGAACATCTCCCATCCCAGGAAATCCCTTAGTCAATCAACCTAGACTCCCCTCAGCCCCACTAGGATACACTCCTGCCTTGCCATTCATTGCAATTGTCGCATCTGTATTGCTTCTGTTGGTTAAGTACTACCTGGTTTTCACTATGTCAGGATTTGCTCATTCCCAAGGAGCCCTGTTTGGTTACTGCATCTCCTGCTCTCAGCTTTAATCCTTAAATGAGGGCCAGCACTGAGCTTTTCAGACAGGCCAGCACCCTTAACAACAGAGCATTTCTTATCACTTTGCTAAATACAGTTTCCTCTCTGCAGGAGGGTTTTCAGCTCTTAAAAATATAACCGTTCTAGCATGCCTGCCTCTCTGAGGCTTTGTTTCCTTCTTCCAAATCTATCCATGGTGATCTGGCTCTGTCATGTGGTGTTGGCTATTGCTCTCTCCAAGTTTCCAAGGTCCATTCTGCCACTATATGGGTTCTTGCCAGGATATTGCAACCTGTGTGACGCTAGTATGCTAAGATAATGATAAGTACCACCTTACCCAACTTGCTGATCTGATCGCCTTGACTTGGCACTCTCAGGACTCACCCCACTTTCTCTTGCTTTTGCTGGCACATAGCAATGGCATCCTGCAACCAGCCCATTTGGTGGGCACTTCCATTGCTGCCTGGGAATTCCCTGTCCAGGTTTTGTTGGAACTTCACCATAGCAGCTCCTGTTCTAGTGCCAGGAGGGAGGTGGTGAAAGATCTTGAGAAAGGTGAGCTGTGAGGCGGGGGGCCTCTGAGTCATCTTGTGGGTTGGAGGGATGGTCTTTAACACAGAGGTGTGAGCTGCTCCTGCAGGCCCAGAGACTTGCAGATCAGCCAGAAGGCATTGACATACATAGAGCTCCGCACCCCATCTCACTGTTCTCTGCTTGCTTGGTAGAGTCTGGTTTTCGTAACAGTGCTGCCCTAGTTGGGGATTTAACCTTCCTGGGAGCTGGGCTACTCTTAGGTTAAGCTCTGGGCCTTATGCTTAGTTCTGTATCCTCTCCTGGCTACATGAGTTTTGTTCTATTTTTACATTTTATTGACACATTTACTCCTACATATTTATGATTCAAGAAGTGTCTTACATGCTAGCCAGAGGTCCCCTAGCTTTTACATGGAGGCTTTAATTGCCTTTTAGCATTGTTTTCTTTTCCAAAGTGAGCATTTTCTTCTACAGTCACCATCCAGTTCTGTTGTGTTGATACCACTTTGTCCACGTACTTTTCAACCCAATCCATTTCCTCTACTTAGTATACCATCCCAACTCACCCCTGGGAACAGCCTTTAACAACTGCCTTGGTGCTGCTGTGCCAGGGGCTGTGTTGTCCCAGCTGCCACCAGTCTTGGGGTTCTCAGAGAGTCAGTTTCCTGAGACCATTTTTCAGATTCTTCCTGGCACCATTTGTCTCAGGCTGGGTTGCTGGGACTCTGGGATGGGAACTTGAGGAGGGGAGGCTCTCAGGATTAACAACTTCAGAAACAAAGAGAAGGAAGCAGGACTGGGCAGAAGTTGGCCCCAGATGATCCCATGGGGACCTCTGGGGCTGGGATCACTGTACCTTGGGGAAAGGGAGAGCAAGCATTTGTACCCCAGCATTGATCAGAATCATCAGTCACCAAATGCAAGGTGCCCCTAGGAAGAGGGCTCTGGGGGTAGGATGCTCAACACTCCCAGCATCTCTGAGCATGAGGGCCTTGGTCCCAGAGGGAAAAATCTGGATAGTCCTATATATAGCATCATATTTACCACATGCACTAAAGATGAGCGAAGGCAGCACTGAGGAAATCTGACATAACTGGAAGAGGCCTTTCCTTGCATTTGCTTGAACCAATGCCTATTTGGCTACTGCAGACTTCAAAGTGAAAAAGCCACACTCAGTTCTGGTCTGGTGGGAAAGACTAGCCACAGAAGGGTTACTGGGGTGTGGGTGTGCCAACTCTCCCCTCGCATTCTATGCAGAAGGAAGTTGAGTCTCAGGGATGCAGTGTGGCCCGACACAATGTGCAAAATGAGTTCATGGCAGGTGTGAGCCTTGACCCCAGCCTCCCAATTCTCAGCCTGGGACCTTCCCTCCTGCCCTACATTATCTCTGCTAATTGCTTGGAAATTGTTCAAGGTCAGTCATGTTTGTACATGCAAGCAGAAGAAAAAATATGTAGGTAAGGCCAGGATGTATATAGAGGATTCTGCATTGTAATTGAGGAAAACCCAATTAATGGCCTAGATGTTCTGTTGGGGGCTCATCATTGATTCGGTCTGGCTTCCCCATCAGAGCCGTTTGAGATTATTTTCTAGCATTTTACTCAAAGCTGATTAACCCTACTGGACTGGTGGGATAGAGGGCTGACTTTGAAAAGTTTTGCATTTTGAATCGTTGAGGAGGGGGGAGTGCGTGTGTTGGAATCCATCTCTCATGAGAAAAATCAGTTAGAAGTGTGTCTGCCTCTCCCTTTGCTGGTTACACCTTGACTGAGAGCAGGCATTTTCCTGGTAACCTTGGCTGCCATCTGGGACAGGTGAGATCATGGAACAGTGGGGGTGTGAGAGTTAGGCACTGTGGGCACTGACAGCTTCAGAGAATGTTCTGGATTGAGGTAGCAGGGTCAGAAAAACACCCCCAGGCAAATGCTCTTTCAAGCAGGTACTTGCAGCATCTCAGAACAGTCTGGGTGGTCGGAGGGAGCCCTGCAGAGCAAGGGTTGATGTGGTAACACAGGGGGAGCTGGGCTGCCGCCGAGGTCTATCTCGGGGGTGAATCATCTCTAGGTCTGGAATAATCAGCTAAAGCCAGTTCACTACCTAGTCGCTCTGTCCTCGTCTGAATCTTGCGAGCTCGGGCAGAATCTGTGCTGCTTTCTTGCCATGTTCGAGCTTCCCAGCAAACAGCATGTCCACTTCTGGAAGGGTTTGAAGAAGCTGGAATTGGAAAATCTTCACTTCTCAGCTGAGATAGTTCATTTCTTCCTATACGTAACCAGCAGGTGCGAAACCCCTCCCACTGTTGTCCCCTTCTCCAAACTGTGGATTTCTTCGGCCCTCTCCTCCCTTCATTCCTCCATTTCCTACCCTTTTCTACATCCCATCAGTATTTTAATTGAGTGCTAAGAATCTACCGTCAACGCTTCTGCATTCCAGGCTTTATTTTTTACTTACTTTTTCCCTAGGCCCCCAAATTTGTATATTGCATATTTCACTATAAGTGTACATATATTCATTGCATATCAACATTATATATTAACTTTGTTTTATATTATATAGTGTAAGTATATAATATAAATAGTATACTCAAAATATATATATATTTATACATATAGTGTATATAAAACATGTTTATAAATATAACACATATTATTTGTCTGGGACCCAGTGTCAGCACTCAGCAGGATTCATGTATCAAGTCTCCTCTATTACTTCCTCCTCTGTCCCACCACCCTAAGGTGTTCTCCCCTCTGTACCCCTCTGCACCTGCCACATGGTTTCAGTTATTTCTCTGGTTTTCAATTTTCCCTACTGAGCTGCACACCTGCTGTTTAGACTTTATCATATTAATCAGAATATCCTAAGTACCTAGTCTAGTCACTGACGCTCTAAGGACACTCAATGTGTGTTAAAAGAATGAAATTCGAACAATGCCAATGTGTGCTGAATTAATAAAGAAGGGAAAACTTACCGAGCGTAGTCTGGGACACAAAGTAGCTCAGTCCCTGCCAACCATGGCAGGGCTTACAAGTGAACAAACCGAGGCCCACTTTTGCTGTTTGTCTAAATAATCAGTTACAAAACCGGCAGACTAACAAGCTGCTAGACTGTTCTCTCCTGCCTTGACACATGCATTTTCACAGCACAAAGTTGAAAGGCATGTGAAGAGTTACATATTTTGTGTGACTTGAAGAAGGCAAGACATCAAAGACGTTCAAGCCTAATTAATATTGCAAATGTTTAAGTATTCTGTTGGTACGCTAATGATGTTATGATAAATAATGCAGACTTGTACATAACTCATCAATTATGTATCTAGTCCATACCATTTTTTCCCTTTCATTTTAGCAAAAGCACTAGTTTCCTTCCAGCCAACTTCCCTCCCACTCCCCCCCATTTATATTCTGTTGACAGTAATGCTGGATTACATAACCTTTCTTGGATCACTGAAGCTTTTAGATCTTTCCTATGAAGGAATTGATTTGAACTTGGAGAAGCACAAACAAATAAGCTCCGATGTACAAGAATATTAAATGTAGCAATTTATTGTAGTTAGTGGTTTATAGTGACAATAGGAATGAATGAAGCCATCACTGTGAGGATGGTTGAATAACTTTTGGTGATGCCGCAGCCTATTCCACAGCAGCCACTTGAAGGAATAAACAGGAGCCAGGGCAGCTGCCTTGGAGACATTTCCATGAGGAAAAACGTCATTGTGTAGGGGTGGGCATTGTGGCACAGCTGGTTAAGCCTCTGCTTGGGATACCTGTGTCCTGTGCAGGAGTACCAATTTGTGTCTCTGTTGCTCTGCTTCTGATCCAGCTTCCTGCTGATGCATCCTGGGAGGCACCAGATGATAGCTCAAGTGCTTGGGCCTCTGCCACCATCGGGGAGAACCAGATGGAGTTCCAGGCTCTCGGTTTTGGCCTGGTCCAACTCTGGCTATTGTGGTTATTTGGGAGTAAACCAGTGGATGGAAGAGCTCTGTCACTTTGCCTTCCAAGTACATTAAAATAGACAGTAAAAAGAAGTGTGTATAAGCCATCTTGTTCCTAAAAAATATATGACAAAAATCAATGCTTGCATTTTTTACATATGTATATATGATTTATTTGGAAATAGAAAAATGGAGGGAATGCCATTGTTAACTTGTGAGTGCAGAGTGGGGGTGGTGATTATACAGATGTAAAAGACACGGGTGTCAGCAAAGAAAAATAAAAGCTAGTGAGAAATAACACGCCACACTTGATTTGATTTCAGTTGTTCAATATTGTATGTTTTTATAGAATGTAGATAGGAGAGGGAAGTTTTACATCTGTATTTACTGACATGCAGGTATGTTGATAGATGTATAATTCTCCAGAGAAATTGTTCTATTTTATTCACAGTGAACAAATGGACTAAACACCCTGTCGAAATGAGTAAAGGTTTTTGAATGAGGAGAAAGTTAAAGGAAGACAGGTTAACAGGTCATTAACATTATTTACACCTGGGGACTGGAATAAACAATGGACTAACAGATGCATCTCTGTTTTGTTTTAAATGTTGTGAAAAGCAATGTAACTTTTAATACATTGCTTTTACAATTAGTGAAATGACAATCAGGACATTTCTGAAAACTAGAAGTTGTGGGTTCATCCTGCGAGGCCCACACTGCCATGATGGTGGGGCGACTGTGTTCTTTGACAAGAAGCACCGGAGACAGTTTCAGTGAGCATGTCCATTTATTAGCAGTTAGGCACAAGCTTGTATAGGGCAGGCAGAGGGGGTGTAGCTAATTCAGGGCAACACAAGTTCTATAGGATAAAGGAGATACTGGCACTGCTATGCTTCTCCAATCAGCTTGAAGGTCATGTAGCCCACGTAGCCTTCCAGGTGGTCTTATGGGTCTGGGCCACACCTGGGAGCTGTTTCTCTAGCTAACAGTTACAAGGTTCCTCAACAGGAAGTGGGAGTGGGGGAAATGTGCCTGGGGCCCCTGAGCCCTGCCAGAAGTCAGGTCATAAGTGGGTCTCAGGGTGCTGAGTCCTCAACCAGAGTTTTCCCTGCAGGGCATGGTGTGCCACACCCTCTTGACCTCCTGCATAGGCTAGGCAGGAAGTCTTCCAGCCAGGCACAGGATCACCCACAGGAAGTCCATTGAAGACTTGGGCTTCTGTCCCCATATTGACACCTATTATCTCTACTTCCTGGACAAGTGCTTTACCCTTTCCGATCATCAGTTTTCTCTTCTGTAAAATGGGGATAGTTTCATCAGGCTTATAAGATAAGTAGGAAGTTAGACAGAAGGATTCTTCCAAGGAAACACATAGGACAGTACCTAGTAAACAGGAAGTGCCTCCTGAAGTGTTTGCTATTATTATTATTATTGCTATATCATCATTCTTGCTACTCCTCCTCCTCTTCCTCCTTCTCCCCTTTTTGCCATGATGGCAAACGTTGTTGGACATGCTAACAGCAGCAAGACAGCACACTGAAGCATGGACAGTTAAAGAGGCCTTTTGGAAGGCGTCTATGACCACACTGACGAGTGGAAGGAAGCTGTTAAAAGCACAAAGGTTTGTACAACTAAATGCAAAAAGCAACTGCTCTCGTCTATTTTCTGTTGCTATAACAAAATACCTAAGGATGGGTACTTTTAAAGAAAAGAGGTTTATTTAACTCACAGTTTTAGAGGCCTAGGAGTGTGGTGCTGGCATCTGCTTGGCTTCTGGTGAGGTCCATACTGCTGTTCCATACCAGGAGGAAAGACAGGAAGGCAGCAGGCGCATGCAAAGAGGAGGCAAATGTGCTGGAGACAGGAGGGAAGGGAACTGACCTGCTTTGCAATACTCCACTCTCCCTGCAAGTGATGCGCTCCTGGGGGAACTGCAGGAATTCCTTCTTGAGGGCAGGTCTGCCATGATCTCATTGCCTCCCGAAGGCCCCACCACTTCTCAGTACTGCCCCAGTGGCAATGAAATCGCCACATGAGTTCTCTGAGGCTCCACCATAGCAGCAATCCATAACAATCAAAAGTGGAAGGAAATAAATGAACCTGTTTGTCCCCATTGCTCCAAAACTCAGTGACTTCACTGTATGTTCCTAATGAGCCATACTCAAAGAATAAACTACAGAAGATTGTTTGCTATTTTAGTGATCACGTTGATGGTAGTAGCATTTAATTGATATTTGGAGACTTTTCTCTAATATAGGACATATAAAATGAATAATGTGATATAAGTGACAGCTGAAATTTGTGGCATGGCTGGAAGGAGGTTAAGAGTTTTAAAATCAATAAACTTAAGTGAAAATGCTGTAATCCTAAATTTGAATTGAAAGTAAATTCAGAGTATACTTACGTTGTTTTTTTTTTTAAAAAAAAGAAAGTACATGTTTCTTAGCTCTGTGTATTGGGGGAAAAAACAACAACTGGAAATAAGGATCAACCCAGCAACTGGAAACTCCCTTTTCCCTAGAATTGTGATCTCTAAATACCAGTTCCCATCAGAAGGAGCAAGAGCTCCTTGGCAGAGGGCTGATTCTACCTGTGAGTCTGCAAATGTGCAAGGTGGAACATCTAATCATAAGAAAGCAGAGGAGCTATCAAATTCTATTAGATTCATGTCATAAAGAACTCAAGAATCAACTAGAACAAGCCTCACTAACCAAAGCTGGGATATTTAAGTATCAATAAGTATAGTAACCTCAATATATTTGAGCATACCCAAACAATTTTAAAGCGATGAGTTTGCAGTTGTATCAGCAATAAAACAACCCTCATCGTTCACCTTCTGGAAGTGCAAGAGAACCACCTGGATATTTTGAAAACTTGTAAACACAAAGGGAGAGAATGAAGTAGAACTTCTGTCAATTTCCAGTGCTTCCCGTATCCCAGTGAAATCATCTTGTAGAGGCAGGGAAGCATCTCTTTAGAGAAGCATTCATGCTATGCAAGAGGAAGCTTGCAGGAGCTCATCGAGCCCTGTAGACATAGATGGTAGGTCACACCTCCAAAGGAGAGAAAAACCAACCAGTTGTCTCCTGATAGAAATACCGATAGCACTTGTGAAGCAGTGTGGAAAACAAACTGAATGGCTAACTACCGATTTACATGAAATGCTGTAGACAAGGGGACATGTTCAAAAACGACCCAGGGATACAACCAGAAAAGAATCCAGAATGCAGAAAATGCCCTATGACAAAAAGAGATAGTATTTTCCACAAAAATTTGCAGGAACAAAGAGAGTTGGAGGGAACTAGTGCAGATTGAAGAGATTTGTCCATCAATTGCAGTGTTTGGCCCTTATTTAAATCCATGCTTTTTAAATGCAAAGAAAAATGCATATGACAAGCAGAAAATGTGAATGAAGACTAGGTATCTGATGATATAAATAAATCACATTAATTTTTAATAATAATTTTGTAACTTTTTAAAAGTAGCCTTATCTTTGATAGATGTATACTGAGAAATAAAATTACAAGAAATGAGCATTTATTTCAAAGTAATCAAGGAGGAGAGTAGGTTAATACACACTAGAGGCCAAGAAGGATGTGGGAAAGGAAGGCAGAAGAAGGTTTGACAATGGGCACCTACCTCAGTTACTTAGGAGCAGTAAGTTCTAGTGTTCTACAGCGTAGCAGGGTGCCCATTATCCAAAATAACTTCACAATAATTTTATACGAAGCTAAAATAGAGACATTCAAAGGCTCCCAAACATTGAGAAATGATAAGGAGATGAAAATGCTAATTATGCTGATTTGATCAGCCCACATTGCATGCATGCATTGAAATGTCATGCTACACTCCATAAACATGCACTAGTGTTGCATGTATATTAAAAAGAAAAAATTTAAAAGTAATCAAGAGGGCGACTGGTGGGGGAATAGAAGTGAAGCAGGGTTGGCCACATACCAATAACTATTGAGGCTTGTTGGCAGGTGCATTAGGTTCATTATATTATTCTGTTTTTGTATATAATGTTAAACATTTATAATGAAAGTATATACACAAACCTTGTGAATATTTATATAGGTTTGTATGTAAAGACACGTGTATCCTTACATAGACCCCAAAGTGGAACTAATCCAAATATCTCTCAGCAGTGGAACAGAGATGGGCATCTGGTACAGCACTTGAGATGCCACTGAGGGCGTCTGCCTCCCATGTTGGGGAGCCTGGATTTGAGTCCTGGATCCACTCCCGAGTCAGCTTCCTGTTAACTTGTACCTTGGGCAGCAGCAGACGACAGTTCAAAGATTTGGGTCCCTGCTGACCTAGGTTGAGTTCCTCACTCCTGGCTTTAGCCTGGCCCAACCCTGGCCATGTGGGCACTGGACAAATAAACCAACAGATGGGAAAACTAACTAACTCTCTCTCTCTCTCTCTCTCTCCCTGTCTTCCAAATAAAAAAGACAATAGAATAAACCAATTATGATATATACAATAGAATGCAACACGGCAATGAAAGGGAAACAAATATAGCTACAAGAAGTCATATTCATGAATCCTGCAAACATACTTCAAGAAGCTCAGCACATAGTTTCCATAGCAGTTACATCATTTTACAGTCCCACTAGCAGTGTACAAGGCTTCAATTTCTGCACATCCTCATCAACGTTTGTTATTTTTTTAACAACAGTTATCCTAAGGGAATGATGTGGTATCCCATTGTACTTCTGATTTGCATTTCTTTTCTTTAGTGATGTTGAACATCTTTCCATGTGCCTATTGGCCACTTGTATATTTTCTTTGGAAAAATGTCTATTCAAGTCCTTTGACCTTTTAAGAGTAGGTTGTATTGTTGAATTTTAAGGGTTCTCTGTTTATGAGGGGTTTTCAAAAAGCTCATGGAACATGCTTATTATGAAAAACTGATACATAGATTTTAGATTTTTTGGCACCAAATAAAATCATACTCACTTGTCATAACATATCTGAACAGGATCATGTTTAAGGCACTAAGAAGGAAAGGACATCAGTTTACAAAGAGCTCCTGTGGAAGCAACATTCATTCTGCTATAATTAAAGCAAGAATGAACATCCAATTCATGATGATGTTTGAGTGAAGAGTGATGAAATCGTTGATGCTTTATGAAAAAGTTAGGGGAGCAATGCCCCCAAAGAAACCAGCAGTTCACAAATGAGACTCATTTTAAGGTGGTACAGGTGAGGTTGAAGATGAAGCCCACAGCATCCGAGCATCCACAGCAACATGAGAATATGCATCTTGCCCATGAAGAAGACAAGCTCTCAACAGCAGGAACAACAGCCAATGCCATTGACGTTTCAGTTGGTTCAGCTTACACAATTCTGACTGAAAAACTACGGTGGAGCTCAGCTTCTGCTCCCTGGGTGCCCAGATCAGCTGCAGAAACAACAGAGCTTTCCCTGAATATTTAAGCAAGTGGAATCAAGCTCCTGAAGTATTGAAGAATTGAACCGGGAGATGAGACATAGCCTTACCAGTATGGCCCTGAAGAGAGACACAGTCAAAGCAATGACCACCAAGGAAGTGGGCAGAAAAGCAGACCACACTAAAGCAAAGGCCGTGGGAACAGGTTTTTTTTTTTTTTTTTTTTTTTTTTTTTTTCTTTTATGGCATAGTAGAGATACTTTGCTTGGTGACTTTTTGGAAGGGGGGAGGGGGGAGGAACAATAACATGTGCTTATTACAAAGGGTTTAAGAAACAGCCCCAAGCCTTAGCAGAAAGAACACCCAGGGAAGCGTTAGCAGAGTCCTGCTCCACCATGACAACGCTCTAGCTCACTCCCCTCTCCAAGCAAGGGCAATTTTGTGAGAATGCCAATGGGACATCCACGAGCATGTTGATTTGGCTCCTTCTGACGTCCCATTTTCTAATCTTAAATAATCTTTGCAAGACATCATGTGTCTTTCGGTTATTAATGTCAAAAAGACGGCCCTGACGTGGTTAAATTCCCAGGACTCTCACTTTCTTAGGGAGAGACGGAATGGTTGGTTGTCGTTGCCTTCTCAAGTTTCTTAAACTTCATGGAGCTTAAGGAGAGAAAAAACGTGTGCATTTCAAATTTTTTATGTTTTAATTCCATGTTCCATGAACACTTTGCAGTTCCCTCATATTCTGGGCAACAATTCCTTACCAGATACGTGACATGCCAATATTTTCTCCTGTTCTGTGGGTTGCCCTTGTTCTCTGCTGCCAGTGTCTTTTGATGCACAAAACTTTTTTTAATTTCCATGAAACTCAGTTTGCCTCATTTTTTTTCTCCTGCTGCCTGGGCCTTTGGTGTCATATTAATGAAAAAAATCACTGCCAAATACAATGTGGTGAAGCTTTTCTCCTCCATTTTCTTTTAGGAGTTTTGTACTTTTGGCTCATACACTTTAGGCCTTTGATCCATTTTGAGTCAATTTCTGTATGAGTTGATATCTCATTTTCCCAGCACCAGTTGTTGAAAAAAAAAAATCTATCCTTTTCTCCAATGAACGGAGAAAAGGAAGCAACCCAGGTACCTGTGATAGGTGAATAGAGAAGCAAAACATGGCATAGCCATACAATGGAATACCATTCAGCCTTTAAAAAGGAAGGCAATTCTGTTACATGCTGCAGCATGGCCCTTGAGGACAATACTCTATGTGGAATAAACCAGTCGCAAAAGGGCAAATGCTGTATGAGTCCCCTTACATGAGACAGCAGTCAAAGCCATAGCCAGGAAGGAGAACAGTGCTTACTGGGGAAGGCAGGGCAGAGGTGCGGGTACTGTTTGACGAGGACAAAGTTGGATGAATCCAGAGTTCCAGCTTTAGGAGAAGCAAGGAGTCATGGAGGTGGATGGCAGCGATGCTGGCACAACATGCATGCAGCCAGTACCAATGCATCGAACATGTAAGTGGTTAAGGTGGGAAACTTTATGTTATGTGTATTTTACCACAATAACTAAAATGTTTGCCTAAAAGAACACATAGTGTATGCCTCTACTTATATAGAGTCCAAAACCAGACAGAAGTTAACCCAGAATAGGAGGGATCAGCGTGGGGTTTCCTTTGGGGAGGACGACAAAGGTACCGATTGCCAAGGAGCACAGGGGACTTAGTGGGCAGCCCTAGGGCTCTATTTCTTGTGCATCCAGGAAGTGTTCCCCTTGGGATGATGTGTTAAGTGCACAAGCACTTTTCAGTATGCAGGGTGTATTTTGAGAAAAAAAAAATAATAAAGCTTTTCAAAACTCAAGACAAAAGGCAGGCTCGGAGTGAGGGCCTGCTGAAATGGCCTTCAGCTGTATCTCACATTACCTGTGAGGCTGAAGAGCCGTGACACGGTGCAGTGGTAACAGTTCGATCCGGGGAATAATAGGGATTGGGAGACTGAACTGGAATTGGCAACCTATGCCACAGAAGAAATGCCTGTTCAAACCAGAGCTGAAGGGCATAGTCCAAAGTCAGAGGTTGGCAGGAAGGAAAGACCAGGCCACCCGCAGGTTGTGTAGCACCTTCTGAGCAAATTCTCTAAGGAGGCGGTGCCGTGGGATGCAGGTGCCGGGCAGTGGTTGGGCGATGCACAGCATTGGAGTAGAGCTGGACCTGGAGGCTGCAAGCCAAGGAAACCAGTAGGGTGCACCTACCCCAAGTCAGTGTTTGCCCAACGGGGAGCTGGGGAAACTGAGATTTGCTGGCATAACTGAGAAAGAAGAGAGAGCTTAAAACTAGCTGAAAAACCAATGAGCAGGAGATATGGCCTGCATTGGGTGGGGGTAAAGAGTGGAGCTGATCTGGAGGGACTGTGGTCAATGGCGCTCAAGTCCACAGCTTATGCATGGTGGGGAAGTGGGAGTGCCGTATCTGGCTTTGTTAAGATACAGGGTCAGAGAGGCAAGTCTCTAGGACTTTAACGTAGATGAGATTTGCTGTCATGGGGCATTTGTCCAGTGGTCAAGTGTTAAAGCCAGAGAACTCCGAAATGAACCGCCAACATACTTGGAGGCTCCAGTTCAGAGTCAGAGAGACCTGGGCTTTGAATCCCTGCTTTTTGGACTTAATAGCTAGGTGAGTCTGGGCAAGTCATTTAATCTTCTCTTGACTTGCTTCCTCATTTGCACAAAGAGCACCATAAACATTCACAGGGTGGCTGTGAGGGGCAAATGAAAGGATGGGTGTGCGAAGGAGCTGCCCTAGACTAAAACCACAAATGGCAACAGCGGCCTGGAAGACCAGCTTCTGTGAGCATCAGCAGGTGCACGGCGCGATTTCCATCGTGGCTGTTCTGCCGTTTGTAAATTTTCCCTGTTCTTGGGCATTCTTGGTTTACATGAGGTTGCTGGAGGAGGAGGCCCCAGCCTAGTGAGCCGCACTCTCTTTTGTTAGGGTTCTGTTAAAGATTTAACAGATCCTCTGGGACTGGTCCCCAGTGAACTCCCTCGGGAAAGGCTCTTAGTTTGGGGACAGTCCCTGCCTTACAGCTTGGGAGAGAGGGTGCAATGTCTGCAGCCGACATTCTTTTTAGTCTTTATGAGGACCCTCCAGAGCCCCAGCTAGGCGAGAGCAAAGTGACCCCTCCGAACCTCTGTGCAGAATCCACAGCTTGCATTGTGAGACTGACTGGAGGGACGAGGCCCAGGCAAATAGTCCTTAATTTTGCTTGCCATGTCCCATCTGCCCAAAGGCCTCCCTTCATTCGATTCTCTGAACTCCCCCCCCCCCCCCAGCACCAGCCACAGACATTCTGGCTGAACCCCTTAAAACAAGGCGGAAGCTCAGGTTCAGATACGTCTCCTTTCACCTGCCGCCAATCTTGCTGGCTTTTTGTTTGCAAAACTTGATCATTCAGATCATTTGATAGGTAACACCTCCAGGAAGTTGAGAATAAAACAGAATGAAACACAGAGTTCCTAATATTCATGGCACATAACTACAGTTACCATGATTTAAAAATTAGATTATGTTACTTTTTGCTATTGTGACATCCATGATCACAGGATGAAGCTAAATGACAATCGAAATAGGAGACTTCTCCTGTGTTTCTTCATCCTCTGCTCATTGCGGATGATGCTGGGTTGGCCTGTTCAGGCCTCTTGTCTTCCTTTACTTCCTTTACCTGCTAGGCCAGTGTTTGGGCTCCTGTGATGAAGATTTATAAGAAAATGGAGAAGAGAGGGAGACAGTGAGACACACATGGGAGGGAGAGCTGCAGGACGTTCTCAAAGAGGGTGAGTAGGACGGGCAAAGCTGCAGTATTGTGAGAAGAGGAAGCTCACTGCGTCTGATAAATTCTAGTTACTCTGGCATTGCCTTTATTTGTGTGAACTGTGCTTCGTGCGACCGTGCTGGACTTCATGAATAACACGGGTGCGATGAGCAGAGCCACGTTGCTCAGAAAGGTGGCGAGGGAACTTTAAGGATACAGAAGGGCTCGGTTTGGGATTGGGGCGGGTCGTGAACAGAAACAGCTCCAGGGCCTGTCCCGGCCCTGTGGGCTCTCACACTCCATTGTCCTCTCGCCTGTGGACAGCTCCCTCGCCTGCCTTCTGGACAACACCTCTTCCCACATAAGCTCCGCTTACTTCTGGCTCCTGTGCCCTTCCTTCTCTAGTGCTGAATCAGTGCTTGCCACTTCCCAGTAGAAGGAGTCTGATTAATTCAGCTCGTCTTCCTGACTTAGCCCACACACTAAGCCGCTGCCCAGATCACAGACTGACCGCCTTGCATCCCGTGCACATTCTAAGCTAATCAGATGTGCTTGTGGTTTGGTTAGCAGTTTGGGTGTCCCCTGAAGGCTTGGGCTCCAAAGTCTCAGATTAAAGGGTTAATGAATTAAGGGCGGAGAGTTGAACCAATTATGGTATCTGGGAGTTGGACCCTGTAGGAAGACTTTAGGTCTTTGGGAACATGCCCTAAGAAGGCAATTCTCCCAAGAGGTTAGTTATATATGCCAACTCAACTCGTGCCTATGTCGACTGTGTCTACCACTCTGTCTTGGCTTCCTGGCTCACCGTGTGGTTCCGCCTCCACTCGTATCTTGCCATTCACTGCCCACATCGGATCCTACTCTAATGGGGCTTCCCAGTCTTGGCTTGTGAACTTCGAAAATTGTAAGCAGAAATAAACCTTCTCCCTTTCTAGCAAACGCTGCTAGGGTATTTACCGTAGTATTGAAAAGCTAACTAATTTAGTTTGAAGGTGGCAGGCTCAGCTGGAGCAAAACGTGGCCTCTGTGGCCCTCCCTTGGGCAGGGCTATTGGTGGCACCTTTTCGTTTTGTGGGATTGTTAGGTGTTGGCAAAATGCTGGCCCTGGAGTAGTGGAAAGTACAAACCTAGAGTCTGATCCTGGCTGTCTCGTCCTGTGGCCTGGATAAGTGATTTCACTTCTCTGTGCCTCAGCTTCATCTCCACAACACCCCCCTCCCAACTACTGCAGAGTTGTTGGGAAGACCGAATACAGTTGCAGGGAAAGGGCTGGGCAAATTCCTAGGTGCTTCACAAATGTTGTAAAGCTAACGCGTTATTTTTAATACCAGAAGGCATATTTTTCATTGCCTTTTTAAAAATCAGAAAGTCTTAAAAGGTAGGTGCTGTCATTGAGGTCAACCTTTGATGCTGTAGTTTCTGTCCCCCCCCCCACCATGATGACGTCACATCTTGTAGGGCAGACAAAAATGGTTATCGGTTTACTCCTGCTGCATCCAATAATTCAACAGCTTGACAGCATCTCCCTTTTTTCTTGCAGTTTTTGTGGTCCAGAAGCCTGGCCTCACTTGGTTTCTTGGCTGAGTTTCACACAGCTGAAATACAGACGCCAGCCAGAGCTGCATTTCATCTGAGGACCGGGGGGGTCCTCTTCCAGTCTTACCAGTTGTTGGCAGAATTCAGCTCCTTGCAGTTGTAGGACTGAGGCTTTTTGTACTTGGGAAGTACCCAGAGTTCCCTCCCATGGGCCCCCTCCACAACACGGATTAAGTAAGGGTCTTCTGCTTCCAACCTCTCTGGTCTCTTCCATCTCTCACCTCTACACCTTCATTTAAATGACTCAACAGGCCCCTCAGGAAACCCTCCCCTTTGATGAACTCATTAGGAATGAACTCATTAGGAATGGCTTGGAAATCACTTGACCTTTGCCGTCTACCATAAGCTGATCACCAGATCACCAGAATAAAATCCCATCTCACCTGCAAGTCCAGCTACATCCTGGGGGACGGGCTTCTACAGAGTACATGTGCCAGGGACGGGAATTCTGGGGGCCCCTCTTAGGCTCCCGCCTACCACAGTTATGTAAAAACTATAGCTTCTCTGTGTGTCCTGTTCCAACTGAAAACTGTGCCCAAAGTGACTTTTTCAGATAGTCCTAGTAGAAAACTTAGTTTTTATTCTTGTTGTAGCTTTCTCTCTGTTTCCTGCAGGCCACGGGATGGCAAATAAACTTCACCTTACTCACCAGATCGGCTAGGAGAGATGGCTGCTGTTGTCCTTTGCCATCTAGTGTGGAGGATTGTTAAGACTGCATTTGTGTGGGTGGGTGTGTGTGTGTGTTGGGTGGGGGTGGGAGGTTCCCAGGAGCATTAAACGCTGACACCCCAAGGTGCTGACTATAATGGATTACATGCAATTGCGCATGTTTGCTATGTGTGCTGGGGAGGGTGCGGTAGTGTGGGTATTGTCAAGGCTCTCTCCCTGGTCCCTAGGCTTCCGGCTTCAGGGCATCACCATTCCAAATCAACCTCCCCCCTTGACCCCAAGCCCTCCCCTGTGGTTGAGTGCGGAACGTACAGGGAGAAGTCCACCTGAAATCTCAGCAGCTGAGAACTGTCTCCCTGCACTTGCTCGGTAGCCCCACTCCGCTCTGTCTTCCTCCGAGTATGTGTTAAAATGAGCCAAACAAGAAACACACTGCCAGAACCAGCGCTGGAGGCACTCTGGGGGTCCCGGAGAAAACGTGACTGTCCATCAGCAGGCTGGCTTTGCCCTGCGAGGAGGTCCTTAATCCACTCTTGTGAATCATGAAAATGTCTTGACAATTGCAGTCAACCCAGCAGAAATCCTCTCTTCCTGTTCTTTAGCCTAACTCTGATGATGGCGGTGTTCATCAGTGACAATCAGACTTCTTCACGCTGACTTCTTCTGGAAAGCTCTGGGGTACTTACTGTTTGTCTACATGTTCCACTACACTGGGAGTTTCTTAAGGGAAAGGGACCACTTCTTATTCTCCATTGAATTCCTACTGCCTGGCATACAGCCTGTCAGTAAATTCTTAGTGGAATGAGCAAATTAATGCATTTACTAAACTTCTTCCATGAACTTGGGACAAAACAACCTTGTTTGCTCCTTAATAAAATCCTAGTGTTACCTCTCTCCTCCCTTTGTCTCTAGAAACAGGCAGTCTGATGTGATGGCAAGAAAATGTGGGAAGAAGGCGAGTGAAACACCCAGGAGCTGAGAGGAAGCAGTTAGTGCTAGTGGTTATCCTTAGTGGCTCGTGACAGGAGAGATGTAAAGAGGAAGTTCCAGGCCGACACAGGGAACCAATCCCGAGGCTTTGAAGAGCAGTGTGTTCAGAACTCGCTTGCTCAGAGGCAATGAGACTGTCACCCTCAGCAAATGAGCATTTGCTGTGCTGCTTTGTCCGAATGACATGGGATGTCCTAAGCTTGGGTGCTCTGCCCCTTTGTGCCTCTTTTGTTGGAGACATAACTTTTCAAGGGGTGAGGTGGGTTAAGGATGAGCCCGTTCCCCTTCGTCCCCAGCCCAGGTTGTGGGAGAGAAGAGCTGTCTGTTTTCTTAGGAAACTCCCCAACACCCGCAACCCTAGTTCCATGGATTTTTGGTTTTTTGTTTGGCTAAACTTTACTTTTCAAAGCACTCAAAGAACACAAATCCCCAATTATAGTATTTCACTGGACCTACCATAAACAGCTTAACTTGTCTTGGTTTTGTTTTGTTTTGTTTTTAAATGTTCTTGCTTTCATCTAAGCAAGAAAAAAAAAAAAATAAGTAGCTACTACACAGGTGGCTATTTTGAGTTCAGGAAAATGACTTCCTTTGCCCATGGCAACTTGTAACCAAAGCACTCAAAGTCCTTTAACTCTCCTGTGAACTGAAGAATGGCTCCCTTAGATGACAAGACCCGATCCTTGAACCATGCCTCCCCAAATCCTGGGGATTCAGAGGCCAACACTTCCAAGGGAAACCGTGGGCCTGCGGCTGGGGTCTGATGAACACTGCATGCCAGAGAGAGAAGGTGGGCAATGGGAAACCCGGGGGTAAAAGCCGAATGCCAGGCTGCCATACAGCTAGCAAGGCTTGACAAAATGCAGGAAGAAGGCACAGAAGCACTGTCAGCCCGCCCACCCTGGTCTCTCAAACTCTATCCGGCTGCCCTGTACCTCCGTGCATAGTGGTTGCCTGAGTGCTAGGTTCCAATTCTGGAAACCGCCTCTGCCCCTGTTCCAAAGGACTCCCAGGGATGGCCCGGTCAGTTCCATCTTTCTCCACTATCTTGCTCTGAACACATAAGGGCTAGTTCGTGAAGCAAGGTGCTTGCCTGCAGGTACTACCCTCCTCAGGAGGAAGGCTTGTCTGTTTTAGATGTTAGATGTCTGCTATGTTAGATAAGTACTCTGACGCCCAGTCCTCAATTTAGTCTGAGACTCGGGAAAACTTCCTTAGCTGGCTACTGGTGCTGAAGAAAGGCTTTTCTAGAACAGATTCCACACTGAAACCCAAATGCCTTCCAGGACCAGGCAGGGAATAAATGAGAAGGAGTGGGGGAGATTCTGACAAACGCCAAGTCTGTTCCCTACCCAGAGGCATTTAAATGCAGTTGTCTGTGTCCTTTAAAACGTTGGCCAGCCAAACCCACCACTGCTGTGGGCCACCTGTGTTTACCAGGCCAACAACTCATGTACCCTGCCCAAGTGGGCGCCTTGCCGGGTTGCAGGTGCTGTGTTCCTTCATTGCTATCTTGGATAGGTGGGGGAGGAGGGAGTTGGACAAACCCCGGATCCACCCTTCCAGCCCTGCTGCACCCACTTGGTGACTTTGGACAACAGACTCTTTCCATCTCCAAGTCCCAGTGTCTTCCTCTGTACAGTGGAGATGGTGTCCATGTCATAGACACAGTGTGGGAGGATTAGGTGAGACTCTGTCAGAGTCATTTGCTACTGTTCCTGGCCAACATTTAGAAGTGGAGGTAAACCCACAGGCCCTGTGTACCCATCAATCCCCCATTAAAGAGCAGGCCACAGGCAGCCAGCTGGAGCCATCCCGAACCTCAAATCAGCTCAGACACTTGTCTGCCTCCCATTCCTGTGTCCTGAATCTCATCTAACCCAACTCCCAGCATCCTATCCTCCCCATCCTGGGGCCTATGCTTGCTCCTGGGCTCTGCCTCAGATTCAGCTTCTTTGACTCTGGGGGACCCTTCTGGGGAGAAGTTTACATCTGTCCTCCAGAGCTCTCTAGAGGCACCTGAACCATTCCCTTTAGAATGGATCCAGAACCATTGACCCACTGGACTGTTTCAAGTCTAGGGCTTTGGGTAGGGGGTGGGCAAGGGTGGTGTCCTGGCTGCAGTGCCTGATGCTGGGGGAAAGGATTGTGAAATCAAGAACCAAGTAAAGATCTGGATCAGAAGGGATCGGCTCAGAGGACCCTCCGTGGGATCCCATCAGTTGATACCCTATGGCTTCAAGTCTTCACAAGCACACTATCCTGGGTCCTGCGTTTTGCCTCAACTAAACACTATGTAGTCAACTCATTCCAGTTTAAATGCGTTGTTCTCCGGGAAGCTTTCCTTGATCAACAATTATGAATTAACCCCTCCCCATTATACTCAGGAAAATCCTATATATGGCTTTCTCATTGTACTTATTTGTATGTATATCCTTGAACAATGGTTTACTCAGTGCTTTTCTTCCCTTATCTTCATCAACAGATAGATGAAAACTCCAGAAGACAAAACCCAACTTCTTGCTCTTTCATGACACTTGCAGATGGTATGGACACTCCACCCCATGAGGTCGCATATTCTGCCACCCCCACTGCATTGCCTCATTATATGGTCCAAGACAGTCTACCCATGTCCTCATTCCTGCCAGTGGATGGGATGGGAGTGGGAGGGAAGGGCTACACCCTTTCCCTGTCAGGGCATGAGGTAAAAGGTTCTCATGTCACTTGGCACTCTAGTCACACTGGTCCAAGTGTGGTCATATGACCACACGCAGCTACAGGGTGGGAAATGCCATCTTTATTTGGGCCTCTACTGACCCTGCTAAAAAACCAGAGATTCCATTGCTATAGCAGGAGGAAAACTGAATGTTAAAGGACAAGGCGTGCACCTCCACCTACCACCCTCTTTGACTATAAGAAATATTTCTTTCTGTCAAGACCTTATACTCAAGTCAGAGCTAGTGTTTGGGTTAGGTGATGGATTGTGGTGGGTTGGATTAGATGGTAGAGTGGAAATCCAGAGAAAATGGACAGGCTTGGGATACAAGTGGGAAGTAGGAACTATAGGACTAAATGATACGTACAAGCAGATGCACCTTTGAGGGGAGAGAGTAAAAGCATTGCACCCAGACAAATGGGGGCTTTCCTGCTGTATTATTATTTACCTTTCCAAGCATCTATTCTTTCATCATCCATCTAAACTGTGAGCTACTCATGTTAGACATCAAGTTAGTGTATAAATAGGGATTTAAATCTTGTTTCTACCATCAACTAGCTGTCAGTATTTAGGCTTCAGTTCTGTTACCTCTAAGTTGGGAATTGAAATACTACTACATCATGAGATGGAACGTGAGCCACATACATGCTGAGTACAGTGCCTGACATCAATGGAGAACTCAAATAAATTGGGCTCCTTCTGCTCTTCCACCCCCACCCCACCTTCAGAACCTGCTGCAAGGAGTCTCAGCCACTACGTGGTAGGGGAGAGGTATGCGAATTGGGTACTCTGAGGAAACACACGCAGCCTTTTCTAAGGAACTGAAGTGTGCGGGACTTCTACCCGGCCTCAGGTTCACAGAGGCACTTCCTCCACAGGTTCCTCTTTCCCAGGAAGTAGCCTCCTCTTCCTGGACTGGAGGCGCTGAGCTCTGTGCAGATGATCATGGCTCATTTTTCAGAGGCCCGGCAACCACGCCCAGTTCACATGTCACCACTTCTCTGAAGCCTTCCCTGTCGCTCTTCCTCCCACTCACCCCTGCCCAGGAAGGCCTGGAACAATGAGTTGCTTCCTCTGTCCTCTTGCTGCTCTCTGCCCTCGTTTCTGGTCGAGCTTGACATACTAGGGCTGAAGCACACGCTGTGGGGCTTCCTGTCCCCTGCGTTCTCTGGGGACTTGGGCAATGAAAAGAAGGTTGTCTACACAAGACTCGTCAGACTGTGCTTGAGCAGTCTTGCACACATGGCCATGCCTTTTGCTGAGAGTTGGAGGACAGCCTGCTGACTACAAATGATGAGGTCAGATGCCACAGAGAAGGACATGCAGCGTGGCTCCCCATCATGGACAAGATGTCTTGCTCAGTGGTACAGAAATAGCATAGGCAACAGATGCTAATCAGGGGCTGGGGACTGCCCTGCTTCTGACATTGCAGTTTTTTTTTTTTTTTTTTTGCCTGGGATGGAAGATAGCTGGACGGTGAACACTCCACTTTCTCTACATGCTCCCTTTAGGTTGGGACCTCTCATCTTCAGTGCCACCATTCCCACCAACCTCTCCCCTAAAGACTCATTGCTAGTCTCAGAGGAGAAGAGCGAAGCTTTACCCTGTCCTACCTCCTAATGACTAAACTTCTCATTTCCTTAAGAACGGGCTTTGGACAAGATACTCAAAACCTTTCCCTCTAATTCTTCTGCATCATGCCTTCAGTGAAGAATTATCCAAATGAGAAAGGGGTCAAAGTAATAAGGAGACTGAGTAGCTTCTTGGGGGAGGAATTGGTTAAAATCGCCAAGCACTCTCTCACCCCACTGTCGAGTGATTCTTCCTTTCCACCTCTCTCCCTCCTTGGGCAGAGAGCTCCTTGCAAGCACAACTGCACATCTTGGTTCTGACCTTCCAGGTCTCATTAGAGCACATTTTTGGAACGCGTTCACTAAATGGATTGGCCACAAATGGGGAGGAGCTTGCTGTGTTGGAAAATATCTGTTAATTACAGTTGGTGGCCTTTCACAGATTTGTCTCCATGACTTTATTTAGTCTTCCAAACAAGATTAAAGGAAAGATGGACCAACATTGTTATTCCTTACTTTATAGAGGCATGAGAGTAGAGATTTCTCACCCAGATTCGCCTTCCTGGCTGAGACCAAGTTCAGCTTGCGTCAAGGACCAGAGTCTTTCTATTAAGAGGGGAGAGAAGAACAAGAAGACTGAAAGGGTATCTGTCATGATGAGAACCTTCACTCCCTGACAATATGCTCAGCCATCCTTGGAAAGAAGCTCGAGGTGACAGAAAAATCTGGAAAGGGATGTTAGAGCTACACAAGTGCTTCCCTCAGTCCCAGAGTTGTATAGGAGGCTTCACCACTTTCACAAGGTGTTCTCCGACTGCTTGGTGCCCTTACGTTGCCAAGGATCTGAGAGAGCTTCCGTGATAGTAGAAAGTAAAACAGAGGCACTTAAAAATATTTATTCATTTAACAGGAGAAATGTAGTGTATATAGTTGTGTCACTTTATATCTTGACATATTTACTATCTGGCTTAATGAAAGGCAGCCAGAGTCTTCATTCTGCCTCTGCATTTGGTCTACCCCCAATGTGTTTTTAGTTCAAATATATGCAGAATGCCTTGGGAAAAAGAGGAGGGGTTTTAATACCTTCCCTGGGTTACTAGCGATATTCTTCTCTGATACGACACAAAAGCCATTAAGTGGGAATTTCCCAAACATTAGTTACATGGGGAATTCTAAATATCAGTGCAATAGTCCACACTCTGTCACGCTAAACCTCATTGACCTAATGCCACGTGGAATGGGTCTGTCACCCATCTGATTGGGACCATCAAGTACTGATGGCTTGGCGATTACTGAGTTACCCATCTCGTCCAGCTGTAATGTTTTATTGGGGAAATAGTAGTGTATTATTAAAGAAATCATTTTGGCCTTGTGGACCCTCTGAGAGGGTCTTGGGGACTCCCTAGGAGGGGTCCACAGGCCAGCCTGTGAGAACCACTGACCACAAGCACTAACTAGTGGTGGGAATTCAGTTAGCTGGGAGGGGAGCACAGTGGTTCTCAACGTCAGGAGATTCGGGTTTAGTCTCTTCCCTCTCTGGCCCTCAGTTTATCTTCTGTAAAAGGGGCTAATAACGCGATAGCCTCCTTACAGGGTTGTTGCGGGAGGTAAGACAGGATGAGGCAGTGAAAGTACGTGATTGTGGATAAAAGGAACTCGATAATTCTTTCAGCGTCTGTAATTATGCTTGAGTAAGCCTCCCAGAGGTCACACTTGCCAAGATGATCGTGTGCCCTGCCCACATAACACCAGCTAGAACAGGAAGGTCCTTCTACTCCATAGTGTGCTGTGTCGCTTCTTTCCTCTCCCATTCTGTTGCCACTCTCCCACAAGTCCTCAGTTCTGCCCAGCTATCCTCCATGGCTTTAGTCAATTTACCCATGCAACCACGAGAGAAAACCCTGCTCCACAGCTCGGCAAAGGGTTCTTGACACCAAAAGCACAACCCACACAAGGACAAATGAATACATCAGACCCCTCAATATGAAAAGCTTTTTCTCAATGAAAGACTGTTAGGATGAAATAGTAAACTACAGACAGAGAGAAGAGATCTGCCCAAGGACTCATGTCTAGAGTAGACAAAGAATTCTCAGAAGTGAGCAATGAAGAAAACTTAGTAAAAGATAGGAAATGAGCAAAAGGCATGAACAAACATTTCGCCACAGAGGACATACAGATGGTAAATGTGCACGTGAAAACATGTTCAACACCATAACCATTAGGAAAAAATGCAAATTAAAATCACAAAGACATATCCTGGGTGTGACATGGTACTGGTCTGGCGAGACACCAGCACTGGGAAAAATGCATATTAGTCTTACAACTGCATGTGAATCTATAATTATCTCAAAAAGTGTTTTTTAATTTTTAAAAATGAGGTGACAGGCCTACTCTAGATGTCCAAGATTTTCCCATCATGCTTAGAATGAGTCCAAACTACTGATCACATTTTACAAGTCCTGCAGGGCCTGCCACTGGCTTCCATTGTCTCCTCCTACCACTCTCTCACTCCTTTCCTGAGCACTGACTTTCCTGTGATTGCTTGAATTTCCAAGCTTGTTTATGGCCAGGGTGCTTTGCATTTGGAGTTCCCTATGCTGGAAACCCTGTTTTTCCAAGATCTTTGAATGATTTTCCCTCATCAGTCTGGTTTTGATCAAATATATCTTAGCCTTCCTTGACCACCCAATTCAAATTATCAACCACATTCTCACTCCTGCCACTCTCCACCGCTGCACTCTGATAATATGTTAAAAGTGTATCTATGTATTTGTATGTTGCCTTCTTCCCTGAGAAACTGTAGGCTCACTGTGAGTAGAGTCCTTGCCTGTCTCCACTTGTCTCCTGACATGCAGGGTACGTGGTAGGTGCTCTCTGAATCTTGTTGAATGAATGATTATAAAAATGGCAGGTGACTTTGATTGAATGTTTCTCATCCATTACTCTTTGCTGAGCCTTCCTTATATTCCTTGCAAAACAAATCTGCTTAGACCTGGGCAAAATCTTTACAGAATAGAAAGATCTGGGATTGAGTGCCATTCCTAACACTATTCTGGCCCTGTGAATTTGAGCAAATAACATCATCTCTTTGAGCCTCTATTTGGTCATCTGACATAAGGGCTACCCTCAGGAGCCTGGAGGAGACTAAGATATCAATCTCTCTCCCCTAAATTCACTCTTCTTCCTGACTTCCATCTCAGTGTGTGGTACTACCATTCACCCACATTGCCCAAGTCTGGAACCTGGACAAATCAGCCTTAGAGCCTTCCTTCTACCCTTCTCCCACACCCAAGCAGTCGCTTCTATATCTTGGTGTACTTGTCTCTCCCACGTATCTCCTCCACCTCTCTCTTTTCCCCGCATCATTTCTTGCCATATCATTACAGTATCCTCCCTTATTGATCTTTCCCGTTCATCATCCATTCCACTGAGGGAATAATCCTTCTACTATGCAAATATGATTATATTTTGCCTAATACCCTTTAATCACCCTGTATTGTTTTCCATATAGAAGGAAAATTCTCTAACCTGGCACTGATCTGGCCCCTACCCATCTCTTAATCCCATTGCTTGTCTCTCCCTCACCATTTCTTGTAAAAATCTAGCAATATGCTGGGCAGTTCATCTCAGTCACACTCTCTGATTTTGTACATGATGTCCCTTCTGTGTGGATGCCCTTCTATGCTGCCTGGCACCTATAAGAATTTTTGGGTTCATCCCAGCATCACCTGGTGGGCAACCCTGACTTGTCTCTTTAATTCCACAATATTTCATGCCAAGTCTATCAGAGCATAGGGTTTAGCACATGGTAACAGTTATCATATGAATGATATGGATTAGATATTGATAAGAATGTTCAGCCTACAAATCATTATACAAACTACAATGAGTTAAAGGATGGAATGTCTTTTCTTTTCCCTAGCACTCATTTAGGATATTTGGTTATAACCTTCTGAAGAAAATAGGACTTCCACCCTTCCCAGGGGCAAAGGAATAGATGAGATGACCTTGGAAATCACCCATCTTCAAAGTTTTTTCAGCTCAATGTATGCTCTTGATAAACAGATCAAATCTGAATTCAGAGACATGGTTTTTATCCCAGCAGTGGCCTCTAGGAGCTGAGTGATCTTGGGCCTTCATCTCAGTAAGGAAAGTAGTGGGACCCCTGTAACAGATCATCATGAAAATTCAATGAACTCATGCAAGAAAAGCAGTGAGATGGGTGCCTGGAACACGGTGAGCATACAGTTTAAGTTCTTGTATATCTCCATCTAGTGGTCTTGACCCAAGAAAGAAGGCAAAACAAAGAGAAACAAAAAACAAAGCAAAGACAGAAACAAGGAATCAGAAGTAGCAGGGAAGGCAGGATGGAGAGGGAGCCGTGACAACACGAGCTGGGCTGAAAGAGCTGCAGCTCTGCTGAGAGACAGCAAGTGGAGTGGACACAGGGAGGCGAAAAGGAGCTTGGGGGAGCTGGCATTGGTGTTTATAAATAAGGGCAACTACCGTGGATAGGCCCAGTCTGTGGGTGTGTCTGTGTGCACCCAAATATTTTCCAGAGTTAGAGAAAGCGGAGAACAAGCCGCACTCCAGCCCGTGCCGCTCCCTCCTACCCAAAGGCGATTTCCAGGCTTCAGCCCACCAATGTGTTTCAGGTGCATGACTGAGACCAAGTGTCAGCTATGAGTGAAGAAATGACACTCGGGGTGAGGGGTGACCTTGAACCCCAAAATGGTTAACGTTGTGTTTTGCAAAGAGCTCTAGCTTTGAAGTCCCAAGATGCTGGGATTACCAGCCATGTGACACGAGCTACTTCATTGAACTCTTTTGGCCTTCAATTTTCACATCTGTAAAATGGAAATAAATTACCAACTTCAAAGGATTTTAGAGTCTTACTTGAGGTAAAAATGAAAAGTGCTTAGTGCAAAGAAGGCAATCTAAATGGCATTTTCCTCCGTTTTGTCCAATTTCTTGGTACTCTTTAATTCTTAGCTCTTAAAACCTAGTATTTTATGGAATTCACTTGTTTCTTTTGTTTATCTTCTACTTCTCCACAAAAAAAAACACAAAAATATCATGGAAGGAAAGCCTGGGGTCTTGTTTGCCACTGTAAACTCAGCAGTATTTCATGATACTGAATACATGAACAAGTTTGTTCTACCCATTTCATCTCTCCCACTAGAATGTAAACTCCATGACAATATGATTGCATCAGTTATCTCTTGCTGCATAACAAATCACCCCAAAATTTAGTGGTTTCAAACAACCACCATCAAGGTATTTGTAGGTGGAGAACTGAGGGGCCACTCAGTTGGGCCCTTCTGGCTCCGGGTCTCCCGCGAGGTTGCATCTCAGATGTCCTATGTTCTCCAGCCCCCTGAAGGCTGGGCAGATCCTGTAGGAGCCACCTCTGACAGTTGCTGCCAGGGGTCCTTTCCAGGGCTATGTTGCCTGTGTTCCTCAGATACTAACTGGCTTCCCTTAGAGCAAACAATCCAAAGGCATGACCAAAGACAGTGCAGAAGGCCTTGGAGCATCTAGTCTTATGCCACGTGGCAATTGAATTGCATATCAATGCCTGTGCAATTCACAGGAGTAAATCATATGACTTCCTCCACATCCTATTGGTCACCCAGGCCAATTCCAATTCAGGGTGAAAGAAGAAACCATGAAAGGGTATGACTACCAGAAGGGGAAAATTACTGCACCAATCTGGAGGGAACAGCATACACGAAGGTCCAAAGAGAGAGATGAACCAAAGGAAGGTGAAAAAGAGAGAAGAGCATCACCAGAGGCCTGCTTAGTTCCCTGTTGTATCAATCAGACTTCCATGACTAATATAACGCATGAAATAATTATCATCATTAAACAATGTGGAAGTGACAAGTTGCTGGGTTTTAGTGTCTCTCTATGGTTTCTGTTCAATATTTGTGGAGTACCTATCAGGGGCCAGGCTCCTGCTGAGTGCTGGGGACACAAAGACCCATGACATACATGGGCTCTGTTCCTAAGCTGTTAAGGATAGGAGAGGGTAGAGAAAGGTGGCTGCAGACAGACTATTGTGATACAAATTAGAACAATGTGAGGCCCCTTGAGAAAGGGTTCAGAGGGAAGGCAGGTGCTATCACAGCCATTTTGGAGGAAGAAACAACGGTCCCATTTGGGCCTAGGGAAAGGGATCCATTGCCCACAAAGATACAATTCTTTACCCAAACCGACTCAGAGCCTTCTCTCAATACCCTTTGGCACACCCTTAGGAACCACTGTGAGGTGGCTCCTGCCCGGTCAACCTGGAAAGTCAGGTAGAAATGACCCGGGGTGAGGCAATGGTGGGAGTACCCCGTGGGGGTCTGGGTGCCCACCCAGCCTCTGGGTCTCCTTCAGCAGTGTCAGGAACAAGGCCTTGCCTGAACCCCTGACTGCTGAGATGTGGGATGAGGGCCAGCAGGCAGCAGCATTCCCCGAGCCCTACTCCGCACAGTCAGGGCTGAAATTCTTGCCCAGTATTTTTTCTCCTCTGTGAAGCTGCCCACACATCTTTATTCCTAAGGCAATGGAGTACGTTTCTCAGTGAGCCAAGTGGAGGAGCAAGTGGCTGTGGCCTTTGAACGGAAGAACGGAAAAGCCAGAGGCGGTAGCAGATTTGCCCTAACACTGGGTTAGGGGGGAGGCCGTGTCTCTGAGCACCGCAGGCAGGGCAGATGGCTGAGAAGTCAGTCACAGGAGTGGGCCTGAGAAGGGACAGGACGGATGGACTCAGCCCTGCAGGGTCGCTAGACCCCAGACCACTGAGTCCCCATCTAGTACTTTCCACTGTGTGGTAGACCAGCCCTAGTCTTTCTCTTGAGATAGTGCCTGGAGGACAGTGAGCCCTCTGCCTGCCTTTCCTGCCTACCCTGTCCAGGGGAGCTGCTGCCCAGACTCCGAGGCCCTCCCCGTCTCCCCAGCTGTGCCACCATCCAACATCATCAGTTGATGCCCCATGACCTCTGCACGAAGGACCATTAGCATCACACCACTCGTTAACAATGAAGCCACCGAGTCAGTGAAAAACGCCCTCTCCCATCAGCAGCATGTGTGGACCTAGTCCGAACACCTGCAGAACTTTCGCATGTGGGCAGGAACCACATCCAGTCCCTGCTGTCACCCATGGTGACACCTGAGACCAGAAAGCAGATGCTGGCTACAACAAGCCTAAGGTAGAAAATGTCATTTATTCTGCAGTACATAAGGGGACAGCAGCCTGGAAAGACTTCATAGAGGAAGCACCCTTTCTGCTGAGCCTTGAGTGTTCTGTATTTCAGCCTGGATGGCAAAGAAACAGCCTGAGCAGAGACAGACCCAGGGCTGGCGTGGAGGAGCGGAGGCTGGTCTGCAAGCCTCAAGCCTAGTGGTTCCGGGTGGAGCATGGTTGACTGATAACGGTGAACGGAGAATACAACCTGACTCACAAGGGACCCTGGGGCTGAGCGGCAAGTGTGCTTTTATTTTGCCCTGAAAGCCAAGATTTGAAAGGTCACCGAAGTATTCTAGACCAGAGAGTAACATGGGAGCAGACGCGTTTTAATGGCTGTGTGACCCCAAACAAGACCTTAAACCTCTCTGTGGCCTAGTTTCTCTATCAGTGAAATGGGGGTAATGAGCGAATCTTTGTTCACAGGGTTTTTAGGGGACTTTCAAAAGAGATACATGTAAAGAGTTCAAGCACAGTGAGTGACATAAAACACCCCACGGTCGTGACGGTAATCGCAGTCACAAATATCAGGGTTGGTATCACTCTGCTTTCTGAGGGGAGAATAAAGCGGAAGGAAACAAGAATGGGCCAGAAGGAGGCTAGTGCTGCAGTCCAGATGTCAAGGGGTAGTGACCCCGTGGACACATCGGGGAAGGACCTCACACGCCTGAAACAGGAGCTGTTGAAAACAGAGAACCTTCTGGAATGGGGGGTGGGGTGGGGCTGTGGGGTGCAGGTTTGGCTGCCAGTTACGGAGATAGAAATATCTTGGGAGAGCACAAAAAGGAAGGATACCACAGTTGCCGACGTGTTGACGGTCCAGAGGGCACGAAGTCACATGTGGCTGGCGAAAGGTGGTCTGCAAACAGAACCAAGAGTCAGCAGCGTGGAGCCGGCAGTGAGGGGACAGCAGAGCAGAGGGTTCAGGGGCCAAGCATCGCCTTCAAGGGAGCCCGGCCAAAATCAGGGAATGAGTGGGCTGACGCCTCGTTCCGCAAAGAACCAAACTGGACAGTAAAGAGATCCTGGACATTGTCAAGTGTCTTGCCATGAAGAATGCTGTATCTTCTGTAGATTAAAGTTTATGTGCCATGCCCCAAACGTGGTGGAAAATAAAAGTGGGTAATAAACTCTCAATGTGGACGGTTTTCTAAACAGAGTTGTTCGTCTCTTGGGTAACAGAGCCGCCTTTAGCGTTTGAAATTTGGAACCAGAGCGTGGCTTCCGCCAGGGGGTTTGATGCTATGTCCTCTATAGACAGATCCCTTGCTCTGTTAAGCCGGGACCTACTTGTCTTTCCAGACCTGACACAATGCTGCCTCCTCCACCTGCTCTTCCTCAACCCAACCAAAGCAGCCTTGGAACTTGGAAGTAGCTCTGATTTACCGTCCATGGCAAACGCAATGAGACGTGAATCTCTCGATTCGGCCTGCATGTTGGGATTATCCGTGGAGCTCGTTTTGTGCTTGGGTCTCTGGCCAGGCCCTTCCCTGGAGTTACCAGAGTACGCGAGGGACTCCTGGCAAGGCTGGGGTTCACAGCCATCCTTTCTCCTCCCAGTGCCCAAGGAGACCTGGGTGGAGTGCATCCCCCAGTGGCGCGTCCTAGACCTTCCTCCCCAAGGGAAAGGCGATTCTCTGGCAGGACCTCAGGAACAGCCGTCTGCTGGGTTTGAGGGTCTGGCTAGTCTGGGTGCAGAGTCTTGTCTGGACAACAGCTGTCTGCCACGGTGTGGAAAAGACCAGGTTCAGCTTCTGCCGTCCCAATCCATCCCCTCACTACGCAGAACTCCTAGGAAATGCCCTCCTGGCGAGGATCTGGGCGGGCTGAGGCTCTCTCTGCCCCAGTCACCTCCACCTTTGCTGCCGCCTTCAAGGGAGCATGCATGTCCCATCCTCTTTACTGCGGACAGTTGGGGTCAGAGCGCTCTTTGCTGGGGGTAGGAGCAGCCATGCTCTGCATTGTAGAAGGGTTAGCAGCACCTCTGGCCTCTATCCACTTCCTAGATGGCAGCAGCAACTCTCCCCACCCCGTGTGCTGTTGTAACAGCCCCAGATACCTCCACACACAGCTAAATGTCCCTGAGGCAGGGGTCAGAATCACCCCCTGGCTGAGGACCCTGGCTCTGGAGAAAGAACTCCTGGCTGGCAGGGTCTCTCTCTAGTTCTACTCTTCATCTGTTGAATGCGTCAGCATGCCTTGCACGTGGCAAGTGGCCTTCTGAGGACGGTGCCGGGGACGCGAGCGTCTTTCTATGTGCACACCGAGCTGTGGGCAGGAGACAGCTCTGAGAGATGTGGCCCCATCACTGTTCCCTCTCTTGTCTTCCCCTCCCCCCTCCCATCCAAGGGCACAGCAGGCTCTGTGCTGTTCCTTCGCCAATGGGGACATTTACGGCCTGATTTTTGTTTCCAAAAATCCATTGGGATCAACAGGCTTTGAACAAAAACAGAATTTTCCTCTGGATTGAGGTCTCCAGAGACTTGAGTGAGAGATAAGAAAAAGTTGAGTCCCAGCAGCAGCCCAAGGCAGAGAAAGAAAATGATGAACAAGGAGACCAGGAGCCAGGCTGAGGCTCCCAGTTAGGCTGGGACTTTCTGTCCCGAGTGTGGTGTAGAGGCAAGAGAGACTTCTGGGCTGGGCACTGATAGCCAGAAAGGCCTCTGGAAACCTGGGCATTGTGCAAGATCCCAAAACCTAGGCACAAACGCATGGCAACTACAAAATGCCAAACTGATAATGGCTAATATTTATTGAGTGCTTGGTACATGTAGGATGCTGTTTTCTCAGCATAGGGTGAATTCTCTCTGTTTACGCTTCATGAGGTCCCTATTACTTGGTTCCAATTTGATTCCCACATCAGAAATAAGGAGCTGGAGTTGTATTCTGGCCACATGAGTTGAGATCTCATGGCATCTGCATGGTAAATGCAGAGTAAGAACAGCACGGGGCGTTCACTATGTGTCCAGCACCACTGCGTGCACTTGGGATGTGCTTTCTAAATTAATTAATTAATGTAATGTTTGTTTACAAAGCAGAGAGACTGAGAGAGAGGTCGGCCACCCACCTGTCCATTCCTCAAATGCCCCTAACAGCCAGGCTAAGTCAGGGGAAAGCCATGAGTTGAGAACATCTAGATCACCCAGGCACACAGCAGGGATACTTCACATCAGCTACCACCTGCCCCTCCCAGGGCGCATATTAGCAGGAAGCCGGAATTTACAAGTATGGCCAAGACTTGAACCCAGGGACTCCCACGTGGGATGCAGGCATCCCAAGTAGCATCTTCACCCCAGCAACAGATGCTTGCCCACAACCCCTTAAAAATGTTGGTTAAATTTACTTATTATCATGAATTTAAAGGCAGTGTATGCATCCATTTCTCACAACAAGGTAATGAGGTAGGTACCATCACCACGCCCATTTTATTGTTTATTATTTTATTTTATTTTTATTTATTTAAAAGACAGAATTAGAGGGGTAGAGAGAGAGAGAGGTAGAGACAGAGAGGTCTTCCATCTATCTGCTGGTTCACTCCCTAGATGGCTTCAATAGCCGGAGCTGCACCGATCTGAAGCCAGGATCCAGGACCTTCTTCCAGGTCTCCCATGTGAGTGCAGGGGCCCAAGGACTTAGGCCATCCTCCACTGCTTTCCCAAGTCACAGCAGAGAGCTGGATCGGAAGTGGAGCAGGCTGGACTAGAACTGGCACCTTGTCGTGAGCTGCACACAATGGCCCAGGCTGGCCAAAGCGCTGTAGCTCCTGGTCAGATGACTGATCTGGGTGGACACAGGATGTGAACCAGGCCTATCAGGCACTCCCTAAAGATGTTTCTGTGTGGATGCTGAAGACACTGAGTGTCTTTCTCAGAAATCAGGTGCAGTAAGGACTCCAGGTTTCAGAGTGTTGATGGAGACTGCCAGAGGACAGCACAGCCTTGAGATGGAGCGAGCGAGAGAGAGAGAATGATACTGAGCAGGCTCTAAATAGACAGCAGGAGCAAAGCTCAGACTGTTCCCAAACCTTTCTCAGGCACCTCCATCCAGAGAGTTCTGACAGATGACAGCAACAAATATGGAATCAAGGAAGTTCCTTTCCCAGCCAGGCCTGTTTAAAAGCAACTGCAGTTACACTGAGGCATGGGGCGAGCTAGAGAATTGGGGTTCGAAAAGATTTAGGCTACAACCTATGCCAAACCAGGTCTTGTTTGCAGTTATTTGTGCCTAAAATCAACAGGAAGCAAATGTTCTTAAAGCCTACTTGGGTTTCTTAGGGAGTTTAGTGCCTAGGAAACTGTAAATCTGACTTGACAAAGCCAGAAGGTGGCCTGGGCTCAGCCCTGCACTTGCTGTAAAGGTGCTGCAGTCCCCAAGAGGCAGCTGACCTTCATGGCTGCTCTGGAGAGACATGCGAGAACCTTCCAGAGGGAAAAGCCCAAGGCCACAGAGCATGTGAGCTAAGGGAGCTCCCCCCGGGAGCAGAGCCAGGGTTGCCAGATGGGCCAACCAAGCGACTCACCTGCTGACACAGAAAACATACTTTTTCAGTTCTTGGTCAACAGCATCTGACCACTGCTATGGACTAGTAACTTCTATGTGTTTTTATCTCTCTACCTAATGGTGATTTTTATGTAAGTTTTTCTGTTCCCACGCTGCCATTGTGTGTTAGGTATGGGGGCACTTGGGAGAGGTGGGGGAGTTTGCTTGTTGTCTTGTACCAGCAGGAGCTCCACCTGAGCCTGGTTTTTCTCTCAGGTGGTCCTGGTCTTTGGCCTGGATCAAGACATTTGGGCCTTGTGTCCCCTGGAGGGAGGGGCGGTTGTGTCGCTGTGTGAGAAGAGGAAGGACCACAAATGTTTGGTGACACCGTCAGCTTTCTCTCCATGCCGGTCCTTCTCTCCTTGTACACTAACTACTAAGACACCTGACTTCTTTTTTAGGGGGTGGGGGACACGAGTAGGGTGTTTCCTCCCTTGTGGCTAGATGTGGCCAAGTTCCCAAACAAGAATGAGCAGAAGTGATGGAGGCAACCTCGGGGCCACACCCAGAATTAGGAGTCAGCTCATCCCCTCTCCCTTCCCGTTGCACCCAGCCGCTGGAATGCAGATGTGTTGTGCGTCACCCTGGACCACACAGTCAAGCGTGGTTCTGGGAATGGCTGGTTCTATGCCAAAACCCCCAAGTCTTTATAAACTCAGCTATCCTGAGGGCGCAGCCTTTTCCTCTGGGGGCCCCTGTAAATTCAGCAGCTTTTTCCGGGTAGCGATACAGATCATGTTCTATGAAAGTTACTGTGATACCAGAAAGGCACAAAAGTGGGCACCTTGGAAAGCTAGCAAATTAGAGAGTAAATTCAATCAAATTAAGTCAGATTACCGAGTGAAAAGGAGAATGAAGAGACTATTTTAAAATTGTGGTAAAAGCTCTTTTGCTACTGGCTTTAGTAGTGCAAGTTTATGATGTTTTTCATGGGGGACTACAGAAATGGTAGAAGAGACCTTTCTGGTTCTCACTTTGGCCCTGGTAGGATTAGCCAAGGACACCTTACAGAAGGTTAGCAGAAGTCTGGAGCCGTCAATGGCTGGAGCAGCTAAGCACACCCACGGGCTGCTCTGGGCCCCAGAACCCCCCAGAATGTGCTCCTCTGGAGACACCCGTCCTGGACCCGTGGGACCGAGGACTCACTCATTCATGTCTGTTGCGGCACAGCCCGATTTTGCTATGGGACAGAATGATGGTTTCAGGAAGAACGCATGGCCACCGTCCATCTGCACTTAGTCGAAAATATGCTCATAAGCCACCTCCTAGCTTTTGGGCTTCACAGCGTCAGCAGGTCCCCCCACTGCCTTCACATCAAAGGAGAGAAAACAAGCAGGCCCCTCACATCCGCCGGCAGCATCTTCCCTCCGGCTTTCCAGAGTCTCGGGAAGTCCCCCGTGCGATGATTTCTCTAATCAACCTGACATTCTGTGCGTTTGCTGTCTGTTTCTGAAGGTATTTAGAGTATGCAAAAATCTGATTTCTTAACTGCAGAGTTTTAATGACTTGTTTATCTAAGAGCTTGATGACAAATTTGTTGTGAATGTTTAAATGTCTGGGAGAATTTAATGCAAAGTTTTTGTGCCTCGGTTGATTATGTGTAAAGAGTGAATAAGTATTTAGGAGTCTTCAGTGCTAAATATTAATTGTTAATTGTTTCAGAGATTAGCAAGCACATTCATTAAATAAAAGTCGTGGTTTTTCCTCCCTCTTACAAGACACTCACGCACAAGTGCCACGCCTAGCAAAAAGTAAGTGATAAAAAAAAAAAAAAGCCAGTTGGTTAACTTCTATGGGTCTTAGACTCTTTGTTCACACAGAGAAGAGGTTGGACGCAATGCCTGCTAAGTTTTCATCCACCTCTAAGGTCTGAATTATCAAGAAATGGCGGGAAGTCTTTCGCTCATGTTTACAACAGATTTTTGCCGGGGAACAACTGGCCACACAGATCAGTGGAAGTCGTATCCTCCGCAGCAACTGATGGCTCGCCCTTCCTTGTCTTCTAACATCACAGCCTCTGTGTGTGAGTACACTGTCAGCGTCACTGCGAGGCTGCTGTCTGAATGGCAGGTCCACCAGGCACACTAGCATGCAATCACAGCTCAGCCTGTCTCGGGCAGAATTACCGCTTCAGCACATCTCAGGGGCCGTCACTGTGTGTGCCGGCTTCCCTTAGCAATGGAGGGAAACCCCCGCTGCCCCCTTCCCATGGCATTGCAGCCACATTCTTACAAAGGACGAACGTTTGAACAGTGCCTCGCTGTTTGCAGGACAATTTTCCTTCCCCCCCTTTTTTTTTTTTTTTTATGTTTTTAAAAGATTTGACAGAGAGTTACAGAGAGAGGTAGAGACAGAGAGAGAGAGAGGTCTTCCATCTTCTGGTTCACTCTCTAAATGGCTACAACAACTGGAGCTGGGCCGATCAGGAGCCAGGAGCCAGGAGCTTCTTCCAGGTCTCCCACATGGATGCAGAGGTCCAAGCTTGGACCATCCCCCACTCCTTTCCCAGGCACATTAGCAGGGAAATGGATCAGAAGTGGAGCAGCCGGGACTTGAACTGGTGATGGGATGCTGACACTGCAAGCCAGGACTTTCACCCGCTGTGCCACAGCGCTGGCCCCCAATTTTCCTTTCTTATAAACACCATTGTTTTACCTACAAACTAAAGCTTAGAAAGGCCCAAAGACTCCTCAAAATCCTACAGATACGGTTTATCCGTGAAAACACCTCAACTTGCAGCAACATCTGTGGACCACGTGGACTTCTCATGGAAACTCCTTCCTAGTTTGCTACCATTTTTATTCAGGTATCCAGTGCTAGAAACACTCAAGAGTACCTTGTCTTTATATTAATTCTGGCAGGTCTTGTCTTTAAAATCTGCTCAGAAAAAAAATACAACAACAACAATCCCCCAGATTCACTGCTTTCAATAAAAATGTCAATAAAAAGAGGTAAAAGGTGTTCTGACATCTCGATGCCTTTTTGCCTGCCGTCCTTCCCTAATGCTCACCCCTGACTCAGCTCGGGCTCTGTGGCAGTGAGTTTTCCCTTCCAACTGTCAACTGCCAAATGATCAACTATTAACTGCCCTAGGTTACCATGCCGATGGCATGCCTGATCACGTGACTTTCTGCAGCCAATGAAAAGTGAGCAGAGGTGCCCCCCACACCAGCAGAAGCTTTGAAGACCAGGCACCTATTTCCATGTTCTCTCTTTTCCCTCTGTCATGGGATCAGCAGAGTTTAGATAGAGGATGCTTGCCTTGGCTTGGGAATGAAAAGATGTGGCATGGAGCTGTAGACAGCCACTAAAGATCAAGTGATATGAGGGAGAAGTAAACTTTTCTTGTTGGGAACATTTGTTGCTGCAGTATCATTTAACACAAACCAATAGATTTCTGGCACGTAAGTCATGGTTTTGGAAATATTTGTCAACTCCACAGGAACTGGGCTCTCTGCAGACAAATACCAGAACCTCTCCGAGTTCTTGGCATACATTAGGTGCCAAGTAAATTTTCGATGACTGGCTGGAGGCTGGGAGGAGGGATGGATGACCAATAGGCTCTGAAAATGATGGCTTGAGTTCAAGGTGGAACACAGACTCCTCAGGTGGGGGCCATGCCGTGTTAGTCATGCTGGCGTGGGTACCACTCTGTGTGCTGTCTTCCATCAGTTCCACTGCTATCCAAATGAGACTATAGACATGGCTGATTACCTCATATTTCAGTATTCTATCTCCTACCTCCCACATCTGCACTGCCTAACACTTCACCTCTGTGTCTTGCTCTGTCTCCACAAGTCAGCAATTTATATTGACTACCAGGGAAACTGAACAGGAAAAATGACACACACAGTCTTCTCCCTGTTCCTGATCCCTTAAATATGGCTGGCCCTCCACTCACCATGCCCCTGTGAGTGGGAGGAAGGCAGGGTTAGGGAAGAGCTCTTGGCTCAGGGATTCACCGAGACACAGGAAATGTCTCTTCATTCTTTCAACTCCCCCAACCCCCTGCACAGCTCTGGGCTAACAGAAGAGCATAGCGGTTACAAGTGCAGTGTCTCATAGTGAATTCTTGATTATACGGCATGGGTGCTGCGGGAAACCTGAGCTGGAATGACCCTGCAGAACTGTCCCAAGTTCAGCCAAGACAAGAAGGTCTTCATACACTCCTGACAGCAGTCACTGAACGCAGGTTAGGGCACAGAGGTGGTTTTCGCAAACCCCTTCTGCCCTCGCCAAGTCCTTGGTCATACTCTGAGCCTTTTAGCAGAGCAGCCTGTCTGCCGTGATTCTGAGGTCAGGAAACTTCTGGATCACAAGCCGAAATGCCACGATGTGCAGTCTGAAATGACATACGTGAGGCTCCTCTTCCAATCTGACAGTAGACCGATGTGTGTTCTCCAGGATCTTTCAGTGGAAAAACCTGACCTGCGGTTGTCAGGAGACGTCAGTGGTCACCTGCTGTTTCACAGTAGTCCTCTAGGGTCATCAGGAATCCTTCATTCCTGGCGATGCCTCCCTAAGTCCCAACCCAAACAGCTGTATGTTCGCAATGAAGTAGAAGTAGTCATTCATCCATCCTCTTCCCTATCCCAAATGATCAACTTCCAAAACTTTTTTGTCTCTTGGATCTTTGTTCTGCCTTACAGCTACCACCTGCAGGGCAGGCACGCCTTCTTCTGTATTCTGTGGTCAGAACATGTACAAAACGATGCACTCAACACAGGACAACGCTGAGATGCCATGGCCTAAAATCTGCTTTTCGATCCTCAGATTTTGCCTCTTCCCTAAGCTGGAAATGTCCAAGTTGCTGATGTCTGAGGAAGGTCTCCCTGCGAGGGCCTCTCCAGGCTGTTCTACACGGAGCCCCGCCTCACCGGCTCAGTCCTGGATCGCTGACTCAGGCCGTTCACCCCCAGGGACGTTCGTTCTCCTCTGCCGCACAGCTGGGGAAGGGGTTCCCGGCCTCACCCTGCCCCTGGAAACTGTGAAGTGTTGGCCCAAGCATGATGCATGAGAGTTCACAAAAACTACTGCAGGTGGCCTAACAAAGTCTGTCCCTACAAAGCTTGTTCAAGTCAAGTTTCCAGTGACTTCATTGGAAATTTTAATTCATGGGATTTTTTTTTTTTTCGTGAGGTCACAGAAACACAAAGTACAAGTCTAACAAAGGACACAGCCTGGCTTGTTTCTACCTGGACATCATCCAGGCACTTTGTTCTCAGCAACACATACGTGACATGTGTCTGGCAGTCCGGGGTTAGAAGACCTCAGGTGTACTGTTGGTAGCCCTGTTCCCTGCACTTCCAACAACCCTGTGAGATGGGTTCTATTAGGATCATGCCCATATGACTGATAAGGAACCTGAGGCACTACACAGCTTGCCCAAGTAGCAAGCTTGCCAGGTGATTGCAAAGTGGCAAAGCTGGCTGACTTGTGTTACCTGATGCTATGTGGAAAGTAACACGGTTTGAATACCCAGATGCTTGATTCTCTAATTCTTAAAGTACTGGATAAGTATTATAAATTTCTATTTCACGAATGAGAAAACTGGGATTTAAAAAAAATAAGTTGGTGCGCATCGTAATGCAAACGGGCTAAGCCATTGCTTGAGACCCCACATCCCATATCAGAGTGCTTGGTTCGAATCCCAGCTACTCTGTGCTTTCAATGCAGCTCCCTGTTAATGCACCTGGGAGGCAGTGGAAGATGGCCCAAGTGCTTGGGTTCCTGCCACCCATGTGGGAGACCTGGAGTTCCTGTTTCCTGGCTTCAGCCTGGCCCAGTCCCGGCTGTTGTGGGCATCTGGGAAAGTGAGCCAGCAGATGGAAGACCTCTCTATATCTCTCCCTCTCTGTCCACTCTGCCATTCAAATAAATAAATCTTAAAAAAAATTCAAGTGACCCCATAAACATCACAGAGCTGGTTAAGTCAGGATGTGAATACTGAGATGAAATTTTGCCTTTCTAGGTGACTAAGCAACAGAAAGATGCTATTTCCCCAAAGGAAGAAACAGCAGAGACTGTGTTCACATAATTGTCCTATGACAGGTCATGGCAGGAGTGGAAATGAACCTGTGCAGTGAGAGCCGCCACTGTCCAGTGTCCTCGCAGATGGCTCCCTCCTGGCTCCAGACTCTTGGCCAGCAGCCCTTCTGTTCTCATGCCATGACCTATTTTTGCTCACCCAGTTAGCTGTATGGCCTATTTTTTTTTCCTGAAGAATTATTTCATAACCTGCACGAAGTAACATGCTGCATGCTGAGTGCAGCATTCGTGAACTTGGACATGAAAAACAAAAAGTCCCTTGATATACATGCAAGCCAAGGCAGAATGGCTGAAAGGAAAATGAAGATGAGAGCCTCAGACCTGCCCTTCCCTGCACGCGGGCTGATTTCCTTTTCACAGCGGACCCACCCCACGGGTCGGGGGGGCCTGGATTGCTGTACGGACGGCTTTCCAGCTGAGCCCTCTGCATCCAGAAATTTCTGAGTGGTTAAGATAAAGATCTTTCTCAACCCCGCTTTTCATCATCGCATCTTAAGTACCTTGAGTCGGTTCCCTGTTGCCAATAACACCTACTGTCCACGGAGGGTCCTACTGGCGAAATCAAGGAAAAAGCGAGTTAAGTGTTGGCAAGTGATGGAGAGGTAGTAATTAGGCACCGTAATTAGACGCTGTTGAAAGAGCTGAGCTGTACAATGCGATGCGAGCAAGGGGCTGCTGGACACCTCGATGGGTGTAATTACCCGGGAAGGCTCCTCTCCCTCTCCCTGGCCGTCACAGGCCTTCCTGCTGCGCAAGCCCAGACCTGCAGCTTCTGGTGTTTCCTCCCAGCTTCCCCCTGCAGGCCTGGGGGCTTGGCTGATGCCTGCTCCTTGGCCAGCTGCCTCCACCTACTCCACACCTTGGGGTGTCTTACCTCTGGCTCTAGGTTATTGCTGCATTCTCCAAAGACAAACCCATCATGGAACGTTAGGGCTTATGAGAGCAGCCAGGTAGGGGAATCACAAAGCCTACACATTTTCTTCAGCCACAGATCCTTGTCTTGCAGCTCTTGCCTCCCTGCAGTGTTGACCGGAAGTCTCAGCTCCGAAGATGGGGCTCACCAGCCTTGCACTCACGTGACTCCCACCCTGGATGATCCTTTCATCCCCCCTTCACAAAGCCCTCCTGGGGCCTCCCATCATGCTCCATGGCCTCCCATCATGCTCCACGGCCTCTGGCTCCTTCCTAGGCCTTGGAGTCCTTGAGGATCTGGCCTCCGCTCTTCTCCAACCCCGTATCTGCCACTCTCCTTTGCTCCCGGGCAGCTCCAGACTCCTTGAGGTGCTTTGAAGCCCTCTCCATGTGAGGGGCTTTACAGGGGCCAATCCATCTCCCAAGAGCACCCTGACTTCTAAAGCCAGCTCTCTCTCATCTTGTGGGTCTCAGCTGAAATGTCACCTCTTCAAAGAAGCCGTCCTTGATCACTTTAAAGGGAACACCTGACACCCAGGCGTTCTGTAGTTTGTTTTCCTCTTTCATTTCCTTCAAAAGCATTTAACCATCACCAGAAACTGTATTGTTTGTTCATGTATTTGTTTTTATTTATTTTTTTATTTATTTTTTATTTTTTGACAGGCAGAGTGGACAGTGAGAGAGACAGAGAGAAAGGTCTTCCTTTGCCATTGGCTCTCTTGACTGTGTGTTAGTCCAATGTCCATTCCTATACAAAACAGCTGAGGCTGAGGGACGGGTGTTTGGCACAGTGGTTAAGTTGCTGACTAGGACACTGACATCCCATATTTTGGAGTGACCGGTTTTGGTCCTGGCTACTCAGCTTCTGATCCAGCTTTTTGCTAACATACGTCCTGGGAGGCAGCAGGTGATGGCCCAGGTACTTGGGTCCCTACCACACATGTGGGACACCCAGATTGAGTCCTGGACTCACAGCTTTGGCCCAATCCTGGCTGTTGTGGACATTTGGGGAGTGGACCAGCAGTTAGAAGATCTCTCTTCATCTCTCTCTCTCTCTCTCTCTCTCTCATGAAATACATACTTTAAAAAATGTGCTTATCTATGCTGAGTATTTTATTTCCAAAAGTTTATTTAGCTCACAGTTTTGGAGGGCAGCATCAGGAGGTCCCAAGGACTCAGCCTCGGGCAGGACCCCCTTGGCTACATGCCATCCTGACAGATGGTGGGACGCAGTGGGAGGGGCGGAATCACATGGCGAGATGGGGAGCCAGAGAGAGCAGGGAAGGGTCAGTCTTCCTCTTTCTCAACAATCCACCATAGAAGTAATCAGAGGCCGGCGCCGTGGCTTAACAGGCTAATCCTCTGCCTTGCGGCGCCTGGCACACCGGGTTATAGTCCCCATCGGGGCACCGGATTCTATCCCGGTTGCCCCTCTTCCAGGCCAGCTCTCTGCTGTGGCCCGGCAGTGCCGTGGAGGATGGCCCAAGTGCTTGGGCCCTGCACCCGCATGGGAGACCAGGAGAAGCACCTGGCTCCTGGCTTTGGATCAGCGAGATGCGCCGGCCGCAGCGGCCATTGGAGGGTGAACCAACTGCAAAAAGGAAGAACGTTCTCTCTGTCTCTCTCTCACTATCCACTCTGCCTGTCCAAAAAAAAAAAAAAAAAGTAATCAGAGCCACCGCAGAGCTACCTTAAACTCTTCTGAGAGCAGTTCTACCACCTCTCACAGGGCCATGCTGGGGACCGATTTCCAGGTGATGAATCCTGCAGCCAAACCATAGCCATGTCTACCTCCCTGATAAACTTGAGTTTCACTGAAGGCAAAGACAGGGTTGGTAGTGTTCACTGTTGCCTCCCCAAAATCAGAGAGTGCATCTGGAGGCCCTCACGTAATTGTGAATGGAAAGAAGAGACTTCGTTTTTCACTTGCCCCTGCACTCACGCTTCACCTGGGGTCAGTTGGCTTCCTCTGCTCAGATGCTGACCTTCACCCTGACCTTCACATCACACACCTGGGTGACCTGGATTGCAGTCATTCACTCACTAGGTATCATGTGGGAGGCCATGTGCTAGGCACTGTGTTAGGCAACAATTTTGTCAAGTCAAAGGAGCTATGATCTTGACTTCTGGAATGTTCTAATGGTCAAGCTGGCAAGTAAATCAGTGAGGTTGGTTCCTTCTAGGACGCAGCGGTAGGGGGATATCCAAAGTGATAAAGGCATACAGAAGAGGACATGTCCATGTGACTGGAGGGTTCTGGCCAGGCCTCTAGGAAATGATCCTTTGGGTCAAATCTCAGGAGTAATAGAAAGTAACAGGGAGAAAAGCTGTATGTATTGGCGTTGGGCAGGCGGGCCCTTTTCACCCCATGAGTTACAGAACCATAGTGTGCTGACCTAAGCAGGCCCTGGTCTCTGGGGGAAGCTATCTTGGGTAGCTAATTTGGGTGACTGATTCCTGCCTAGTCTATATCAAGTAAGGTATGTGACCTTGAGCAAATTACCTCTTGTCTCAGTCTCAGATTGTTCCTCTCCCCATCTGGCTGGTATTTAGTACAACTTAAGTTTGTCCCAATATTCTAGATCCTCTGCTTATGTCTCCAGTGTACAATTCCTACATACATTGACCTTTGGCCCCGGTGTACCAGGTAGTTACTTTAAGTGTTCTGAAAGATACAATTAGTGGAAAATGTGATCTTTGCTCTGGATACATAATAATTTTGAAAGGGAGGGGAAAAAAAACATCATAAAATTGGGAAAGCAAAACAGTTTAGCACAACATCTTACATCATGTGCTGATGATTTTATATGTGTTGGTTTTGTCTTCGCAATTAGATTCCAAGCTTAAGGTCAGAGACCCTTTGTTCTATTTCCTTTTAATACAATCTCTACCACTTTCTATCTGTAAGACAATGCTCTAGTTACTTTACTTTTCTCAGCCTCCATTTTATCTTCTGTAAAATGAAAGTACCTAGCCTGCAGGACTGTTGTGAGGAGTAAATGAACCATGGTGTGGAAATCACTTAACATAGGGTTTAATACAGGTGCACCTCCAATAATAATTGCATCATCCATACTACTAGACACCGAAGGTTTGGAATGCGTAACAATAGAGATGAGAGGCATAACAGGGTTGAATACACACCCTCTGGAAGATCCCTGATTGAATTTTTAAATGGAAATAAACTAAATGAATTGTTGGTAAGGGATCAGCAGAACAAAGGTTCTTGTAATGACTCAAGTCGAAGGTGGGGTCAGGCCTGGGATGGAAGCTTAGAGGGAGACATTGTAGTGAAAGCATCAACAGGATCCTGAGGAAGCTCTCGGTCAAGGGCTTTGGTTTTTTCCCTAAGCAGGTAGGTCACCAACATTTGTCATCCACCCCTGTTACAGAGGCTTAATTACCGGTAATCACAACCGAGAAATCTGGGGCTTCCTGCTTCCACCTACCTGGCCCTTAACTCATAGACAGAGGCTTTACTTCAGGTGGAGCACACTGGGAATACTGGGTCCCAGTTACCCTCACCCTAGAGCACTCAGAGAGCAGAGGTAAAAGCCAATCAGAAGAGGGGCTGGCATTTCCACCCAGCTCCAGCCTCCAGAGAAATCTCAAAGAGAGTGCACCATTGTCCCCACACAAATTCTGGAGCAATGGTCAGAAAGTTCTCAGAGTGGAGTATTGTAGGCATGGAAAGCCAAGACACTCTGGGGAAAAAAAAAAAAAAAAAGAGGACCTAAATGAAAGATCTCTGCGAGTGAGATCCCAGTGGAAAGAACGGGTCATCAAAGAAGGAGGTACCTTTCTCTGAAGGGAGGAGAGAACTTCCACTTTGACTATGACCCTGTCGGGATAAGATCAAAGTCGGCAAACCCTAAAGGCTTCCATAGCCTCTGCAACTCATGACTAGAGCCTAGGGCGATTACTGACGCCATAAACAAGAGTGTTTGTTAAGTCAACAACAGGAGTCACTGTGTACTTACTCCTCATGTAGGATCTCTGTCCTTAATGTGTTGTTCAGTGTGAACTAATGCTATAACTAGTACTGAAACAGTATTTTACACTTTATGTTCTGTGTGGGTGCAAACTGATGAAATCTTTACTTAATATATACTAAATTGATCTTCTGTATATAAAGATAATTGAAAATGAATCTTGATGTGAATGGAATGGGAGGGGGCGGGTGGGAGGAGAGTTATGGGGGGGGGAAGCCATTGTAATCCATAAACTGAACTTTGGAAATTTATATTTACTAAATAAAAGTTTAAAAAAAAAGTTCTCAGAGTGGAAGATAGGTCACCAGAGAATTCTGAATCTCTTCCTTTTTGAAAAAAATATTTATTTATTTGAGAGGTAGAGTTACAGACAGTAAGAAGGAGAGAGAGAGAGAGAGAGAGAGAGAGAGAGAGAGAGGTCTTCCATCCTCTGGTTCATTCCCCAGATAGCCACAACAGCCGAAGCTGCTCCGATCCGAAGTTAGGAGCCAGGAACTTCTTCCGGGTCTCCCATGTGGGTGCAGGGGCCCAAGCACCTGGGCCTCCTCTACTGCTCTCTCAGGCCATAGCAGAGAGCTGGATTGGAAGAGGGGTAGCTGGGACTAGAACCGGCGCCCATATGGGATGCAGGCGCCACAGACAAAGGATTAACCTGTACCACAGCACCGGCCCCCTGAATCTCTCCCTTAGGGAAGAAATTTGATCCAAAATGGATTGTGGAGAAACTGAAGCTTAAGGGCTTTCCCAAAATGTTGGAGGTTTTGGTGGAAAGCGATGAAGAAGAGGCTGGTGCTTCATAGGAGATCCAGCCCAAACCACCCACTCCAGCTGGTTTACCAGACAGAACCAGGGAAAGAGACAACTAACAGGAGCCTATGTGGGCTCAGCACGAACCTCAAACGATGACCTTAAAAACTGTCCTTGCAGAAGCATCCAAATTTAATTGGATCCATTGGCGTGATTTGTGCCCCCAGGGCATTGTCAAAAACAGTAGAGCAATCTTCTGGAAAGTAGTGAATCCTGAAAACCAGGTGTGATCAGAGAGAGAGAGAGAGAGCCCGAGAATAAAAACCACGGCCACCTCAAGATGACAGGCAGTGCGCCTGCCCAAGGCTGAGCCCTCTGAAGAGCGGCCTGAGCGACTTCACTGAAGAGTCCCGCCAGCCACTGGACAAACAGTAGGAGCGATGCTGGAGGGGGAGAATTCCAGAACGGCTATAGGAAGCGTCCAGGTAGCAACAGAACCCCTCTGAGACGTGCAGAGGAGCGGCGAAGTGTGACTCAGACCCCGAGGAGAATAAAAGAAGCTAGCGACAGAAATTGCTGTAATGGATGGAGACTTCAAAACAGACACTGTAAATATGTTCAAGAACTGAAACTCATTTAAAAAAAAAAAAAGAAGAAGGTATGATGACAATGCCACATCAAACAGAGACTCAATAAAGATACAAATTACCAAAAAGAGCTAGATGGAAATTCTGGAGTTGTAAAATACAATAATAAAAATGAAATTTCATCAGAGGGGTCCAACCGTAGATTTGGATTGGCAGAAGAAAGAACCAGGGAGTTGAAGACTTACAAAGAATATGAAATTGGAAAAAACAAGGAAGGAAAGTTAACAGTTTCAGACAATGTGTAGCACCATGAAACACATTATGTTTAGTGGAGGGACTGGCACTGTGGCGCAGTGGATCAAAGCCCTGGCCGGCTGCACTGGCATTCCAATATGGGCACCGGTTCAAGTCCTGGCTGCTCCATTTCTGATCCAGCTCTCTGCTATGGCCTGGGAAAGCAGTAGAAGATGGCCCAAGTCCTTGGGCCCCTGCACCCACATGGGAGACCTAGAAGAAGCTCCTGGCTCCTGACTTTGGATCAGCCCAGCTCCAGCTATTGCAGCCATCTGGGGAGTGAAATGGATGGAAGACACCTCTCTCTCTCTCTCTGTCTGTATCTCGTTCTCAATTCTGTCAAACAAATAAAATACATCTTTAAAAAAAATGAAGGACAAATAGACACGCTTTGATAAACAAAAACAGAGAATTAATTCCTAGCAGACCTAAACTTACGAGGAATATTAAAGGTAGTTCAAGCTAAAAACAAGAGACCCCAGATGATAATTTGAGTCCACACATAAAAATTGTACCAGTGCCAATAAAGTGGATCATGTTATTTAAAAAAGATAGTATATACACACCGGGTTCTAGTCCCGGTCGGAGCACTGGATTCTGCTAAAAAAAAAAAAAAAAAAAAAAGGTAGTACATAAAATTTTTACTTTTTTCTCTTCATTGATTTAAAAGTCATTGCATAAAACAGTTTGTATATAACTGTATTGTTAGACGATAATATACTGAAGTATGAATTACTTGCCCATAACAGCACAGAAAAAATCAGTGAGAGCAAAGCTGTATCGGAGTAAGGAAATGACATCAGGCCGGATGGTAATTAACATCACCTCAGGAACATCTGGAGGGAACCAGCAATGGCCAGTAAAAAGAGCACCAGAGAGGAGAGACAGCTCCGAGATGGTCTCCCCCAAGTATGCAGCTGCATAGTGAACAGCACACGCATAAAGGAACCACTTGAGGACAGAGCAAGAACTACCTGAAGGGACGAGAAGTGGCAGGGCCTGGCAGTCACCTACGACTGAAGCCAGCTTCTGTTCCCAGCAGCCGGGCCGCAAATCACGACATGCACGGGTCATTGAGCAGGGTGCACAGAAAGATCCTGATTCACAAGCAGGGCAAGCCCTAGCCTGAACACTGCTCTGGTTCCACGTGTCAGATATTTAAAAGCAAGATCTGAAAAAATGGAAGTTGTTTTTGAGTAATTTAGCTATGCTCCAGGGCAAAGCACCATGAGAATATAGAAATATGGAAATACAGGGGCCAGAGCTGTGGCGTAGCAGGCAAAGCTGCCACCTGCAGGGCCTACATCCCATATGGCTGCCTGTTTAAGTCCCAGCTGCTCCACTTCTGATCCAGCTCCCTGCTAATGCACCTGGGAAAGCAGTAGAAAATGGCCCCTGAACCCATGTGGGAGACCTGAAAGAAGCTCCTAGCTTCTGACTTCAGATAGGCCCAGCTCTGGCCATTGCAACCATCTGGGGAGTGAACCGGGGGATGGAAGATCAATCTCTCTCTAACTCTGCCTTTCAAATAAATATATCTTCCAAAAATATGGAAATACAAAAATACCCAGCCCCCAACAAGGTGAAGTTTAAGGTATGCAGCGTCTATGGGGTAAGCATTGTGGTGCAACAGCTTAAGGCATCTCTTGGGGTGCCAGCCTCCTGTATCAGAGTGCCACTTCCACTTCCTGTCCAGTGGCCTGCTAATATGTACCCTGGGTGGTAGTAGATGACGATTCAAGTACTTGAGTCCCTGCCACCCGCATAGGAGAACTGGATGGAGTTTCCGGCTTTGGACTGGACTAGCTTTGGCTGTTGCAGGCATTTGGGGAGTGACCCAGTAGATAAAAAAATTCTCCCTCTCCCTCTCCACCTTCCCACCCCCCCTCCTTCTCTATTACTGTCTTTCAAATAACAATAATAAGCTTTTTAAAAAAAGTATTAGCAGCCAATAAAAAATTTCTGGGCATGCAAAAAATCAAGGAGATCTTATCCAGTGTAAGAAGGTATATTAAAAATTTTAGTAAAAAATAAGACTGGGAACAGGAGAGAGAAGAGGAAGAGGGGTGGGAGTGTGGGTGGGAGGGCGGGTATGGTGGGAAGAATCACTATGTTCCTAACGTTGTATCTATGAAATGCATGCAAATAAATATTTTTTTAAAAAATAAAGCAAAAAAGAGAAATCAATCAAATCAATTCAGAACTGGTACACATTTCAAGTTAACTGAGCAAGACATTAAACAGTGCTGAGTGTATTCCATAGTTACAAATCCTAGAGACATAGGAGACATTTATAACAACTCTAGTCAAGTTTCTAGAGATTAAAAACTACAATACGTGGTGTGAAAACATACCGGATAGGACTAACGGCACATTACATGGCACAAGAAATTACTAGTGAGCTTGGAAGATCTATCAGTAGAAACTATTCAAATGGGGCCGGCGTTGTGGCGTAGTGGGTAAAGTAATCAGAAGATAAATAAATAAAAAAAGAAAATAATCAGAAGATAAATACACACCATATCCAGAGGCGCACACTTCTTGTTGGAAACAGTGCAAGCGAGAAGACAGCAGAGCAACATCTGTGAAAGAAGAAAATCATTCAACTGGAGTTCTTTCTTTTAAGGTAATTTTTTCAAAGATGTATTTATTTGAAAGGCAGAGTTATAGAGGAGGGGTGAAATAGAGGTCTTCCTTCCACTGGCTCACTCCCTCAATGGCCCCAACAGCCACAGGTGGGCCAGAACAAAGCCAGGAGCCAGGAGCTTCTTCTGGGCCTCCTATGTGGGCACAGGGGGCCAAGCACCTTGGCCATCTTCTGCTGCTTTCCCAGGCCATCAGCAGGGAGCTGACTCAGAAGAGCAGCAGGGACTCAAACTGGTACCCATATAGGATGCTGGTTCTGCAGATGGCAGCTTTGCCGGCTACACCACAACGCTGGCTCCCTGGTGTACCATTCTGAGTCAACCTTTCCAGAGAGAAACTCTGCAGTCTACTACTGAGGTGGAGAACGAATAGCCACCAGGCTATCCAGGCTCCATGAAAGAGACTAGGGGGTTTTAACTCCTCCTGGTGTAGATCCCACTGGAACCATTGCTCAGAAGCGCATAGGGCTTGCAACGCCAGAGCTCTCAGCCTTTCCAATAGGCTTCTTTTACTTCCACCATTTACTTCGTTCTTTTTCAAGCACTTCTGAGGAGCGGTTGCTTGTAGTGTGGGTGCTCAGTGTGGTGTGAGTCAGTGCCTGGGCAGGTGTCACCCCAAGGGTCTGGCTTAGATCACCTCCCAAGGGCATTGACAGAGGGAGAGGAGCTGAGTGAGGGTGTCGGAGCCTGGAAGGTGGCGAGAAAGGAGGGTCAGAGCCCAGACAGATAAAGGACTCCGAGCAGGAGAGAACAGAATGGTACGGGCTATCAGAGGCTGAGTAGGACGAGGAGAGGATGTCCCCAAGCAGTGGGAGAGCCCACGATGGGGGACGTGGACCGAGGCAGGGCTTGATCCCTTGTGGTGCGAAGAGCATTTACGGGGGTCTCAGCCTGACGTTGGATTTCAAAACCAGAAGAGGGTGAGGATGCATCAGAGCATCCACCAAGAGCACCCGGTATGGAAAGTCAGAGCCTGAATGGATTGAGGAGGACGTCCGCACTGGGCGGCGAGTGGGTGCAGGAGGGAGACTGGTCATGTACCTGAAGACTTAGTGAGTAAGTACACACAGTGCATTAAGGACGATAGGACCCAGATGCTTCCTGGTTGGGGAAGGGACTTAAAGACTTAAAATACAGAAAATGGAGAACTCTAAATTAGAGGTGGGGAAACTCTTCTGCCAAGGGCCACTGAACATTTATAGTGTCATCCATGGGTCATACAAAATCATCAACTTAAAAATTTTCCTGCTGTAGGCTTATTGATTTGTGAGTCGCACCTGCGGTTGCCTTCATAGGCTGATTCCACAGGCTTTGTAAGGCCCATAGGCCAGATGTTCCCCCCCCACTCTACTGCTAAATGAACCTTGCCATGTTTGATTAGAGTTGGAAGTGCTTTGGTGATTGCATTGTTTTCAATATACACAGACAGAGAAATAATATATACATAAATAATTTTGCACATGTAAATATAACTATACACATGTATATTCACTAATCTGTCCTCTGGGAACTGTGATACCCAATAGCTATGAGCACACCCAACAACCATGCTCTAGCTTCTAAATATCACTCTACTAAAAGGAACCAAGGATCCTTGATAAAAGACTGATTCCAGGGTTTGGACAGTACAAGTTCAAGATAAATCCAGAAGGTAATTTTGTACCAGAAAGTAAGAAAGTGTCCTAACAAGTATGGGATCATGGCAAAAGGACACAGAAGTTAGCTTGGAGGGACTCCAAATGGCCAAACTGGGGATAATTTGAGCCTTGAAGTAAGTAATGGTTAGGGATTATGATGACCCTCAAAGACATCCGTGTGGTACCTGGCATGGAGAAAGGTTCTTTTCAAAGGGGATAAGTTAGGGATCTTGAGAGCAGTTTGATCTTTCTTGAACTTTTTTTTAAAAGATTTTATTTCATTTATTTGAGAAAGTTACAGTCAGAGAGTTAGAGACAGAGAGAAAGGTTTTCCATCTGCTGGTTCACTCCCCAGATGGCCTCAAGGGCAAGAGCTGCACTGACCCAAAGCCAGGAGCCAGGAGCTTCTTCCGGTTTACCAGTTGCAGGTGCAGGGGCCCAAGGACTTAGGCCATCTTCCACTGCTCTCCCAGGGCATAAGAGAGAGCTGGATCAGAAGAGGAGCAGCCGGGACTCGAACTGGTGCCATATGGAATTCTAGCGAGGGGAGTGGAGGCTTAGCCCACTGTACCACAGCTGTGGTCCTGAGCAGCTTGGTCTTTAAAAGCAGAAAACTCTTTACCCCAGAGAGTAAGAGAGACGCTATTCTGAGAAGGACTTGACCTGAGTTGCTGGCTTTGGATGGAGAAAGGGGTCCATGAGCCACCGACTGTGTGTGGCCCTTGGAAACTGGAAGAGGGAAAGAAATGGATTCTCTCCCGGAGCCTCCAGGAAGGACAGTTACTCTGCTGATATCTTAATTTTCAGGCTGGTGGGTTCTGCATCAGATTCCTGACACCGGGAACTGTCAGGTGATGCATTTGTGTTGCTTTAAGACATTCAATTCATGATAACTTGTTACAGCAGCAATAAAACACCGATACAACCACCTTTGAATAAAAAAAAAGTGTAAGTCCATAACATGGAAATAAATAAATGAATAAATCAAAAGTTTGGTGGGAATCAGGATGTTTGCTTCAGGACAGCTCTCCACAAGGCACTTGTTAATCACAACTTCCAGGAGCAACTTGGAAATTGTCCCTGGTTTTCTGCCTAGTGGATACCCTCCTATTCAAGCACTATAACTGAGTATTAACAGAAGGGGGCAAATCAAAATCATCACTCCGGCAACACCAGCAAGGACAACACAGCATTCTGTGGTATTTCTGCCCACGATGCATCATTTGAATCAAATCATGAGTACCAATGACTTAAGTCCCAAATTGAGGGGACGTTCTCTGCAACAATTAGCCTAGAACTTCAAAGCTGTCAGAATCTTTGAGGTCAAGGGGAGACTGAGGAATGGTTCCAAGTTGAAGGAGACCGAAGAGGGCTTGACTGCTAATGTAACGTGTGGTTCTGACCTAGATTCTTGTTGGAATCACTGGCAAAACTCGGATGAGTTCTGAGGATTGGGTAGCAGTAATTATTAATGTTCTGATTGTGATGGCTCTGTTTTGGTTACATAGACATTCTGAGAAGTCATACCAACAGAGAGAAGCAATTGTGTCCAAGATGGCTGGCCACCATCCACTCCCTCTCTCCATCCACATCGGAGGGAGTTACAGTGGGTCCCTCTGCTCCCTGAGTGCAGCCTGATTCCTGAGCACCCTGCGGAAGTCATGCTGTGTGGCTTCTGAAGTTGGCTCCCAAGAAGACTTACGTTTGCTCTGCTTGCTTTCCAGGAAGGTTGCTAGGTGAGAAGTCTGAGCACCCTGAAATCACCGAGCCGGGAGGGAGCCCCAGCGCTGCAGGGAGAGGCTGAGTGCCGCCAGCCAGGCACCCTGGTTAAGTACTGTCCTGCTGAGCCCATCAGCCTTCAGAACCGTGGAAGTTAATAATGGATTGCTGCTTTAATCACTTCATTTTGAAGTTGTTTGTTATATTTATCAGTGACAAAAAAAAAAAAAAGAAGTTCTATTTGGAGGCAGTGGAATTATGGATATGTGTAAACCTGGTGTTTTGCAACTTTTTATGTTTTACATTGAACATATATTCAGTTTGTCATTAACAAAGTCTATTCCCCACCCCAACACTTTGAGTGCCACTACATACAACAAACCTCTTAAAATACTGTGGGTGTTTGACCAATGTTTTAGTTACGAAAAATGTTGCTTTGCTTTTTTTTTTTTTTTTTTGGTTCAAATTTTGCCAAAAGGAGAAAGATGTGGCAAAATGCACAGCTAACATGCAGAAATCAGAGAGGACCAGAGGAGATAATCCTGTGTGAGACCAATCTGTCCAAACAGCTCAGATCAATATACTGAAGTGAATATATTAAAAGAATGTGAGAGCCAGTGCTGTGGCGTAGTGGGTTAAGCCACCACCTGTAACACTGGCATCTCAGGTAGACGCTGGTTCGAGTCCTGGCTGCTCTACTTCTGATCCAACTCCCTGCGAATGCACCTGGAAAAGTAGCAGAAGATGGCCCAAGTACTTGGGCCCATACTACCCATGTGGTATGAAGCTCCTGGCTCCTGGCTTCAGCCTGGCCCAGCCCTGGCCATTGCAGCCATTTGGAGAATGAACCAGCAGATGGAAGATGTCTCTCTCTGTCTTTGCTTCTCTCTGTAACTCGGATTTTTTGTCAAATAAAATAATTAAAATATAAATGATCAGATAAGGTTAATGTCAAGAATTCAAGGATAACATTACATTAGGAAATGGGTTAATACTAATAACGGTTTCACAGAAGGACAAAAAAGAGGATCATCCCAGTATTGAAAAAAAAAATTTAGTAAATGAGATATTGAAGAATATCTCCTTAACTTGATAAAGATTTAAAATAGAAAAAAAGATTTAAAATAGATAGCATTTGTTAAGACATAGCATACAGAAGGTACTGTCAAATTTTAGCGATTAGATCATTATATAAAGCAAATCACGGCTCTCAAGAATCTAAAATATTAATCTTAGAACATTACCAGTTTCCTTTTCTGCAATGGACCTATAATGTAAGAACAAGGAATTAATCCGAAGGAAATGCTTCAAATGGAGGAATTTTCATCATGATCTTTGGGGTGCAATTTTCAGGGCAAAATATTTCAACTTTAGTGCTCAACAATAGCAGGGGGGCTGGCGCTGTGGAGCAGCGGGTAAAGCCACCGTCTGCAGTGCCGGCATCCCATATGGGTGCCAGTTCAAGTCCTGGCAGCTCCACTTCTGATCCAGCTCTCTACTTTGGCCTGGGAAAGCAGTAGAAGATGGCCCAAGTCCTTGGGCTCCTGCATCCATGTGGGACACCCAGAAGACACTCCTGGCTTTTGGATTGGCACAGCTCTGGCCGTTGCGGCCATCTGGGGAGTGAACCAGTGGATGGAAGATCTCTCTCTGTGTCTGTAACTTTACCTTTCAAATAATATATTTAAAAAATTTTTTTAATGGCAGGGGGTTATGGAAATTATTTCACATTAACTCAATGGGATATTTTACAGTCACCGCTATGGTTTAGATGTGGTTTTCCCCTTCCAAAACTCATGCAGAACTTCTACTGCAACACAGCAGTGTGGGGAGATGGGGCCTTTAAAAGGGCTTAATGCCTTTCTCCTGAAACCGGATTGGTTTTTGAGGAAATGGGCTAGTTCTCATGAGCTAAGGGTGCCTGGCCCCTTTGTCCTTTCCTCTCTCCTGAACATTCCCCATTGCCACTGTCACACACATTCCTGCCATGTGACCACTGAGTTATGATGTGACTGAGGCCCTTGCCAGACACAGTCACACGATCTTGAATGGACCAGCGTCCGGAGCTGCAAGCTAAATAAATCTTTTTTCTTTATAAATTATCCTATCTCAGGTGTTCTGATACAGGAACGGAAAATTAAGACACCAATAAGTTCCATTCAGTATAATTCACAACTTGGCACATCAGTTAGTTCAAAGACAATGTATTGCGTATTGTATAGGAAGTAAAATTAGTTGCAAAAAAAATCTCACAGGCTTACTCAGCCTCAGCACTACTGACATTGTGGACTCGGCAGTTCTTTGTTTATTGTAGTGGGCTGTCCAGTGCATTGCAGGGTGTTTGGCTACACCCCAAGTCTCTACTCACTAGACACCACATCACGCGTCACCTCCCTCCTCCCATTCCCCTGGTTATGACAACTCAAAGTGTCTTCCCAGGTTGTCAAATATCCCCTTGGGTCAGGGAGGGAAATGCCCCATTGGTTGACAACCACTGGCATAACGTAATATTTCTATATACAGTTTGACTCCAAATAGAGTGTATTAAAAATTTATATTCATTAAATAAAAGTTTAATTTAAAAAAAAAACTTACATGCACATGAGCTAAGATAGGAGAGAACAATAAGGAAATAATACTCAAGGCAATTGAAGGCATTTTGAGTGTAATTTTTTTCCCGGATTTTCTCATGGTTTTAGCAGTAAAGACATAGCTCAATTTTAAAATGTGCCTTTTTAATTTATTTGTTTGAAAGGCAGAAAGAGTATGAGAAAGAGAAAGAGATCTTCTATCTGCTGGGTCACTCCCCAAATGACTGCAACAGCCAGGGTTGGGCCACCCTGAAGCCAGGAGCCTGGAGCTCCATCCAGGACTCTCATGCAGATGGCAGGTGCTTGGGTGTGCCAATACAGGATGCTGACATTTTGGACACAGCTTAGTTCATTGTGCCACAACACTACGTAGAATGTGCTTTCTGTGTGGTCAGACTTAGGAACAGCTCCCTGCCCAGGGACCCCAGCAATGCTCTCTGGCCGTGTGAACTCCCTCTGGTGAGCTGATGGCATGGTCTTCAGCTTTTTTTTTTTTTTTTTTTTTGACAGAGTGGACAGAGAGAGACAAAGAGAAAGGTCTTCCTTTGCCGTTGGTTCACCCTCCAATGTCCACCGCGGCCAGCGTGCTGCTGCCAGTGCACCACGCTGATCTGAAGGCAGGAGCCAGGTGCTTCTCCTGGTCTCCCATGGGGTGCAGGGCCCAAGCAATTGGACCATTCTCCACTGCACTCCCGGGCCATAGCAGAGAGCTGGCCTGGAAGAGGGGCAACCGGGACAGAATCTGGCGCCCCGACCGGGACTAGAACCCGGTGTGCCGGCGCCGCTAGGTGGAGGATTAGCCTGTTGAGCCACGGCACCGGCCAATCTTCAGCTTTTTTATGTCTCTTGACTTCTAGCACTCCACAAGAGAGACTTTGGCTGGCTGCATAGCTCCCAAATCACTCTCGTCATAGTTTCTAGAGTATCTTTAATACCTGGAACGCTTAACCTCGAGCAGCAGAGTCTGGGCCTTTCCAGTGAAGTGACAGAAAGACATCATTTGCCTTTTCACATCCTCAGGACCAAGCATAAGCACCCATTACTCTGGCTTCCATGTCTCCTTCTTGAGGGATTTTGGCCTTAGCTGGTGCACAAGGTTGGATTGAATCCACTCAGAGCTCACCTTTCTCCAGGAGTGAACCCATAGTCACCTTTCTCTCTGCTTCCTTTTACTCTAAGGATGTAATTTTGGCAAAGTGTCTACTTGTGCCTTGGAAATAGCTTCAACTTGTTTTTGTATTGATTTTCTTTTTCAGTGCTAGAAGCTAATCAGTGATGTCCTCTGTGACTAAGAGAGGTCAGTCATTCCCTAGCCCATTGAATTATGAGTAGCTTTTGGAAATGCAGCAAAAATGTATTCTGACAGATGCCTTTGGGTTGCTTGATGCCTAGGCAAGTAGTCATAGAGGGCAGGTTCAACAAGGTGGTGCCTGTCCTGGGACATAGCTTTACTACTCTGGAAACAGAGACCCGCCAGGCAGGGCACAGCATACCCAACACAAGCAATTGTAGTTACCGAGTCATAAGATAGCCGTAGGACACTGATGAGCTTTTGAGCTTTCAGGGGCAGGCAAATATGCTTCAGAATTTGAAGAATCCAACTTTCAGGACTGTCAGTTGCTTCATTATATAGGTCAGGAAGGAGCAGGACTTACACACTGAGATCATAGGGTTGACAATACAGTTTTCAGAAGAGCCCTTAGAGTTCTGCCCAGGGTCATGCTGATGAAAGAGATTGGCTGAGAAATTCTGGGAAGCAAGTTTGGCTACTCCACACTTAGTCTTCTCCTCATCATATCTGAGACTTGGATGCAATAATAATAATAGAAAATATTATGTAGCATGCTTCATCGTTCAGACACTGTTTTTTAAATTTTATTTGTATGTATCTCATAAATACAACATTAGGAACATTGTAATTCTTCCCACTGTATTCGCCCTCCTACCCACTCCCCTTCCTTCATCCTCCCTCTCCTGTTTAGTCCAAGAAAGAAAGAAAAAAAAAGAATGGAATAAAAAAAAAAACTAAGAGAACTGTTCAACAGTCTAGACATAGGCAGTTCTATTGCCTCTCAAAGGTGATTTCACTTTTTTCCCCCTTCCCCACTTCTTCCCCCTTCTTTCCTTTTAGAAACTTGTTTTTAAAGCAGAACCCAAGGATGATACATACTTTGCGAGATCTTAGACATAACTAAAACTTATGAGACATAATAATATCCTCCATTTAATACACTAAAAGGGAGTGATTCTTGAGAACAAGTTTTACTATTAAGTCTCATGATACAACTCTGGGGACAGAGGTCTTGCATGGGAAGTTAGTATACAGTGACTCTTGTTATTTATTTAGCAAATAACACTCTTATGTATGACATCAGTGATCACCCAAGGCTCTTGACATGAGGTGCCTCAGCTATGGAAGCCTTTTGGATCCAGTACCTCAACAAGGTCAAGAGCAAAGTGGAAGTTCTCTCCTCGCTTCAGAGAAAAATACATCCTTCTTTAGTGGCCACTTCTTTCCACTGGGGTCTCACCCACAGAAGTCCTTTATGTAGGACATTTTTTTCCAGAGCGTCGCAGCTTTCCATGCCTGAAATGTTCCCCCTGAGCTTTCCAGCCAAATCAGAATGCCTTAAGGGCTGCTTCTGAGTTCAGAGTACTACTTAAAGTGATTGTTATTCTATGAGTCTGTTATATGGACTGCTTCCCATGTTGGATTCTTCACTCCTTTTTAATTCTATTAGTGTTTCCAAACACTTAGTCCTATTTACATGATCACTTTAACACTTGATCCTATCTATATGGTCACTTTACCTTTATTCCTATCCAGTTGATCTTTATAACACTTAAGCTGTTATTTTTATCAGCCAGCTTAAGGGATTTTGGGGTCCTATGACTAGTTGTTAAGCTGTACCCTTAGAAATAAGTCTGTAGGAATGTATGTAGGACTACCCTGATTTGCAGTTGTGAATTTCATACATTTCACATTTATGACTTTAGGATCTTGGTAATTCTTCCCACTGTGCCCACTCTTCCACCCACACTCCAACCCCCTCCCTCTTCCCTTTCTTGTTCTCACTCATTCTTTACGAAGATCTATTTTCAATTAACTTTATACATATATGATTAACTCTATGTTAAGTATGGTATTCAATGAATCATATGAAAGAGAAAAAGATAAGGAAAATATTATAAAGGAAAAGATGAAACAAGAATATAGAATAAAAAGCTGTTTCTCAACAGTCAGGAGAAGGGCTATGAATGAGACCTAGGACAGTGGGGATTGGAAGACCAGGGCTCAATTCCATTACTTGTTCTGTGGGTTTGGGCAACTCACCTCCCCTCACTGCCTCAGTTCTGCCTGTAATGGGGACATGGTTCCTTTCATAGACTTGTGACGTGAATAAGCAGCATATTGGCATGAAAGCACTTGGGCAGCTTTCCCTACTGAACAGATGAAGGTTATTTTTATGATGATAATATAGGCCAGGAGTCCATTCATCAAATAACCTCACCCTATCATCAAATGACTTATTGGGTTTTTTCCTTTATGTAGGTGAGGAGAATCTGTTTCAGAGTAGTCACTGTTCCAGTAATGAATGACTTGTCCTGCATATGAACTTGACTTTATGTAGATGTCACCTTGTAAACTTCCATACCCTTTGTTGACTCTCCCTTCCTCCTTCCCTTTCCAACCCAATAAAGAATCACCACATAATTCTTCCCAAAGAAACATGGTTGACCTTAAAGGACACAAATAAACAAAGAAATTGATGGCCCCAGTGCTCTGTGAAGATGCACATTCTGAGTCATTTGGCCTGATATTTCCTGGACTGTGTGTGTAAGAAAAGTCCCAATGCTGATGGCCAAAACTGAGCGATCTCAATGCACAGGATTTCCTGCCAGGATTGTTTTCTAATACAGACTCTTGTCTTCACCTTTTAACCCCATGCGCTTCCTGCAAAATGATGCACAAGAAGAAGGTGATGTGCCATGCTGCTCTGGACAACTCCACTGAGGCACAGTACCCATGAAATTCCACTACACAGAGGAGTTTGCCAGTCTCAGAAGCATTCCAAGGTTTGCTTGCCAGGAATGGGTAAGCGCCTGGGCATCAGCTCTATCTTATCAGTGCACTTTCCGGACAACGAGTGGCCCAATGCCATTACAGATGTCATTCGATTGTCACACTAAACCTTGTAAAGGGATTCAAAGGGAGTAAATAGAACAATAAGTCAAAGAGAATTCCTGCCCTTAGATCTTTCAGGATATGATTTTATGAAGACAGTTCCTAGGACTTCCTCTGCAAGAAGAAATCCAATGAATGACTAAAAAAGATTTTCACATATCCTCTGAAGGATTTCTTTCTCTTGATATGGAAGGGAGATGAAGAGGAAGGAAAATTCATTCATTCATTCGATAAGTATTTCTTGCAATCCCAGATGTCGTTTTAGACACTGGGGCCACAGCAGTCATGAAATCAACAAAAGAGCTGCCTCATGGAGTTGACTTTCCAGTCAAAAGAAAGAGGATAAACCAAGAAACCAACAGGGATAAAATGGAATGTCAGATGATCATAGGTGACTGGGTGCAATTTCTAGGCAGTGTGCCCAAGGGGGCAAAGAGAGGTTGACAGTGCCCTCTCCAAGGGTCCCTCTTTTAAAAAATCTGAAATTCTTCACCTTCATCCATAAAACTTCCCTGACCCTGATGTCCTCACTTCGTTGTCTTTCTGGAACTTCCTTAGGGAGAGCCCTTGGTCTGAACCCCAAACCAGTCCCTCCATATGCTTGGTAGAGACTTTAGGTAATGCTTTCTTAAGACAAGTTTAGCAAAGAATGTCATTATTGCCATGTAGTAAAATCCTATTTTTGAATGTCAGTAGTTAATGTCGCCCCAGTTTGTCTCTTCACAGTTCCTGAGCAGCAAGGCCTAGGTGACTTCCCTCCAAGCAGGTGTATGGCTCAGGTGAACTGAGACCAGAGATAAAATGCACAAGCATACCCTGGTACACACTAAGTTCCTACTGAGTTCCAGACTCTGCTGGCTACTGGCAGAGCAAAAGTACATAAAATATGGGAGCCTCCTGCGCAAAGCAGTCTAGTGGAGTGGTCTACAAAACAAAGAGCTGGCACCAGCTCAGTGTTTCTCAAGGGCATGCTGTTTGCCTTTGGTAGGACAACCTTCTATGTGCAGAATGGGCCAGCCTGTACTCTGTAGGGTATTTGACATTCCTGTTTCCTAATGTTGTACTTTACCAGGACTGCCATAACAAGACACCACAGCCTGGATGCCTTCAATAACAGAAACTGATTTCTCACAGTCCTGGGGCCTAGAAGTCCCAGATGAAGGTCTAGGCAGGTCTGTTTACTCCTGGGGGCCTACTCCTTAGCTTGTCGATGGCTGTCTTCTGACAACGTCCTCACATGGTTTTCCCTCTGAGTACATTCCTTCCTCATGTTATAAAGACACCAGGCAAATGGCTTCATTTAATCATAATTATCTCTCTAGAGGACCTGAATCCAAATACCATCACACTTGGGGGATGGCTTCAATAAACGAAGTTGTGGAAACAGTTCAGCCCATCATACTTGCCTGCTAACTCCTGGTAGCACCTACCAGAGATAACAACAACAACAAAATCTCCATCTGTTCTCAAATGTCTCACAGAATTCTAAGAGGAGTTCCTGAGTTGAGAATTTTGCAACTCCTGTAGATGGTTGCAATGTCTGTTCACTTGCCAGCTTTGGCTATCTCTCTTTCTCACAACAGGTGAGATGGTTCTTTCAGGAGAGTGCTTTCCTAATTGACTTGTAGAAATCCAATGCCTTATTTACATCATGAGTAGAGTTGACCATGATATCTATTTCCCAGAAATTGCTAGCCAACACAAATACACTATCTAGCATAGGTAGATATATATATCAAGTTAGTTAGTTATTACCTCCCTAGATTGAATACACTTTTTGACAAGTGAATGTGATAAGAATCGATCATAGTCTACTCTGAGATCTAAGCTATAAAAGGATTCAATGAGGAATTTACAGGGAAGAGGAGTCTCAGGGTAACTTAAAGGTGAACTCCAGAAAGAGGAGAAGACAAACAATCTCCCTTCAGTGGGGCTGTAGTTATGATACGAAACACGTTATCCCAGAAGTAGCTTGCATGTGATTTTCATATAAATACTAAGCCTGTATTTGCAGTAATTAGAGTGCTAGGCCCAGTGCTATGAGCACTCTGTGTGCGCTATCATTTGATTTCACATTATGAGAAGGCAACTAAAAGAGAGGGTATTTCTGCAGCTCTTCATGCCTCCTCAACACCAGCCCCACGTAGCTCTAGATCCAACCAGAGGACAGACATATGGGTGAGAAATTGAGGTGGGCTGACCTAGGAAAGTGACAATGGGGAGGCAGAGTTGTGGACATTTGAGAGTGGTTCAGGAAGTGGAATCAGTAGAATTTGTAGGCAGTTGATTTTGGGGGGTAAGGCAAAAAGTCAAAGATGAGACCCAGTTTCTGGTCTTGGGCAACTTGTTACCTGGGGACGCATTCACTGCAGTAGGAAATACAGGAGAGGGAACAGGTTCGCGAATTGCGAAGAAGCATGAAGATCTGCCCCTGGGCAGGAAAGGGTTTGTCGAGGGTGTCGTATCCTCTACTTCTGAGTGGCTTTGTGGTTCTCTTCAAACCCTTTCTGTCGATTTCCTCAAAAGTGTGAAAAGCTGGAATACAGCAGTCACTCCCATATCCATGGAGGATATATTCCAAGACCCCAGTAGATGCCTGGAAGCTTGGAGAGTACTGAACCCCATATAAACCACGATATTTGACCTGATAATGGGGATTACTTAAATGACTACCAGGTGGGTGGCATATGCAGTGCAGATCCTCTGGACAAAGCAGTGATTCATGTCCTGAGTGGGGCGGAGCCAGACAGTGCAAGATTCCATCACACTATTCAGAATGGTGTATAATTGAAACCTTGGGAATTATTTACTTATGAAATTTTCTTGGCCGGCGCCGTGGCTTAACAGGCTAATCCTCTGCCTTGCGGCGCCGGCACACCGGGTTCTAGGCCCGGTTGGGGCGCCGGATTCTATCCCGGTTGCCCCTCTTCCAGGCCAGCTCTCTGCTGTGGCCCAGGAGTGCAGTGGAGGATGGCCCAAGTGCTTGGGCCCTGCACCCACATGGGAGACCAGGAGAAGCACCTGGCTCCTGGCTTCGGATCAGCGAGATGCGCCGGCTGCAGCGGCCATTGGAGGGTGAACCAACGGCAAAAATGAAGACCTTTCTCTCTGTCTCTCTCTCTCACTATCCACTCTGCCTGTCAAAAAAAATTTTTTTTTTCTACGTAGCTTTTCTGTACTGCAGTTGACTGCAGGTTACTGGAAGCAAGGAAAGCAGGCACCACTGCACTAACCCCTCCCTCATACAGGGTGATCGTGAGGTAGGAGAGTGGATGGGAGGGTCTTGGCCATGGAAGGCACTGGCTCCCTCTGGATCTGGGACTCCACAGAGACTTTTGATCCAACCCTGAAGAAGAGCAGCACTGGTATCAGGGATGGGTTAGGAGCCATAGATAAAACAGAAGAGGCTGAACCAGCTGACACACGGTAGGGACTCACTAATGGTGGATCAGTCCGAAGCAGTGTTGGAGCTGGGAGGCTGGCATCAGATGAGAACACAGACATCTTGGAGGATTTTTGTCTGTTTTCATGGTTTTGACTGGTAGCCAGTCTACTTCCCAGTGTTTGCTAATACTGTCAGCCATCTAAGTACGCAGGGTCCCACATCCATGGATTCCACCAGCTCCGGATGGAAGATATTCGGAAAAAGAATTGCATATGTTCTGAATATGTATAGGCTTTATTTGCTATTATTCCCTAAGCAGTACAGTAGAATAACTATGTACAAATCATTTGCATTGTATGAGATGTTATAAGTAATCTAGGGATAGTTTAAAACATACAGGAGGATGTGCATAAGTTAAATGCAAATATTATGCCATTTTATATCAGGGATTTGCACATCCATGGATTTGGGTGTCCATATAGGTTCTGAAACCAATCCCTCAAGGAGACAGAAGGATGATTGTATTTAGAAATGAGAGGCTGGAGCCAGTGCTGTGGTGTAGTGGGTAAGGCTGCTGCCTGCAGTGCTGGCATCCTATATGGGCGCCGGTTCGAGACTCAGCTGCTCCACTTCCGATCCCACTCTCTGCTGTGGTCTGGGAAAGCAGTAGAAGATGGCCCAAGTCCTTGAGCCCCTGCCCCCATGTGGGAGACCCAGAAGAAGCTCCTGGCTCCTGGCTCCAGATCAGCTCAGCTCTGGCCATTGCAGCCAACTGGGGAGTGAACCAGTGGATGAATGACCTCTCTCTCTCTCTGCCTCTCCTTCTCTCTCTGTGTAACTCTTTTAAATAAATAAATAAATCTTAAAAAAAAAAAAAAAGAAAGAAAGAAAGAAAGGAGAGGCCGGCACTGTGGCGTAGCAGGTAAAGCTGCCATCTGCAGTGCCCGCATCCCATATGGGTGCTGGTTTGACTCCCAGCTACTCTACTTCTGACTGTTTTGGATTGGCCCACCTCCAGCCATTGTGGCCATTTGGGGAGTGAACCAGCAGACAAAAGACCTCTCTCTCTCTCCCTCTCTCTCTCTCTCTCTTTATCTCTCTCTCTGTCTCTCTCTGTTTCTACCTCTCCTTCTAACTCTGTCCTTCAAATAAGTAAAATAAATCTTTAAAAAAAGGAAAAGAATCAAGTGCCCTTGCCTTGAGTGACGTCCCAGGACATTTGCTCAGACATCAGGTGTCTAACAAGCATCCACATTTCCCTCGTTTCTGCATGAGTTGAGGACAATTTTGTAGGTTTCTACAGCTTTATGGCTACAAGCACTCAAACTGGCCTCAAGAGCTGGAAATCTCCTGTGTAGCCAGGAATGAGGACTGCCTAATCCTGATCTCTTTCACCTCTGGGGAAAAATGGGCTCACAGCAGGGTGGATGCCAACATGAAAATATTTTTTATTAAATATTTATTTTATTTGAAAGACAAAGTTACAGAGAGGTAGAGGCAGAGAGAGAGAGAGAGAGAAAGAGAGAGAGAGAGGTCTTCCATCCTCTGGCTCACTCCCCAAATGGCCACAATATCTGATCCAAAGCCAGGAGCCAGGAGCTTCTTCCAGGTCTCCCACATGATTGCAGGGGCCCAAGGACTTGGGCCATCTTCTACTGCTTTCCCAGGCCATAGCAGAGACCTGGATCAGAAGTATAGCAGCCGGGACTTGAACCAGTGCCCATATGGGATGTTGCACTGCAGATGGCAGCTTTACCTACTACACCACAGTGCCGGCCCCCAGCATGAAAATATTTGAAGACAACTATCTTCGGAGAAAACCCGTGGAGGAACAGTGACCCTTCACGTTCCAGAGGGTGATGTATGGCACCTCGGGACACAGTCTCTCTTTCCCTCCTAGTAATTCATTACAAATGGTTCACATTCAAGAATATCTGTTGCCGGCTTCGTGGCTTAAAGGCTAATCCTTGGCCTTGTGGCGCCGGCACACCAGGTTCTAGTCCCAGTTGGGGTGCCAGATTCTATCCCGGTTGCCCCTCTTCCAGGCCAGCTCTCTGCTATGGCCCGGGAAGGCAGTGGAGGATGGCCCAAGTGCTTGGGCCCTGCACCCGCATTGGAGACCAGGAGAAGCACCTGGCTCCTGGCTTCAGATCAGCGAGATGCGCCGGCCACAGCGGCCATTGGAGGGTGAACCAACGGCAAAAAGGAAGACCTTTCTCTCTCTCTCTCTCTCTCTCTCACTATCCACTCTGCCTGTCAAAAAAAAAAAAAGAATATCTGTGCCCATAATTCTCTATTACACCAAGGTTTATTTGAGTGGAATCTAATTATTTCAAATACCACAGTATGTTTGCACAAAGATTCGTGGGGACTACACAGAGTTGGTTTCTCCTGCAGTAGTAGAACCTTCACTTTGCTGCTGCCGTCTTACCAAACAGCTGCCTCTGGCGCCACCTGCTGTCTGAAGGAGGAACCTTGAACTTTTGCTACAGTTAAGGAAATTGCCACCCCCAGCTAACAGGAGCACAGTCTAGACTCTGATCTGCTGATCTCCTGGGCTTGCTGTAGCATCAGAATCAAATCCCGGATATTTCCTTCCTCTCCCAGTACCTGTACCTGTCTACCCCGCCCACCTTCAGAAGAAATGTTACCATCTGCGTTGCTATCTTTTTCAATATAGCCAAGCCTCTGCACTGGGGAAGTCCATATTTTTCATGCTTTGTGGCAGTCTAGACTTCCTCCGAAAGCCATGTCTACTCTGTTTCACTCTGCCTTAGAGGCTGAGGCAGGTGCAAAGAAGCAGCGATCATTTAGCAACAATTCTGTATATGAGAGGTCTTCAGAAACTTATTGGAAATACATAGCATAAGAAAACCATGAATGGATGTCAGAATATTTAACACGAAACTATATCTTTTAATTTCATTTACCCATGAACTTGGGTGGTATCCTCGTCTATATTTCCAGCCCAAATAATTCAGGGAGCAGTGGGAAAGGAGAGAATGAAGAGAAGACGAGGCAGAGGTGTGCTGAAAGCTCAACATTGAAGACAGCCAGGGTAACACCCACAACTCTGCAAGATGGGGTTGCTGTGCCCAAGTTCCTGGGGCTTAGAGAAAGTCCGTTTCCCGGTAAAGGGTCACAAATATGTCTAGGGCAAAAAACTCACCTGGATTACAACATCACCCTGACCGTCACTACATAGCTTTGTACCACCCACCAATTCGGGATCCCATCATTTTAAACACCTCCTCTCTTAAAACGCAAAGATCCCTGTAAAGGGTAAGTAACTTAGTGCAAGGTGTTCTGATCATCTAACTAGATCAGGACGAAGTCCATCTCTCAGAGACAGGGCCGTTCTTGGGCTTGTGGAAAGAATGGACTGTCACTGATGTCCCCTGGTGATCGGGGAGATTGTCACCAGGGAGGCAAATGGGGGGAAGGCAAAGAAGAGGGTCTGATCCGTAGGCAGGAAGACTCCATTTGTACAGTAAAGAGTTTGGCTGGTCTTCGTCCCAGCCTCCTGGGGGATAGCCTGAAACCCTTAGGATATCCTTGGGAGTGATAGGAGTGCCTCATTTATTGGTAAACCACTTTTTCCGGGTCACTGAGGATAATTAATTCAATCATGCCTATGTAATGAATCTCTAATAAAAACTTTCAACGTTGACATTCAGATGAGCTTCCTTGGTTAAGAGTACTCCATGGTATTGTCACTCATTGATGGGGCAGCTGTGGCATGGGTCTTGACCCCATGGAAAAAGGACACAGGAGCCTCACACTTGGGATCCTCCCAGGTCTTGCCCCGTGCATCTCTTCTGGTTTGTTCTGATTTGAATCCTTTGGCTGTAATAGGAAGTACAGCATTTTTCATGAGTTCTTGAACTGTTCCGGGGAAGTATTGAGCCAGAGGGAGCGATGGGGACCCTGCAGCCAGTTGGTCAGAGGTGCAAGCGGTCCCTGAGTTTGTGACTGGCGTCTGGATTCAGGGCAGTCTTGTGCAGGACTCAGCCCTAAATCCACCAGGAGATCTGACTTACCTTGGGGTCAATGGTGTCAGAACAGCACCGAAGGTCCCAAGCACACGATGGCTGACTTCACAATTTTGCTAAAGACCTCACTGAGGTTAAGCGTTCCGCCAGCCAGGAAGCTATGGAGTGCATGTAGCCCAACCAGTCACCCTTGGCCACATCTGGCCACAAACCTCAGCCTTGGACCCCGTTTCCCTACTCTACCTCTCAGATATAAAAATTCTCAGTTTCTCCTTTCCTTTTCACTCTGTACCACACCCAATGAGAGAGAAAAAAAAAAGAGGAGAGAGAGGAGGAGAGAGAAATCCCCAGTGCCTCTCTACACCCCCATCCACCCACTACACTTCCCTTCACCTGCTAGGTGAAGTGTGTAGGGGGTGAAGTGTGGGTGGATCTAATGATCCAGGAAGAGAGATTTTTTAACTGGAGATCCTTGTGTTCCCTACCTTCCTCACATCCTTGGCTGAATTACACAGTGGGTCTAAGAAGCCCTTAGTAATACAGGCAGAAATGTCATTTATCTGGATTTGGGTCATCCTTCCCCATGCGGTGGGGTGATGGAAGCCAGTTTACTGCCCTGTTTCTGGAGTAGTGGAGAGCTTTGTATACCTGCATCTCACCTGTGTCTCCCTGGCCCGGCTGGAATCTGGGACAGGGAGTCGGGGTAAATGCACAGTGCATGAAGATCAGCCCGCATGTGTACAGATGAGACTCCTGGGCCACAGAAAAGGTCAGAGAACACATTTGGAAGAAATGTGTGAAAAATCACCAGCATCAATGTCCGTGGTTGTTCCTGAACTCCGGCAGACACCTGCCAGCAGCATTCCCAGAAGTACCGCCTTCCACCCCAACCAGAAGCCTCCTCCCTCCACGTGTAGCCCAAGTCCCCATGAAATCCAAATTCTCTCTCTCTTTGATGGAACTAGAAGCAATTTACCTTTATTAGAGTCAGAGAATCTCTTTCCAAATCTTATTTGAGAGGCAGAGAGAGAGCAGGGAGGGAAAGAGCCCTGTCATTCACTGGCTCACTCCCCAAATTCCCACAAGGCCAAGGTTAGGCTGGGGATGGAGTGAGGGACTCTCTCCAGGTATCACACGTGGGTGCCAGGAGTCCAGTGACTTGAGTCATCACTGCTTCCTGCTGAAGTCTGGATTAGCAGGAGCTGGGCGTCCAATCCAGGTGCTCCAAAGTGGGAAGCAGGCATCGTAATGTCTTGGCTAACCATCCACTCCCATTTAAAGCAAGGGAATTCTTTTCATCAATGATCAAGACATTTTAATAAAATATGTATTTGAATATTGCATAAGAAGTGGTCTATTCTTCCTTTTTTTTTTCCCAAAGATTTATTTATTGTTATTTGAAAGGAATAGAGTTAGAGAAAGAGGGAGAGAGAGATCTTCCAAATGTTTGCAACTGCTAGGGCTGGGCTAGACTGAATCCAGGAGCCAGGAGTTTCTTCCAGGTCTCCCACATGGGTGCAGGGGCCCAAGGACTGAGCCATCTTCTGCAGGGCATGAGCGCGGCCATGGCGCGGCCAGACCAGGTCCAGGGGCTCCGCATGTGCAGCTGCCCCCGGGTGCCCCTGCCCGAGCTGCGCAGAATGGAGCCGCGAGGAGCCGAGTAAGATGGCGCCCAGAGGAAGTAAGATGGGTGGAATCCAAAGTTGTTTACCACTAAAACTAATTGGCTGCACAACATCAGGGGAGGTAACAAAACTAGTAATAAGTGTATAGACATATGACTAGTTGTATAGAAATCCCCCCGTAAGGTGACTTTTTAAGTGATTGGTTGGTCCTTAGCCCTGCCCCAATGACTCTGCAGTTTTGTGCTATAAAAGGTTCTGTTACGCACGAAGTAAATGAGTCCTTGCTACTAGACTTGGCTCCCCGCTGCGTCTGATTGTCTCCAGGATCGGGAGGCTGGGGAACAGGCGAGCGGCGCACTCACCTTTCCTCGGACCCAGTCCATCCTTGTATGGGTGGACTAAGACCCTGCAATCTTCCACTGCTTTCCCAGGCCATAAGCAGGGATCTGGGTTGGAAGTGGAGTAGCTGAGACTCAAACCAGCGTCCCCATGGGATGCCAGCATTGCATGTGGTGGCTCAACATGCTACACCACAATGTTGACTCCTATTTTTCCTTCTTAATATACCTGGTTAAGAAGAGGGGCCAGCGCTGTGGCATAGTGGGTAAAGGCTCTGCCTGTGGTGTCAGCATCCCATATGGGTGATGGTTGGAGTCCCGGCTGCTCCACTTCTGATCCTGATCCTTGCTAATGGCCCGGGAAAAGCAGCAGCAGTTGGCCAAGTGCTTGGGCCCTTGCACCGATGTGGTAGGCCCAGATGAAGCTCCTGGTTCCTGGCTTTGGCCTGGCATGAGCCTTGGCCATTGTGGCCATCTGAGGAGTGAACCAGTGGATAGATCTCTCTCTCTCTCCTCGTCTCTGTCTCTGCCTCTGTCTCTGTCTCTCCCTCTCTCTCTGTAATTTTGACTTTCAAATAAATAAATTTTTTTAAAAAGAAAAAAAGAAAGAAGCTCAACAGGGGAAGGATTTGAGTCACTACATTATTGACATCCCTTTCAGCAAGAAATTGAGAGAGATATGTTCCATCTGATCATAAATATTTTAAATTTTACCTTTTAATGGATATGATATTCATGTGTTGGCTTGCTTCTAACATGCGTAGGGCCCAAGGCAAGAACATAAACGGAGGTTCCAGAACTGTCACACAGAGGGGGACCCAATGCTCCTGCGTCATACGGATGTCCCAGCCCTCACCTCTGAGGCCACCGTCCTGCTACTGTCCCTTCCTCTCAGACAGCTGGCATTGCTTAATTCCTCCACTGGGTGGGCATAGGGGAGCACTCACAAGCTTCAGACAGGCATTTGAGAAGATAAATCCAGGAAGACTCATGCAAGAACTAGAAAGTTGAGGTCACTTGGGCTGGGGATTTGAGGGCTCTGGTGCCCAACGTGTGATCCGGATGAGGGGCACAGGTGCCAGGTGGGCAAGTTCCCTTGACACCATAGATGCTTTGCTCTATGAAATGGAGCAGCCTGCGTGGGGTCCTCCACAGCTCAGCACCCAAGGCAGGGATACCTTTGCCTGGTCTGAGAGTGGTACTGTTGACATGGTTACAAGAAAGAGAGAGTCAATTAAAAAGACAGTCCCTGCACACCCATCATCTGAGTCTCTTGGGACCACTTCTAAACACCTTGATTGTTTTGTGTGTATCCTGCTGAGTTTCTTCATGCCTAACAGTAAAGCAAGGTAGACTCTCTCTGGCTCTTTTTCTGTAATAGAATCCTATCAGTACATATTGATTACCATAATCCTGTTTCCTCTTAACAATATGTCATGAGACCTACACACTTGTGAATAGAACTTTTCGTATGTCAGAGGCTACTTCCAGAGGTGCAGAAAAAAAAAAAAAAAGGAATGAAAAAAATCAGATTATTTTGGTACAGAAATAATTTGGAATCTATGCATAAATTTTCATAGTATACATTTTTCCTTTTTTTTTAAAGATTAATTAATTTATTTGAAAGTCAGAGTTACACAGAGAGAGAAGGTGAGGCAGAGAGAGAGAGGTCTTCCATCCGCTGGTTCACTCCCCAGCTGGCTGCCACAGTCAGAGCTGTACCATTCAGAAGCCAGGAGCCAGGAGCTTCCTCTGGGTCCTCCCATGTGGGTGCAGGGTCCCAAAGACTCCAGCCACCCATGTGGGAGACCCAGATGGAGCTCCTGGCTTCGGACGGGCTCAGTCCTGGCCCTTGTGGTTGTCACTTGGGGAGTGAACCAATGGATGGAAGATATTCTCTCTCTCTTTCTCCTTCTCTCTGGCTTTCAAATAAATAAAACTTAAAAGTTTGTGGGAAAATTGAGCATCAATTTCAAATTAATTTTCACCAAAATAAGCTTATATATATTTTAATTCCATTTTTACATGAGTTTTTGAAGTGCTCTTATATTTTTTAATTTAGGTATCTATATGGGTTTATTTTAGCAAACAACTGGGATAAAGGTCTATCTGATGTCCCCCTTCCCTCATCACACCAGCCTCTACTTCCATCCGCTGGTTCATTCCCCAGATGGCCACAATGGCTGGAGCTGTACCGATCCAAAGCCAGGAGCCAGGAGCTTCCTCCGGGTCTCCCACATGGGTGCAGGGCCCAAAGACTTGGGCCATCCTCCACTTCCTTCCCAGGCCATAGCAGAGAGCTGGATCAGAAGAGGAGTAGCTGGGACTAGAACTGGCACCCATATGGGATGCCAGTGCTGCAGGCCAGGGTGTTAACCCACTGTGCCACAGTGTCAGCCCCAGCCTCTACTTCTTAAAACTCTTCCTGTGACTTGTGAGACTCCACTCTGAGACATCTTCTACTCCTTTGACTTTCTATCCTGGGATTGGTTGAGAGCTCCTCTCCCCCTCCCCCTTCCTCTAGAGGCTGATGTCCCTTAGGGTTGAATCTGGCATCTTCTGCTCTGTGGGGGCCGCACATCCTCTCTACTTCCTGTTCACTCTCTCCTCTCTACTTCGCTTCTCTGTGACAATCCGCTGCAGGGGGCTTTCCAAAAGTTCACTGGATATGAAAATCAAAGATAAGCTTGGCACCAGGGTGAAGATTCCACCGGGACACCTGCATCCCATATCAGAATGCACATTCAAGTCAGGATCCTGATTCCAGCTCCCTGCTAATGCGCACCTTTAGCCGGTACTGGATCCTTGTCTCCCCTGTGGAAGAACCAGCTTGAATTCCAGGCTCCTGGCTTTGGTCTGGCCCAGCCCTGGCTTTTGGGGGCCTTTGAGCAGTGAACCAGTGGATGAGAGTTCACTCTGTCCATTTGTCTATCTACCCAATGTCTTGAGAACATAGTAGAGAGACAGAGACCAAAAAAGAGGAAGAGAGATCTTCCATTCACTGATTCACTCCCCAGATGCCCACATGGCTGGGAATGGGCCAGAGGTAAAGCTGGGAGCTGGGAGCTCAATTCAGCTCTCCCTTGTGTGTGCCAGGAACTCTGTCCCTGGAGCCTCACCACAGCCTCACAGGGTCACATTGGCAGGAAGCTGGAGCAAGGAGCAGAGCCGGGTGCGCAACCCCGGTGCTCTGATGTGGAATGCAGGCACTGTACCCAGCATCTTAATCAGTAGGTTAAATGCCCACCCTTCCACTGGCTAAACTTAGAGCATTTTCATGAACCCAATAAGAAGCCACATATGTCTATAAATGTTGGATGACCCCCCCCAAAAAAAAAAAAAAAACCAGAAAGTATTCCTGTTGGAAATGTTCACCAGAAAGACATTCTTTGGAATGTACTTGTATATGAATTTCCCCATTATGAATCCAACATCCATTCTAGAATTCAAAAAATACATGGCTGTTTCCCATGGTTGACAATTCTGGCAAAAACTCTCATGTCTGCTAGGTTCCCAGGGTGGAAATCTGTCTCATCACTGACTCCACGCTCTCCTTTACTTCCCCCACGGTCGAAGCCCCAAACCCCGTGACCTCTCCGCCAGAACGTACCTGAAGTCGGTTCTCAGTTACTCAGCATCTCCATCATGACCGCAATTCTCAACTTCGTCATCACTTACGGGGATTATCCCCAAAGTTTCCTGGTTAGGTTTTCCCTTTACCATTTCATCAGCCACACTTAAAACCAGCTCATCAATCACACTTAAAAATCCTGAGTGAATTGAATTGAATTTCTATTGCTCTCAGATTTAAATTCAAACCCTCGCTTTGGATAATGGAAGATTTGGCCCCTTGCAGTCCGTGAGCCCACTTCTACCAGCTTCTGCCCTCATCTCCCACTGATGGATATCATGATTTCCTTGCGCCCTGGAGTTTGTCCCTCACAGACCTCTCTGCCTACACAGGTGCTATTCCTTCTGCTTGATGGGTCTGTTTGCCCATCAGAGACCGCAAACTCCTATTCATCCTTCAAAAGCCAATTGAGCTTTTCCAAAAAGCATTTCCCTTGCTTCCGGAGGCAGAGTTAATCTGCTTCCTACGGGGCTGCAGTAATTCGTGTTGTCTGTTACAACAATTGCCGTGTTGACAGTGATTTTTCTATCCATGTTGTCTCCTTTTCCCAGGGTCTACATGGGTATATGTGGTGCACACAATGTTGTTCAGAGGGAGAAAAGTCAAGTGTGAGGCGAGTTTGTGGAAAATGAACGTGCCAAGGTAACAGATTCCTGGGAAGTTCTATGGTCCACATGAGGGTGGAAATATTGCAGAATGTTTATATTCTTGCAGTCACAGTGGCAAGGCCAGCCAGGCACACAGGCACACAGTTGGAATCTGGCCACAAATAGTAGAAGCTCCTATGAAGACTGAATTTAGCAAACTGGGCAAGCTGCCCTGCCGGCCAGCCTCCCTCTCTCTGGGTTGCCATTCTAATATTTTTAAAACAATGCAAATTAAGCACATAGTGATCACACCCAGCACAGTCCATTTGGTGCCATTCTGGGGGACACTTTGGGATGATTTTTGGGAGAAGCTTGTGTTTCAAGGGGATGAGGTTAAAGATGAAAGAATTGGAGCTTTCAGAGAGCCTGGGGCTGCTGCCGTGGGAGCCTGTGCCACCTGCTGTTTTCTGTTCCCGTCTGCTGTGGCACTGAGTGTGCTACCTGCTCAGCTGTGAATCTCACCTTTTCACCGACTTGATTTGGCCACAATACGCTCAGTTCCAGATGAATCATGACAACAATCATACTCCTCCTTAGCAGCGATTGGTCCAGTCGGTGAGCATGAGACCAAGTTCTGAACAACGAAACTGAAGGAGAAGTTGACTGGAAGTTTTTGAAAATATGTTTCTTCCTGCTAAGAGAGATACCTGTGAAAATAAAGCCCTCTCCCTACCTTTCTCCCTATTTTGGGTGCTCTGGCATTAGGATGTGATGAGGGGAGTTGCTGCAGCCATCTTGTAGTCATGAAGTGAGAAGCTTAGGGAAGATGCCATCAAAACGCCGAGGACACTGGGAAGGAAGGAAGAAACTGGCTTGGGTCCTTGAAGACATCAGTGAGCTGCTCAGTGCATCCTGGGAATGCCTGCTTTGGACATGTATTAAGTGACTAATAAAGCCTTTATGGTTTAAAATACTATAAGTCAGAAAATGTATAAGCTGAAGTTGAAAGCTCTTGGAGGACGCACAGTACATTTGCAGCTCTTCTCCTCCACACTGAAGCCCAGCACAGTCACGACGGGGGACAGGCAGATCGCGGTCCTACTCCCCTGTGTCAGCTGGCAAGGGAGCAGGGTGGTCTGCATAAACTCCGGTTTGGGTTTACCCTCTCAGTGACGAAAGAACAAAAGAAGCAAGGAAAATGGAAAGATAAATAAGGGGACTTGAGAAGTTGTGCTTGTTTCCCAATGTGGCACGCTCTGCATGTCTCGCAGACATTGTGCGCTGTTTGTTTAGTCATTGCATCTTGCTATGGGCTATGAGCTTGGGATATAAGAGTGAGAAGATATTCTCGTGCTCAGGTCGCTCACCTGATAACCAGGGCGAGCGAAGTGTATGCAATCTATTCAAATGTAAGGCGATATGATGTGAAAATCAACTCATTCATTCTTGAATTCAATCAGTGATGGTTACTGAATGCCATCTTAAGATACATATAGGTGCAGAGGAAAACCATTCGTTCCAATCCACGTTTTCCTTCAATTCCACAAAAGAACTTCTTCTTGGAAATCCAGGGTATCTCTAGTCTGAAAACCTAAAATCTGAACTCCTTTATGAGGTCTAAGGCATGGTGATAATATCCCACTTGCCTGTTTTCACTTCTGTTACCTGGTTTTTAGGGGTGTTATCCAAAAAATAGTTGCCCATATTGGTGTCTTGAAATGTTTCTTCTATAATTTTTTTCTAATTGGTTCATAGTTGTACTTTCAGGTCTTTGATCCATTTGAGTAGGAAGCCTTAGACCCAAGGCTATCTCTGTCTCGCTAAGCCAGCTCCATATGTGACAGCTTTGCTAGTGTTGACAGCTATCTGATACCTCCGTCAGCTACTCTCACATGGATTCTCAATCAATGGCTCAACAAGTTTCGCAATTGGTTTCTCAATAGCTGCAGAACCTGTGGGCATGTAGAACACAAAACAATAACCAGGAAGAAAGGTGGGCAGGACAAAGGGTTCAAATCTGGGAGAGTCCAAAGGATACCAGAGGGAAGAGGATGTGGCTGTGGTCTACACAGACAGGAGGAGGAGGAGGGGAGGACGTGGCTATGGTCTACACAGACAGGAGGAGGTGGAGGGGAGGACGGGGCTGTGGTCTACACTGACAGGAGGAGGGGAGGACGTGGCTATGGTCTACACAGACAGGAGGAGGAGGAGGGGAGGACGGGGCTGTGGTCTACACAGACAGGAGGAGGAGAGGAGGACGGGGCTGTGGTCTACACAGACAGGAGGAGGAGGAGGGGAGGACGTGGCTGTGGTCTACACAGACAGGAGGAGGAGGGGAGGACGTGGCTGTGGTCCACACAGACAGGAGGAGGAGGTGAGGAGGACGGGGCTGTGGTCTACACAGACAGGAGGAGGAGGTGAGGACGTGGCTGTGGTCTACACAGACAGGAGGAGGAGAGGAGGACGTGGCTGTGGTCTACACAGACAGGAGGAGGAGGAGGGGAGGACGGGGCTGTGGTCTACACTGACAGGAGGAGGGGAGGACGTGGCTGTGGTCTACACAGACAGGAGGAGGAGGAGGGGAGGACGTGGCTGTGGTCTACACAGACAGGAGGAGGAGAGCAGGACGTGGCTGTGGTCCACACAGACAGGAGGAGGAGGAGGGGAGGACGGGGCTGTGGTCTACACAGACAGGAGGAGGAGGAGGGGAGGACGTGGCTGTGGTCCACACAGACAGGAGGAGGAGGAGGGGAGGACGTGGCTGTGGTCTACACAGACAGGAGGAGGAGGGGAGGACGTGGCTGTGGTCTACACAGACAGGAGGAGGAGGGGAGGACGTGGCTGTGGTCTACACAGACAGGAGGAGGAGAGGAGGACGTGGCTGTGGTCTACACTGACAGGAGGAGGGGAGGACGTGGCTGTGGTCCACACAGACAGGAGGAGGAGGAGGGGAGGACGTGGCTGTGGTCTACACAGACAGGAGGGAAGAGGAGGGGAGGACGTGGCTGTGGTCTACACAGACAGGAGGAGAGGAGGACGGGGCTGTGGTCCACACAGACAGGAGGAGGAGGGGAGGACGTGGCTGTGGTCTACACAGACAGGAGGAGGAGGGGAGGACGTGGCTGTGGTCTACACAGACAGGAGGGAGGAGAAGGGGAGGACGTGGCTGTGGTCTACACAGACAGGAGGGAGGAGAAGGGGAGGACGTGGCTGTGGTCTACACAGACAGGAGGAGGAGGAGGGGAGGACGTGGCTGTGGTCTACACAGACAGGAGGAGGAGAGGAGGACGGGGCTGTGGTCTACACTGATAGGAGGAGGAGGAGGGGAGGATGTGGCTGTGGTCTACACAGACAGGAGGAGGAGGAGGGGAGGACGTGGCTGTGGTCTACACAGACAGGAGGAGGAGAAGAGGACGGGGCTGTGGTCTACACAGACAGGAGGAGGAGGAGGGGAGGACGTGGCTGTGGTCTACACAGACAGGAGGAGGAGAGGAGGACGTGGCTGTGGTCTACACAGACAGGAGGGAAGAGGAGGGGAGGACGTGGCTGTGGTCTACACAGACAGGAGGGAAGAGGAGGGGAGGACGTGGCTGTGGTCTACACTGACAGGAAGAGGAGAGGAGGATGTGGCTGTGGTCCACACAGACAGGAGGAGGAGGAGAGGAGGACGGGGCTGTGGTCTACACAGACAGGAGGAGGAGGGGTGGAGCACATGGCTGTGGTCTACACTGACAGGAAGAGGAGGGGAGGACGTGGCTGTGGTCTACACAGACAGGAGGAGGTGAGGAGGACAGGGCTGTGGTCTACACAGACAGGAGGAGGAGGGGAGGACGTGGCTGTGGTCTACACTGACAGGAGGAGGAGAGGAGGACGTGGCTGTGGTCTACACTGACAGGAGGAGGAGGAGGGGAGGACGTGGCTATGGTCTACACAGACAGGAGGAGAGGAGGACAGGGCTGTGGTCTACACTGACAGGAGGAGGAGGAGGGGAGGACGGGGCTGTGGTCTACACAGACAGGAGGGAAGAGGAGAGGAGGACGTGGCTATGGTCTACACAGACAGGAGGAGGAGGGGAGGACGTGGCTGTGGTCTACACAGACAGGAGGAGGAGGGGAGGACGTGGTTGTGGTCTACACAGACAGGAGGAGGAGAGGAGGACGTGGCTGTGGTCTACACAGACAGGAGGAGGAGAGGAGGACGGGGCTGTGGTCTACACTGACAGGAGGAGGGGAGGACGTGGCTGTGGTCTACACAGACAGGAGGAGGAGGAGGGGAGGACGTGGCTGTGGTCTACACAGACAGGAGGAGGAGGGGAGGACGTGGCTGTGGTCTACACAGACAGGAGGAGGAGGGGAGGACGTGGCTGTGGTCTACACAGACAGGAGGAGGAGGGGAGGACGTGGCTGTGGTCTACACAGACAGGAGGAGGAGGGGAGGACGTGGCTGTGGTCTACACAGACAGGAGGAGGAGGGGAGGACGGGGCTGTGGTCTACACAGACAGGAGGAGGAGAGGAGGACAGGGCTGTGGTCTACACAGACAGGAGGAGGGGAGGACGTGGCTGTGGTCCACACAGACAGGAGGAGGAGGAGGGGAGGACGTGGCTGTGGTCTATACAGACAGGAGGAGGAGGAGAGGAGGACGTGGCTGTGGTCTACACAGACAGGAGGGAGGAGGAGGGGAGGACGTGGCTGTGGTCTACACAGACAGGAGGAGGAGGGGAGGACGTGGCTGTGGTCTACACAGACAGGAGGAGGAGGAGAGGAGGACGTGGCTGTGGTCTACACAGACAGGAGGAGGAGAGGAGGACGTGGCTGTGGTCTACACTAACAGGAGGAGGGGAGGACGTGGCTGTGGTCTACACAGACAGGAGGAGAGGAGGACGTGGCTATGGTCTACACAGACAGGAGGAGAGGAGGACGTGGCTGTGGTCCACACAGACAGGAGGAGGAGGAGGGGAGGACGGGGCTGTGGTCTACACAGACAGGAGGAGGAGGAGGGGAGGATGTGGCTGTGGTGTACGCTGATTGAGGAAGAGGAGAGGGACAAGGGTAGGAGTGGCAGAGTGAGTGACACTGGGCCGTGAGCAGGGCACAGAGGCAGGCAAAGACAAGCCGTAGTCTGAGCACCACAAGCAGCTGGCGTCAGTGAAAGGTGGGGGATGGTGAGGAAGGAGAGCAGCAGGGCCTGGGATGTAGGGCATCTGGCTGACATTGACCCCTGTGATGGCTGCACTTGAACTTTGCCTGCTACCTTCCAGCAAATTTGCTGAGATTCTGCAGCTTCGAATGTGCCAGTGTATCAGTTACTCTATGAGACAAAAGCTACACCAGGAATCTTCAGGAATTAGGCCTTTCCTACCGTGACTTCTAGTGTGGTTGCCGGAGTCAGGGCCCTTGAGTTTCTTTAGAATCCCACTGTTAGAGAAGTTCTCCCAGACGAGCCCCAGGATCTTTGAAGTCCTTTTCTAACTTGGTGACGCTTGTGCCAACCATGTTCTCCCAGCGGTGCCCAATATTTGATATTTTCTCAAAAGCCATTTCTTGATTTCAATATCGTTTCCCCCCTGGAGCTGGAATATGGGGGTGGGCAGTGGGTGAGCTGTTGTCTCCTGCAGCCAGTTCTAGCTCTTGCATGTTCAAACAATGGCTCCTAAGCTTTTTCTCCCATCTCTTACATTTTCAGTACAGGCAATGAGAAGTCAGGTAGCACTTTCTACCCTGAAATCCTCTTAGGACAGAGGACAGCAGGTAGGCAGGCTGCCTGTTTTGTAAGTTCAGTTTTACGGGGACACACCCATGCCTATTTTCTGGTCTTGCATTTGGCTGCTTTCCCATGGCAGGATTGAGTCGTTGCAACAGGGTCTGGATAGTCCACAAGCATGAACCACAGCAGTTATCACCTAGCACTTCACAGAACCAGTTTACCAAACGCTGATCGGGAAGGCTGAGCTCATTGGGACATTTCTGATTTTGCATATCAGCACAGCTAAGAGTGTTGCAAATTTTCTGCTACTGCAAGACAAGGACCCCTTTCTTCCCATTTCCAGTGACAGTTTGCCCATGGCTGGTGCAGTCAATTAGCAGACTTCTTCTTCAGTGCCAAGAGGAAATCTGTAGTGAAATGGAATGAAAAGATAAGTTAAGAAGCAGACATTTGGCCTGGAAGTGAAGCCACCGGTTGGGATGTCCACACCCCATACTGGAGTGAGAGGGCTTGAGTTCCAGCTCCACTCCTGATTCCAGCTTCCTGCTAATGTGCCGTAGGTGATGGCTCAAGTACTTGGGTCTCCGCCGCCTACATGGGAGATCCAGCTTGATTCCTGAGCTCAGACTTCCATCCCCAGCACGGGGCTGTTATGGACATTTGGGCAGTGAACATGCAATGGGAATTCTGTCAGTTTCTATACTCCTCTGCATTTCAAATAAAATCAATCAACAAAAGTTTTTAAAAACATAAGATTAGGGCCGGCGCCGTGGCTCAACAGGCTAATCCTCCGCCTTGCGGTGCTGGCACACCGGGTTCTAGTCCTGGTCAGGGCGCCAGATCCTGTCCCGGTTGCTCCTCTTCTAGGCCAGCTCTCTGCTATGGCCCGGGAGGGCAGTGGAGGATGGCTCAAGTGCTTGGGCCCTGCACCCCATGGGAGACCAGGAGAAGCATCTGGTTCCTGGCTTCGGATCAGCGCGGTGCGCCAACCGCAGCAGCCATTGGAAGGTGAACCAACGGCAAAAGGAAGACCTTTCTCTCTGTCTCTCTCTCACTGTCCACTCTGCCTGTCAAAAATAAAAATTAAAAAATTAAAAAAACAAAACAAACAAAAAAACACATAATTTGGTGCAAAAAATTTTTGAAGTCCACACAAAGTTTTTTTTATAACATGCATTTTTCATGAACTTTTGGAATATCCCTGCTATTCAAGGAATTCAAATTATGCTTTCACCAAAATAAACTCATCCTTTAATTTCATTTTCAACAGACATTTAAAAGTATTTTTGTGCTTTGGGATTCTTTTGTTGTAGTTGTTGGTTGGTTGGTGGGTGGGTGGGCTTTCAGAAATCAGATTCTGAGAGTCTAGCATTCAGGATGCTTGTTAGGTTGCACAGTCCTTCCAAATCTGTACCAGGACCAAGCAGAGGAGAAGCTGATCTGCACTTGGGACCCATGAACAACTTTCTCTGCCAAGCCCACTGAGAACCCAGGAGCTGACATTACTTGGTAAAGAGTTATCCTTAGGCCGGCACTATGGCTCAGTAGGCTAATCCTCCACCTGTGGCACCGGCACTCCGGGTTCTAGTCCCGCTTGGGGCGCCAGATTCTGTCCCAATTGCTCCTCTTCCAGGCCAGCTCTCTGCTGTGGCCCGAGAGGGCAGTGGAGGATGGCCCAAGTGCTTGGGCCCTGCACCCCACACCTGCATGGGAGACCAAGAGGAAGTACCTGGCTCCTGGCTTCAGATCGGCACAGCGCACCAGCTGTAGTGGCCATTTGGGGGGTGACCCTACGGAAGGAAGACCTTTATCTCTGTCTTTCTCTCTCTCACTGTCTAACTCTGCCTGTCAAAAAAAAAAAAAAAAAAAAAAGAAAGAAAGAAAGAAAAAAAAAGGTTATCCTTGGCTCTGCTTCTGATCCAGCTTCCTGCTAATGCACACCCAAGGTGGCAGCCAGTGGTGCTGGCCCAAGAACCTGGGTCCCTGCCATCCATGTGGAAGACCTGGAAGAAGTTCCAGGCTCTTTGCTCTTTCTGTCTCTGTCTCTCTCTACCTTTCAAAATAAGTAAATAAGTAAAAAAGTTTTCCTGTTTTGGTCCAAAATGGCCAGGCTTTTGTGTGTCTGTCTTCGTCAGTTGCTTAAAGGGTGTGAGCTTGGGAGAGGCTAATCTCTACAATTGCAGTAACCTCGCAGGGGACTGACAGCAGAAAGCTCTCTGCTCGTAGCTGGGAAACAAGTTCCCCCTTTAAAGGGAATCTGGGTGCTGCATCTGTGTGTCCATCACTTAGGGCCTCTTGGTACTTCTGTGGCCTTATCTCTCAGTTGCTCAGCTCCTTGCTGTATCTTTTTTCTTGCTACACCACAGTGCTGGGCTCCTCTTGTCACTTCTTGAGCATGTCAAGCATGTTCCTATCTCAAGCTCTTTTCCATTTATGTTCCTCTATCCCATCTGTTCCTCCCTTAGGTAACAAGTGACTCATACCTTCCCCTCCTCACACTTATGCTAAAATGTCCCCCTAATTTTGAGGACTTCTTTATCTTAAATAGTGACCTGTCCTAACATCCTTGCATGTCATTTTCTTTAATTTGCTTTACTTCTTTTTCTAACAGTCATCACCTCTTAACATATTTGTTTGTTGACTTTTTGTTGTTCATTCATGGTCTTGCCTATACTTTGTCATCCACTTGTGCATCCTCCGTGCCCAGGATAATATGTGAGCAAGCAGATGGCAGAGTTTCTGTAGGAATTGGTTAGATGAATAGAAGAATGAAGAAGCTGAACAACTGCTAGGTTCTAAGATAAATTTGTGAGCAAAATCAGAGGGGGACTTTGCCCTCATGGAGCTTGCTGTCTGGATGGGAGGCAAACAATGACTCAGTCATACAAATAAAGTTACAGGCGTGAGATGGCCTGCAGTGGGAAGGTATATGGTGCTAGATGAGCACAGGGTGGGTGTTGGCCCCGTCGGGAAGGTCATGGAAAGCTGGTGTGAGAAATGGCATGTCAACTGAAACCTGGGGATGAGCAGGCTTCCATAGGTAAAGGCAGGTGACAGAGTCAGATTTATCTTTCGGAAAGACCAGTCAGGGCTCAGTGAGCGTGGATGAGGGAGCCAAGGATGACAGGCTTGTTGGGAGGCCATGAAATCCTGGTGAGGGATGATGAGAGCTTTAATTAGAAGTGGCTCTGGTGGTTGGAAGGAGCATCTGGACTTGGCAATTATCTATGAAGTACGCATAAATGAGGCTTATTTATGGATTATTTATGGGAGAAAAGCAGGACAGGGAAGTGATAAGAGGGATGTCTAGGGTTCTGTATACCTGGATGTACGGTTGAGAGAAAAAATATTGGAAGAGGAGTAGATCTATTTTGTTTGACTTTATTTTGTGCTAGCATGTGTCTATGAGAGAGAACAATGAGAGAGAAGAAAGAGTGTGATTTTGGGTTTTGACATTTTGGTTCTGAAGCTGTATTGAGGCCTCCAGGAGACCAAGTAGACTTGGTCATGAGAGGGAGAAGTTCAGCCATCTTGTCAGATGTTCATTTTGGAGGTGTGTGTGCAGGTGGTATTTGGAAATGTAGGGGTGGATGAGATCACACAGAGAACACTCCGACATAAGAGGAGAGGGTGGAGGAGACTGAGGAACTTGAAATTGAGTGGAGACTGGATTAGTGAGAGAGACTGGCAAGCCTGCCTAGAAACGCTGGAGGGAAGAGAGGAGGTTGTGGGTCACCCAGCAGAGTGCTTCTGGGAGAAGGGATTCCTCAGCCATGTCAGCGCTCATGGGAGAGGCCCCGAGAACTGAAAACAGCAGTTACACTAGTATGGAGGCGGTTGGTGATGTCAGTGCTGCAGGAGAGATGTTGGTTGGAGCAAGGAAATGCAATACTGTGAAAAAACAAAATCTGAGGAACGATTTTGGGCTTGGGGTAGGAGAATTGAGTGTTTAGTTGACAGTGTAAAGCTTCCAAGGCAGGGGAAAGATTATGAAGTACAGTTCCAGTACAGGCTGTGTTTTAAATAAGGAGAGATCTTTTCTAAATCAGATGGGAAAAGAAGAAAGGCGGACAGAGTGAAGTAGATTCTCATGTTTGATGGCGCAGGGGGGTGGGGGGGTAGGAGATCGGCTCCTCTTTTCTCTGTAATAATAGAGTTAGGTATCTCTGAGTATTGAAAAGGTGCCTTGCAAACCATGTGTTTATTTATTTTTTTTTTAAATTGTATTTGCTTATTATTTGAGAGGGAGAGAGAAAACGGAGCGAGAGCGCTCCCATGCACTGGTTCAGTCTCCGAAAGTCTGCGGACACCCTGACCAGGCCAGACTGAAGCCGGGGGCTGGGAACTCAGCCCAGTTCTCCTCCATGGGTTACCAAGGACCCAAGCCCTTGAGCGCTCGGCGGCTGACTTGGAAGTGGAGCAGAGTCAAACCCGGGGACTCTGATGTGGGATGGGATGTGAGCGTCTCAACCACCAGGCCAAACACCTGCCCAAACACTGTTTTAAATGTGGAGAGAGGCCTGATGTCTCCAGCTGTTTTCACGGGTAAATATTCTATTATATTCATGCTCACAGGGGTGGGCGGTGCTTAATGCACACTCAGGTGGATTTCCATTCGAATGATAATGACGTTAAAGCCACCGACGCCCTGACGGCCAGGAGAAGTACAAGCTCCAATCAGGCCCCTTTCATAAGGCGCAGGACCAGGGAGCGAGGATCGGAGCTGGCATCCCAGCACGCGGCGCCGCTCCGGGATCCTAAGGGTTAAGATCAAAGAGCCACGACCCTCGCCGCTGCCTAGAAGGGCCCGGGCAAAGCCTGCCGGGAAAGACATGGCGGCTTCCTGTCTCCGTCTTCCGGGTGTGAGAATTCAGGACCGCGGGTGCCGAGGGTCGGGAGGAGCGGTGTGCGTTATCTCCCGGAGCGCTGCTGGGGATGCAGGGAGCCTCGGGTGCAGCCCCCGGCACAGTGAGTTCCTTTTTGAGAGGAAGGGAGCCGAGGGGCGCCGGCTAGGGGAGCGGACCCCGCACGGCCCCGTCTTCAGGGTCCGTCCCAGGGAGCCATCCGGCTGCTGCGCGGTGCCACGGCCCGGCCCTGGCCTGCGGGTGCCTGCAAGGATCTTGTCTTGCTGGTCTGCTCGGCTGGAGCCTCACCGGGCAGTGTCCCGCTAAGCTGAGCTTCGGGCAGTGCGTTCGCTTGCAAGGTCTTCTGGGAGGCGTGAGCCACTCTGGTCACCTGCTCGCTCGGTGACAGCGACAGCCGACCCTCTGCGGGGTGACATCTCAGGACAGCCTTTTCCTGCCTTGTCTGGCCTTGACTGTCCCGCTGTCTTGGTGTTGCCGAGGGCTGCGTTACTACATCTCCTGGGGAGAACGGTGGGAAAGGACCCCGTCACTCAGACTCTGGCTTCCCTGTACGTGCGTTGACAGCCGCGTGTCCCGGGGCAGCTGAACACAGCACCTTTGGTTGAGTAGCATCTTTCCCCTTCCGCTCCGGTGTGTCTGTCTGCCTTCCGACACTGGGGACGTCTGTAACGCAGTTTCGGCTTTAGCACAGAGCCCCTCTGGTTTTTGGAGCGTGCTTACCTGACTTGTGCTCGCAGTGAGAGGAAGTTTGGGGATACAGGTCTGTTTACTAAAAGACGGCTGAGAAATTCCGGAATAAAGGCCATCCTCAGGATTGCCTACAGTTTTCCCAGCTCTGCTTACTGCTCTAGTTTACTGTAACAGCTGTTGTGTGACCCTGGGGGGCTGTTAAAGACCTTATAAAAACTCTATAGGGGCCGGCGCCCTGGCTCACTTGGTTACTCCTCCGCCTGTGGCACCGGCATCCCATGTGGGCGCCAGTTCTAGTCCCGGTTGCTCCTCTTCCAGGCCAGCTCTCTGCTGTGGCCAGGGAGTGCAGTGGAGGATGGCCCAAGTGCTTGGGCCCTGCACCCCATGGGAGACCAGGAGGAAGCACCTGGCTCCTGGCTTCAGATTGGCGCAGCACGCCAGCCGTGGTGGCCATATAGGGAGTGAACCAAAGGAAGGAAGAGCTTTCTCTCTGTCTCTCACTGTCTATAACTCTACCTGTCAAATAAATAAAAAACTAAAAAAAAAAAAATCTATAAAGTTCCCAGTGAGATATTATTATTATTTTAAAGATTTGTTTATTTATTTGAAAGTCAGAGTTACACAGAGGAGGAGAGACAGAGAATTCTTTCATCCACTGGTTCACTCCCCAAATGGTCGGGACAGCTGGAGCTGGGCCAATCTGAAGCCAGGAGCTTCTTCCTGGTCTTCCATATGGGTGCAGGGCCATCTTCTACTGCTTTCCCAGGCCGTAGCAGAGAACTGGATCAGAAGTGGAGCAGCCGGGACTTGAACCAGCGCCCATATGGGATGCTGGTGCTGCAGGCGGCGGCTTTACCTGCCATGCCACAGTGCTGGCCCCGATCTTACTATTATTAATGTACAACTTTAGAGGGCTGTTGTGAGAATTAAGTGAGAAAGATGTGTAAATTATTTAGTTTGTTACTTGATGCAAAACAGATGTTGGTGGGGTAGAAATTATACAATTGTGTGTGTGTGTGTTTTTTTTTTTTTAATATGTGTGCCCTTTCAGGCTTTTATTGTGCCTCATCCCCCACCCTCCAACCCACTTACGGCATTCTTTACATCCTACAATGGGTGTTAAGTCCGTATAGGACTGTCTTTCCATGTGGATCACCTTTCTTAGTCCCTTAATGTAGGTCAGGGATTATAGTTGGCTCCACAAGGTCGTTTCGCCTAAAATGGACATTGTACTTAGGATAGACTTACATGTAAGAGCCTTTATATTTGGGAGTTATTGTCTATAATTGTTCCAGCCCTGTTTTGTCTTAATTTCTTATTAGTGGCTATATAAATTCTTTTGAGATTGACTTCAAAGATTTCTGCCGGCACCGCGGCTCACTAGGCTAATCCTCTGCCTTGCGGCGCCGGCACACCGGGTTCTAGTCCCGGTCGGGGCTCCGGATTCTGTCCCGGTTGCCCCTCTTCCAGGCCAGCTCTCTGCTATGGCCCGGGAAGGCAGTGGAGGATGGCCCAAGTGCTTGGGCCCTGCACCCCATGGGAGACCAGGAGAAGCACCTGGCTCCTGTCATCGGATCAGCGCGGTGCGCCGGCCGCAGCACGCCACCCACGGCGGCCATTGGAGGGTGAACCAGTGGCAAAAAGGAAGACCTTTCTCTCTGTCTCTCTCTCTCTCACTGTCCACTCTGCCTGTCAAAAAAAAAAAAAATTAAAAAAAAAAAAAGATTTCTTTATTCGGTCAACAAACAAATTATTCACTGCAACGAAATGTGGTACTTTCTCTTCCTTAGCTGCTTCTAGGCCAGCAGATAGATTTCTTAGAGTCGTTGAAAGTGTTATTATTGGTACCTTTTCCGAAAAAGTACTGTGTTTTTCAATGGAAAGTGTTTCTAAGCTATGCGTGGGCAATGAGCATTAGTATGCATTCTGTGAGGGACCTTCAAAAAGTTCATGGGAAATGTGTTTTATGAGAAAATGGTGCATGAGCTTAAACATTTTTTTACTGCACCAGAATTACTTGTGATTCTGTTTTCTGTGAACTTTTCAAAGTCCTTTCCTATCTTCGAAGCTTGATCCTCAGACTTCTGGTGTGAAAATTGAATTTTTAGGATTACGTCTTTAGAGAAGGTAACTTGCCTCTGTGATAAGATTTTCTGAACAAGCTTCTACAGGCCTCAGTTCTTATTTTGAGTGTGGTTCACAGGACATTCTGTGCCTGTAATTGTGACGTTACAATGGTTGGGAAGGAAGGAGGAGGTGCACACTTTGACAGATGCCTCCAAACATGACCTGTTTCCTCCTGCAGGACTTCTGGTCCCTAACCTGGCTGGTTTCATTGTGATGGAGCAAGAAGAAGAACTGTTGGTCTCAGATTCTCATGGCTTCCTGAAGAGGGAGAGTTTGAAAAGCCCCTTTACAGGTGAGGGATCCAGATGATCTGGATCTTTGGAAATTTGTTACAGAGTGTGCTATAGCATATGTAGAAAGAACAGCGTGTTAGGAGGAGACAGACTTTCTTTTGAGTCCCTGCTGTGTCACTTACAAGCTGTGTTAACTCTTTCTGTGTTAGTTTTCTCATCTTTAAGAAAAACAGGGATAATATCTGTCTTAACATTTGTTTTAAGATTAATGAGAAGCCACATGCAGAGCTACTGACCTGAATAAATAATGGCTACCATCGTTATTTCTATACTTGGTCAGATTTTAACCAAGCTGCTGTGTAGTTTTCGGATGGAATCCTATTCAGTTTCACTCCTCCTCAGATTCCCCTTTTCCTTTCAAGTCTTCTACAAGAAAGTTGACTGCATTTACTTTTACACTGACATTCTCCTTGGGAGTTGCTGACGACAGCTCCAATACTTCCTTAGTATTGTTACTAAGAACAAAAAAGGCACTTGCTTCTGGTGAACACACAGAATAAAAGAAGTGAAGCTAGCTTTAAAAACTATGTGGAATAATTTCTGAGAGCTTACGTTGTTTCCTCTCTCTTACACTGCAAATTAGATTTTTCTTCTCCAACAGAGATTAGGAACTATTTTTAGGCTATTTATTTATTCTTGCAGGAGATGAAAGTAAGGCTAATTTGGGAACTGTTCAACATCATAAACGTAAGAGAGATAAAGAGAGAGCTCCAAAATGGCCTACGAGACATCGCCCACAAAATTCCAAGCATGAAGATACAAAAGAAATAGCAATGACATGGTCCCGAGGGGATGAGAACTGGTGCCATGCTGTCCTTGAGGATGACGGCAAGTCAGAGATGTGGGGAGATTCTACAGGGCGAGAGGAGGAAGAACCCAGTCACCGGGCATGGGACCCCGGAGAACATGCCGACGCCTCTGTCCAGCAAAATTCGCCTCTCAGAGACAAGCCCTACAAATGTCCTGAATGTTGGAAAAGCTTCCATAATAGTTCTCATTTGCGTACTCACCAGAGGACCCACTCGGGAGAAAAGCCTTATAAGTGTTCCGAGTGTGGCAAGTGTTTCTGTAACAGTTCCCACCTGATTCAGCATCTAAGAACACACACGGGCGAGAAGCCCTACCGGTGCGGGGACTGTGGGAAAAGCTTCAGCAACACCTCGCACCTTATCATACACGAGAGGACTCACACGGGAGAGAAACCCTACACATGTCCCGAGTGTGGGAAGAGTTTCAGCAGCAGCTCTCACCTTATCCAGCACCACCGATCACACACGGGTGAGAAACCCTACGAGTGCCCTGTCTGTGGCAAAGGCTTCAGCCACAGCTATGTCCTAATAGAACACCAGAGGACCCACACTGGAGAAAAGCCTTTTAAGTGCCCTGACTGTGGGAAGCGTTTTAGTCAGAGTTCCAGCCTGATCCGCCACCAGCGGACGCACACAGGCGAGAAGCCCTACAAATGCCTCGAGTGTGGAAAAAGCTTTGGTTGCAATTCTACGCTCATAAAGCATCAGCGAACACACACCGGCGAGAAGCCCTACCAGTGTTCAGCATGCGGGAAGAACTTCAGTCGCAGTTCAAACCTTATTGCGCACCAGAAGATGCACACAGGAGAGAAACCCTGTGAAAGTTCTGAATGCAAAGAGAGTTTGAGTCAGAGCGGCAGTGTGGCAGAAGGCTGTGGAAACCAGCCAGGAGAGAAACCGTATAAATGCTGCGAATGTGGCAAGGGTTTTGGCCTGAGCTCCCACCTCATTAGACATCAGAGGACACACACAGGGGAGAAACCGTACAGGTGTTCTGAGTGCTGGAAGACGTTCAGCCAGAGTTCCACCTTGGTGATCCACCAGAGGACACACACAGGGGAGAAGCCGTACAAGTGTCCCGAGTGTGGGGGGTGCTTCAGCCAGAGCTTTAACCTTATCAGGCACCGGAGGACGCACAGGGGCGAGAAACCCTACAAATGTGCTGACTGTGACAAGCGCTTCAGCAGAGGCGCCTACCTGAGTCAGCACCGGAAAATCCACCTCGGGAAGGCTTCCGCCTCGCCCGAAGCGGGGCATCTCCCTCCGGCGTGGGCTTGGAGAAACTGTCCAGCGGGAATGGCCCTCCTCCCTTCTTTTTCCGTCTTGAATTCATCTTCCTGAGTCCCAAAGTCTGGTGGTGGTGTTTTTTCAGTGCCCCTTATTGCAAGGCGTTCTGTGATCATTGTACTGTAAGGTTTCTTTGGTGTTTCTGCCGAAACCTATGGGAAAAGTCAGCCTCCCGGGTTAGAGGATGGGAGGGCTCAGATCATGAGGTTGTTGGAGTCTCCCCATGAGAGACACTGCCAAGGGCGAAGAGAAAGAGGGTTGGTTGGTTGGTTGTTTTTTAATGTATGATAGGAAAAGCTTTAAGGGAGACTGTGGAGTGTTCCTGGAGTAATTAAAAGGATCTGTGAGAACTTGGACCTGGAATTGCTACTGAGTTATCCTGCTTTCCCTTGTCTTTTTTTTTTTTTTTTTTTTTTTTTTTTTGACAGGCAGAGTGGATAGTGAGAGAGAGAGACAGAGAGAAAGGTCTTCCTTTTGCTGTTGGTTCACCCTCCAACGGCCGCTGCGGCCGGCGCACCGCGCTGATCCGAAGCCAGGAGCCAGGTGCTTCTCCTGGTCTCCCATGGGGTGCAGGGCCCAAACACTTGGGCCATCCTCCACTGCCTTCCCGGGCCATAGCAGAGAGCTGGCCTGGAAGAGGGGCAACTGGGATAGAATCCGGCGCCCCAACCGGGACTAGAACCCGGTGTGCCAGGCGCCGCAAGGAGGAGGATTAGCCTGTTAAGCCACGGTGCCGGCCTCCCTTGTCTTTTTAAGTGGAAATAGATCCTTGCTGGCCTTAAGGGTTTGCCCAGAGAAAGGGTCTTTTTGGGCAAATATGAATTCCTGCCTGTTCTGTGTGTCATAAGAGAAAGATTTACCTTTTGTAAATGTATTTTTATTAAATAAAAATTAACTTTTGTAGCAGATAGAACTGCACGGTCTAATACTGTAGCTTCTAATTTAAATTTAAAATTAAGTGAAATCTAAAATCCTATTCCATAATCACTTTAGCCACACTTGCTAAGTTCTCATAGCCACTTGTGACTAGTGGCTGCTGTATTGGGTATCTTTATAGAAAGTTCTTTCTTTTTTTTTTTTTTTTAAGATTTTTATTTATTTGAGAGGTAGAGTCACAGACAGTGAGAGGGAGAGACAGAAAGAAAGGTCTTCCCTCCACTGGTTCACTCCTGAAATGGTATCAATGGCTGGAGCTGCGCTGATCCAAAGCCAGGAGCCAGGAGCCTCCTCTGGGTCTCCCACGCGGGTGCAGGGGCACAAGCACCTGGGCCATCTTCCACTGCTTTCCCAGGCCATAGCAGAGAGCTGGTTTGGAAGAGGAGCAGCCGGAACCAGAACTGGCACCCATATGGGATGCCGGCACTGCAGGTGGCGGCTTTACCCACCACGCCACAGTGCAGGTCCCTCTTTCTTTCTTTCTTTTTTTTTTTTTTTAAGATTTTATTTATTTTTATTTGAGAGGTAGCGTTACAGACAGTAAGAGGGAGAGACAGAGATAAAGGTCTTCCTTCCTTTGGTTCACTTCCCAAATGGCAGCAACGGCTGGAGGTGTGCCAATCCAAAGCCAGGAGCCAGGTATCCTCCTGGTCTCCCATGTGGGTACAGGGACCCAAGAACTTGGGCCATCCTCCACTGCTTTCCCAGGCCACAGCAGAGAGCAGGATGGGAAGAGGAGCAGCTGGGACTAGAACTGGCACCCATGTGGGATGCTGGCACCACAGGTGGAGGATTAACCTACTGTGCCACGGTGCTGGCCCCGGTTCTTCATTTCAAAATCATCATTTTTGACAGCCTCAGATATTTTTTGAAAGACTAGAAATTTGTCCCAGCATTTTTGCCCTCCAAAAGGAATTGTAATACAAACTAGAAATGGGGTAGAGTTTTGAAGGCACTGGGTTGAGAGATTGGATACATGTTGTACTTTATATGTTCAACCAACTACATTATCTAGTGATATGGTCTCATTGCTTGGTCAAAGCCAGGATACGAGGTAGGATTCCTGAATTCTGTTTTTAAGTTTGACAAAGAGCTCCCCCCTCCCCCTCCCCCTCCCCCTCCGCCGCCGCCAGTTTTTACTTTACATAATCCTTAGTTCAGTAACTGGGTTCTCTTTTTAATATTTAGCCCACTAATTCTGAGCCAGCATCCAAGGACAGTCTGCCGTTGGCCACTGATAGCCGCTAGCTTCAGTATCTGCAGTTTTCTTTTGTCTCTTGATGGTCCTGCCCAATGGAGCTGGCCAATGGATAACCGAGAATCATCTTCCTGGCCCATCTGTCCCATGGGGATGATGCTTTGCAAAGAAAGCACTGGATGTATCCTATTCTCCCTTCCTATTTTTTTCCTACTTGTGCAAAGATGGATGTATCAGAAGGTCAGGACTCATAAGCTACCCAGGATTTCATCTTATGTATTTAGAATGTGGAGCCAAGTAGGGCTAATTGTGGCTACAGCAAAGGGCTATAGCTGGCAGCTAATTGAATTGCATGGTGATCATTTCATGACTGTGGTGCCCTGGAAACTGATGAGGCATTGTGCATTTTTGTATTGTAACATGGCTAGAAACTAAAGCAAAAGCTAACAAATAAAGGTATTTAAGAAGTATTTGGGAGTGATTTTTCTGTTTTCAAAAAGGGAGAAAACCTTGGGCATCACTGGCTATTATACAACTGCCTAAGCATCTTTCTACCTCTGTGTGCTATATGATACTGCATGATTTCTCTTAAACTGTGTGATATCTTAGGAAAGTATTTTACCAAATATAACTAGGAAAATTAAATTTAGGGGTTTGTTTTTCAGTCTGAAATGCCATTGCAAAGTAGCAGCTGTTGGGTGATACAGAATCATCAGTCCCATGATCCATGGCAGATAACACTCTGAACCTCAGTGCCCTCATGTGTCAAGTGGAAACATGCCCACCTTACAGAGTTGCTATAAAATTCAGCATTTTGCAAAGCATCTACCACAGTGCTTAAAATACGAGTCTCAGTAAATGGTAGTTGATTATTATTAATCCAGACAAATGGAAAAATGTCATCTACATGTTCTTAAAATAGAAATAGTAATAAAAAGCTAAGCTTATCCAAGTTGATTTTTTTAAAGATCTATTTATTTATTTGAAAGAGTTATACAGAGAAGGAGAGGCAGAGAGAAAGAGAGAGAGGTCTTCCATCTGCTGATTCACTCCCCACTTGGCTGCAATGTTTGGAGCTGCACCCATCTGAAGGCAGGAGCCAGGAGCTTCCTCTGGGTCTCCCACATGGGTGCAGGGGCCCAAGGACTTGGGCCATCTTTCACCGCTTTCCTAGGACACAGCAGAGAGCTGGATCAGAAGTGGAGCATCTGGGACTCAATCCGCCGCTCATATTGGATGCTAGCACTGCAGGCGGCGACTTTACCCGCTTTGCCGCAGCGTTGGACCCCCACTTGATTCTTTTTAATCAAACTCAAGAACTCCAAGGGATAAGGTACTGGAAAACACAAGCTTATATTTTGTTTCAAGTCAGAAACACTTATTTCATTCCTGTTGTAAGCAGCTGTATCAGAAGCAGAGAATGTTACTGAATTTTTGTTGGTATTGATGAAATAAAGGAAAGATTTAATTATTTATTTGAAAGAGTTACACAGGGAGAGAAGAAGAGGCAGAGAGAGAGAGAGAGAGAGAGAGAGAGAGAGAGAGGTCTTCCATCTGCTGGTTCACTCCTCAATTGGCCTCAGCGGCCAGAGCTATGTCAATCCAAAGCCAGGAGCTTTGGATCCTACACGGGTGCAGGGGCCCAAGGACCCGGTCCATCCTCTACTGCTCTCCCAGGCCATAGCAGAGAGCTGGATCAGAAGTGGAGTGCCCATATGGAATGCCTGCACTGCTACGCCACAGTGCTGGCCCTGAAACAAAGGATTTGGTTTAAGTCAGAAAAGAAAAATAGGAGCTTAAGTTAATTTACATCTGAAGAGATTAACAACAGGTATAATTTATATTTTATTGCTATCACCTTACACTATGCTTTATGACTGCTGAAAATCATAAAAAACCTATTTCACAAACTTAGTTGACTGCAGGGTATAGATATTCCCATTTTAGAGGGTCAAGATAACTACATCAGTAAATCAGCTTGACAAGACTCCTGACCTCTTTGGACAGAAAATGAGGAAAATAGAAGAGAGATTTGCCTCTTGTGAGAACCTAACAGTCAAATGTAGTCATGTTTGATGTCTTTGCTTCAGTTTCATTATTTAGCAAGTGGATTCTTTGGTAAACTCCATGAGAGGTAAATATTCTGTATTCTCTATTTTTCTTGCTAGCACAAATGATTCTGCCTGCAAATGAAGCATTGTTATTTATGAATGAATTGTTTCACAGTTTCTTTTAAGGGGAGACTCCTATATTCAAATTTTTTGATTCTGAGATGAGACGGTACTCATGTATTTCTCTGATTCAGTGCCTTACAGAGATCCATGGCAATGCAAGTACTCACAAATACAACGGGCAGCTCTCTCCCTCACTGTTGTACCGCCTACCAGAGGGCATGCAAGCATGTCTGTGTTGTGGAATCTGAGGTCAAGGTAGACTCCTGTCATCCCACGTCATCCGGCCTGGATCTACCAAATGGACCTTCTCTGTACTGTAGGTTTCCTCACCTATGGTGAAGGTAGTGAAGTATGGTACTGTGACGGTTGCTCTTTAGGCATCAGTCTGACATACAAGGGGGCTTCGGAAGGTTCGTGGAAAAATGAGATTAAAAGATAACGCAGGGGCCGGTGCTGTGGCGTAGTGGGTAAAGCCACTACTTGCAGTGCTGGCATCCCATATGGGTGCCGGTTCAAGTCCCAGCTACTCCACTTCTGATCCAGGTCTCTGCTAAGGCCTGGTAAAGCAGTAGAAGACGGCCCAAGTCCTTGGGCCCCTGCACCTGCGTGGGAGACCTGGGAGAAGCTCCTGGTTCCTGGCTTTGGATCAGCCCAGCTCTAGCCATTGCAGCCATTTGGGGAGTGAACCAGCAGATGGAAGACCTCTCTCTCTCTCTGCCTCTGCCTTTCTGTAATAATGCCTGTCTAATAAATAAATCTTAAAAAAATAATGCAAAATTTTTGTGAACTTTCTGAAGACCCTAATATGCATCTCAGTCAACCTGTTCACCTGAAAACACACAGCAATTACAAAACAGCATTTCCTTTTAGTTCTGTTTTTGAGTTTATACAACTCCTTTCAAGCAGTGTAAACTTCCATTAATTAAAAAAAACTTTACCTGGTGCCTAATATGTTCAGCAGAGGTCATGTGCCATTGGGAGGAGAAAATGTAAGCATTATTCAGTTGTAGAATATGTGCAGCTTTGGGGCCAGCACTGTGGTGCAGTGGGTTAAAGCCCTGGCCTGCAGTGCTGGCATCCCATATGGGCGCCGGTTTGAGTCTTCGCTGCTCCACTTCTGATCCAGCTCTCTGCTATGGCCTGGGAAAGCAGTAGAAGATGATTCAAGTCCTTGGGCCCCTGCACCCACATGGGAGACCAGGAGGAAGCTCCTGGCTCCTGGCTTCGGATCAGCTCAGCTCTGACTGTTGTGGTCATTCGGGAAGTAAACCAGTGGATGGAGGACCTCTCTGTCTTTCCCTCTCTCTGTAACTCTGCCTTTCAAATAAATAAAAAAAAAAAAACTTAAAAAAAAAAAAAACAACAACAAGATGAATACATGCATCTTTTCAGATGACTCCTGTCTCCTTGTTGGCTCTGGAACTTGACTTATTCTGCTAAACCCACCCTCTTCAAATTCAATCATTTGGTAGTCTGGGAGCTAGAGATAACAGAGTTTAAAGTGAGTGGCTTTGCTTTGTGAAAATGCAAGCTCTGTGAAGCCAGACACACCGTTTTGTTCATAGTGGTGTCAGTAGTTGTTGAGCGGATATCATACACATACGTGTTTTATGCGAACGCCCAAGTGGATGCCCTTCCAGGATATTTGTTCCTAATGGACTCTAAAGGCCTTGAGTGCAGGAATGGATTCCCAGATTCCAACACAGAACCTGTCTGGTTGGTTTTGGTTGAGCAGTCCCGTGGATGGAGTCTGCAGACTTAGGTTGTATACTCTGAGTGTCTCTTCAGGCTCCCTTAACACTTTGACCTGCTCCAACCACAGAGACTGGGCTGGCTTTTAAGTGCAAGTGGCTGCCCTAGGAGGCTGCGTTTGTCCTTCCCCTAACCCAGGAGGACTCTCAGAATGTCCTGATTGTTCAGGATCCTACAAAGGGAAGACCTTGAGCTTCAGACTCAACTGTGTAGGACATGCTTAAAGCCTCTTTCAAATTCAGATTTCAGTCACTGGCTCTATTAGCTTTTTATTACTTAAACTAAAATACCTGAGAGGAGTTTCTTGGGAAGGAAAATAGTTGGTTTACAGGTTGGAGGTTACAGTTCAAGATCAGGCAATCCCATTCATCTGATGTCTGGTGGAAGCTGAGCGTGAACATGATTCCGTGATGAGCCAAAAAGCAGAGGGGAAAAGGATACACGTGCTTAGTTTATATAATCAGCCCTGTCCGAACCACCTTGTGAGGGCATGCCTAGAGCCCTACCACTGGGCCCCTCTCCTAGCTGTCATAATTAGATCAAGTCGCTACCCTAGTCCTTCAGCTGTTAGCATCAACCCATTAATTGTTAACATAGGACTTTGGAGTTTAAATGTCTTAATGAGTTTAGGGAGCCAAGTCCTGTTCAATCCATCAGTCCAAAACATTGGCTTTGTTCTCTGTAACCTCCTAAGATTTGGTAAGAAGTGAATGAGGTGAGGTACTTGACATCTCAAGTGCTAAGGAAATAGTTGTCTGCCTTTTTCTGTCCACCCTCATGTGCTCCTGCTTTTTGCCAAGAATGGGCTTTCTAGGTACAGGAATAATCAGTTCTTGGGTTATTTCTAGGTTTCTAAAATAGATTTTTTTTTATAAAGATTTACTTATTTATTTGAAAGAGTTACACAGAGATAGAAGGAGAGGCAGAGAGAGAGAGAGGTCTTCCATCCAATGATTCACTCCCTAAGTGGCCGCAACCTCCTGAGCTGTGCCAGGAGCCAGGCACTTCCTCCAGGCCTTCCCACACAGGTGCAGGGGTCCAAGGGCTTAAACTAGCGCCAACACTGCAGGTGGTGGCTTTACCCACTACGCCACAGCACCGGCCCTCTAAAATAGAGATCTAAATACCACTTAGCTCATGGGTTTGTTCCGAGATCAAATGAGATAGTGTAGGTAATTTATTTGGCATTCCTTACTAGCTAGTCACCACTGTTTACTATCATTATATAAAGTGGCCTTAGAACATCTTGAGTCATTGGATTATCTTTGAAGGACACCTCCAAGTTGCAGGTATCCCCTAAGGCCACTAATCCTTTTGTTATTGTTTACCTCATGACTATGAAGGGGCGTGAATACATAGGAGTGTGCAGCAAGCTGCAGAAAGCAGATAAAGCTGATAATGTAGCAGTCTGTATTGTAATATGGCAAACCTTTGAGCAACTGCTGCTTTTTCTGTTTAAAAATCATCCCACCTTTCACTGCCTTCTTCCTTTTTGATCTCCTTCATCTTTTTTGGTCCCTTACCTCTTTGTCTACATGTGAACCTGAACATAGGTTTTTTTCTACCTTTCATTTTGTTTCCCATTATTCACTTCTCCCCCTACCCTGTCAGTGAAGTTGAAATCAAGTCAAGGGTGAGAGTTGGTCAAATGGTGGGGTTTGGTTATAAAGATGCAGATGGGAACAGGCTACTTGGGAATCATGACACAGCGGGCGTGTGGCTCTTTACCAACAGAAGCACCTTGTTGGGGCTAAGATAGCCAGGTTTCGGATCTAACATAGATGGATAAAATTAGTAGAAGGCTGGAATGGAGGTTTGGTTGAAAAATGACCATGATTAATTTTGAGCCATGGATAAATGGTCAGATTAAGAAAATAGTTGATTATACTGACTACACAGATAAGGGAAAAGATTTTTCCCCTTATTATTTCTTATTTTCTGATCATTAATGTAATACTTGCTAGTTGTAAATATTTAATTTTGAGCCATGCTAAATCATGGATAAATGGTCAGATTAAGAAAATAGTTGATTATACTGACTACACAGATAAGGGAAAAGATTTTTCCCCTTATTATTTCTTATTTTCTGATCATTAATGTAATACTTGCTAGTTGTAAATATTTAAAGAAATTTAAGCTAGGAGTGTATAAAGACCATTATAAAAATGACCCATAATCATGTTTCCCTGAGATCATATTCACCATTAAAATTCTGGAGTCTTTCCCAGCAATCTCTTTTCTAATAAAAAATATGAATAAATGTTTGTAAAAATTGGATCATATGGTATACTCAGTATTGCATCTTGATTTTTTTCTTAATTTTTTTAAAGATTTATTTTATTTTTTTGAAAGACAGAGTTACAGAGAGAGGTAGAAACAGAGAGAGAGGTGTTCCATCTGATGGTTCACTCCCCAGATGGCCGAAATGGCCAAAGCTGCACTGATCCGAAGCCAGGAGCCAGGAGCCAGGAGCTTCTTCTGGGTCTCCCATGTGGGGTGCAGGGGCCCAAGGACTTGGGCCATCTTCTCCTGTTATCCTAGGCCACAGCAGAGAGCTGAATTGGAAGAGGAGCAGCCAGGACTTGAACTGGTGCCCATATGGGATGTCGGCACTTCAGGCCAGGGCATTAACCCACTGCACCACAGTGCCGGCCCCTTTTCTTAATATTTTATCATTTTTTATTTTCATTGTTTTAGAATGACTGAGGTTTTTAATGGTTTAATGATGTTACAGTGAGTGAATATGCTAAAACAATTTAAATTTCTCTAATGTTGGCTGACTGTTTCTACTTGTTTGCTGTTACAAGTAACACTGCTGCGAATAATTTTTTGATGGTTTATTTTGGTGTTGTTTGGTTTTTTCCTTTTTTGTGGGGAGTATGCAGTTTCTCTAGGGTGAATGCCTAGAATTGGGATAATTAATTCAAAGAACATTAAAGCAATATTATTTCTTTCTGAAGTGTTTAGTAATTTAAATTATCCAAGCAAAATTATTTTGTTGAACACATTTTTTTGGGAGGTGGTGGAGAAAAACAAATAATACGGAAGCACATTATATATTATTTTAATCCCAAGTCAATACATGAATATGATAAAAACCTTATTTTAAGTAAATTTTTATTTAGATAATCTTTTTCCTCTCCCTATCCCCTTTAGCATAGGATCAGTCAGAATTCACTTTGGGTTGAATCATTTTAAGAACTATTTGGGGGCCAGCACTTTGGCATAATGGGTAAAGCTGCTGGCTGCAGTACTGACATCCCATATGGGCACAGGTTTGAGTCCTGGGTGCTCTACTTCTGATTCAGCTCTCTGTTATGGCCTGGAGAGCAATGGAAAATTGCCCAAGTCCTTGGGGCCCTGGGGAACTCATATGGGAGACCCGGAGGAAGCTCCTAGCTTCAGATCAGCTCAGCTCTGGCCGTTGCAGCCATTTGTAGGGGGTGAACCTGTGGATGGAAGACCTTTCTCTCCATCCCTCCCCCTTTCTGTCTGAACTCTACCTCTCAAATAAATGAATAATTTTTTTAAAAGAACTATTTAGACTTCCTTGTGCTATCCTAGGTGAAATTTCAACAGACCTCACTAGAAGCTGCTCCAGGAACTATGGAAATGAGATAAGGTCTAAAGCTTAGAATGTGCCAAGAGGAAGAATGATTGAGGAAGGGCTGACTGCTTTAGTATACTTGTATTTTGCTACCTGAGTCAGAAAATGAAAGTGTGCCTCAAGTCTAGGAGACTAGTTAAATTCCAGTTTGATAAATGGATGAGTATTTTAGTTTTTGAAACTGATATTGAGGAAAACACAGAATGGAGACTTACAAAATAATACCAAATTAGATTACTCAGAAGAGTACTCCCATCTTTCCAATCATACTACTATCAACAGTGACAAACTTCTGTTATTGAACGTTGGCATTTGTGTTTTATTAATGTATTTTCCCATACTGTGTGGGAAAGGAAAAAATAGATGTAAGGCATGAAATTCACCTTGATAGAGGTTATCTGGTTACTCTTACTAATTCTTTTTTAAAAAGATTTATTTATTTATTTGAAAGGTAGAGAGATCTAGAAAGGCAGAAGTAGAAAGAGAGAGAGAGCTTCCATCTGCTGGTTCACTCTCCAAATGGCCATAATGGCTGGAGCTGGGCCATCTGAAGCCAGGAGCCTGGAGCTTCTTCCTGGTCTCCCATGTGGCTGCAGGGCCCAAGCACTTGGGCCATCCTCCACTGCCTTCCCGGGCCATAGCAGAGAGCTGGCCTGGAAGAGGGGCAACCGGGATAGAATCTGGCACCCCGACCGGGACTAGAACCCGGTGTGCCAACACTGCAAGGTGGAGGATTAGCCTAGTGAGCCGCGGCACCGGCCTATTGTTTTTCTTTGTAATACATTAGATTGAAATCCTCAAAACTTTCTTTTTCATCATTCATTCACTTCTCCAGGGACTTTTTTTTTTTTTTAAGATTTATTTATTTACTTATTTATTTATTTATTTGAAAGGCAGAGTTACAGAGAGAGAGAGGGAGAGAGAGAGAGAGAGAGAGAGAGAGAGAGAGAGAGAGAGAGAGAGAGAGAAGTCTTCCATCCGCTGCTTCATTCCCCAAATGGCTGCAACAGCCAGACCGGGCCAAACAGAAGCCAGGATCCGGGAGCTTCTTCCAGGTCTCCCGCATGGATGCAGAGGTCCAAGCACTTGGGCCATTTTTCACTGCTTTTCCAGGTGCATCAGCAGGGAGAAGCACCTGGCTCCTGCCATTGGATCAGTGCAGTGCGCCGGCTGCAGCGGCCATTGGAGGGTGAACCAATGGAAAAGGAAGACCTTTCTATCTCTCTCTCTCTCTCACTGTCCACTTTGCCTGTCAAAAAAAAAAAAAAGAAAAGAAAAAAAGAAAAACAATAGTGTAAAAGGAATTGCTGGCCGGCGCCACGGCTCACTAGGCTAATCCTCCACCTTGCGGCGCCGGCACACCGGGTTCTAGTCCCGGTTGGGGCGCCGGATTCTGTCCTGGTTGCCCCTCTTCCAGGCCAGTTCTCTGCTATGGCCCGGGAAGGCAGTGGAGGATGGCCCAAGTGCTTGGGCCCTGCAGCCGCATGGGAGACCAGGAGAAGCACCTGGCTCCTGGCTTCGGATCAGCATGAAATGCCGGCCGCAGCGGCCATTGGAGGGTGAACCAATGGAAAAGGAAGACCTTTCTCTCTGTCTCTCTCTCTCTCACTATCCACTCTGCCTGTCAAAAAAAAAAAAAAAGGAATTGGTTAGTTTGCTACTCAAAAAATGTGGCAAGGGGGAATAAAATTACGAAAGGAGGGGTTGTATTTAATACATTGAAAAATGCAAATGCTTACCATATATGAAATATTGACTATTCAGCTGTGAACATGACAGGGTCCTTGCCTTAAGGAGTTGAATCCTTTGGAAAAGGTATGTGGGTAATTATTATACAAATTGATGACTGCAACAATGAAGAGGTGGAATAATGAAAACCTGAAGAAAAAGAGATGTGTGAATCGGGGTCTTACAGCATGAATAGTTGAAGGAAGAGGGTTAAGGCTTTTTCCCCATATTGAGAATGGCACTTGAAAAGGCACACGTCTAGGTCTGGCCTGCTCAACGAGGCCAATTAGACAACAGAGGTATTCAAGCAAGGCAATAAAAAGGTCAAATATGATTTTTATTTTTTGTAAGGTAAGTGGAACTTTGTGCAGGGAGGAGAAACAAAGTCAAACACTGCTAGATTCCTGAGCTAGATTTCTTATACTTGGCCTCAGACCAAGTAGTGCCACTACCTGTATGTCCATGACCTGTACGTCACTTTTCTTGTCTGTAAAGTGAGGCTAAAAACCAGTATTTACCCAATAGTGCCACGAGGGCAAAATTAACGGGTAGAAGAAAAACCCTCCGAATGCTGCAGGTACTAGAAGTTTTAGCTGTTGTCAGTAAATGGCCGATTTGATGTCATAGTTCATTGCCTTCACTTCAAGCTTACGTGAAAGATTCCTGATTTTGAAAAAATGAGCCATGGCAAGATTAAAAAATAGTTTAGCAATGCTTATATAACATTTCAGTCAGTCCAGAAAATTCAGTGTTGTGCCTCATGCTGAGCCTTACAAATGTTCTTTCTGCCTCAAGTTCAGAAGTTGAACTGTCCAAAAGGTTGAGGACATGACATTATAAGAATGACTTCATAAACACAGAGATTTAAAAATCACCAGCTATTTAATAAGAAAAAAAGTCATCTTACAGGGTAAGCTGGAAACAGTCATCCATGATAATGTATTCACATCTTAAATAATCAGCTACTTAAGCCATTTGTCATTTAGCAAGATAAGGACTCAGAGATACCAATAAACAGTTTATTATCTTCAGGAAAATTACTTCCCTTATATTGAGTTGATTTTCTGGAGTCTCCTGAAATTTGATGTATATTTCAAAAAGCCAGTTTGTTGACAACACTGTGGAATATTGTTGGGGAGAAATCAGTCTTTTTTTTTTTTTTAAAGATTTATTTATTTTATTTGAAAGGCAGAGTTACAGAGAGGCAGACACACACACATACACATTCAGAGAGAGAGAGAGAGAGAGAGAGAGAGAGAGAGAGTCTTCCATCCTCTGGTTCACTCCCTCAATTGGCTGCAACAGCTGGAGCTGAGCCAATCTGAAGCCAGGAGCTTCTTTCTGGTTTCCCAATGCTTGGGCCATCTTCTGCTATTCCAGGCCATAACAGAGAGCTGGTAGGAAGTGGAGCAGCCAGGACTTGAACCAGTGCCCATATGGGATGTTGGCACCATAGGTGGCAGCTTTACTGGCTATGCCACAGCACCCGCCCCCAGTCTTGGTTTCATAACAGGAAAGTTTGAGGAGCTATTGATAAGAGCCCTGTGGAACACAAGATTTGGAGACCAGGATTTGGTTTTTGTTGCTTATAAACTGTGATTTAGACAAGCCACTTAACCTCTTTAAGTTTCATTTTTATAAAATCTGACTTGTTTTCAGAGTCAAATTAGGGGCTGTGAGTGTTCTGACAAATGAAACGTGTAATATCTGAAGCCAGGAGCCAGGAGCCTCCTCCGGGTTTTCCAACGCGGGTGTGGGGGCCCAAAGACTTGGGCCATCTTCCACTGCCCTCCTAGGCCATAGCAGAGCGCTGGATGGGAAGTGGAACAGCTGGGTCTCGAACCGGCGCCCATGGGAGATGCAGGCACTGCCTACACGCACTGTTTTACCGGCCACGCCACAGCGCGGACCCTGAATTCACCTTTATGGAGAGTAAACTCGTATTGTGCTAGGTACTGTGAATGGTATCATCAGACAGGCCTCTCCCTCGGGGATGTGATGGGAATGGTAAGAGCCAACCGCCAGTGCCCTCGATCAGAGGACAGGAAAAGGTAGGCAGAAAGTACTGTGTGGCCCGTGACGTCAGCGGCGACTCGGTGGAGGCCTTGACGATCCAGCCACGCTTGGAACAGCAGAATGAAGGAACCCTAGGGTTTAAAAAGAAGGTCGTCCAAGGTTAAACTGGGTGAGCAAAGGCGAGGGCCAGGCCTCCACAACGCAGGGGAGTTTCAACATTGCATAACAAGCGCCCGCACAGCTGGGCCCGCTTGTCCTGGGCAGAATTCGGGGCGCCTCCAGGACGAGTGAATGGGGCCCGCCCCGGTGTACCTCACTCCTTTGGCCCCGTGCGCCCCCGGCCTTGAGCGAGCGGGCCACGCTCGCCCTCGTCCCCTTAGCCTGAGCACCTGGCGAACTCCCACTCGTCCCCCCGGGCTCAGCGCCCACAGCACGTACTTCACGCTCTCCAGGCTCTTTCCGCCTCCCTAACCCTGCGCAAGGCACATGAGTCAAGGCAGCGTCGGACGCCTCGCCCTGACCCCGGGGCCTGGAACGACCGAGGCGCGCCGGCAGCGCTCGCCAATCAGGGTGCGCACCCCGACGTGAGGCGGCGGGCGTTCCGGCAGCCTCTTCCTCAGAACGGCTCCATCTCTCCCCAGGTAGGATCCCAGGGGCTGGGACGACGGCGGCAGAGTCGACCCCCTCCTCCGGCGCCTCCCGGGCGGCCCCCAGCCCCACCCCTCCGGAGCCGGCCAGGCCTTCCCCGCCGCCCTCCAAACGCCGAACGCCATCCCCACGCCCCCACCCTACACCACGCAACATCGCCCTAGCGCCTAACCGGGCGGTACCGCGCGGGCTGCGCCGCCTGCGATTGGCCAAACGTGGCATAGCGCCATCTCGGCCTACTGCGCGGTGCGCGCCCTCATTGGCTGAAAGCAGGGGCGGGGGCGGGGAAGACGCGCGCGGGGCGGGGCGCCCCGCCCCCTGGAGCCCCGCCCCCTGGTCCCTCGTTTGGGCCGAGCCCTACCGGGCGGCTGAGGCGAGCCTGGCCGGCTGCGTGAGCGAAGGGCGCGCGGCGGTTGCTCTGGTTACTGCGGAAGCGCCGAGCTGGGAAGGGCCGCCGCCGCCCGCGTGGGATGCTGGTGAGGAGGCCGTCGGGCGCTGCCGCCGCCTGCGGGAGGCTCTCGGGGGGCCCGCCGACCACCGCTGAGGAGGCGAAGTCGCGGCGCGGCCAGGTCGGGGGTCGGCGGCCCGGGACCTGCTGAGGAGAAGCCCCGGGGTAGTGACTGCGCGGCCCTGTCCCCGAGGCCGGCCTCTGGCGGAGAAGGCCGCCGATCGGATCGCTGTCGCCGAGGGGCGAGGCCGTAGTTTCTCTCTGATTTCCGGCTACCCGTCTTCCCCCAGCAGGCACCTGCCGCCGCGGAGAGCGAGCCTCACAGCGCGCCGAGCCTGCACCAGCACCGCCAGCATCCGCCGCCGCGAGCCCCGCGGGAACCCCGTGGAAAGGAGGGCTTCATACCGGAGGACTGGGGCAGGCGGTTTTTAATACACGTTTCCAAGTCTCCTACAGCTGTCACTCTTTTATAACAACTTTATACGATTTTTTTAAAAAAAGATTGGTCTGATTTGACTTCTCATCCTGTGACCGTAGTTACTGGACTTTGGCCGGTGCCCTGTGCTCCTTTTAGGACCGGATTTGGAGAGAGAAGACACCAGGACCCTACCAGGAGGGGGCTAAAAAAGAATCTCCACTTTGGTGCCACCGAAGAAGCCTTTGAACCATGTGGACTTTTCTAGGCATTGCCACCTTCACCTATTTTTATAAGAAATGCGGGGACTTTGTCACTTTGGCCAACAAGGAGCTCCTGTTGTGCGTGCTGGTGTTCCTGTCGCTGGGCCTGGTGCTCTCCTACCGCTGCCGCCACCGCAGCGGGGGGCTCGTTGGACGCCGGCAGAGCAGCTCCCAGTTCGCGGTCTTCTCGAATATTCTCTCCGCTTTGCCTCTTATTGGCTTCTTCTGGGCCAAGTCTCCTCCTGGCTCAGAGAAGAAAGAGCAGCTGGAGTCCAGGAGGGTAGGTTGATGGCAAAGGGACAAATGAATGAGCGTCTTATTGGAAAATTAGGGTCGGAGTCACCCAAATAGGTTTTGTGCTGTGCAGGACGAAAGGTGGCAACTTAGTATAACTTCTCGTGTGTTTAGATTATTTTTAAAGATTTTCTGTGCGTTATCTACATTCTTGACATTCTTTGGAATCATTGAAAACATTTGTTTTCCTTGGTGTTGGTGGTGCCTCAGTTGGAATGGAGGTTGGGTGTTGATTTGATTACTAAAGGTGGAAAACCTGTAAGGATTTCATTTGGAAGGCGGATAGACCCACTTTCCAGGGCGAAAAAGATGTTTTATTTAAAATCCTTGGGTGCAGATAGGGTATATACCTGGGAAGAAGGCCGCATGCTCCGAGTCAGCCCACTGCTTTAAGAAGTGACAGCTGACTGAGAGAAGTGAGAACAGTGTAGAAAGCAGAGAAAATGCTCAACAGGTTAAAGCCCTTTGCAACATCTTTGAAGCATTAAGCAGATCATGGCAGTAATGTCCTGGGTCCAGAGAACAGCTGAACAACATCCACAGGGCAATAGTGTTTCTACATCAAAGACTGAACCTGCAAATACACCTGAACTTATGATTTCTTCCCAGGGAGTGGAGGAGGCCATTGGCAGGAGATGAGTGGGGAGAAGTCCTTGAGGGTAGGGCCTCTTGGCTCCGGGTATTTGGAATTTTTCCTGGGGACACTGAAGGGCTTTTAAGTGTGAAACAGTATTTGATTTTTACTTTTTAAACAGAACATAGATTTTCTAAGAATGGAAACAGGGATGTCACATGAGAGACTAACAGGAGACCCAGTGAGGGAATGGCTGACAGTGGCTTGGAGTTGGGGTGAGTGACCTACACAGCGAGATAATTCTTGATCTACATTATTTGTTCTATCCCCAGTACAGATTAGCAAGGTTTATAGAGGAGAGGAACTTGGTTTAGAATTTTTGCTCCACCACTTCTGGCTGTGAGACTTTTGGCAAATTGCTTAATTTCTCTAAAAATCAGTTCCCTCTTCTGTTCCATAGGGATGGCACTACCTTTGCTGGTAGTTAGGGAATTACATGAGTTAATATTTGCAAACTGCCTGGCTTACACCTGCTTAATAAATATTAGCTATTAATAGTCTAAAAGTGGTATATATCTGTTAGAAATCTTTGGAGGAGTGCTGAGTTTAGTGGCATGGCGGGTGTGGGCTGGAGGAATTGGAAAGGACAGGGAATTTTCAATTTGAAAATGTGTGTACTTTTGTCTAAGGTAACTTCCTTCAGTCACTGATCACTAGTCCGGGTTATTGTCATGGTGTTGTGTAGAGAAGTTTTGGAGTAACTAGATTACCAGCAGTAATTAGATCACCAGCAGTCACTATTGGTTCTGTTTTGTGAACACTTCAGGCTTTCTCCTTATTTCTTAGAAATCAAGAGGCTTTTAAACTGTGATCTGTGAAGTACTAGATTCTCATTCGTACTTCTGTTGATATAGCTCTGAAGGACTGACTTCCTCCAGACTCCCCTTCCAAGTGTGTGTGTGTGTGTGTGTGTAACAGGCAAGACTTAGAAAAAGTAATAAATCATTAAGGTAACAAAAGGAGCTTGTCTTGGACACTGCCCCTGCCCCCAACAGTCATTTGGGCAGTTGTGGCGGCCATTAAGAAATACTGATGAGAAGGATAGATTATTGCCTTCTACCCTTGGTAAAGGACAGAAAAGTATTCTCTAAGATGAATTAGAAAAATGGAATGGACAAGGCCTCAGTCCATTATAGAGGTAAAAGAATTCTGGGTGAATATTAGAATCACAGCAGTAAAGCTCTAAATGATTTTAGGTTTCATCTTCATTTTGGCCTAAGTTCCTTTATTAACATGCCTTGAAATGGAAATGAATCTTCTCTCCACCCTTAAGGCAGAGAACTCAAGAAAGATGGTTCCTTGCAATTCTGTATCTGAAATGAATTCACATTTGTCAGTCTACCTATCAAGAACAAATACTTGTTAGGAAATAGAATTGATCATTAAAAAACCAACATGCTTGCAGTATTATTCTCAGTGCGCATAAATCTCTTAAAAGAGAATTTTTGTATCTCTTATGATCAAAGTTAAAGTTTTTGTTGTCAAATCAACCAGGAGTAAGTTTAATGTTTGTTGTTCCTAAATTGGGGGACCAACTCTGAGTAGGCTCTCCTAGAGTATCAGGGTGAGGAAAAATGAAGGGACAAAGTCAATAAGTGCTTATATGATAAGAACTAAAATTGTAAACAAATCTCAATTCCTTTGTAATTTTGTTGATTTAAATAATCCTTGGTTGGTAGGTCAGTAGCCAGGATTTGACAGTCTCTTTATTATATAAAACTGATTTTTAGATTAAGGTAGATTTTTCAGTTGAAAATGCAGAAGCAGAGAGAGAAAATAAATGTTGGAACTATCTAAAAGGTAAATACTGTGTAACATGAAATCAAATCAGAAATTGTGATTCTGGTAAATGCACAGTATATATCTGAAGAACTGAAAAATAATAGACTTTGTCCTGTAGTAAGCCTTTGAAGCCCCTTATGAGTATTTATTATATTTGGCTAGTATGACTTTCTTTTTTTTTTTTTTTTTTTTTTAAAGATTTTATTTATTTGAAAGGCAGAGTTAGCGAGATAGTGGTTTCTTCCATCTGCTGGTTCACTCCCCAGGTGGCCGCAATGCCGGATCTGGGCCAGGCCTAAGCCGGAAGCTTCATCTGTGTCTCTCACATGGGTGCAGGGGCCCAAACACTTGCGTCATCTTCCATTGCTTTCCCAGGCGCATTAGCAGAGAGCTGGATTGGACTGAGCAGCCAGGACTCGAACCGGCGCCCATATGGGATGCTGGTCCTGCAGATCGGGGCTTTAACCAGCTGCGCCACAGTGCCAGCCCCTGGCTGGTATGATTTTCCAGAGATAGCCATATAACAGAATTTTCTAAATATTGTGTTTGAAAAAAGGAATATATTTTTAATTTCATTGGGATATCACACATTTTTATTTAACCAATACTTTGATATAATTGATTTTTAAAATAGTTTTATTTTATTTATTTGAAAGAGTTACAGAGCGAGAGAGGTCTGCCATCCACTGGTTCAGTTCTCAAATGGCTGCAACAGCTGGAGGTGACCAATCCGAGGCCAGGAGCTTCAGATATGTCTCCCATGTGGGCACAGGGGCCCAAGCACCTGGGCCATCTTCTACTGCTTTCCCAAGCACATTAGCCAGGAGCTGGATCAGAAATGGAGCAGCCAGGACTCGAACCAGCACCCATATGGGATGCCAGCTCTGCAGGCCAGGGCTTTAACCGGCTGCGCCACAGCATCGGCCCTGATATCAGTGATTTTTATATATGATCTGGGTTTAAAAATGTTTCACTAGGTTTGATAATGTTTGGAGTCTAGCTTTTGCCTAAGATGCAACAGCCTGGTGTATTGGTATATTAATAGTATAATTTAAGCCTAATTATACTATACTTTCCAAATTTGGAAACGTAATTCTTTTTTTTTTTTTTCTTTTTTTTACAGCACAGAAAAGGAACCAGTATTTCTGAAACAACCTTAATAGGAGCAGCTACCTCTACATCCACATCTTGTCAGAATGATCCAGAAGTTATTATTGTGGGATCTGGTATACTTGGCTCTGCATTGGCAGCAGTGCTCTCCAGAGATGGAAGAAAGGTGACAGTAATTGAGAGAGATTTAAAAGAGCCTGACAGAATAGTTGGAGAATTTCTGCAGCCAGGTGGTTATCATGTTCTCAAAGAACTTGGTCTCGGAGGTAGGTTCATCCTGATTTTTGGGAGAGTTAGAGGATAAGCAAGTGCTCTTTGCATAGGATAAGCTATAAGTAATAAAAAGACATTCCAGTTTATTTCTGTTTGTAAAATTTACTGAGTTACCAACAGATTTGCATGAAAATAAGAGCAAAGGAGAAAACAGGATGTGAAGAGATATTAAGTAGACTTAAGGAAATAATAATGAAATGTCTAAAAATTGTAATGGTCAAAAATGAGTATTGGAAAACTCCTTGAATGAAGGCATGAAATTTAGTGAAAAGTGAAGGGAAGTATGATTTGTAGAATATATATTATATACTTGTTGCAGTATTATTTTGTTGAATCTGTTATTTAAGCATCATTAATTATCAATGCCTTTTTAAAAATTATTTATTGGAGTGGCAGAGACAGAGTTACTGGTTCACTCCCCAGATGCCTGCAAGCGCTGGGCTGGGTGGAAGCTGGGAGCCAGGAACTCAATCCAGGTCTCCCTTGGTGAAACAGCAGCCAATTACTTGAGATATCACCACTGCTCCTGTGGATTACATTAGAAGAAAGCTGGGTCAGGAGCCAGTGCTGAGAACAGTATCCATGTACTCCAATGTGGGTTGCAGGTATCTTAACCACTAGGATAAGTGCCTGCCTTGGAACCAGTGCTTTTTCAGCACCAATTATTTATTTAGAAAATACATGTTCACTACCTACTTTGCAGGAAGTGCTGTACTAGGTACCAAAAGTCTGTTGATAAACTAGACAGGTAAACTCTATTCTTGAGAACAGAGCTCAAAATTTACTGAGGCTGTGAGGTGAGAATGAGCTTGTTGGGTGTGTGTGGTAGGAAGTGTGGTGTATCAACTAGAAGCATTCCTGCTAGAACTATATTGTTTGAGTTTGAATACCACCTCTTAAAAGGTTTATGACTTAAAAGATGTTTGAATGCCACTTAAGAGGTGTGTGACCTTGCCTAGGTAACTTAACCTCCTTTTTTGTTCATTTATTTATCAAATTGGCTTAATAAAAGAATCTGCCGTGCATGTAGATTCACATATATAATGCATCTGTAATAGTGCCTGACACGTGTTTAGTATTTGCTACTTTGTGTAAGGAACTGAAAAGGAGAACAATACAAAACTGGAAAGTAGAAGATGATGGAGAAGAAAGAGAGCCTTGAAATCAGGTTGGAAAGGTGGGCGGCAGCCAGATCATGCAGGCCTTGTTAGGCAGTGTAGCAAGAGTGTGACATGATCTTATTTTACCTTGAAAATAGTGGCTTCAGGCTTTTAACAGCTACTCACAGTGACAATTACATTTTACATTCTCAGTACATACAGTACATGTGCCCATCTGACAGAAATTTCCTTTACTTCTTAAATACTTGTCATGATTTCACCTGATTATATACTTTGCAATTTGAAATTCATTTCACAGCTCACTATTTAAGTCAAACTCTGGCATTTGTGGAATGCTATTTACATGAATATAGTACGGAAAATAGACTAAGATTGTGGTAGTGGGCAGGAAGCAATGTTAGGAGTCTAGTGAGGACTAATTACTGAGTCTAAGTGACAGGTGGTGGTGGTTTTAATTAGCATGATAAGAAGAAATATAGAGAAGTAGACAGATTCATGATGAAATTAACAGACAATTCCTGCTCAGGAATTGGCATGAGATGTGAGGAAGAGGATGCTATATCAGAAGTGATTTCTAGGTTTTGACTTAAGCAACTTGTAAATGATGATACCATTTGCTGAGAGTGAGAGAATATGGAGGCAATGGAGAGGAACAGGCGTGGGGGAACTTTGGGGAAGAACCTATTGGGATATCTAAGTGTAGATGTCAAATTGGATGTATGAATCTAGAGTGCAGAGAAGTGGTTTGGACTGGCTGGAGTTAAAATTTTCATAGTTGACAGCATGTTTGTGGTGCTTAAAAGCCATGGCAATGATCGAGACCCTAAGGAAAGGATAGGGAGAAGGGAAAAGATAGAATAAGTCTTGGGAAACGCTGATATTTAAAGATTGTGTAGAAGAGGAGCATGTAGAAGAGACCGAGAAGGAACTGGCTGATGGTAGAAGAAAGCCAGAAGTGTTAGGTGTCACTTAATCTAAGAAAGGAGAATCTTTCTGTTCAGAGGAAATGGGTATGTTAAGAAAGGACAGCTATGACAAGGTTTGCTAATGAAGAGTTTGGTAAGATGAGTATAGAATAATGACCATTGGGTTTGGCAATTTATTTTTTAAGATTATTTATTTGAAAGGCAGAGTTAGAGAGAGGGAGAGACAATGAGGGAGATACTCCATCTGTTGGTTCACTCCTCAAATGGCTGCAACAACCAGGGTTGGGCCAGACTGAAGCCTGGACTCTGGAATTTCATCAAGGTCTCCCACATGGGTGGCAGGGATCCAAGCAGTTGGGCCCTCTGCTGTTGTCTTCCCAGGCGCATGAGCAGGGAGCTGGATTGGAAATGGAGCAGTAGAACGTGAACCAGTGGTAGAGAAGAGATGCCAGTGTCACAGGCAGCAGCTTAACTCACTGCACCATCATGCCAGCCCAGGATTTGGCAAATTAGACATTGTTTGTGACTTTGCCAAGAAAACCTAGACTGAAATGAGTATTACTGTCACAAGTAAGAATCCTATTTTTAAAACAAATTTTAAATCTTTTTATTTATTTGAAAGGTGGGGGCTGGTTGTGGAGGGAGAGACAGACATCTTGTTTGTTCTCCAAGTGCTGTTCTCTAAGTGCGCCACAACAGCTGTGTCTCTATGTGGGTGGCAAGAACCAATCACGTGAGCCATCACTACTGCTCCTAGGCTCTGCATTAGCAGGAAGCTGGAGGTAGGAAGTTGGAGTCAACGGCCAGAGCTGGCTGTCAAACCCACGTACTCTGATGTGGGACATGGGCATTTTAACCAGTAGGCCAAATGTCTACTCCAGAAAACTAATTTATTTTGATCTTAGCACAAATGTGTGGTAACATTGTTTATGAAAGCTTTTGTTAACACGTGTTGAAATTACTATTTGATCAGAAATATATTTCATTTTAATATATTTCAATGTATTTTGTCTCCAATCCAAGTACTAACCAGGCTTGACCCTGCTTAGCTTCTGAGATCAGATGAAATCAGGCACTTTGAGGGTGGTATGGTCATAGTGGCATACCATAGACAGGTCTGCTATAATGGAGTACCATAGGCTGGGTGACCTAAACAAGAAACATACTTTGCCCTTTGTTACTTTAGTCTCAATATTTTTCGTGTGGTTTTAATGTGTACCTTTTCATATGTAAGTATTCATATTTTGTTACATTTGATGTCAGTTCTGTAATTCTACCTTACCTCAGAAAGATAAGAAAACTTTTCCTAAAGTTTTTAGTTTTTACCATTTAAATTTTTTTAAAATTTTCAGCTGACACTTTATCTTTTTATTTTTAAAAAATGTATTCATTTATTTGAAAGGCAGAGATACAGAGAGAGAAGGAGAGAGATTGATATTCATCTGCAGGTTCACTCCCCAGATGGCTGCAATGGCCAGGGCTGAGCCAGGCTGAAGCTAGGAGATTCTTCTGGTTTCCCATGTAGGTGCAGGAGCCCAAACACTTGGGTATCTTCTGCTACTTTCCCAAGTGTGTTTAGCAGGGATCTGGATAAAAAGTGGAGTAGCTATGTTGCAAACGAGAGTCCGTATGGTATGGTGGCACTGCAGATGGAGGCTTAACCTTGTACATCACAACACCAGCCCCTCAACCGACACTTTAAACATGTTATATTTTCTATCAGAATTTTTTCCCATTTCTTTTTCTGCTTTGAATGTAACAAAGAACTTTCACATGGATCTGAGATATTATACATTTTGTTTGCTGCTAGTTTTTTTATTATTTGATTTACAAAAATTACTTCATAGTTTACCCTGAGTTAATTTTGATGGATGGCTTGAAATCATAATATTAAATAAATAATCCTACCCTTCCCATTTGTCCTGAGAATCTAGTTTTTCATATATTCAATCTTTTTTATATGTAAATTGTTCTTACCTTTTTGTTGTTGTTGTTGTTGATTTCCTTCCTACTTCTTTTTTGTGACCAACCCTCAAAGCCCTACATCGGGGGAAAAAAAAAGGTACTAAGGCCTGAATGTATCCCTCTATGTATACAACAGTTTCCTCAGGGGAAGACTGTGGTTTGTTCCATGGCATGTTGATTTTCTTGCTTGTCTTTCTGAGGTAAGGTAGAATTACAGAGCTGACATTGTTGTGTTGTAATCTTTAACTGCTACAGATTTTCTAAGACTCCTGTTCTCCATAAGCATTAAGATTTCCAACATAGTTACATTAATTGGCCAGTTCTCCAAAGAGCAGCTTACGGTTATGAAGGCAGAGATTCACTTCTGATTTCAGAGGTTTCATCTCCTTGGTGCCTCGTGTATCACTCGGAGAATGTTAACCAAGCTGCTTGTTTTGAACTGACTTGTTTTGCAGATACGGTGGAGGGTCTTGATGCGCAGGTTGTACATGGCTACATAATTCATGATCAGGAAAGCAAATCGGAGGTTCAGATTCCTTACCCTCTGTCAGAAAATAGTCAAGTGCAGAGTGGAAGAGCTTTCCATCATGGAAGATTTATCATGAGTCTCCGGAAAGCAGCTATGGCAGAGCCCAAGTAAGACTAACCGCTTCAGATATATAATGTTAAAGAATTAATACATTTAAATTTGGCCTTTGTACAAATAAGAATTTATAAATTTTATTGAAAGGACAGAGGACTACAGGGAGAAATTCCTGTTCCATTCTAAGTTCTAGTCTGTTGGGACGGACTGCTTCTCTTGGTTATTGCCTTCTATTTGCCTGTGGCCTTTAAACAGTCTAACAGAGGGAGTTTTTAACAAGAGAACCTTTGTGTGATTGACACAGACTTAAGTGTTGATAAAGCAAGTGAAGAAGTAAGTGAACTTCTCCTTGGGACTGAAAGGTCTTGTGATCTGTGCAAGTAAAATATGAAAAATATAATTTTTGACTAGAAATAATTTGGTGGATAAACCCCAAACTCTTTTTCCCCCTGTTTATGAATGTGTGTGTATGTGTATAGTTTCTCTGCATGTACTTATTTTTTCATTAAGATAAAAAGTCTAATGTGACTTTTAAAAATTCTTTCTGCTTATTACATTAGTAATATGCAGTCAGTATTGATAAATAAGAAAATAAAAATCGCACATAATTTTAAAGCCCATTAGTGATGTTTTCCCTTTTTGTCATTCCAGACCTCTGTCTATGCACATGTATGTATACACACATGCATGTTTAGTTTATATGACTAAACTTGGGATAAGGGATATTTTTCATGTCTAATTTAAATGGCTCAAGTGTGCTACTATAGAAATTTGTTTATCCTTTAGCACAAAATTTATTGAAGGCATTGTGCTACAGTTATTAGAGGAAGATGACGTTGTGATGGGCGTTCAGTACAAGGATAAAGAGACTGGAGATATCAAGGTGAGATTTATCAGGTGTCATCTCTTCCTGAGAAATGTGGTTTTTCCTTCTTTTTCTCTTAGTTTCAAAAACTAGGCTCACTGGTTTATTATTTATCAGATGGAGCGAGTTCTCACTGAGCTTTATGTGAGAGGTTTCAGATTGCAACACCTTGCTTTTTTAGAACATCTCATAATGCTATACAAAAAACTTTTTCAACAAAACTTACTGTTACCAGTACTAAAAGCCGGAGTGAAGGGGAGGGCATTTGGTGCAGTGGTTGAGACACCACTTGGGATGACTGTGTTCCATATCAGAGTGCCTTGGTTTGCATCCTGGTGCTGCTTCTGATGCCAACTTCCTGGTAATACACACCCTGGGATCCAGCAGATGATGGCTCAAGTACTTGGGTCTCTGCCATCCACATGGGAGACCTGGACTGAGTTTTCTTTTCTTTTTTTAAGATTTATTTATTAGAGCGAGAGAGAGGAGGGAGAGCGTGCTCCATAGGGTTACCCTCTCCTACAGTTTGTACTCTCATGAGGGCAATTACGTCTTTTTTTTCTCTTGTGTGATAGTACAAATATATACTGTCATTTCAACAAAAGTTGTAATAAGACCTAGTTAGATTTAAAAGCACAATGTGAAGTCAGAAAATTCTAGGGTAAAAGAATCTGGCTAGTCTTCGGTGGCCCAAGCTTGCCTTGAGCTTGTTTCCCCTATTGTCTGTCAAAGTGTAGAGTAATCCCAGAAGATGAGCCTCATGGACTCAGGAAGTCTCTAAAGGTAAAGGTCATGCGTTATCTTAAGCCCACGTAACAGTTTCTTCTTCTTTTTTTAAAAGATTTATTTATTTGAAAGGCAGAGTTTACAGAGAGAGGCAGAGACACAGGGATAGAGAGTTTTTTCATCAATCACTTCCTCAATGGCTGCAACTGCCAGAGCTGGGCCAGTCTGAAGCCAGGAGCCAGGAGCCAGGAGCTTCTGGGTCTCCCAGGAGGTACAGGGGCCTAAGCACTTGGACCATCTTCTGTTCTCCCAGGCACAATAGTAGGGAGCTGTATCAGAAGTAGAGCAGCTGGGTTTTGAACTGGCACGCATACGGGATGTTGGCATCACCTGCTGTGCCACTACGCTGCCCCCAGTTTCTTCTAAGGCAAAATTTTCAACTACTCTGTAATATTGGTACCCAATGATATATTTAAATCTGTTCATGTACATTTTTAAAGACTGATCTTTTTACTGTGCCTCTGGCCATTTGGCTGAGAATTCTTTGTCTCTGTTACAGGAACTCCATGCTCCACTGACAGTTGTTGCAGATGGGCTTTTCTCCAAGTTCAGGAAAAACCTGGTCTCCAATAAAGTTTCTGTTTCATCTCATTTTGTTGGCTTTCTTATGCAGGTAACGTAGGAGTGTAATTGTAAGGAAATAATAGCAAGTTGAAATTAGAAAATTATTAAAGTATTTCATTTTGCTTTTTTAGAATGCACCACAATTTAAAGCAAATCATGCAGAACTTATTTTAGTTAATCCGAGTCCAGTTCTCATCTACCAGATTTCATCTACTGAAACTAGAGTGCTTGTTGACGTTCGAGGAGAAATACCAAGGAACTTAAGAGAATACATGACTGAAAAAGTTTACCCACAAATACCTGGTAAGAAATAGGATTTTGCTTCTATTGTCTGAAAGCAAGTTTCACAAAAAGACACTCCATCTCCAGCTCTCACTAAAGCTGTGTCTCAAATAGGCCAGAGAGAAGGGTACAGGTAAAAAGAATGCATCCAGTGAACCAGATATGCTGGAACTGAGCTATTTTTTTTTTTTTTTTTTTTTTTTAAGATTTAATTATTTATTTGAAAGAGTTACATAGAGGGAAAAGGAGAGGCAGAGAGAAAGGTCTTCCATCCACTGATTCACTCCTCAATTGGCCACACTGGCCGCATTGGCCAGAGCTGCGCTGATCTGAAGCCAGGAGCCAGGAGATTCTTCCAGGTCTCCCACGTGGGTGCAGGGGCCCAAGCACTTGGGCCATCTTCTACTGCTCTCCCAGCCATAGCAGAGAGCTGGATTGGAAGTAGAGCAGCCGGGACTCGAACCACGAGCTGAGATTCACCTATTGTAACATGCTGGGACTTGAACCATGAGGGAGATTCATCTATTGTAACATGCCTGCCCTCAGAAAATGAGCATTGCAGGGGGTCTTTGAGATGATTTTAGTTTTAACTTGAATACAAAGGCTTCAGGAAACTTTAGATGTCTTTATTAAAAAATTCCTTTTTTACATATCCAGAATTTTTATTGAACTAGTTTACTTTTATTTTTTAATAATGAGAAGATGTAGGAAAGAAATGTACATTATTAAGAATTTTGATAAAATTGAAGGGAAACCCTACTTGTCAATTATAATAGAAAACTATTCTTGATGTAAGTATGTTTTGTGTAAATATTCTGGATTTTTTCAATTTATTTTTTAAACTAGGTAAAACCATTCTGTTGAATAACTAGTAGAATATTAATAAAAATGAAGTAAAACAAAGTGGACAAAGTTAGATTTTTAATAATGACATTTTCAACATATGTACACACAGACATTTGAATAAATTTTCATAAGTCATTTATGAAGGTTTCAGATGGGAACATTAGTTATGAATATTTAGGAGACAATTTTGTTACTTGATACTTTTAGCATATATTTTTCTTTTTCTTTTCCTGTAGCTTTTTTTTTTCTTCCAATCCAGAGCTTAATTGGAGTAGCTTGACTTGAAATCATGATGAGAAATGTAGGTTTATATTAATATTAGTTAGGTTATGGATATTCTACTCTTTGTGGATGGCAAAGTTTGAACATAGTGAAATCCTCCTTTGTTGTATCACTCTGGGAACTCTGACAGTTCATTTTCTATACAAGTAAAGCACAAAACTTTAAAACTGGGAAATGTCTTAGAGATGAGTTAATCTAACCATTTCACTTTAAAAAAATATATATTTATTAGAGGGTTGGATGTTTTGCTCCCTATCTCATCTCATCTGGATTCACGTCACTCTTCTTCCAGTTTCTTTGTTCATTCAGCTGTCTGTATGCCCGTTTACATGGATTTTCTCTTAGATGCATTAGTTATTCCTTAGCATGAACAACTGATGCTTAATGGGTAATCTTATTAACAGATAATAGGTACCTTGATTTATAACAAGGGCTGTATGTAATAGCCATGGCAGGTGAATAGTAGGTATTTAGACTGGATAAGAAACTGTTATAATTAACGTGTTATAAACCATCTTTTGGGTGTGTATGATTTATTGCAGATCACCTGAAAGAATCATTCCTGGAAGCCATTCAGAATTCTCGTTTGAGGTCTATGCCAGCAAGCTTCCTTCCTCCTTCACCAGTAAACAAACGAGGTATCAATACTTCAAATGACTTATGTGATTAAGTTATACTATTGTGAAGATGCGGGAAAGAGAATTGCTTACTACAGATTAACACATTCCTAATACCTAATTAATGTTATGACATATTTACTTATTTAATAATTGTATATAAGTCACTGTGCTAGGCAATGGGGATGCAACAATTAAAGAACTGTCCTGGGGCTGACACTGTGGCGCAGCAGTTAAGCTGCCGTCTGCCCTGCTGGTATCCTATGTGGGCGCCGGTTCAAGTCCTGGCTGCTCCACTTCTGATCCAGCTCTCTGCTGTGGCTTGGGAAAGCAGCAGCAGATGGCCCAAGTAACTCTGCCTCGCAAATAAATAAATAAATAAATCTTTAAAAAAAAATTGTCCTTACCCAGCAAAGACAGTTTTCTGGTTAGAAATACAGACTGATAATTTCACAACATTCTTGGTTTTATAGTAAAAACCCATTCATGGTACCTCTTACTCACTGTGAAGGTATGTGCAAGGCAGAGAGGAGAGTCTGTGAAATGGAAAGGGTGGTTAGGAAGGGCATTGCTCAGGAAATAAAGCTGGAATTGAACCTGGAGGATGAGTGGGAGTTTGTTTGGTGGGCACTGAGAAACACGGAGGAACTCAGAAGTAAATGAAATAAAGTCTGCAGACTAGAAGGGCTAGAACTGATACTTTCACAGAACTCAGTTTCCTATGGATGGGGCCTAGGGCTATTTAACATGAATATATAGAATATGTATAGAATATGTGTTTAACATGTTTTTTTTTTTTTTTTTTTAAGATTTATTTTATTTATTTGAAAGACTGAGGTAGAGGTAGAGCAGAAAGAAAGAATGGAGGAATTCCATCTGCTGGTTCATTCCCCAAATGGCTGCAACCACCAAAGCTGAGTTGATCCGAAGCCAGGAGCTTCTTCAGGTCTCCCACATAGGTGCAGAGGCCCAAGGACCTGAGCCATCCTCTGCTGCTTTCCCAGGCACATCAGCAGGGAGCTGCATTGGAAGTGGAGCAGGTGGTACTTGAGCCAATGCCCATGTGGGATTCTGGTGCTGCAGACCGGGGCTTTAACCCACTGTGCCACAGTGCCAGCCCCTAACATGTAGTTTTAATCCTGTAGACAATTGAAAACATTGAAATATTTTTGGTAGTGGCTTTTTTGTTTTTAAAAGATGTATTCATTTATTTCTTTGAAAGAGAGAGGGGGAGATAAAGATATCTTACATCCACTAGTACCCAGATGGCTGTATCAGCCAGGGCTGGGCCAGGCCAAAGCCAGGAGCCAGGAGCTTCTACTAGGTCTCTCGTGTGAGTGCAGGGACCCAAGCACTTGGGTCATCTGCTGCCGCTTTTCCCAAGTCATTACAGGGAGCTGGATTGGAAGTGGAGCAGCCGGGGCAGGAACAGGCACCCACACAAGATGTGGCATCACAAGCAGCAGCTTTATCGGCTACACCACAACACCGGCCCCTTGGTAGTGGTCTTATTGAGATAACTCACAAATCACTCAGTTCACCCATTTGAAGTTTACAGTTCCATGGTTATTTTAGTATGTTCAACAAGTATGGACAACTATCACCACGATCAAATTTAGAACATTTTTATCGCCCTACAAAGAAATCCTGTACTCAGTAGCAGTTACTTCTCATTTCCTCCCAGTTCTCAGCTCTAGGCTACTACTAATTTACTTTGTCTCTTAAATTTGCCTATTCTTGCTGTTTCCTATAAATGAAATCATAAAACGTGTGGCCCTTTGTAACTTGCTTTTCACTTGGCATGTTTTTGAAATTTATTCACGTAGCATGTATCATTCCTTCACTATTCCATGGTGTGAATGCATCTCATTTTGTTTTTCCATGAAACAGCTGATACACATTTGTGTTGTTTTGGGTTTTGATTATTAGAAACAGTGCTGCTGTGAACATCTGTGTATGAGTTTTTTTTTTTTTCCTTTTCTTTTTTTAAATGTTTATCTACTTATTTGAAAGGGTGACAGAGAGGGAGGAGAAAGAGACCTCCATCCACTGGTTCAGTCCCAGAAGACTGCAATAGCCAGGTCTCAGGCTGACGCCAGGAACCTGGAATTCCATCCTGGTTTCCCTTGTGGGGGACACGTGTACTTGGGCTACCTTCCACTGCCTTTCCAGGAGCATTAGCAGGAAGCTGGATTGGAAGCAGACTAGCCAGGGCTCCAACTGGCGTTCCACTATGGAATGCCAGCATCGCATCTGGCAGCTAAACCCATTGCACTGTATCGCTGGCCCCTGGGTGCAAGATTTTGTATGGGCATATATTTTCTTTTTTTAAAAGAGTTTATTTACTTATTTGAGAGGTAGAGTTAAAGACAGTGAGAGGAAGAGACAGAGAGAAAGGTCTTCCTTCTGTTGGTTCACTCCCCAAATGGCTGCAACAGCTGGAGCTGCGCCCATCTGAAGCTAGGAGCCAGGAGTCTGGTCTCCCATGCGAATGCAGGGGCCCACTGCTTTCCCAAGCCACAGCAGAGAGCTGGATTGGAAGAGGAGCAGCTGGGACTAGAACTGGTGCCCATATGGGATGGGGATGTCGGTGCTGCAGGTGGAGGATTAACATACTGTGCCACAGCGCCGGCCCTGAGCATATATTTTTTCTTTTTTTTTTTTTAAGATTTTTATTTATTTTTTTTGAAAGTCAGAATTACAGAGAGAGAGGTCTTCCATCCGATGGTTCACTCCCCAATTGGCTGCAATGGCTGGAGCTGTGCCAGTCCGAAGCCAGGAGCCAGGAGCCTGGAGCCTCCTCTGGGTCTCCATGGGGGTGCAGGGGCCCAAGGACTTAGGTCATCTTCCACTGCCTTCCCAGGCCATAGCAGAGAGCTGGATTGGAAGTGGAGCAGCTGGGTCTCAAACCGGCGCCTTTATGGGATGCCGGTGCCTCAGGCCAGGGCGTTAACCCACTGTGCCACAGTGCCGGCCCCTGGCATATATTTTCAATTTTGGAGATTTTTTCCTAGGAGTAGAATTCTGGATCATAAGTTACCTTTGTTTACATTTTTGAGGAGCTTCTACAATGGCTGTTCCATTTTACATTCCCATCAGCAGTGTCAGAGGGCTTGAAGTTCTTCATATCCTCAGTATTTACTCTTAGCCATCTTTTTGCTCATAGCCATCCTGTAGATGTGAGGTGATGTCTGTGTCTGTGTTCCTCTCAAGAATAACGTTGGACATCTTTTCATGTGTTTATAGGCCATTTGCTTATCTTCTTTGATGAGAAATGCCTATCCAGATGGCATGATTTTGAATTGGGCAAATGTAAAAATTCTTTATTGTTAAGAACTTAAATTCTTTAAATATTCTAGGCTGTTAATCCTTTTATATAGGTGTGTGCGTGTTTTGCCAAATTTATCACATTCTGTGGGTTTTCTTTCCATTTTTTTTTCTTTTAAAAAATTATTTGAAAGGCAGAGTGACAGAGAGTAAGAGCTACATAGACAATCATTCCATCTGCTGGGTTCACTCTCAAAGTGCCTGCAATAAGTAGAGCTAGGCCAGGCTGAAGCTAGGGGCCAAGAACTCCATCTGGGTCTCCCACGTGGGTGTCTGAGACCTAAGTACTTGGCCCATGATCAATTTCTTTCTCGGGCATGTTAGCAGGAAGCTTGGATTGGTGGCACTCTAATATGGGATGCCAGTGTTGCAAGTGGTGGCTTAACCTTTGTGTCATAATACCAGCCCCATTTCCATTTTTCTTGATGGTATCTGTTGCAGTACAATGTTCTTAATTTTCATGAAGTTTGGTTTACTTTTTCTTTTGTTGCTTGTGTTTTTGATGACATATCTAAGAAATCTTTACCAATCCAATGTCACAAAGATTGATTTCCATATTTTTTTCTAAGACTTATAACTGATAGAAAAAAACATGCTGTGGAAACTCCGCCTAATCGGCAGGACTGGGGATGTTCCATGGAAAAAGCAGAGTAAAAGCTGGACCTAGTTTGTGGTTTTTATTAATGAAGATTTCTGAGTAATATATAAAAATTTAACATTTAGGCCATTTGGGGAGTGAACCAGTAAATGGAAGATCTCTGTTTCTCCTAACTCTGCCTCTCAAATAAATCTTTACAAAATAACATTTAGAAGCTACCTTTTTATAAATAATATTAGTACGAATGTAGTGTAACTTTACAGAAAATAATTATCCATAATTCTCCTAAAACTATTATTGTGGTCTGTTTTTCTCAGATAAAATCAAATCATTGTTGTATGTAAAGGTCCCACTTGGTGACAGGTCGTTAAGCAGTCTGAGAATGGATTAAGAAACTTAGGCAGCTCTGTAAGGCTCACTGGGAGGCAAACTGGAGCTTTTTGCTTCTGCACTTTTGATTCAAGGCAGCTGTTACCTAAACATTTCATTAAAGTTATCTAAGATTTCATGAAGGTTTATTCTCAAATTATCATCTGCTCATTCTGAAATATGTCCCTATTTTGTTTTCTACTTTAACTACAATAGGGCTTCTTTCTTGAGGCCTACTCTTTCCCTTGGAACTATATAGACATTTCTCTCTACTGTGGATATTGCGGTGAGATGCCAAAGATATACTGATGTGTTTTCCCTAGCGTAAGACTTGTTTGTTATACCTGGCTGGCTGTAGATTTTTTGTTTTTCCCAAAATTTATTTTGCAAAACACCATGTAGATGTATTGGCATTGTTACACTAAATGTTAGGCTTCTGAGTAGATGTCTGGAGGGCAGAGACCACGCTGCTGTTCTCATTGTGTCTCCACAGCCTGGCACACATTCTGTACCCAGTCAATGCTGACTTAATCAGATCTTGAATTTTGTGCCTCACTAGGTGTAGTCATGATGTGTTCCCTTGTATTTTCACATTCTTATTTAATCATTCCTAACTCACACTAACAATGTTGATAAATTACAGAGCTGTCATTTCTTCTCTTGTTTTGTTTTGTCTTCAGTGATGTCCCAGGATGTCAGTTTTAACGGCCTCTCTTTACAGGTGTGCTTCTTTTGGGAGATGCCTATAACATGAGGCATCCTCTCACGGGCGGAGGAATGACTGTTGCTTTTAAAGATATAAAAATATGGAGAAAACTGCTCAAGGGTATCCCTGACCTTTATGATGATGCAGCTGTTTTCCAGGTTAGGCATTAAATTATTCTCTGATAAAAACATCTCAAAATAGATTTCTTCCTAGGGACTAAGATGGAGAGTTGTGTAGGGATCCTGATTCTTCATAATAGTTCTTAGGCAGTCTTGTTTAGGTTTAACAAACCAGACTTGGAACCTGTGAATTTAAAAATTGCTGTATTTGAATATTCTGCAACACTGGATTGCTCACAGTGGTTGTAAATGTAGCTTTGGAGTTCGTATAGCCCATTGCTGTGAAGATGCCTTGATTCTGTAAATGACAGATGTAAGGCTGCCTTGCATGTAGTTAGACTTCAGGATTAAATAACAGTTTGAGGGGATTATAAATTTCAGTTTTTGCTGTACTGTATAATAAGTGATCTTTTTCCTTTTCAGGCCAAAAAGTCATTTTATTGGACAAGAAAAAGGTCTCATTCCTTTGTTGTGAATGTCCTTGCTCAGGCACTTTATGAATTATTTTCTGCCACAGATGGTAAGTGTAGATCTTTCTTAATAAGTATTACTGAACTGCAGATTCTTAAGGCAAGAAAGAATCTTAATAACAAAAAAGTTAGTGATTAGCCTAAAAATCAAAATGTTACCTGAGTTTGCTGACTCCCAAGCTGTAGTTCTCTTTAACTCTGTCATTGAGCAGGATTTTTAGTTTCTAATCATCATATATCCACCACTTTGTCTTGGAAGGCTGTAGACTTTCTACACAACACAGTAGCGTATTCATGATTTTCAGTTTCTCTGGTCCAAATTGGGTTATTCATATCCTGAAATGCTTAAGACTGTGATGGGTGGTCTTTCCTAAATACTAGCTTTGATTTCTTTGTAAGATAATGTTTTTAAAATAAATATAAGCTTCAAATCAAGTTTAGATTTGAAGCAGCAAAATGCATTTACCATTTACTCACTGGAAAGCAGCCTGTTTTTTTTTGTTTTGTTTTTTTGTGTCCATATTTTAGAGAGGTGATGCTCAATCTATATAAAAGTTTGAGGATCCCTAATACAAAACTCTGAAATCTGAAATGTTCTAAAGTCTACAAGTTTCTCAGTGTCATATCTGAAATGCTGTGGTCCCAAGGATTTTGAATAACTTGCAGAAGTAGTGTTGGAAATGGAGGAAAAGGCAGCTGTGCCACCTCCCAACCACAGCAGTTTAAAAGTGAGTGAGTGGTAGATTACTAAAACAACTTCTGGGTTTTGAAGAATAAATATGATTTAAATTGCTTTACTCCAGAACATTTGCAACATGGCTATTTTATGACCTGGCCCAGGCACTACTGATTAGTGCTTTGGTGATGGTACAAAAGAAAATACAATATAAATGCTTTCGTTGGCCTCTGTAACCATTAACTCTTGATAAAAGAATTAAACAACTGGCTGTGATGCAAAGCAAATTTTCTCCTACATTGGCATATTAGTTAAAATAGATTGGCAAATAATAAGAATATGTTTTGAGCTTTCCTAGGCTCTTGAATTATGGATTTGACTATACCAACAAAACAGAAGTTCCCTATTAGATCTTCTGTTGTAAAGAAAAATCTAGGCATGCCTTGAAAGAATATTGATTCTAAGCTGTTTAAAAGGTTACTGATAGACAATGATGTGAAGGTTTAAGGAGTTATTTTGAACAGCCTTTAAAAAGTACACAGATAGAAGTTTGTTATTAGTTACTAGTTAAACCTGTTCTTTTTACTTGATAATTTATTGCTTGGTTAAGAAATGGTAAGCATCTCAAGTCTGGAAATTTGGTTCCTAGAATTGTGTTTTTATAATGGAGTTTACAAAGTATTTTGCACCTTTTTGTGAATTTACAGTATCAGGAAATAACGTTTAAACAACCCTGAGACCTAAATGTTAGTATGATAATTATTTATTAACCAAGAAATTTGCTTATCTTATACCAGTAATGTTGATTAAAAGAAACCCTGCAACTAGTTAAAAGTCATCTTTAAGGCCTGCATTTTTCATCACTATGTTTTCTGATGTATTATTAACACCATTACAAAATATGTATGTGAATATTCTGATTGAGAGTAATTTTTCAATTTTATTTTAGATTCCCTTCATCAGCTAAGAAAAGCCTGTTTTCTTTACTTCAAACTTGGTGGAGAATGTGTTGCCGGTCCTGTTGGGCTGCTTTCTGTGTAAGTTGTTTTGATGGCAGGCACAAGAGGAAATGCGCATTCCAGATTTTCATTAGGACTATTCAGTTTGGGCCTGTGCCACAGCTCACTAGGCTAATCCTCCGCCTGCGGCGCCAGCACCCCTGGGGTTCTAGTCCTGGTTGGGGAGCTGGATTCTGTCCCAGTTGCTCCTCTTCCAGGCCAGCTCTCTGCTGTGGCCCGGGAGGGCAGTGGAGGATGGCCCAGGTCGTTGGGCCCTGCACCCGCATGGGAGACTAGGAGGAAGCACCTGGCACTTGGCTTCGGATTGGTGCAGCGCACCGGCTGTAGCGGCCATTTGGGGGTGAAGCAATGGAAAAGGAAGACCTTTCTGTCTCTGTCTAACTCTGCCTGTCAAAAAAAAAAAAAAAAGACTATTCAGCTTGGATTATCACAAATCTTTGCTGTATACATTTTGTCCTGTTATTAGTTTCCCAATCAGAAGGTGGCCCATAGGAATGAAAAATGGCAGCGTTCAGCTGTTATTTCTAGAAAACAACATTTATTAGGAGTAGCGGTAGAGGCAGCTTCACTAAAAAAGCTGCTTTGTTTCCCTGGGGGTTTATCCACATAATCTCATCTGTAGGACCCATGAATAATGGAGAAATTTGAATTTAAATATGAATTTGAAGTGTGAAACTCAGTATTAGTTTTTTTTTTTATTTTTTTTATTGATTTTTTTTTTTTTTTTTGACAGGCAGAGTGGACAGTGAGAGAGACAGAGAGAAGGTCTTCCTTTGCCGTTGGTTCACCCTCCAATGGCCGCCGCGGTAGTGCGCTGCGGCCGGCGCACCGCGCTGATCCGATGGCAGGAGCCAGGTGCTTCTCCTGGTCTCCCATGCGGGTGCAGGGCCCAAGCACTTGGGCCATCCTCCACTGCACTCCCTGGCCACAGCAGAGAGCTGGCCTGGAAGAGGGGCAACCGGGACAGGATCGGTGCCCTGACCGGGACTAGAACCCAGTGTGCCAGCGCCGCAAGGCGGAGGATTAGCCTAGTGAGCCGTGGCGCCGGCCAGTATTAGTTTTGATAGTGTGGACATAGGTATTGGAAAGGCTGCAAAGTGAAATTCTTTGATCATTTCTCATCATCTTTACTCTGAATGTCAATACTGATATTTTTAGAAAGACTTAGGCTTCGGCCGGCGCCATGGCTTAACAGGCTAATCCTCCGCCTTGCGGCGCCGGCACACCGGGTTCTAGTTCTGGTTGGGGCGCTGGATTCTATCTCAGTTACCCCTCTTCCAGGCCAGCTCTCTGCTATGGCCTGGGAAGGCAGTGGAGGATGGCCCAAGTCCTTGGGCCCTGCACCTGCATGAGAGACCAGGAGAAGCACCTGGCTCCTGGCTTCGGATCAGCACAATGCGCCTGCCGCAGCGGCCATTGGAGGGTGAACCAACGACAAAAAGGAAGACCTTTCTCTCTGTCTCTCTCTCTCACTATCCACTCTGCCTGTCAAAAAAAAAAAAAAAAAAGACTTAGGCTTCAACAGGTCAACCATTTAGTGTTTCAGCCTGGGATCTCAAGATTAGTGAAAGAAAAGAGCTCAAAATATATGACTTATGTATTCTGGAGCAAGGTGAGTTACTGGCCTCTCTAAAAGTTTAAGAAATTTAGCATTCTTTTCAAAGTCTTCTTAAATGTGGAATGTGTGTTGATTTCTGGGTCTTACAAAATTTTCTTTTCTATTACAGATTGTCTCCTAACCCTCTAGTTTTAATTGGACACTTTTTTGCTGTTGCATTGTATGCCACATATTGTTGCTTTAAATCAGAACCTTGGATTACAAAACCTCGAGCCTTTCTCAGTAGTGGTGCTGTACTGTACAAAGCGTGTGCTGTAATATTTCCTCTAATTTACTCAGAAATGAAGTATTTGGCTCATTAAGCTGAAAAGGGAACCATCTGGAACTCAACAAGTCCTAAGAGACTTCTGGAAGAGGATGCACAGAGCATGGTACTCTACCACTTCTCAGGTGGAAACTCTGGGACCAAGTTTGAGATCAGTTTTTTTTTTTTTTTAAGTTTTTTTGTATATAAGCATGTACATATATGCCTAAATTTGCAATTTTAAATGAAGGGTCAAATAAGTTAGATATTTAAAAGAAATGATTGTTACCATAAATTAGTGCTAACAGAAGAACTGCAGTTTTTCTTTGGATTTCAGTATTTGGGATGTGTCATTGGTACATACAAATAAAAGAGTGACCTCTCGTGACTTTGTTTCTTGTTGTGGACTTGTTTACGTGGTTTCATGACTACAGAAAGAAAAAGTGAAGCCTGTTCCGTCAAATAACTCACTTTGGGGGAAGTGCCTTTCTGTCCCCGGCTCTCGCTGCCCTTCTCTAGTGATGTAATCCGTTTCCACACTCCTGTAGGGAAATCAATCGAGGGCTTTTACAGTTCCACTGTAACACTAATAAGCCAGGGTGCTTTATTTCAGAAACAGTGAGTAAGCACTTGTAATACCTGGCAGACGATCTTAGAATTTGCTGAGTTTATCTACAGTAAATCTGGAGAGATTAAGGACATTCAAAGGGTACTGTAAGATTTTAGTAAATTCCCAAATATCATTAATGTAAATTGCTACCCCTGAAAGAAAACTAAATATTTCAGCTAATAACAGTTAAGGCTAAAATGACTTGTAAAGCTTTTATAATAAAAATTTCTACTTTTCTCCTTTAATGGAGAAAATATTTCACTGGCCAAATCACTAGGAAAATCACTTTCAAGTGTCACTTTGTCTTGTTTAACCATTCTTTTGCTTTCATGCGATTTACCTCTGATCTCAAACTTCTGCTTTCTGATTAAAAACTGCCTTAGAGCTTCCTTTTAGCAGCCGACTTTGTCCTCGCTTCGTATGAGTGGAGAAGCGCATGGTATTTCTGATAGGCTGTTTCCTGAACCAGCCTCACGGCGAGACCTCCCCGCTCATGCTGAGTGCCCTGGGCCTCCGTGCTCCGCCACAGCTGGACGGTGAGGCTGCCTTCTGCTCCACTGACTCCATTAACACCTTTCCCACTGTGACAATGAAACAAAGACTGGAGGATTTTTTTCCCCCTTCTATGTATCTCAGGATTTGAGGCTTTCCGACAGAAGAAATAACTTACCAGAAAACAAACCTGAATCACTTAGTTCTCCTTGTACAGAAGATGCCAGGAGGCAGACATGGGATAAGGTTGAGCTGGTTGCAGAACTAGGAAAAAACTTTGCCTTGACTATAAACCAATGCTTCTTACCCTGCAACTTGCTAAATGATTGGCAAGCACTTTTCAGATCCAGTTTTGCTTTTGCTTTGTTTTTTACTTGTTCTCTCCAGAGAAGGGCACCGCCAGCTCTAGATTCAGGGCTGAAATATTTCTCGTGTGACATTCAAGTTTTTGATGTTCATGTTGCTGCAGGAGGATGGTAGCTTCCTTTCTGGGGTAATTTTTATGCAGACATGAGTTGGGATTTTGAGGGAGGTACAAGCTAAGTGGTTAACAGCCACCAGAAAAGGGGAAAATGAAGCTATGGATACCAATATGGATTTAGGGCCTCGGGGCAGGGCTCAGGAGGTACAGAGAAAGGCTAGAACGAGCAGCTGAGGGTAAGGAATATCTGGTTTTGTCAGAGGGCCGTGAACCTTGGACATGAAGAAACTTCTGTGGCAGATTGTGGTCACTACATTTGCTACTGTTCTAGCTGTCCCCAGGTGCCTACCAGGCTATCATGGGTGGGCCATAGTACCTTGCAGGGCCATCTCTTACCTTCCCAACAGGGTTTTAAGAGAGTGAATATATAGTTTTTAATCAAAAGCAGAAGGACGACTTTGGGTACTGGCAATTCTATTTTACTGAAAATCTGGAGTTGCACAAATAGTTCTTTAGAACATAAAACTAAATGGATTTATACATAACAGTTACATTCAGCATTTATAAGAGGCAGTACAAAAATGTGTTCTGCTTCTACATGATATAAATTGTATAGAATACCATGATTTAAACAGTATTAATTATATTAACTAGTGCCGTGAGATACATCTTACCCAGAATGTCTGATGTTTCCCACAGTGGAGGGAAAATATGCAGTTATATTTACAGTTGAGGTTTTTTCATTTCCAAATTCATTTTAGTGATGGTGGGAAGATTTTGGGATGATCCTTTCATTGAAGAAATAGGAGAAAAAAGTTATAGGACTGTTCTGAATTCATCAAAAATGAAATTAGGCACATGTGCTTCAGCAACCTGAAAAACAAGAGTAATTCACAGTGTTTAAGTAGAACCAGGCTCAAGATTTTCCATATGGAAATTCATGAAAAGATCTCCTTTGGAGCAGGGTGGATTACAGGGAAGAGCTGGACTCACATGGGGGGATTCCAGCTGAAATAGCCACTTTGTTTCTGGTGTCCTCTGGCACTGTGAACTTGAGGGGAGGTGTATATATAGAGCTTCCCCTGCCTCCAACCGTGAGCTCCTGAGCCTGTAGAGGCATTCTGATCTAGGGATATTATGCCTCTGGGAAGTACTACGAGGTGGGGTTAGATCACATAACCTACTTTATTAACTTAACGACCAAGACCAACTGAGGAGGAACAGGAGGTCTGGGAAGTGGCTGTGGGCGGGGACCAGTGAGCAACTGAGGCCAGAGGGGGGCAAGAGTAGGCGGGAAATACGTCCCTACATATTCTTCAGAGTTCTGAGAAGGCTGCAACGGGTCTGGGGGAGGGGTCAGATGTAGCACTGGGTGATTTCCAAGTGCTGGAGCTGAGTATGTTTTCAATGTCACCTGCTAGTCACAGGAAGTTAAGCTACTGTAGAGAGCATAAAAAAGTAATCTCACGATAATCCCTTCAGGAAAACTAAAACAGCTTTGCATTCTTCCACGTTATGCACACTATCCCACACAAAGACTGGGGTCGTCTAATCTAGGGTCCTTCGCCTCCACCAGGTCTTACATTACGTGCATCCTTGCACACCTATCTTGGTGAACTTCTGCACATATATCCAGGAGGTAAACCCCTTGAGGTGGAAAAGCAGGACTCAGAGCGAGCATATTACAAAACTTTTTTTAAAATAGGGAGAGCTAAATTACTGTTCCCAAAGGCCAAGCCAATTTACACTCCAATTCAACAGCCTTGAGAAATGCCATTTCTCCAAACCCTAACAAGCATTGGGGCCCAACATTTTGTTTTTTGTCCTGAAAATTGCCTGTTAATATCCTTTGCCCGATTATTTATCCTTTACGGGCTTAGTAGTCTTTTTTTCCTATGGAGCTGGAAAAACACATTATAAATCAGACACTGGTCCTTTATAAATGTTTCCCATTTTGTCTTTTTTTAAAATTAAGACACACTTGATAATGTTTTTGGTTACCTTCAGTATTTCTAAGTTTGTTTACAGTTTCTTCCTTTGGTATTATGCCTGGGGGGTAATAAGAGGCAATACAGTGCCATCTAAAATTTCTGATTTATTTGCTTCATATTTCATGTCTATCAATAACTTATTTTGATAACAAGGATGATACAAAGGGTTAACTAGCTTTTTCTTTTTTTAAAGATTTACTTGAAAGGCAGAGAAACAGAGGGAGAGACAAAAAGTGAGACATCTTCCAATCACTGGTTCACTCCCCAAATGGCGGCCAGACTGAAGCCAGGAGCCAGAAATTCCATCCTGGCCTACCACTTAGGTGGCAGGGGCTCAAGCACTGGCCTATCTTCTGCTCTCTGCCCAAGTACATTAGCAGGAAGTGGTTCTGAGGTAGAGCAGCCGGGACTTGAACTGGCGCTCTCATAGGGGTTGTTGACTTTGTAAGCAGTGGTTTAACTGGCTGTGCCACAATGCCAGCCCCTACCTTGCTAGTTTTTCAGCACAAAATGAAGTAACTGTCTCAGCTTTATGGACTAATATTCCCTTCTGAGGGAGTTTTAGATGCTATTTTTCCTTTTATATAATTGCATGCACAAAATTTGTTTCTAGGCCATATATTCCTATCCACTGATGCTACCATTGAGTTTCCTATCAGTACCACACTTTTTATTTTTGTAGTTTTACAAGATGTTTTATTATCTTTAAAAGTCTTATTCTAGCCCAAGTCCTATGAAATTAAAAAAACATTTAAAAGTTTATGTGGATTTTGCAGTAAATCTATAAATTAGAAAAATGATATTGCTATAATATTCAAAAGTTCTCATTCAGCTTTCATGTTTCAAAATTGTATTTTTTCTAAATTGCAGCTTTCATGTTTCAAAATTGTATTTTTTCTAAATTGCAGCTTTCATGTTTCAAAATTGTATATTTTTTCTAAATTGTTTTTCATAATCCTTTTAGAAGTTATTCAGTTATCAACTGTATCATTTCAGTTTTTTTTTTTTTTGAAGATTTATTCATTTATCTGAAAGAAGCAGAGACCAAGAGAGAGATTCACTCCCCAGATGGCTGCAATAGCCAGAAGCCACCATGTCTCCCACATGGGTAGCAGGGGCCCAAGCACTTGGACCATCCTCTGCTACTTTTCCCAGGCCATTAGCAGGGAGCTGGATCAGAAGTAGAGCAGCCGGGACACAAATCAGCACCCATATGGGGTGCCAGCATTGCAGCTTCACGGCTACACCACACAACGCTGGCCCCTTTCACAGCTATTTCTATGAATGGAACCTTTTACATGTTATATTTTAAATTGGTTATTAGTGTACTTTATACATTTATTCTGTAACCAGCTTGCTCATATCATTCTATTGGATGTTCAAGGAAGACAGTAACATCTTCAATAAATAATGTGTAGTTTGTCTTCATCCTAATATGCATTTTAGTTGCACTTCTTATTTGATGATCTTGCTCCTGGACAGCAAAAGTAGCAGCAAGATACCATCTTACCACTTTCACAGCCTTGACTTTCAGGAGAATGCCACTACTGTTTCATTATTAAGCATGACACTACTAGTTACTTTTTAAAAGGTCATCCTTGGGGCCAGCGCTGTGGTAAAGCAGGTAAAGCTGCTGCCTGCAGTGCTGACATCCCATGGGCGCCGGTTCGAGTCCCCGCTGCTCCACTTCTGATGCAGCTCTCTGCTATGGCCTGGGAAAGCAGTAGAGGATGGCCCAAGTCGTTGGGCCCTTGCACCTGCCCGGGAGACCTGGAAGTGAAGAAGCTCCTGGCTCCTGGATTTGGATGGGCACAGCTCAGGCCGCTTTTCAAATAAGTAAATAAATCTTTAAAAAAAAAGAAAGGCCATCTCCAGCTTTCATTATATATATTAAGAAAAACTACCTTTAATCCTTAACCTAATTTTTAAAAATGAGAAATGATTTTTTTTCAGCATCTCTTGTATTTTAGTATCAATTTTTCCACTTTCAGGCAAAAAAGTAGAATTCCTAGTGATAAAGGAAAAGGAAAGAATCTCTTAGTAGGAAAACACAGTCTCTCCTTGCGGAAACAGTAGCTGCATGGGACTAGCTGTGGCGTGAATACGCAAACTCGCTGTAGGAACCAGGTCAGCGCGAGAGAAAGAACAAACTGCGTGTGGCCGTTTCCTGACCTTGGCCATCTGAGAGACGTCTACCAGCTGGGAGTCCTGCCCTTCCCTGGCCTGAGACGGGGGAGGTGTGCGAGGGAACGTGAGAGGAGCGGGAGGGAGGCTGTGGTAGAGCCGGCCTCTGGCAAAGCACCTGGCCTGGCAGAGAAGGTAGGCAGAGCGGCCGCGGAAGGCTGAGAGGTGGCAGGCACCCACTGGGTGACCCAGGGCCACTGCTGGGTCATTCCAGACTGTCCTTCAGCGTCTTCTCACTTACCCGTCTGGGCAGCTTTGTGTAGCGGACGTAGTCCTCCAGGAAGAGAAGGGCGCCCACGACCTCGGCAGGCATCTCCGGGATCTTCTGGCTGCAAGAGAGGACGGTGTGCATCCAGGCCCCGCCCAGTACACCTCAGGCCCTGGGTCAAAATGCAGACTGAACACGGGACAGTGAGCAGACGGGTCCAGAACCCCCTGGTGCTTCCTGCCTGTCGCCAGCCTGCTCACAGGCCTCCGGGGGCCTGCCCTGCAGGGCCAATTCTCGGCAGCCCCCTCTGCCTTACCAGGGCCCGCACACCCTAGCCCTGCGGCCTCCTCTCGCTCTGCTCCCCGGCCATGCCTCCCGACGCAGCCCCTGGCGGTCCCAGCCCCAGCCCTGCAGACTGTGCACCTGACCTGGGGGCACACTTGCCACTGGTTTTCCTGTCCCACTGGGCCACTGCTGCCTCTGTGGAGGCCTCCCTGACTGCCTGGCAGAGCCCTTCCCGGTGTGCTCTCAAGACACCGGAGACCGTCCTGCGAGCCTCTTCACGCCCTGGTTGCTTGCGTGCCAGCTTCCCACCAAGTATAATCTAGGCCTATGGGGGCGGGGGGATTGGAGGCTCTTCAAGATGTTCATGACAAATGTGTATTATGAATTAGGCATGGATTTCAAAAAATGTTTACCTGATTATAAGAACTGTACAGACTTATATGGCATACCATGTATACATGGATACACTGCTTAATGTCCAATCTATCTGCCCACCTATTTAGCATTTCTTGATGGGGAAAACACTCAAAAATCCTTTCTTGTGTTTTTTTTTTAGAGGAACACGCAGTGTATCATCATGATCTACCGCTGCCCTACTGTGCAACACGACACCAGACACTCTCTACTGCTAACCATGAACTTAGTACCTCCAACCGACCTTTCCCCAACCCTCCCTCCCAGAGAGCAAAATGTTGTTACACCAAAATAAACTTACTTTGCATTCCATTTTCCTCAAACTTTTTGAAGTGCCCTTGTACAAAGCACACCACAGACTCGTACAGAGCTTCCACTCTTGGTTTCTATCAGAGGAGTTTTTAGGTGTTAACAGTATTTCCGACGTTTGTACCAACTGCATTTGCTCATGAACGAACCTCATGGTAATGATTTGCTGACCTCTTTCTCTGCGGATTGGCTGCTTGTGAGAGGGCTCGTGCACGACTGCTCCTGGGACAGTTCAGCTGCTCCACTGGTGCCTGGGGGTTCGCTGTGCTTGGGGCCAGGGAAGGAAGGCCACCGGCGCCCCACGGGCCTGTGCCCACGCACCAGGTGTTCAGGGGCCCACTGCACCTTCCCCGCAGACTCACTGTGTGAAGGCCAGAACTTCATTTGTGACATCTCTCCCTCCTTACAAACCTTCTTTCTTCAAGTTTTTAAAAGAAATCTACTTTTTGAAACGAGTCTGACCATACATTCTAGAAAAACATCTGATGTTTGTTTATTGCTCGTTAACTAAGATGTGGAGGAACTGGCCTGACTGCAGCTCGGGGGGAGACGTGAGGATTGAAAGGAATGCAAAGGCAGTATGAGCCACTGCACGCGATGGAGTCCCAGATTCTACTACTGCAATCCCGGGCGCACCGCCACTCACGGAGAGCCCAGGATGAGCACCCTTCATAACTCCCCAGTCTGGGGCCGGCGCCGTGGCTCACTTGGTTAATCCTCCGCCTGTGGCGCTGGCATCCCATGTGGGCACCGGGTTCTAGTCCCGGTTGCTCCTCTTCCAGGCCAGCTCTCTGCTGTGGCCCGGGAGTGCAGTGGAGCATGGCCCAAGTGCTTGGGCCCTGCACCCCATGGGAGACCAGGAGAAGCACCTGGCTCCTGGCTTTGGATCGGTGCAGCGCTGGCCATGGAGGCCATTTGGGGAGTGAATCAATGGAAGGAAGACCTTTCTCTCTGTCTCTCCCTCTCACTGTAACTCTACCTGTCAAATAAATAAATAAAATCTTTAAAACAAAACAAGACAAACTCCCCACTCTAAGGGGAGGGCTGTATTTGCCTCAGGAAGCCATGTTTTACATGGCCAGTAACAGACTGGAAAACCCAGGGGAGCTCTCCTATGGAACAGTCTCTGAGCTACCAAACATCAGGAGCAGGAGGAAGAAAAGGCAAGAGCCGACTCAAGGACTGGAGCGATGCCACCGAGAAGTGAGGCTACGTTTTTTTCTGTGTAATTTCAGAGGCTAGAAAAAAAGCTCACTAGCTGACATGTTCAGAGATGTGGGTTTCTAATCACCACATCGGGAACTTCCTAATGGGGGTGGGTGCCTGGCACGGCAGTTAAGATGCTGCCTGGGATGCCTGTATCCCTAACTGAAGCGCCTGGGTTTGAGCCCAGGCTTTTCCACTTTCTGACTCCAGCTCCCTGTGCGGGTGCACTCTGGGAGGTAGGGGTCATGGCCCCAGTACTTGGACCCCTGCCACCGATGTGGGAGACCTGTATTGAGTTCTAGGCTCCTGGCTGCAGCCTGGCCCAGCCTTGGCTAATGGGAGCACTTGTGGAAATCTCTTTCCAATAAATAAATAAAGAGACCTTTCTGGGGCCAGTGCTTTGGTGTAGCAGGTAAATCTACTAGCTGCAGTGCTGGCATCCTATGTGGGCAACGGTTCAAGTCCTGGCTGCTCCGCTTCTGATCCAGCTCCCTGCTAATGAGCCTGAGAAAGCAGCACAAGATGGCCCAAGTCCTTGGGCCCTTGCACTCACGAAAGAGACCTGGAAGAAGCGCCAGCTCTGGACAGGCCCAGCTCTGGCTATTGCAGCCATTTGAGGAGTGGACCCCTGGATGGAAGATTTCTCTGCCTTTCCCTTTCACTCTTTCAAATAAATATATATATACATATATATATATTTAAAGAGAGACCTTTGCAATGAGAGAAACAACTCTACCGGTGCACTGCATTGCCTTAAGTGGTAGCAAGTGTCTGATCAGGGAACGCTCCACAGAGGCTGACTCCCTGTCAGGGATGTCTCCGAGCTGATTCAGTGTGCTTGGAGGGAGGTCAATTGAGATTTATTTGAAAGGCAGAGTTACAGAGAGAGGAGACACACAGAAAGAGAGACAGGGAGAGAGATCTTCCATCCACCGGTTCATTCCCCCAGTGGCCACAACGGCCAGGGCTGGGCCACCCAGGTCTCCCATGGGGGTGGCTGGAACCCCAGTACTTGGATCTGCTTCTGCTCCCCTCACAGCTGAACAGCAGGGAAGCTGGTACGGACGCAAAGGCACCCGAAGGGGCTCCTCTGGCCGGGGGACCTAGGATGGGCGCAACTTCAAGGGTCCCAAACAAGGGGACGTGCTCCGACTCGCTCTCCCCAGAAGGGCACACGGCCATTGCCCATCTCTGCCAGGGACATACTTAAGAGGACTTTGGTAGGCAAAGTTTTGTGACTTAAGTTCCGTTTATCCCTGCTGGGTCATCTGTACCTTGTGCATTGCTCCACTGTGGAGCGGATGAACTGGCCGATCAGCGCCAGGAACTGCTCCGTGTAGCGGGCGTGAAACTGCTTCAGCAGGGTGAGCAGCCCTAGGACGAGCGGCGGCCAATCAACGGGGTCGGCGGGCTTGCGGCAGACCATTCCTGCGAGGGGACAGATCACAGTGGCAGGTGAAGGACTCAGGCGACACTCACCCACGACGACTCTCGTGAGCGGCGAAATGTTCGGGGCCACGTCGTTGCCACCTGCAGGGGACAACCTGGCAGGCAAGGACCACGGTGAATTGCCTACAGGCGGGCGGCGCAGTCTGGTGCTTCAGGGGATTCAAAACAACATGGCGGCCACCAACTTTCCCCATCATTACTGCCTCTTCTGTATGTGACTGCTGAGGCTTTCTAAAGATTTAGGTAAATCTAAGGGAGGAAATAAAAATCCCCCGTCACTGACTTCTGTTAATGACAGCATGACTTCCTAGATGCTTGAACTACTGTTCCGTGTCAGAACACCTGAAGTGCAGGATAAAATAAGTCACAAGTCTCTCCGCACATCATGTGAGCATTACACAAGCAAACAGCCTGCAGAAGTCAGCAGGATGGAAGGCGGAAAGTTATAAGGTGAGTGAGTGCCGAAGCCGGCTTTCTCACTAAGGAGTTCTGCCAGAATCTGGGGTCTCTCACCTTCTACCTGGATGATTCTCTGGAAAATAAGAGAAAGAGCGAAAGAGCCTAGGGTTTTCATGAGGAAACACAATGCTGAAAAGCAACAAAGCTGGAAGTCTTACATTGCCTAATTTCAAGGCTCACCAACAAGTTACAGTAATCAAGACCGTATTGGCATAAAGATAGATAAACAGATCAATGGAACAGAATAGAGACTAAAATAGTTTTATCCTTGTATGGTCAACAGGATTTCCACAAACATGCCAGATAATTTAACGGACCAAGAGAAATCTTCTGAACAAACAGTGCCAAAATTGTTTCACAGGGGAAAAATGAACCCTGGCGCCCTACTCTCATGCCATACACAAAAAATAATTTGAGAGGGACCCCAGACCTTGGTGTGAAATAAAGCTTCTAGAAAAAGACCTAAGGGAGTATGTTTATGCCCTTGGAGTAGGCATAAGATTTCTTAGATAAGACACAGGAAAGACTAATTTTGAAGGAAAAAAATGGCTTAGTTGGACATCATCAACATTAAAAAATCTATTAACGCTGCCAGTAAATGGGGCAGGTGTTGTGGTGCAGCGGGTAAAGCAGCCACCTGTGACACTGGCATCCCACATGGGTGCCAGTTCATGTGCTGCCTACTCCACTTTATAAATATATATATATATATATATATATATATATATATATATATATATTTGAACAGCAGAGAGTTAGAGGCAGAGGCATAGAGGTCTTCCATCTGCTGGTTCACTTCCCAGATGGACACAACAGCCAGAGCTGTGCTGATCCAAAGCCAGGCGCTTCTTCCGAGTCTCCCACAGGGGTGCAGGAACCAAGGACTTGGGCCATCTTCTACTGCTTTCCCACGCAACAGCAGAGAGCTGGATCAGAAGTGGAACAGCTGGGACTTGAACCATATGGGATGCCTGCACTGTAGGCAGCGGCTCTACCCACTATACCAAAGCACCAGCCCCTGCTCTACTTTTGATCCAGCTCCCTGGTAATGGCCTGGGAAAAGCAGCCAAAGATGGCTCAGGTGCTTGGGCCCCTTTCATCCACATGAGAGACTTGGATGAAGCTCCTGGCTTCAGCCTGGCCCAGCCTTGGCTGTTGTGGCCATTTGGGGCGTGAACCAGCAGATGGAAGAGCTCTTTCTCTGTGCCTCTCTCTCTCTCTAACAAATAACTGAATCTAAAAAAAAAAAAAAAAAAAAAAAAAGTCATCAGTAAGAATGAACAGGTAAAATACAGATTTTGAGAAAATAGTCACAATATATGTATCTGACAAAGGAACTGTACCATCATCAATGAATTACTCCCATGCTGTGATTAAAAAATGAACAATTCAATTTAAAGACAAGCAAAAGACCGTACCAGATGCAGAGAGGGCAACAGGGAATGCCAGTAAGCACATGACGAAGTGCTCAACGTCACTAACCGTGGGGGGAGGTGAACTAAAACTATCATGAGATACCACACCACTCTACCCATCAGAATGGATACAGTTTTAAAAGTGATACCATCAAATGCTGGCGAGGATATGGAGTCTTTGTTGGTGGGAGTGTAAGGGGTACAACCACTGTGGACAAAGGGCTGGCAGTTTCTTAAAAAGTTCAACTGGTCAGACAGAGCCCTCCATTTGGGTTCTTGGGAAGGCTGGGAAATCTCTTAAACTAGAGATGCCTAAATAAGTTACAATCAATCACCTTTCTTGGACCTTGGCAACGCTGACTTAAGACCTACCATATAAGAAAAGTACATGGAAACATAGTCTAACAGTGCTCAATATGAAGAAATCATCCTTTCCAGTGAAGACAAACATGTCAGCAACAGAAGCTTCCTCTAAAGAAAACACCCAAAAAGTCTTTCTGCAAAGGCACATCAAGTCAGGCATACATTTAATTGTCTTAAGAACAATGCTCACCACTCTGACCTCAGAATCAGCCCTTAAGGCATCCTGGTCTGGCTGAAAAGCCCATGAGAGCATTCCAGGCATGGAAAGCCAAGATAGTATGGCAAAAAATGTTCTGCATGAAGGATCTCTGTGAGTGAGACCCCAGTAGAAAGCAGTGGCCATCAAAGAAGGATGAACTTTTCTCTGAAGGGCAGAGAGAACTTCTGTGGGGCATGAGCGTGGCCAGGCCAGGCCAGGCCCCGGGGCTCCGCATGTGCAGCTGCCCCCGGGTGCCCCCGCCCGAGCTGCGCAGAACGGAGCCGCGCGGAGCCAAGTAAGATGGCGCCCAGAGGAAGTAAGATGGGCGGAATCCAAAGTTGTTTACCACTAAAACTAATTGGCTGCGCAACATCAGGGGAGGTAACAAAACTAGTAACAAGTGTATAGACACAGGGCTAGTCCTATAGAAATCCCCCCGTAAGGTGATTTTTTAAGTGATTGGTTGGTCCTTAGCCCTGCCCCAATGACTCTGCAGTTTTGTGCTATAAAAGGTACTATTATGCAAAAGGTAAATGAGTCCTTGCTAGACTTGGCTCCCCGATGCGTCTGATTGTCTCCGGGATCGGGAGGCTGGGAAACGGGCGAGCAGTGCACTTACCTTTCCTCGGACCCAGTCCATCCTTGTAAGGGTGGACTAAGACCCAGCAAACTTCCACTTTGCTTATGGTCTTGTCTAAATACTGACATAGTTTGTGGATTCAAAAGGCTTCCATAGCCTAGGTAGCTCATGACAAGGGCCTTGGGTGGTTGCTGATGCCATATTTAAGAGTGTTAATTGTTAAATTAACAACAGGAGTCACTGTGCATTAACTTTCCATGCAGGACCTTTGTCCTTAATGAGTTCTATTATGAGAGTTAACTGTAAAACTAGTTCTCAGTTTTGTGTGTGTGTGTGTGTGTGCGCGCAAATTGTTGAAATCTTTACTTAGTATTGAGTTGGTCTTCTGTGTATAAAAATTGAAAATGAATCTTAATGGAAACTGGGACTGGAAATGAGAGAGGGAGGAGAGGGAGGGGTGGGAGGGTGGGTATGGTAGGAAGAACCAGTATATTCCTAAAGTTGTACCTATAAAATTTGTATTCCTTAAATAAAAGGTTTCTTTGGGAAACAAACAAAAAAGAACAATGATCACAAGATGGAATGATATTTTTAGAACACACACTGATGTTCCTTCCTTAGTCCTGTTTTTCTTTAGTTTGATTCCTGTATTAACCCATCAGTCTAATTCATAAAACAAAATGTAGCCAGAGATACTTTTCTAAGCTGTTTAAAGTGTCTGTTTTGTTTTGCTTACAGTTCTGGGAATTCTATGTAACAGTGACATAAGCAGTTGTATAATTAAGGTACCAGATCCTCACTATATGAATAATAAAGAAGTAGTACCTTAGAATAACAGTAAATCTTAAATGAAAATAAGATTCATTGTGTATTGACAATGATAAAGAATCACATTTATAAGTAACACATGGACAACAAAGAACAAATACAATCTCTCAATCTTGAGAACCTTGAGTTGTGGGATGGCCTTTCACACTGATTTGATCCCCACACAGAAGGGAGTTAGCACCTGGTGAGCATTCACTCTGTGTGGAGCACTGTACTGTGATGGAAGTCACAAAGGCGCATAGTGGTGAAGCCAGAATCCAAACACAGACATGCTCCCCCTTCCCCAGTGGTAAGGATGCGCGGTGGGCACCATGCTCTGCATCCTGGGGCAGGAACAAGTATTGCCATGGGAGTGACGTCTGGGATCAATGAGAACTTTTGAATCAGAGAATGAAAACATCAAAGAGATTCTATATTTTTATCCTAAGAAAGCTTATAAAATAGGAAGGGAAATACTTTAAGGAAGAAATGTACTTTGGAATCTCCGGCTAAGAAATAACATGATTACATTTGTAGAAATATTCTTATAATGCATTTAAAATTAATTAAACTCTACAATGAATTCTAAAACTTTCTACTTAGTTGGATACAATTATGCAGACAGAGGAAATAGCTGGGATTAAATAAAAATGCTCAAAATAAACTGAACAATGACCAAAAAAAAAAAAAAAAAAAATAAGGGTTATATTCTTCGACAGGACAAATAAATTGAAAACCTTTGGCCTGCACTGTTTGTATTTTGACATATACTCATCTATACATTAAAACAGATATCCCTGTATTAGCCTATTTCCATGACTATGTTGTTATTCTTCATATCACAGTACACACTTGACACTTGTTTGATAGAATCCTAACCCAAAAAAGTTTCCTTCGCAACATAATCAACTGCTCAAACATTAAAGAAGGGAGGCAAAGCAAAGGTCCCACAGACTCTGCACACTGGGTAATTAATCCTTGGAAAAGTGAACATGGTTGATTTTAAACTGGTGTCTACTACATTTCATAATGGGGCATTGGGCGTTAACGTTTCAGACACAAAGACATGGACTTCATAAATATGCATTTAACTAAGAACCTATCTCCTACTCATATTCTGTACTAACAACTATGTATTAGATATTGTTCTACTGTGTTATTTATTGCAGAAAATAAATGTCATACAGTACCTAGATTTTTGCTGTACTGAAGTTTTGGCAACTGAGCGATCAGAAATAGAAAGTTGACCACTGGGAAATAGGGCAAGCGCTTTGTTGTTATGTATATCTGCAAAGAGAAAGCAGAGAAGTGGATGATTTCTTCACAGTACACAGTAAGAGAACACACATTCAAATGAAAAGCTTCAGTTTGTTCAGACTACTTACAACTTGCAGGGCTCCACTAACTTGCTGCCTTTAGAGTTTTATTTAACGTCCCTCCTCTGACCCAAACCTGACAAACACCTGCAGTGAGCTGAATCACACACCCAGGGAATCATTATTGGCCCCTCCATGGAGAACAATTTTGCTTAAAATCAGCAGTGACTTTTCCTGAATCCCATTCATGTCATTAATACATGACATGGGGGAGTGATGAAGAGTGGATTGGGAGCAAAATAAAGACCGAGGCAGAGCTGGAGGGAGGAAGAAGATGAGAGAGGAAAGGCAAAGATGCACGGAGCAGGAGCGGCAGCGCCTACGTGGAAAGGAGGAATCCTCCCTCGTCATTTGGTTTCCCCTGTGCACTGCCACAGAGCAGTCCCCCACCCAGGTAACCTGCGGGAAGTGCAGTCGGGGCCTTCACGGCCATGGCATAACCCTCTAGGAGACAGGCCAGATGGCCTGGCCCCCCACTCCCGAGCATGGAGCCTTGGGGGAGTCGTTCATCTCCCTGAATCGTCTCCGGTTCCTCACCTAAAAAGTGCTGATTTCAGAGTTGTGAGATTAAGTGAGATAATCCAGGGTTAGGGGGGTAATCCATGCTTGATATGTAGAAAATATTCAACAGATGTTGGCTACCATTTGACTTCACAGTCTACCTAAAACCCTAGGCATATAATGCATTTCAGAGTTTCAAACCTTACAGATTCTAGAAAGGTAATCTAGGGTAAGAGTAACACTTGGCAATCAAGGTCATCAGTATTTCTGTTTCAAAACATAAGACTAGTTGCACTAAGTAGGACAAATAATGAATACAAACAGCCTTATGCCAATTCAGGAGAGATTCTGCCACCAAATGAGATCTGGCACCAATTTATGGAAAACCACTCAGGCAATGATTATCAGCCACAAGGGGACACTTGCCTGGCTAAAACAGCTCCCAGCTCCCATGCAGCCGCAGCCCAGACACAAACCCCAGACACACCCAGACCACTCTGGCAGCCATACAGCACTTCCCACTTCCGCAGAAGCCTTCATTGACTCTTGGTCCTCAGTCCCAAGCCCAGCAGAGAAGGCGTGATCACAGCTCACGGCTCCGTAAGGGCAGGGCACGGGAAGGAACGCAGGTTGGTGCGCGGCCCCAGGTTCTCCTGGTAACTGTGGCACCGGGATCTGTCTCCTGGGCCAGACTGCCTCCTGCCGGACACTGTGGCCCACTATGCCACACCATGTGGCTCGCTCACCTTATTCAGTGGGTTGTGAATGCCAGCTGCCTCCAGATAGGCGGTGATTTCATAGAGGAGCGTGTTATCTTCTTTGGGGTACGGAAGCGAGGGGTCCTGATAATGGGCTTCAATGTCCGCCAGGAGAGCCCTACGTGCAGGAAGAAGGCAGTGATGAACCCCAGCAGTGAACGGATTTACACAGCAGCTAACAGAGCAATGATGCAATCTTCCTGGGCCTTGGGCTTGCCATCCTCCAAATGAGGAACTGATCCTTCTAATTCTCAATTTCCCTGCCCGTGACAGGCTGCTAAGTGGAAAAAATGACCTGGAAATACTTTATCTTCTGGAGTCAAACTAAGTCAAGTACTCTCCTAATTCAAATCTTTAAGAATTGACTAGAGGCTGAGCTGTGGCACAGCAGTTAAAGCTACTGCCTGCAGTGCCAGCATCCCATGTGGGCGCCGGTTCGAGTCCTGGCTTCTCTTCCAATCCAGCTCTCGGCTATGGCCTGGGAAAGCAGTGGAAGATGGCCCAAGTCCTTGGGCCCCTGTACCTGCATGGAAGACCCGGAGAAAGCTCCAGGCTTTGGACTGGCACAATTCTGGCTATTGTAGTCATCTGGGGAGTGACCATCAGATGGAAGACCTCTCTCTCTCTCTGCCTCTGCCTCTTTGTAACTCTTTCAAATAAATAAAATAAATCTTTAAAAAAAATTGACTAAACTGTTTTTAATAGCCACTTTGTCAAAGCACTGGCTTCACTACCTCTTAGGAACACGATTATTTATCTTCTGTAGGAGGCTCAAATGCGGGCAGGCTGCTGGTGAGGCGGAGAGCCAAGTGCACTTCAGGATGTGTACCCAATAGCATTGCGGTCATCAACGCTCACTCTCAGCTGTCCCCTGGATGACCAGTGCTCAGAAGCTGACAGAACCTACCAAAGCTGGATGTGGATTTGTGATCATTTCCAAACCCATCTGAGTACCTAGCACAGTGGTGCGTGTTACGTGATCAGTGTATGTTGGCTGAACAAAAGAATCCATGGTGGGGGCAGGGGGTGGGGAAGGAGAGAGAGGGAGACAGAGAGAGAGGAAGGAAGAGGGACGACTGATGGGAGGAGAATGGAGAGAGGGACCGAGAGAGGACAAGGGATACTCTGAGCAAAGAGGCTTCTGACAACAGATCTGATATTGACCCCAAAAGAACTGAAGAGAGAGGAACTGAAGGAACCGGGGAACCTGGGTGCCGAGCAATCCAAGCCCACAGGCGGCTGCTTCCAAGCCGCCACTTACTTATTGAGATTCTCCAGAGCCGCTGCCAGATGCTTGGAGTCAAACCGACAGGAGGAATTGAGTTCATTGGCAATCTGCTGCCGCAGAATCTGCATCTGCCCGACCTGGGAAGAAGAACGGACAAGAGGCAGCACACAAGAGCATTTCCAACACAGTTAGCACCAGGCTGAATGCCAGTCTTGAACCTTTCTGTGTGCCTTGGATGCTCCTTTGGGTAGCTAGTGAAGTGTACAGACACCACCTCAGGACAATGCCTTTACACACACCTAAAAACGGGAGTCAACAGTGATGAAATGAAATTATCCATTACAATAGAAATTGTGCTAGACAGTTATGCTGACATAGCAAACCGTGGTAATTTCATAGTGGGGAATAGAAATGATATTTGAAACATCTACAATGATTACTGGGTAATAGGAATGATTTTGGGGTGAGGCTCAAAAAGAGTTCAGATTGCTCCTATAAACTTGTTGACACCACATGATCAATGGTACACTCATGCTGATAGATTTCTTCTATTGGTTTTGAGTTTATTTATTTGAAAGAGAGAGATAGAGACACATTTATTTTCCATCTGTTGGTTCATTTACTAAATGCTTCTAATGGCCAAGGCTGGGCCAGGCTGAAACCAGGAGCAGGAACTCCACCTGGGTCTCCCAAACGGGCTGCAGAGAGGTACGTACTTGAGACATCATCTACTGCCTCTCAGGGTGCCTGTTTGCAGGAATCTGGGTTGGAAGTGAGTGTGGGACCCCAGATATTCCGGTACAGAATGGGGGCATCTGGAGTGGCAGCTTAACCTGCTGCACCACAGTGCCCACAAATGTGCCACTGAATTTCTTCTACTCCATTCAAGGGGAGGTATCCCTAAAAGACTGGCAAGGGGGAGGTGGGGAAGGGGAAGACTGTATTGTAATGCCAGCAGCAGTACAGTGAAAGTGAACCTTTCTTCTCGGATTTGCTGGGGCACAGGAAAGAAAACACAGTGGCCTTTTCTAAGGGTGAAGAGAAGTCATGTAGATAAACTGAGCTCGTAAGAGTTTAAAGTAGGAAACGACCTCAGATGTGTGACTTTCAACCACTATTCCTACAAGGCTACTTTTCCACTTGTGTGAAGAAATGGAAAGTCAATCACTAACACTATTTATTAATAAGACATCTTTGAATTTACAGAAAAGTATTGTTTAAAACTTGAATAGGACCAAGCCAAGAAAATTGTAGGCTCTCTCAAGTCACTACAAATGTCTCTCACAGCTTGTATCTGCCTCATTTATTTCCTTGCTTAATGCTCTACACATCTAGGATATATCAGGTCACGGAATCTCATGGGGCCAGTGTCGTGGCGCAGCAGGGTAAGTCGTTGCCTGTGACACTGGCATCCCAGACTGGAGCACTAGTTTGAGCCCCAGCTATTCCACTTCCAACACAGCTCCCTGCTAATGTGTCTGGGAAGGCAGCAGAATACGGCCCAAGTGGGCCCCTGCCACCAAGGTGGGAGACCCAGATGGAGCTCTGGGCTCCTTGGCATCCACTTGGCCCAGTCTTGGCCATTGAGGCCATTTGGGAAGAAGCAGCGGATGGTAGATCTCTCTCTGTAACTGCCTTTCAAATAAATAAATCTTTATAAACAATTCTCATGAAAATATCAGTTAAGAAATACAAACAGAAGTAAAGTCAATTTTGGGCCAGTGTTGTGGCATAATGGGTTAAGCCGCCGCTGCTCCACTTCTGATCCAGCTCCCTGCTAATGAGACTAGGAAAACAATGTAGGAGGGCCCAAGTCCTGGGATCCCTGCACCCATCTGGGGGCCCAGAGGAAGCTCCTGGCTCCTGGTTTTGGGCTGACCCAGCGCTGGCTATTGTGGCCATTTGGGGATTGAAGCAGCAGATGGAGGATCTCTATCTCTACCTAACTCCACCTTTTAAATAAATAAAATAAAACTTAAAAAACAAAAAAGGAATAAAGCCACTTTAATAGAAATGGTTCTTAGTGCATACTGAGTCTCACTTAGTGCCTATTTTTTTACTTTTGTCTCACTTCAAGCTTGGATAACCTACCGGGGAGGCCAAGCAGCCTGGAAAGGATGGTAAACTTATTTCACCTACTGAGTGCCTTGCCAGAGATACCTGGCTCATCACTTGTACTCTAAGACTTTTCTAGAGCTGCACTGCCCAGGACAGCAGCCACTAGCCACAAATGGCGATTTAATTGCCCACTCCTCCCAAAGTGTTTCCTACCTAGAAATCTGGCTGAAGCATCTCTCAGCATCTGACAATCATGGCACTAAGCAAATGACAGACCTAAAAGCAACTCCTTGTATTGCCTTTTTTGTTAGTGTAGTGTTCCAGGTAAGAAAACAAATGAGTGGGCACTTGGTCTAGTGGTGAGACACCACTTGGGAAGGCTACACTCCATGCCGGAGTGCCTGGGGTTGTGTCCCAGCTTTGCTCTCCACGCCAGCTTCCTGCTGGGAGGCAGCACTGATGGCTCCCGTACTCGGACACATGAGAGACCTGTATTGGGTTCCGGGCTCTACTTCAGTCTAGCCCAGCCCTGGCTCTTGCCGGCATCTGGGGAGAGAACTCGCATATAGGAGTACTCTCTGCCTCTTTCTCTCTCTTTTCAATGTAAAGTTAATTATTGAGTGTTCATTTTTTTTAAAAAAAATATTTATTCATGTATTTGAAATGCAAAGTTACAGAGAGAGAGAGGCAGAGGCAGAGGGAGAGAGAGAGAGAGAGAGAGAGAGATGGAGATAGAGAGGTCTTCCACCTGCTGGTTCAATCCCCAAATGGCTGCAATGGCTGGAATTAAGCCAATCCAAAGCCAGGGGCCAGAAGCTTCTTCCAGGTCTCCTATGGATACAGAGGCCCAAGGACTTGGGCCATCTTCTACTGCTTTCCCAGGCCATAGCAGAGAGCTAGGTTGGAAGTGGAGCAGCCGGGACTCGAACTGGCGTCCCTATGGGTTGTTGGCATTGCAGGCGGCAGCTTTTACTTGCTACGCCACAGCGCCAGCCCTTGCCTTTGCCTTTCTAATCAATCAGTATTAAACAACAAAGCATACTGAGCACACGTAAATTTTTTTGAGACATCAACGAGCACTGTTTCAGTATATAACTAGAAACCAAAGAATAGAATGCTTCCAAATTCCCTTAGCATTCCAGACTTTCCCATGATATGAGACACTTGTGACCATGCACCAGTTTTTATGAGGAAGCCTTCTCTGTCAGTAGGCTTTCTGAAGAGATAGGCACTGCCTCATTTAACTCTCCAGCAGCAGACCAGGCCTTGGACATAACAGGCTGTGGCATATCATCGGATGATGAGAGGAGGACAGAGAGAAGACACAGAGAGTCTCTGGGGTCTACTGGCACAGGGCAGAAGCAGGCAAGGTGACTGGACTAGAAAATAAACTGGATTTCCACCCAACAAGTGTACATCCTCATTTGTCTTTCCTACTCATATCCAGAGACACAGGGCAAGGATAATTTATGCCCCAAAGAACCTGGTTTTCTAACATCAATGCAGATACAACGTGGGGGAAGAGACAGATCTCCTTTCTAACAGCTCCTCGGAAATTCTGTCTATAAATGAACATTACTCAGGGAAGAAAATTTCTATTTCCTTGTATGAGACCACTTCCGGTTTTACAAAACCTGGTTTTGTTTAGCAAAAAGGAAACCAACAGGCCCATAAAAACCCTACTGAAGAACAGTCCCAGAAAGGAAGACGACTCGAGTGAATTCAGAAATTGTGCTAAAGTCTAATATTGTTGTTGCCATGACAAAAGAAAGAGGAGGAGGTTTCTTTGGGCAATGAAGTCAGAGAAGCAAATGATAATCTGAAAAATATAGTAGCAATTATCACCCTGTCTCCCACAACGTACCTTCATTATAGCATCGAGATAAGCGGTCCAAATCTTCTGTGTTTTGGCAATGGCGGAAAGATAAATTTTATTCGAATTTGCTGAAGGGTTAAAACATAGTTTTTTATTTAGTAAATTCTGAAAGGCTACGGTGTTCACTCCACACCAGACTAGTTTCAGGACACTTACCTACAATACTTTTTAGGGGGCTGACAGCATTCATGAGGGTTTTTAAAGTATCCTGAACAGTTCTGTCTCTCAGGATAATTTTCTGAAACATACTCAGGAAATTCTAAAAACAAGAAGGCATGATCAAAGAACCAAACACAATGAATAAAATGAATAAATACTTCTCTTGGCTATAAAGCTATATAGACCAGAGATGGGGCCCATGTCACACAGCCTATAGATAGGACAAAAGGGGACATAGCAACTTCAGGTTGCAAAGGAGTTATTGGCTGTAATGAAGTTTTATCTTCCCAAGCTTAAACTAACCAAAACAGTCTAACTATAAAAATACCATGCTGGCCAAAGAAATTCGCTTATTTTCAATTCTTACCTACCCAACATCAGCCCAAGACAGCATGAAATCAATGAGTTAAAATGGTGGAGCCAGATCTACTGTCTTCTTTCCCCCAAGGTCGCAGAGAACAGGCAGGGGTGTCCAAAGCCTCACCTGCAGTTCTTTCACAATCATAAAGCACAGAAGCCTGTCTAACCCATTCAGACCAAAAGTGCCCAGGGTGGTCTGGATTTCTGAGAAGAGGCGGCTGCTGGTCACTTCTTGATGAGTTTTCATATCGTACCAAGTGTTCAGCTGGTCTATGTGACACGTCATTCTAGAACAAAACCGAAACAAACCCAAAGCAGCTCAGATTCCATAGCCTAAAGAGATGTGGGACCCAACAGAATTTGGGACATCAAATATCTAGAGCAACAGTTACCTGATTTGTGTCTTCTTAGCTCTCTATCTAACACCCAGTATATCGTCATGGTAACCACCCAAAGGACCAGTAAGGTCAAAGTCAGTTAGGCCACATTTTCCTACCCTAAGCCACATTGTTGGTTTGCACCGTGTATTTCCACTCAGTTGGGCTGCTGATCTGCAATCATGCTGGGAACACAGGCTGGGCTCAGCGGTTAGACTGGAGGCCTTCAGAGCCCAGCTGTCTCCCTCTGGGGCCTTTCTTTACATTTTAGAGACACGGTGCCCCGTGTCATTTCCATCTGGTAACAACGAACCCTGGCAATCTACATAATCTTTTCAACTTTTTGTTTTACCTTGAGCCTGACCTTATTTTTGAATTTTTTGAAGCATTTAATTCAAATCTTTTAAAAAGATAACAATTTTTAATATTTTACCATCTTCATATGTTAATATGATACACATATACAAACATACAGTTTTTCTTGAAAGTAGGGACATTAATAGCCATAATGTGGGATTCATGACAAGGATCAAAAAGTAGGGAAGGAAAAGTTATTATTATGTAGAGGGTATAATTCAGTGAAGACAACATTTGTAATTATCTACACACCAAATAATATGGCATCAACACTTTTTTAAATACTCTCTATATTGTCTTCCATATATGAAAGGAAATGCGTAGAATTTGTCTTTCTATGTCTGGCTTATTTCATTCTATCTAACCTTTGAGACCAAGGTGACAAAGCCCTTTGCTCTTTTTTCCCAGTTCCTTAAACTTGCAATGTAGTGGTCCTCTGGCACTCAGGAGTGTGACGACAAGAACAGCTGCCGACAATATTTATGAGCACTTATTATGTGTCAGTTACTGGGCTAAGTCCTTCCTCTGGGTTATCTCATTTTGTTCTCACAGTAGCTCTGCAAAATACAAGCCATTTTATCCTCATTTTATAGATTAGATAACTGAGGTTCAGATAGGCTGGATTCCAACGCTACACCCTTAACCACCCTTTCAATGATTCTCAAGGAAGGGCTTTGCGACACTGGGAGAGGTTATTCAAACTACAGGTGCCCAGATTCCATTCCCGCAGAAGCTGATTCACTCAGTAGGTCTGGGGTGGAGGCTGGCCTCTGCATTTTCACCAGTCTCTGGGATGACACACCCTACATCCCCAAAACCAGCAGGCTTCCTTAGCAGACTGAGGCTCGGGAAAAAAAAAAGAGCCTCAGGAATAAGGGAGGTTCAATTTGGAAGTATATGGGGAGAACAAAACAAGATGGGTACCCAGAACAGCTTCTACCTTCAAAATGTTCACCTGCCACTCAGTGCTGGCACTGTGAATGTGTCCCTTGTGAAGCTCCAATTCTGATGATGAAACCAATATATGACATGGAGATCTCAATCATGCCCAATAATCCTCTCTGGAAGCCATTAACAGGGCACTGGATGGGGAAGACTTCAGTGACTCAACTCATGGGTACCAAGAAAGCAGGAATGACAAAATTTGTTGGGTCACTTATCCTTTTGGCCCAAGAGTCAGAGATAGAATTCTTATTACCGTTGGAAATTCAAAGAAGTTTCTAGATTGGTTGTCAACTTTCATAAATTTTGAGAGATGGAATGAGCCTGAATTAGAAGGTGGTACAATGGAGCCAGGTCACAGAACATTTGATTTATACAAATTCAACTTTTTTTGCTGGGTAGGTCCCACAGCCATTCTACTCAGTGAGCATGTGTTCAGAGGTAAGCAGGAGACGTGAGACACGAGCCACAGTCGGTCTTTGTACCAACTGCTTTGTCTAGGCTAGAATGAAGAAAAAGGAGGAAAACTGGCTCAGCTGGACTTACTGAGAGGCAGCGTGCCAGCCCCTGCTGGGGTGCCCAGCTAACTTATTCTCAAAGACAGTTTCAGTTGTAGAAGATTTTCACCCAGTTCCTGCTGAATGCGGTGTAAGCATGACTGGTAGTCAGGCTGCGGTTTTGAACTGGAATGGCACAGGGCTTTGGAGCGGGCTCGGGGGCAGAGGGCCTGCCAGGTATTCTGGGCCCACCATTTAGTAACGGTGTGATCCTGGGCAAGTGACTAAGCTTTTCTGGGCCTCGATTACTTCTGCTTTAAAGTGGGGTCATGACAGGGCCCGTCTCATGAGCAAAAGCCTGGAAGTGAGCAATGTGTTAAGAAGAGTGCCCGGGTTAAGGGCATGTCCCTGGGGTGCGAGGCTCGGGACAATCTGCAGACTCTTACTTTGGGTCTGTGATCCGCAAGATCTCTCTGCAGAGCCGGCCGATGAACGTGACAGACTCGTCCACGGGGACGAACTTCGGTATCGGGATGTGAGTGGACTGGTACATACTTTGCCAATCTTGAATCTAGAAAAGAAACCACAAAGACTTCACATACCAGGAAAGGTAACCCAGGTGTCCTTTCTCTACCTAAGTTTACACAGGCAGCACTACGTGAAGAGTGAGAAGAATGGTCTCTGATTGGAAGAGGAAACTTCCAGAAAGTCTCCCAGATATGTCACATGTAACGTTTTCTTATATCCAAAACCCCAACACTTGTGACAAGTGACTAAAAGAAAGCGAGAAGAAAGCAAACAGGAACTTTAGACTTTTTGTCCCCTAAGTTGGTATGTATCAGTGTCATCTAAAAACCCACAACATCATGGGGCTGGGAGATAATCCTCTGAAAATGTCCCTTGCACCATGAACCATGTCAGATGCCGACATAAAAACTTGCCAAGTGGTGCCTTGTTAACGATCGACTAAAAAGAAACTTCTCAGCTCTGGCACTAATGAATTCGGTGTTTTTGTTTTTGTTTTTAACTCAAAGAAATGGGCAATAAGCACATGCGAAGATGCTCAATATCTTTAGCCACTAGGGAAAAGCAAATCAAAACCACACAATGAGATATTATTTCATTTGTATTTCTTGTGGCCATGATATAAAATTAAAAAAAGATTATCAGCAAGTATTATAAATAACAATGCACAGATATGGCAAAACTGAACCCTCACATATTGACAGTAGGAGTGCAAAATGGTGCCATTGTTGTAGAAGATGACTTGGCGGCTTCTCAGTAACTATCTAAACACATTTTCTCACTGGTGTTTCTGAGGCTGGAGACAGGTACTTTAAACATGAGAAACAACAAACTTAGTCAAGAATGTTAAAATTTATTAGATACCTTTGTTCTTAAGAAGTTATTGCACTCTTGCTCCACGTTGTAATTGATGATACGAGACACTTCTTCCTGCCAAATCTTCAGGCCATAGATGCTGACATAGTCCTGAATGTACTCAAAAGAACGGTGAAACCCATCCATGGCGGCTCCTAACTCTTTCAGCTTGGGCATCAATTCACTCGGCTGTGCCAAAGCGGAAACAGAAATCTATTATATTGGAGGAAACGGTCAACTACTCATTCTAAAACTGACATTAAATGATACCCCAGCTAAGAGATCACAGTCATAGTTTAAGCTTTGGAAATATCTACTTCCCATTTCCCCTAGGATGGTGGCAAGTGATGTCAGACATTCAGTGAAGAATAGATTTCATTCATTTGGGAAGGAAGCCTCATGTAAAAGAATATTAAAAAGTGAATTTTTTTAATGCTTTATTTATTTGAAAGTCAGAAATATAGAGAGGAGGGGAGGGAGGGAGAGAGGGGGACGGGGAGTGTGGGGAGACAGAGACAGACACACCTTCTATCTGCTGGTTCACTCCCCAGGTGGCTATAATGGCCAGAACTGGGACAGGCCAAAGCCAGAAGCTTCTTCTGGGTCTCCCAGGTGGGTGCGGTGGCCCAAGTACTTGGACCATCTTCCACTTCTTTCCCAGACACATTAGCAGGGAGCTGGATCAGAAGTGGAGCAGCTGGGACCCGAACCAGCACCTATATGAGATGCCAGCACTGCAGGCAGAGGGTTAACCTATGCCAGTGCTGGCCCCTAAAAAGTGACTATGGATGATTTAGTTCATATAACTTGGTAAGTATATCTAACCTTAGAACATATAAAATATTTAAAATTGAACTTACTAAAGTAAAATATTTACTCTATATCTAAATTTCAGATTTTTTATTCTTCTGAGAAAAATTACCATATTCTTTAAAAATTATAGTCTTGAAACTTCCAATTGCTTTTGGGTTTACAAATTCATCTATTAGAAGTTACTCTGAATCATAAATACTCTTTCAATTCTTAAACTCGGGGTCAACAGGTGAAGGAGAGAATGGCTCATATGCTTGGGCTCCTGCCACCCATGTGGGAGATCCAGACTGGTTTCAGCCTAGCCCAGTCCTAGCCATTGCAACTATCTGGGGAGTGAACCAGCGAATGGAACTTCTTTCTGTGTCTGTGTTTCTCTCCCCCTCTAACTCTGCCTTTCAAATAAATTCAAAGAAAAAAGTATTTTCTTATAGGAACAGATTATAATATAGGCTCAAAAAGCATATCAGTTGTTTCTACTGAAAAGTCACATAGGAAGAAAGGCCTTGTTCATAAAGAGTGAAAAATGATGTTCTAGTCCACACTGCAAGCTGAGCAGACAAAGGGACAGACCCATTTGGTCTTTTCTTACCTTGGCCCGAGGGTTGAATATCAGTCCCTTATGAAGGGCAAAGGCAACACGTTTAACTAGCTCTTTCCTTATTCCATCTTCCAGCAACTGCTTCGGATCCACCTAGGTGCAAATCACAAATATACAACGTTTAGGAAAAAGCCAGTCCTGAAGAAAACCCAGAGGAAAGATGATTTTCCGAGTCCATACTGGAGCACTTTTCTACCTCTTCGCTCAGTGATTTGGATATTTCTCCTTGCCTGATCTTATTTGATCTTGTACAGCTTAGACTGAATTACTTAATCTTTCATGTCTTTGAGACTCTGCATGTTGATAATTTTACAACACAATATTTCAAAGATGGTGAGCATGGGAAGTTTTATTTTGATAAAAACAAAGTTCATATTTTAGTCATTTTATCTGAACGAAATAGAAAGTGCCTTTCTTATCAGGAGGAAAAGGTGGTGGGATGAAGGGCTTGTATTTGAATTCAGATCCATTTTTTTCTTCTGGATGTTGTCTCAGGGCATTCATACACGAATGAGCAAACTCAAGTTCTGGATTGGATCACTCTGTAAATCAAATTATTCTCTTTGCTTCCAGTGTGTTTGAAATGCTGTTTGTAATTAGGGAGATACCATTGGAAGGAAATCTGCTGTTGAACTTTATAAGCTTACTTTGCTAACTACCTTTTCTGTAATTAGGAAACTTTTATTATTCCCTTAAAGTCTCCTATCAGATCAACAAACCATCAGATGGTTTCACCACACTCCCTCTGAACTCCCTGACACTTGTTTCTTTTATTTTTAATTTATAAAGACTCATTATTTTAAATGTTATAGAGATAACTGATGGATTCCATCTGCTTTGATTCTATTTAAGCTTTGATTCTATTTAAGACAGCCCAAATGGAAGTTGCTGAAAACACAAAAGCAAGAGAAACACGCTGAACTCCATGCAGACTGCGTAAAGAGCAAACCCGAGACTGCAGGAAGCTCAAGGTCAAAGGCTCTGGGTTCTATCACAGATGAATGTAAACAAAGAATGGGATGGAAGAAACCTGTTCATTAAGAAAGACTTAAAAGACATAAGTTTTTTTTATTTTTTATTAAATTAAATTAATTGATTTGACAGATAGAGTTAGACAGAGAGAGAGAGAGAGAGAGAGAGAGAGAGGTCTTCCTTCCGTTGGTTCACCCCTCAAATGGCCGCTACGGCTGGCACTATGCTGATCCGAAGCCAGGAGCCAGGTGCTTCCTCCTGGTCTCCCATGCGCGTACAGGGCCCAAGCACTCGGGCCATCCTCCACTGCCTTTCCGGGCCACAGCAGAGAGCTGGACTAGAAGAGAAGCAGTCGGGACTAGAACTGGCGCCCATATGGGATGCTGGCGCCACATGCGGAGGATTAACCAAGTGAGCCACGGCGCTGGCCCCAAGACATAAGTTTTTTTATGTGTAGATCTCAACCAGAATTTCTAGAAATTACCCTTGGAAAGTAAAATATAGAGGGGCTGGCACTTGAGGGCATCGGGGACTGACTAAATCATATTGCTTCATTTAAGTGGTATTAGAATGAGTGGTATTTACCTTATAAAAACCCATGAAGCTATAATTGTTTCTGCACATTTCAATATCTGCTGTATTTTATAACAAAAATGCAACTATAAATAAATGTAATCAATGAGAGCAAAATCAAATAAGTAACATGAAGCTTGCAAAGAAAAATTCTTTGTAAGAAAAGATTTATAGGGCCAGTGCTGTGGAGTGTAGGCGACACCTCCCCCTTTAGTGCCAGCATCTCATATGGGTGCCAGTTCAAGTCTTGGCTGCTCCTCCTCCCATCTAACTCTCTGCTGATGGCCTGGGAAAGCAGTGGAAGATGGCTGGGTCCCAGCAAACACATGGGGACCCAGAAACAGCTCCTTGTGTCAGATCAGCTCAGCTCTGGCCCTCGTGGCCACTTGGGAAGTGAATCAGTAGATGGAAGACCTTTCTCTCTGTCTCTCCTTCTCTCTGTAACTCTATCTCTCGAAGAAAGATATAAAATCTTAAAAAAACAAAACAAAACAGATTTATAGGGCTGGCAAGTGTTTGAGCCATGAGAGCAGCCATGAACATGAGCTACAGTGAAAGAAGGGAATATGTTAAATATAAAAGAATAAAAGAAGGCCACGTAGGGGCTGGCATTGTGGTGCAGGGGTTAGACTGCCACTTGCAAGGCTGGCATCTCATACTGGAGTGCCTGGGATTAAGTCCCACCTCAGCTTCCGGTCCAAGTTCCTGCTAATGCACACCTTGGAAGACAGCAGGTAATGGTTCAAGCATCCTGGGTCTCTGTCACCCATGTGGGAGACCAAGGTGGAGTTCCTGGTTCCTGGCTTCATCCCGGCCCAAGCATGGCTGTTGTGGGTATTCGGGAAATGAAACAACAGATTGAAGATTCTCTCTCTTTCCTCTTGCTCACTCCCTCTCTCTATAACTCTGCTTCTCAAATACAGAATTTTTTAAGAACAGGTCTTGGGGCTGGCGCTGTGGGTAGTGGGTAAAGCCGCCACCTCCAGTGCTGGCATCCCATGTGGATGCCGGTTTGAGTCCCAGATGCTCCACTTCTGATCCAACTCTCTGCTATGGCCTGAGAAAGCAGAAGATGGCCCGAGTCCTTGGGTCCCTGCACCCACAGGGGAAACCCGGAAGAAGCTCCTGGCTCCTGGCTTCGGATCGGCACAGCTCCGACAACTGCAGCCAACTGGGGAGTAAACCAGTAGATGGAAGACTTCTCTCTCTCTCTGCCTCTCTTTCTCTCCCTGTGTAACTCTTTCAAATAAATAAATAAATCTTAAAAAAAAAAAAAAAAAAAAAAAAAAAAAAAAAACAGAACAGGTTTTGTGGAAAAGTTCAATGTTTTCATGGATCTAAAGGTTTCAGGTGGCTCTTTCAATGCTTCCTGGGTTGTCACTAATCTATGGAAGCGTTCACAGTGAGAAGTTCACATAGCACGTTCACACAACACCTTCCTCACACTCCCAGTCCCTCCCCTGAAGCTGGCACCAACTAGCAGTTCTTCCATGTGTCCTCCTGACTTTCCTCTACTCATCTGTGCCTAGATTTGTCCTTAAACACACATTTAACTTCAAAAACCTAAATGACAATATATAAAATGATATAATCATAATATAAAATGGTATGTCTTTAATATCACAATACATGTTATTCTTTAAGATTTTTTTATTTGAAAGCCAGAGTTAGAGAGTGAGAGAGAGAAGTCTTCATTCACTGGTTCACTCTCTAATTGGCTGCAATGGCCAGAGCTGCACCGATCCGAAGCCAGGAGCTTCTTCCGGTCTCCCACACAGGTGCAGGGGCCCAAAGACTTGAGCCATCCTCCACTGCTTTCCCAGGCCACAGCAGAGAGCTGGATCGGAAGTGGAGCAGCCAGGACTTGAACCAGTGGCTTTACCCACTATGCCACAGTGCCAGCCCCTATCCCATCTTTTCTATTCTGGTGACCCGGCAGTGCCAGCCAGGGCTTCTCATCTCAGATTACTTAATGAGAAATTAAACTGAGATCAGACTTCATGCATGGTGAGCAGATTTATTAGTATTCTAGGGGCTAGAATGGTATTTCCTTTATTACACTTCCAGAAAACACATACCAAAGTTTCATTTCTATTTAGATTAATGTCCTCTATTTCCTAGGATTTTACTAATACAAGGGTTAATCAGGCAATTTAATATCTATACATTTACTAAAAACTTATAAATGTTCATAAAGGTACAATGACCTATGCATACATGCACATCACTAGTCATCACAGTGCTCTAAACTGAAATAGTAAATGAGATAGTTTATACCCTTTGGGATGACAAAAATTAAAAACTAGATAATACAAAGCAGAGACAAAGATTTGAGTGAGTACACAAGAAACAGTGATTCAGAAGGCAATGTGGCAGTACTACGAGGAACAGGCCCTTAGCTCCAATAGCCCACTCTGGAGTGTGTAGACTCTGGAGCAGGGGTGTGTTTAGAGATGCTCCTCAAGACATTGGTTGGGTTAATGGGGAGCATAGTGTCTGTCCCTGGAGTAGCTGAGTGAAAAATGCAATTCTATGCAGCAATCAGAAGTAACTATCTGACCTATAGCAACACAAATGTCAAAAGCAATAACTAGTGAGAAGAATTGGAAAAAGAACGAGACTTAGAAACATAAGAATCCAATAAATCAAAAACACACACATAAAATACCACCATATGCTAAAAATCAGCATACTTGCATATTTAGGGGCATGCTTGTCTACAGGAGTTGGGATCCAGAAGGAAGGAAAAATATGAGAGGAGCTTTTGTGCATCAGTGATGACAATGGTCTGTGAACAGAACTGTGTGATTATCTTAGCTCTCTACTCCTGGGGCACAAAACAAAAGTACCAAAAAGGAAGAAACGGAAGAGGAGGAGAGGAAGGTGGGAAGGGAGAGACAGAGACAGGGAGAGACAGAGACAGAGAGAGACAGAGACAGAGAGAGAGATAGAAATAATCCATTTGGGTGAACCAACGGCAAAAAGGAAGACCTTTCTTTCTATCTCTCTCTCTCACTGTCCACTCTGCCTGTCAAAAAAAAAAAAAAAAAAAAAAAGAAATAATCCATTTTGCCCTAAGAAAATGGAACAAATTCGGGGCCGGTGCCGTGGCGTAATGGTTAAAGCTGCTGCCTGCAGTGCTGGCATCCCATATGGGCGCTGGTTCGAGTGCTGGCTGCTCCACTTCCAATCCTCCACTATGGCCTGGGAAAGCAGTAGAATTTGGCTCAAGTCCTTGGGCCCCTGTACCCAAGTAGGAGATCCAGAAGAAGCTCCTGGCTCCTGACTTCAGATCAGCACAGCTCCAGCTGTTGTGGCCAACTAGGGAGTGAACCAGTGGATGGAAGACCTCTTTCTTTCTGCCTCTCTTCTCTCTGTGTAACTCTTACTTTCAAATAAATAAATAAATCTTTAAAACAAAATGGAACCATTTTGTTCTTTGCTGTTATAAAAATTTACTACAATAGATTTTTCTTAGATTTAAATAACTCTTGGGGGCCTGACGCTGTGGCGTAGTGGGTAAAGCCACCGCCTGAAGTGCCAGCATCCCATATGAGCGCCGGTTCTAGTCCCGGCTGCTCCTCCTCTGATCCAGCTCTCTGCTATGGCCTGGGAAAGCAGTGGAAGATGGCTCAAGTCCTTGGACCGCTGCACCCGCGTGGAAGATCCAGAAGAAGCTCCTGGCTCCTGGCTTCAGATCAGCACAGCTCCAGCCATTGCAGCCAACTGGGGAGTGAACCAGTGGATGGAAGACCTTTCTCTCTCTGCCTCTCCCTCTCTCTCTGTATAACTCTTTCAAGTAAATAAATAAATCTCAAAAAAACAATAACTATTGGGTAAAACAGTTACTAGCAACACACATTTTCTCTAGAACTACAAGGCAAAGGAATTCCAAGGTTATACTGTGAGACTGCTTTTAAGTATTAATGGGAAATAAAGATTATTATGCTCTCTCTTTCTCTGTCAGTAAGTCAGTGAAATGAAGATCAAAATCAGAACATTTAACAGCAAGATGAGAACGTCACTGCCTATCCTACACATGATAATTATCACAAACCGAGCTAAGGACACCCAGACTGGCAGTAAAACGTTACCTTGATGATGCCAACCAAAGTCGTTTTCATCATTAAGATGCCTTCAGTAAAAATGGAAATAGCGTGAGTGAGCTTGGCGACCTTGAACAAAGACAAAGAGGTATAATAAAGTCCTTCACCCAAAGACTCATCATCTATGGAAAGCTAAGATGACCAGCTAATAGTCCTGTAATGGGCAAAGACAACAAAAAATGAGGACGCAGCTTTGGATACCTAAGTCCACATGCCCTGGACAGAAGTGAGGTTTTGTGGTGCAACTCAAAGACCACTATTACACACCTTGGGGATCTAAGCCAGAAGACATTAATGAGTTCTTTAACCTTTGACAAATCATTTCCCCTTCTCTGGGCTTCAGTTTCTCACGCATCAAATAAAGACGTGGCTGGTCCCGTCTAGCTGGAAAAGACTAGTTGAGACTTTGTGGAGGGAATCTCTTTCCTGGCTCCCACCTTCTTTTCAAACCACATCAGGAGATGCTGATGAAGCAGACAGAGGCTATCGTTTTGAACATACCTAGAAATACCAAGCTTGATAATCTGAATTCCTAGTGTAGTCTTTTGAGTTGGGTAGGAGAATGGGAAATTGACACTGGGTTATCACATTTTCAATTTTTCATTTGATTTTACTTTTCACATCTTTACATTTTCAGTTCAGGGAGAAAGAAAAGCAGAGGGGTTTGGGTAATAGCATCTCTGAGGCTGTGTAACTATTGAGTGAGTTTCAAAATATGCTGGAAATAATCAATGGAATATAGATTATTTTTAGCTACTGGTATGGTATAAAGACCGCCCCCAACTTAGGGTTTTTTACTTCATGAGGTGTCAACGTGTACAATCATTGTTTTTCACTTTCAGTACATTATTCAGTTACTTACATGAGATGAAATGCTCTATAGTATTATGAAATAAGCTTTGTGTTAGATGACTTAGTGATGTTCTGAACACAGCTAAGGTATGCTAGGCTAAGCTATGACGTTCAGTAGGTTAAGTGCTTTAAATGCATTTTCTGACTTACATTTTCAAATTATGATGATTCTACTGGGACAAAATTCTATTGCAAATCAAGGAGCAATCTAGCCCAGACAGAACGAAGGCTGACATACTAAGACTAGTTAAGAAAAGTGACCAGCTGAGTTCCATTTCCACTGAGAACACTCAGGCAAGTGAGGCCTTAACTGACAACTAGAAAACGCCCAGAATGAAGGTGGGGCTGGGCTAAAATGGTCTATCTGTGGTTGTCAGGGACAGTGTGACAAAGCAAACCCAAATGGGTCTCCTGGTCTCAGGCTGAGACAGGCAATGCACTCCTGTGATATTTCACGGTTGCAGTTGGAATTTTCAAAGGCAGAGGTCAAAGGGACACAGCACCTCGTATCGGGGGCCGAGCTGGGCATAGTCCCTCAGCTTGTCTTTGTCCAGGCGGGTAGGCACTTCAATGATATCGTGAGTCTGAAGCTTTATGATCTTCAGGAGAGATGTGAACATGCTTTCTGGAATGATCTGCAAAACCTTTAGTAAAAGGGAAAGGAAGAAATATATATGAACATCTATTTTATTTTGCTTAGTTGACAAATATTGGGACGCCCCTAAGATGAGTACTGGCATGTACAAAGAGCAATTTGTCTACCAGAGAGGATGCTGGGAAACTAAAATGTTGTTTAAATATCTGATAATGCAAAAAGTTCCATTCCTTCAAACATTAACTGATCATAGAATGCAAGGCTAACCCTCCTACAAATGCTGCAAGAGGAGGTATCACTTCTATGTTATAGATTTCTAAAAGATTGAGGCTCAAAGATATTAAGTGACACCGCACTCAACTAGTGTATGACACAGATCGATTTTGAATTCAGGCCTGTCTGGCCCCTGCTCCATTTAGGTTTTATATGAAACAAGGATCAGAAGTCCCAGGAGAAGCTGAATCAGTTTCTGGCTGGGATAGGCTGGCTCTAGATCTGGCTCCTGTCCCAGCCACTTCTGTGACTATGCTACTATAATCTCTATCCATCAGTTTCTACATATAAAATTCCTAAAATAAGATGAAGATAAATATCACCAGCATTTTACAAAAAGGTACAAATGTTCTTTGAAAATACTACACATTATCACATACATAGTAGTAAAAATATTTTCTTGTATTGCAAATTCCTAGAATATTTTAAAAAAGGAAAGGAACACAAATGTACTTTTCACAGGGCCCCAAGTGTGCCTTTTATATTTAAAGTAGTAATTAACCAGGAAAAGTGAATATGAGCTTGATGCTTCTTTTGTTTTTTTACCTTTCTCACATAAGACACCAATTCACCAGAGTAATACTGAGACACGCTGAGAAGGTCAGGGCTATTTGCCTGATTTATACGAAGAAGGGGCAGGTCGAGGGCAGAGGCAAGCTGAAAGAAAAATAATAGTTATCTGTCTGTTTCAAAAGTTGTTTTAGAAATAACTTTCAGGAAATGTAACATACAACAACATATCTGGGCTTTATCCAATCCAAATGTCATTAATGCCATCAATAGTTTGACAGTTTATGTCTTTAAAAAATACAGTTATCTGCTGGAGCAGTGGTTCTCAAGTTGTGGTCTCTGGACTAGTGGCATCAGCATCACCTGTGAGCCTGACAGACATGCAAATCACTGGGCCCCACCCCAGGGTGACTTAATCAGAACACTGCATTGCAGGAGTCCTCCAAGTGATTCCGAGGCAGGCTCCAGTGTGACAGCCACAGAGCTACAGAAGACTCCTGGCGGGGAATCAGACATTGTGACTGAGAGACTATAGAATTTGCCAGATTGAAGATGCCATCAAGTGTAAGAGTGCCACTTGATATTATTTGCTGTGCCACTCAGAAGAGAAACTAGGAGGGGGTCTTCATAAGGTTCACGGACCGTGCGTATTGTCAAAAAACTATGCATAGGGGAAAGGGAGTGGGGGGGGGGGAGGGTTGCGGGTAGGAGGGAAGTTATGGGAGGAGGGAAGCCATTGTAACCCATAAGCTGTACTTTGGAAATTTATATTCATTAAATAAAAGTTTAAAAAAAAAAAAACAAAAAAACAACAAAAAAAAAACCGCACCTTGGCATGGCCTTCTCATTCCACTACACGCACCAAAATAAACTTATATTTTAATTCCATTTTTCCACTAAGCACTTTTTCAGAGATGTTAAAATAGGAAGCAAATGCATCTCTGAATTGATACATCTGGTAACTCTATCAGAAGACACTGAGTCAGTTATTTGTTTCTTTACCATGATCTGAAATTACTTTGAGAGCAAGGTGCATGCCTGTGTTTACCACTATTTCTTGACATTTAGAGTGGATACAAGTTTGTAGCAGAGGTGTGAATAATGAATAAAAGGGCTTAATTTACCTCAAGGGAATAAAGAACCCAAAGAACACATATTTTTAATACACTAATTTTTTTTTTTTTTTTGACAGGCAGAGTGGACAGTGAGAGAGAGACAGAGAGAAAGGTCTTCCTTTTGCCATTGGTTTACCCTCCAATGGCCGCCACGGCCAGCGCGCTACGGTCGGTGCACCGCGCTGATCCGATGGCAGGAGCCAGGTGCTTCTCCTGGTCTCCCATGCAGGTGCAGGGCCCAAGCACTTGGGCCATCCTCCACTGCACTCCCGGGCCACAGCAGAGAGCTGGCCTGGAAGAGGGGCAACCGGGACAGAATCCAGCGCCCCAACCGGGACTAGAACCCGGTGTGCCGGCGCCGCAAGGCGGAGGATTAGCCTAGTGAGCCGCGGCGCCGGCCAATACACTAATTTTTAAAAACCCATTTTTTTCATTTTAAAATAATATTCTGTAAGATACTGCAACTTACCTATTAATTCAAACTTCAAAAATTTCTGACATCTTTTGAAACCATGCTCCCACACTGAAACTGCTATCAATTTTCAGTCTATAAAAATACCTCAAATTGGGGCCAGTGTTGTGCATAGCTGGTTAAACTGCTGCCTATGATGCCAGCATCACTTGTGGGCACCAATCTGTGTTCTGGCTGCTCCGCTTCTGATCGAGCTCCCTGCTAATGTGCCTGGGAAAGCAGTGGAAGATGGCCCAGGTGCTAGGGCCCATGCACCCAAGTGGGAGACCCAAAATTATCTCCTGGCTATTGGCTTTGGCCTGACTCAGGCCCAGCCACCGCGGCCATTTGGGGAGTGAACCAGTGGATGGAAGACCTCTCTCTCTCTTTCTCGGTAATTCTGCCTTTCAAATAAATAAATAAGTCTTCAGACTGCATTGTTCTTTGTGTACCTTTAGGAATGTAGCTCTGAGCTTAGTCACCATGGACGGGTTTACTCTGATGCTTTCTTGCATGATGGATGTGAAACTGTAAAGAGAGACAGATGGTAAGAAGATGTTGCTGGAGGCCTTCCCAGGGGCGACTGTCAGGCTGTGCACATTACCTGTCGATTAGCTGCCAAGCAAAGGAAAGGTCCCCGATGATCTGCATTGTGATGAGGACCTCCTCTTTGATGTTAATGGTTCTGATCATTTGATGCAGAAACTTGCGAGTGTCAGCAAGAAACTGACACACTTGCAGATTTGATTCCAACTGGTGAAATTCTTGAACCTGTGTTACATAAATAAAGTTAACTTAAAAATATCTGAATAGCCTCGATGGTGCTCATTTTTCCTTGAAAACACTTCAAATAAGGACATTATGTACTAATAGTGTCTCGATGCAATTTTTATTTCAAATTATAATTTCAAAAGATATATATGCCAAGTTATAAAATAGTACAAATTTCTAGGATTAGAAAATGTGCCATTGCTGATTATCCTGTACATATAGGACATATGTACAAATACCCTTTTTCCATTTACTGTAAGTAAACATATACTGGGAAATTCTTTTAATTCTGAAGATAGCCAAAAAATTAAGTTTTATCACAATGTGTTGGCACTTAAATTATTAGGTTCGTTTGATATACTCTTTAAAACAAAACAATAATTCCACAGGGTGATGAATTTTAATGGCTATAACCTGAGAGATCGGGCTATACGTCAAATAAGGCAAAAGATAAAAAGCATTTGAAATGTATAAAGCTGTTTACAGTTGTACTATAGACCACAAAATCCAAGAAACAGGCAAATCAGAAGCAATACAAAGAGAAATTGTTCCAGAATGGGACAGTGGCATGCTAACAATGGAGTATTCTACTGTGTTGCCATTTTTAGCAACCATCCTAAGAACTTTGCTGCAATAAATAAAAGCCTATAAGAAAAGCTACCAAATGAAAAAATATTAGCTATGTCTCTCAAAGTGTGCAATCACACCAGTTGGATAGGTTTTCAGATTATGAGTTTATATGATGTCTGAAATAATAGACTTTATGGTTATTCTAATGCTCTTATTCCATTTTAAACCTAGTTAAAAAATTAAAATTTTAAGACTGGTATGATATAATCATTTCTTTTTAGTATAATCATCTTCAAGTAGATAAAACAATGATAAACTTTTTCTTTCAGAAAAGAAAACACACCACTTGATCAGAGAACTATTTTCATCTTTGTTCCTTTGTAGTTTTTCCAAGGTACTCACTCACAAACCTAAAAATGGTGCCCATACAATTCTGTTTGTTTTTAACCACCTTATCATATATTTCCCCATAATATTCTTTCCTAATTCTTTTTCCAAGACTACATATTTCTCCATGACAAAGTTATCATAGTGTAGGCTACCATTCTCTTTATGTTGGTCATTTAATTCTTCCTCTAATTTTAGGGCTGTGTAAAATATCATAGGCATAATAATTCACATTTCCTCTGCTCTGATGAGATATTCTCTTAGATATATGTAGGGAGCAGACTTCTGGTGGATTATGAAGTATGATTCACGACCCAAGACTGCCATTTAAGAAGACTTTCTTACCTCCTCCAAAGCTTGTATTAGTTGCACGGTTTTTCTGCCTGCAGCAGTAGAATCGTCATAATTTAAAGACAGTATCTGTTTTGAGATCTCTCTGAACCAAGCTTGAAGATTTTCTATTAATACAGAAACAAGGAAAGACTACTGAAATGCTGGAATTCCTATGGCTGGGCTTTGAACTTAGTAAATAATCCTTTACAAATACAGTTTTCACTCCCAGTGCTTTTACCCTAAAACCCCCTAACAGGGCTCCCAGGAATTCTCCAAAGAGTAACAATGCCTGGGGCTTGTGATCTAGAAGGATAAACTTTCTACATAAAGAGCTTTATCTATGAAGGCCTCAGTGCATGTTATCAATAGTAAGTGCAGGGGCCAGTGCTGTGGCGTAGCGGGTAAAGCCAAAACCTTCAGTGCTGGCATCCCATACGGACACTGGTTCGAATCCTGGCTGCTCCATTTCTGATCCAGCTCTCTGCTATGGCCTGGGAAAGCAGTAGAAAATGGCTCAAGTCCTTGGGCCCCTGCACCCGCGTGGGAGACCTGGAAGAAGCTCCTGACTCCTGGCTTTGGATCAGCACAGCTCCAGCCATGGTGGCCAATTGGGGAGTGAACCATTGGATGGAGGACCTCCCTCTCTCTCTCTCTCTCGTATCTTTCAAATAAGTAACTAAATATTTAAAAACAAAAACAATAAGTGCAGAGGTAGCAGTGAGAGCAGAAAGCAGTTGGGAAGGAAGGAAGGCTGTGACAGTTACCAGGCAAAGTTTCCTGGAAAGCAAAGATGGAGAAAGCCCTGGAAAGGCCAACCCTGGCAGACACTTCAGTGCATGAATGACAACGTCACGCCTTGGAGGGCACTGGAAGTGCAAACACTGAGTGAGGAGCTGTGGGGAGTGCGAGGACTGAGTGAGGAGCTGTGGGGAGTGTGAGGACGGGGTGTGGAGCTGTGGGGAGTGCGAACACTGAGTGAGGAGCTGTGGGGAGTGCGAGGACTGAGTGAGGAGCTGTGGGGAGTGTGAGGACGGGGTGTGGAGCTGTGGGGAGTGCGAACACTGAGTGAGGAGCTGTGGGGAGTGCGAACACTGAGTGAGGAGCTGTGGGGAGTGTGAGGACGGGGTGTGGAGCTGTGGGGAGTGCGAACACTGAGTGAGGAGCTGTGGGGAGTGCGAACACTGAGTGAGGAGCTGTGGGGAGTGTGAGGACGGGGTGTGGAGCTGTGGGGAAGTTGGAACAGGTTAGTGGAGGCCACTTCGCTCACAGCTCAGCAGGGACACTTCCTCGAGTAGAGAAAGGGAAGGCATGGGCAAGGTCCAGCACCCTCGGTGTGCCGGACAACGTTCTAGGTGTTCTTCTTCTTTTTAAAGATTTACTTATTTGAAAGGCAGAGTTAGAGAGACAGAGGCAGAGAGAGCAAGAGAGGTCTTCTATCCACTGGTTCACTCCCCAGATGGCCACATGGTCAGAGCTGTGCCAGGAGCCAGGAGTTTCTTCCGGGTCTCCTACTTGTCTTCTACTGCTCTCCCAGGCCACAGCAGAGAGCTGGATTGGAAGTGGAGCAGCTGGGACTTGAACTGGTGCCCATAAGGGATGCCGATACTGCAGGCGGCAGCTCTACCCAGTACACTGCAGCGCTGGCCCCAACATTCTAGGTTTTGTCTCATCTACCCTTCACAACAGTCCATGAAGGCAGGAATCAGCAGGCATTTGTCAGACAGGGAAGCTGCTGCTGAGATAAACTAAGGATCCATGCAGGGTTACACCATTACCAAGTGGCAGAGTAGAATTCTCACAGGGGCTTGCCCAAAGGTGAGGGCCGTGCTGTTTCACCGCACCCAGCTGATGCCCTACAGCTTTCCAGTTTACCAACAGGATGATTTCACTTCATCAAAAGACTTTGTGGTATGTAATCTATTTCAAGCACTGGTACAAAGGACACTTGCGCTAACTGTATAGACTTCTGTAGGGCTGAGGGACCACTATGGAGTAGCAGGAAGGGAACACAAACTCCGAATCTGAGGCAATGGGACAAACGCAGGTGCTGCACCTTGGTGATCTGCAGCAAACAACGACATTTTAGGTTCTGGTTTTCTCACATATAAAGTAAGAATAAAGTGTTTATCTTATGGTACTGTAAGGAGCACATGAGAAAGTTGTGTGGTAGTACTAAGCTAAAACCATACAGCCAGGAAAAATTATAAGACATTATTTAAAGACCTCTGGAACAAAGCTAGCATTTGTTAAGGACCTAAATGAGAACATAACAGTTATTAATGAGCCTGGTTCTAGACAATCAATTTGGTCAGATTATTGCAGGTAGTTCTTGGTTTTTGGTTACAACATGTTGCCAACCTATCAAAATCCATGGGCAACTTTTTCTAATAGGGACAGTTACACAGATTAGAAATACATTTTAGACCAACTAAATCAACAAAAGCCAAAATAAAAAATAGCAAGCTCTCAATGTTAAAAAAAATTAATAAAATGTTACATTGTGTAACATAATAAAAAATGAGTCTGAGGGGCCAGCACTATGGTGTCGGGGGTAAAGCCACTGCCTGAAGTGCTGGCATCCCATATGCGTGCTGGTTCGAGTCCCAGTTGCTTCACTTCCAATCCAGTTCTCTGCTATGGCCTGGGAAAGCAGCGGAGGATGGCCCAAGTCCTTAGGCCCCTGCACTCACATGGGAGACCTGGAAGAAGCTCCTGTCTCCTGGCTTCGGATTGGCCTAGCTCTGGCCACTGTGGCCATCTGGGGAGTGAACAAGTGGATGGAAGACCTCTCTCTTGTTCTCTTTGCCTCTGCCTCTCTGTAACTCTGCCTTTCAAATAAATAAACTCTTAAAAAAAGAAAAACTCATTGGTGGGGCTGGGGTTGTGGTGTAGCGGCCTGTTCCAGTCCCAGCTGCTCTGCTTCCAATCCAGCTCCCTGCCAAAGTGCCTGGGAAAACATCAGAGGATGGTCCAAATCCTTGGGCCTCTGCACCCATGTGGGTGACCTGGAAGAAGCTCCTGGGTCCTGACTTTGGATAGGCCCAACCCTGGCTATTTCAACCATCTGAGGAATGAACCAGCAGAAGGAAGATCTCTGTCTCCCCATTTCTAGCACTCTGCCTTTCAAATAAACAAGATAAATCTTAAAAACAAATAAACAAAACAAAACAAAACGGTCTGAGAGCTAATACTGAACATTTAAAAATAGTTTAATTTGTCACCTGAAAATTCAGGATGGTCTAGTGGAGGCGATGTGAAAGTTTTTATTATCTACAAAACTACAACATTGCTACAGTTTTCTTATAGATAAAACTTCCCAAAGAAGCAGGAGCAAAATCATTGAAGTAAAACGAGGGCAATGCTTTATTTCAAAAACCAGCCTGCAGCTTCGGTGAATAAGAATCAAGAAGATTAGAAGACAAGAATTTCAGATGCCACACATGTTGACAGTTATTAGTATCCTTGAGAGGACTGTGAGAGCTATAAACCCTACCTCCCCCCAAAATGCACACCAATGGACACATCAGCTTTGCACAGTATGGGGGTGGGGGATTCTGACTCTCCAAACCATATCTATGAACTACAGAGAGTTTTAAGAACCCTTGGTTCAGCTTAACTGCATATTTCAAGGATAGGCTAGGACATGGGAAGTCCAGAGTGGATCTGAATGTTGCCCAAGGGAGCATACAGCCAGAGGCAGCCAAAAACTTCAGATTTCTATTAGCAAGAGTACGGTACGATGAGGTCATAGCATACAATGATGAAAGCATAAAGACTTCCGGCTCTGCCAGTTTCCAAGACCTCAAACAATGCACAGATACATTTCAAACACACCAATATCTGCTCTTCAGCCATTACCATTTTTCTCCACTCTGGTTAGCGGTTTCACTCCCGAAAAGACATCTGCAAGTTCAGTCATCCGCTCTGAGCCCTCCTTCTTATAATGCTCCCATTTGGCTTGCTTTTCTGCAAGCATTTGCTTGAACATCTATCGAAGACACAGCAAAGGTTTACTTACTCAAGGGGAAATCCAGATCAGGTAGTTTACAGAGACTCAGAGAAGCTCAACTGATGATACACAAAAATACATTCCACAAATTAACCCTCACACTGGTGCCAGCCACCTCTTAAGCACTACTACTTTATACAAGTTGGGGGGCAAAGTTCAACCCCCACTAGGACAGAGGTTCTCATAAGCGCCGCCTGGCCCTACCCCTAAAGATTCTGGCCCAGAAGGTCTTGGGTAAGCCCAGGAATCAGCATTTTTAATCTGAAATTACATTTGATGATCGCTGTTGTAAGGCCCTTTCTTGGTTTTAGTTCCTGTGATTCCAGTATACTCAGTCAGGGACAATTGTATTATTTGTCGGGTGACTGGAACATGAACCAAATTACCTACAATGGTTCTTTCTTGTTTGAGGACACAGAAATTCTATTTATTCATTCACTTTTTCATAAAATTTAAATCATGCCATGAGTTGGGAAGAGGAGAAAAGGGCATAGGTCATTTTTTTTTTTCCTCGAAAAAACTTAATCACTAATTTCTCATTAGAAGACATGGTATCTCCAACAAAGGTACAGGGTTTATTTCACTAGGATTTTAAGAGATAAGTATGCCCAGTACTGACTTTTACCTTAAGAAATTTTCCATTTGTCAGCATCAAAATGCACACTGAGAAAAATGAACAAAGGGGCAGGGAGACTCCGGATGCAGCTGAGGGAATCAACGTGTGTGGAGGAGGAATCTTAGTGAGTCGAGCGCCATGACACATCAACAAAGTGCGCTAAGTATGAGGTTGGGGAACACTGAGAACAATTTACAGTCTGCTTCATCCGAGTGCCAGGGATCAAGCAATGCCATTCAACAACAGCAAAGCACCAACACCAAGTTGCCCTGAGGGCTTCATCACAGACCAAGTGGCTTCGAGCCCTTCCTCAATGCACTCACAAGTTTTTATCTCGAGGAAGGAATCTGGGATGGGGGTGGTCCTTATGAATGAGGAAGTGTGCCATCCCTTAAAGGTTAGGAGAAACTCAGGTCCAATTATGGCATTTACAGAAAAATCAGAAAGTGATTCTAGGAAAAGTTTGGGATGCGCAGAGAAGAAATACAGGTTGAAGAATCATGTCGAAAAGGCAGAAATTCAAATACAACATTTCTTTGCTCAATTTATACTGAGTATGTTTTCCCTTTCTTTCTGTTTGAGCTTTCTCTTCTTGAAACCCTTTAACAAGGGGCTGGCGTCGTGGCGCAGCAGGTTAAGCCGCTGCCTGTGACGCTAGCATCCCGTATCGCAGCACTAGTTCAAGTCCCAGCTATTTTGCTTCCAATTCTGCTTCCTAATGCACTGTGGAAGGTAGCAGATGATGGTTCAGGAACCTGGGTCACTGCCACCCACATGGAAGACAAAGATGGGAGTTCCTGTCTCCCGGCCTTAGTCTGGCCCAGACTTGGCTCTTGTGGACATTTGGGGTGTGAACCGATAGATAAAACATACTTCTCTTTGGCACTCCGCCTTTCAAATAAATAAATTTTTAAAACAGGGACAAACGGAGAGAGATCCTCCATTGGCTGGTTCATCCCCCCAAATCTGCAACAGCCAGGTTGTGCCTGGTTGATGCCAGGGGCCAGGAGCTTCATTCAGGTCTCCCATGTGGGTACAAGGGTCCAGGGACTTGGGCCGTTGTCTGCTGCTTTCCTGGGTGCATCCGTGGGGTGCTGGATCAGAAGTGGAGCACCCATAGGGGATGCTGGCACTTCAGGTGGAAGCTTAACCTGCTGCGCCACAGCATTAGCCCCTAAAAGCAAACAAACAAAACATACAAACTTCGGACAATGAGTTGGTGCTCCTTTGCTCCTTTAGCCTGTCTTCTGTCTCTTCTCTACCTTAGTAAACAGAAGGAAGCTGCCACAGTATTGCAATAGATTGCAGAGAACAGAGTCATGATGAGAAATGCAGGCGTGGGTCAGCTCAATGCCCCAGACCTGGCCTGATTCCCACTTACTCCACTGCACTATAGACAGAACTCATGAGTGCCTGGTGCTCATGATTCCAACTGGCCTGAGGACATTTCTCTCTTCTGGTCAGCTCTCATTTGCCTCTGAAAGGCCAGTTTTGCTTAGATCAACTGCAGAAGTGGGGAACCTTTTTTCTGCCAACGGCCATTTGGATAGTTCTAACACCATTTGTGGACCATACAAATTTTGAGTCCTGCCTGCAATTGCCTCGGCAGGGCCAGACCAGATGATTTCACAGGCCTTAAATGACTGTGGACTGGACATTCTACACTCCCGAACTAATGAGATGCCAAGTTCCTTTTCCTTCCTGGTTTCCTATCTTGGTTTAACCATGTCTTTCTTCCCCACTACCCTGAGAACTCCGGGATGTCAAGGGCAAGCCTTCTTCATTTTTTAATTCCTAACACCTAGGTGGGAAGAGTAGGTACTTGGTGATTATTTACCATTCAGAAAGAAAACATTAGAATTATTAAATATATCAAAAAGGGGCAGAATTTCTCTGATCTTATAGAATTATACAAAGATAGATCACTCAAAACAGCACATATTCACATTACACTAATGAGCAACAACATTTCCTGAACCAGTTGATATGGGCATGTAGTATCACTGTACACCCAGAAGAGAAAGAAACATTTTGTATACCACTGACAAGACCTAGGCAAGGTGAGGATTGGCTCTAATGGCAGTAATATCCAGGGCTAGCTCCTGGGCCGACATGATGCAAACATCCAAGGTGACTGGCTACAGAACTTGTGCATTCCCAAGCATCCTATTTTTATTATGCCCACAGGGGCTTCTTTAGGGGTTAAGACCAAGTTCAGAATTTTCCTTCAGAGAAATTGAATTCCTAAAAGACCCTAAGATGACCCTTTTCAAATACAAATCACACACGTTTACTTAAATCCTTTTCACCAGGAGCCAGCATTGTGGCGTAGCAGGTAAAGTCGCCATCTGTGGCACCAGCATCCCATAAGGGCACCAGTTCATGTCCTGGCTATTCCACTTCAGATCCAGCTCCCTGCTAATGGCCTGGGAAAGGCAGCAGAAGATGGCCCAAACACACCCACATGGGAGTCCTGGATGAAGCTACAGGCTCCTGGCTTCAGCCTGGTTCAGGGCTGGCCGTGCGGTCATCTCGGGAGTGAACCAGCAGATGGAAGATCTGTCTCCCTCCCCTCCCACCCCCTCTGTAACTCTCTCTTTCAAATACATAAATAAATATATAAAAAAAAATAACCAACCCTTTTTACTAGGATAGATAGAAATCCTGCAAGGCCCAGCTAGCATGGGGCTGGCCCCTACCTGTCTTTCAGCCTCATTTGTACCACCCTTCTCCCTCATCATCCCCCTTCCAGTCAACTGGTCTTTTGGATGCTTGAACAGATCACTCTCCTCCCCACGCAGGGGTCTTAGACATACTCTTTCCTTCCTTGGACATTCTCCATCACGCCCCTTACTCTGCCTAGCTAACGCTGGCTCCTTTCTGTAGGTCCCTTTAGAAGCCCTTGCTTCTCTTCTCTGCAAAGTCTTCCAGGCTAGGACAGGGTCCTTTACTTCAGGTGCTCAGAGAACTCTATTCTTTTCCTTTAGAATTTATATTTACATCTTCACTTGAGTGATTTTTCTGATCAATATCTGTGTTCTTTATTAAATCATCACCTCCACTTTTATGCCCTTTCTTCCCCATCACTATTTCCCCAATGATAGTAGTTACTAAATGCCTATTAAAGGTTTAATCTTGTCCCCCCCTTTTTTTTTTTGACAGGCAGAGTGGACAGTGAGAGAGAGAGACAGAGAGAAAGGTCTTCCTTTGCTGTTGGTTCACCCTCCAATGGCCACTGCAGCCGGTGCGCTGTGGCCGGCACACCGCACTGATCCAAAGGCAGGAGCCAGGTGCTTCTCCTGGTCTCCCATGGGGTGCAGGGCCCAAGCACTTGGGCCATCCTCCACTGCCCTCCCTGGCCACAGCAGAGAGCTGGCCTGGAAGAGGGGCAACTGGGACAGAATCCGGCGCCCCGACCGGGACTAGAACCCGGTGTGCCGGCGCCGCAAGGCAGAGGATTAGCCTGTTGAGCCACAGTGCCGGCCAATCTTGTCCCTTTTCTATAAGAACTGTCTCACATAACCAAAATCTATACCTTGAATCACAGACACAGCAAGTAAACCCTAATTCTGAAAAATATTTTTCAGCATACAAAACTAAGACTTTGCTGACTATTGATTCAATGTTTTTACCTCTTTGAGTATAAACTCAAACTGTGCAGTATCCAACAGCAACTGGAAGAGGATCTTGGGGTTGTACCTGGAGTCTGTTAGAATCTGGTCCTTGATCTGACGAAGGCGTTTGTTGTTTGGGTCACAAGCTAGAGGCAAGGAAGAAAATTACCTACTTATTAAACGTGTACAAAGTATCTATGAAATAAGGTGAAGTCTTAAATCCTTTCCCCCACTTTAAGTATTTCGAAAATAACAAGCATCAAAAGCGGTAAGCAAAGTGTGTACCAGTAAGAGATGGTGAAATATAGCACCTCTATGCAACAGACTATGATTGAATCTGCCTTGGAATGTCAGCCCCACATATCTCTGGACGAAGAAAGCAAGCTGTACGGTTTGTTTCCAAATTCTGTAAGCATTCTGGGATTGGTTCCTATCGACTGCCCAACAAGATGGGCAGGGCCCTCAGGTGCCATTTGCTAGGTAGGCAGCCTCCTGCTTGGTCCTGTCAGACTTGCCGTCAGTTCAGGCTCTGACCCTTGCCACTCCATTGTGCACAGGCAGGCCTGAGACTGCTCCTTAGATGCAAGGTTGGCATCTGGGATCATGGATTTCAGGAGGAGCTTTCCCCACTGTGAGAACCGATAAGAACAGCTGACCATGCCTTAACAGTTTGTACCAACAATGCAGTTCATGCTGCACATTTGCTTTCCTTCTGGGAGTTTGGAAATTTTGGTATGCGCCAAGCAGAGCTTGTTAAGGTGATCAGTACCCAGTGAAAGTCCTGGGAGGCCGAGATGTTGCTGGCTGGCAACGTTTCACACGTGTTACCATAACTCACTGCTGTGGAATTAAGCGCATTCCTATGACCGCTGGAGGACGACCCTTAGATGCGTGTGCCTTGCTTCCTTGGGACTTCACCCCATGTGCCTTTCTCCATGACTAGTTTTGCTTCCACTCCTTCTGCTGTAATGAGCCATAGCAAGTGGCCACCTATGCTGAGTCCTCTGAGTGTATCAGAACCCAGGGTGGTCTTGGTGACTGCCTGACACTGCAGAGAGCAGGGTTACCCACACCAAGGCATGGCATCTCCAAAGAGGAAGAACCAGACCAGTGGCCATCCTAATCCTTGCCTGTAAATGGGTGACGCCATGGTAGACACTCAGATTTCTGGATTGCTCACAATCCAGGCACAGAGAGCTTAAGGACAAGGCCACAAAATTAGGCAGTAATCAATTCAGGGACAAAACACTAGAGGTTGAGATGCTCAATTTAGCTTATCAGCTACCAAGCAAAGCTATTTCAAAGAAAATAAACAATAAGTTAAAAGAAAAGAATAGAATAAAAAATATTGATATTTTTGCTGAGTTTGATTACAGGGATAATGATTCATCAAATAAAGAATAAGAATAGGATAAGCAAAATTACTTATAAACGAGAGCTATCTAAATTGCAAATACAGTCAAAACAGAAACTTGAAAGACAACAGATACTGTCAAAAAGTTCTTAGCTGCATAAGGCCTTAGGTGGTAAAACAAGTATTACACTGGGTACACACATGCTTTCTTAGCCTCCCCCACCAGTATCCCAGGAAGTCTGGCAAGCACAGACAACCATGTTGTAAGAGCAAAGATGACAGGGTGTTCTGGTGCCTTAGTGTCACATTCTTCCCTTGGTATCCACGTGGAGTGGTTCCAGGACCCCCTCTGGATGCCAACATCTGTGGATGCTCAAGTCGCTTTTATAAAATGAGGTAGTATCTGCATTACACCCTTACACATATCTTCCCATGTACTTTAAATCATCTCTAAATTATTTATAGTATCTACTCTAATGTAAACAGCTGCTTTATAGAATTGTTTAGGGAATAATGACAAGGGAAAAATATGCATAGACAGTTCAGACATATTTCCTGTTTCTGAATAATTCTGATCTGTGATTGACTGCCTCAGTGGATATGGAACTGATGAATATGAAAGGTCAAGTGCACATTGATTTCTGAATCAGTCCATCTCAAGGAGACTCATGACAACCAGAAGGGGCTCGGTTTAACGGGAAACTGCAGAGTTCCAGCTTTGCATACATTACCCTATCCAGGAAGAAATATAATAGAACTGGCAACACTGATTACACATACTTTTTTTTCAGCATCATTTATGCCTACCAGAAAAAACAAAGGGTAAACCCAGGAGTTCTATTTGTCTTCATATTAATTTTAATTCAGAAAGAAATATTCTGACATGAATTTCTTTTCCTTCTTGGATAGGGAACTCAAGTATCAAGTTCATTGGCAAATACTCTGTATTCTTCAATGTGTGTAATATGCAGCTCCTTGGTGCAAACCAGTTTGGTTCCAGTATTCCCAGGGCCTGATGATTTCACTCAGATCTGCCCCTGTAGAATTCAGAACCAAGGAACTGAGGGAACAGATCCTCCAGGGGTGGTAGCCTAGGGGAGAGATTCAGCAGCTTGCCAGCCTCGCTTACCTAAGGTACCTTCCAAGAGTGTTTCCTGAGTGGCTGCCAGCCCTGTAGATGCATGCTTAGCCTAGCTGAAATGCCTCCAGTGGGTTAACAGGAAGCAGCGTAAGAATCTGACTGCCTTTTTGCACACTTTGAATAAAACACCCTAACAGCAAAACAAGCAGTTACTTTCCCCTGCATTAACTCACACCCAGATAGGCAAATCATTTGTTGCTGGCAAATCATGATCTTGTGCAATCAGGTCAATGGCCAGACACAAAAATGGAAAACAGATGTGGCTAAAGATAAAAGCCTGGACCCTCTGGCCAACTGAGTCACTACAAAACCACTGCTGGTTTTACAACAGGACAAAGTGAGGCCCTTGATTGCTTATACGCTTGTGAAGGCAAGACTTGTGGTAAAGACCATTATAAGCAGAATCAATATAGTAAAATTGGGGCCGGTATTGTGGCACAGTGGGTAAAGCCGCCGCCTGCAAGGCTGGCAACCCATATCCCATATGGATGCTGGTTCAAGTCCTGGCTGCTCCACTTCCAATCCAGCTCCCTGCTAATGTGCCTGAGAAAGCAGCGAAGGATGGCCCAAGTCCTTGGGCCCCTGTACCCACATGGGAGGCCTCGAAGAAGCTCCTGGCTTCACACCAGTCCAGTTCTGGCTGTTATGGCCATTTGGAAGTAAATCAGAGGAGGGAAGATCTCTTTCTGTCTCTAACTCTGCCTTTCAAATCAATAAATAGATTTTTAAAAAAAAGTAGTAGAACCCTCAAATTAGAACTGGAGTTGATGTGAAAGAAATTCAACTGATCAAAAAAGATCAGTGACATGATTTAAAAGTTTAACCACGTGGGGTCCAGCACCATGACACAGTAGTTTAATCCTCTGCCTGCAGCGCCAGCATCCCATATGGGTGCCAGTTCTAGTCCCGGCTGCTCCTCTTCCCATCCAGGTCTCTGCTATGGCCTGGGGAAGCAGTAGAGGGTGGTCCAAGTCCTTGGGCCCCTGCACCCTCGTGGGAGACCCAGAAGAAGCTCCTGGCTTCAGATTGGTGCAGATCTGGTCATTCCAGCCATTTGGGGAGTGAACCAATGGATGGAAGACCTTTCTCTCTGTCTGTAACTCTACCTCTGAAATAAATAAATAAAAAATCCTTAAAAAAAAAGTTTAACTATGGTATTTATTGCCTTGGACAGTATATCAGTTTCCAATGGCCACTCTTAACAAATTAGCACAAACTTAGTTACTTAATACAGCACACACATATTCTCTTCACAGTTCCAGAGGTGAAAAACCTGCAACAGGGTTAGGACCAAGGTATCAGTCTGCATACTCCCGGGGAGAATCCATTTCCTTGCCTTTTCCAGCTTCCAGTAGCTGCCGATATTTCTTGGCTAGGCCCTGTCCATCTTCAGAGCCAGCCATGGCCAAATCTCCCGCACAGTGCCATCTCTTGGGTTCTGCCTCTTCTGCTTCCATGTGCCCAATTTAAGGACCCCAGTGATGACACTCAGTCCACTGGGAGCATCCAGGATAATCCTCCTACTTTAAGGTCAGCTGATTACCAATCTTGTCCCCCTCTGCCATTCAATGTAACATCTGTATGCGTGCCAGGGATTAGACATGCACAGGCATCTTCGGAGGAAGGGGTTGGGGGCATTATTCTGCCTACCATAGATGTCCAGCTTTCCTTTTGCACATGTATATATTTGATCTCCCAGTCCCGTCGGTGACAAGCTCCTTGAACAGACTAACAGCTAAACATCCTCATATTCCCCAGCACCCGACAGTACCTGAGAGAAGACAGCTGTTCAGGTAGGTTGTTTCCAAGTTGAGACAAAAACGACCAATTTAAAAAAAGCAACTTGACTTTCATCCAAGGGTTTTCTCCCTGCTACGCCATTTTGCACAGCGACACAGATCTTCACTCTGAGAGGCCTCATATGGAACAATATAAACACCCTGCTCTGTGCATTACCTGAGTCTGCTGTATGAAGCATCAGCCATCGGATGGCAACGTTGCAGTCTCGCAGGCAGTTCAGCAGCCTTGGGATAGTGTCCAGAACCATCTCCTCCCGTAAATAACCCTCCTTCAGAAACTGCTGCACCTGCGCATGCACGCTCTCGCTCACGGTAGCATATCTGCTGGCCTTCGAAAATCAAAAACTCGAATTACATTTTAAAGATTTATCTAGAAAATCAAACAGGTTCAAATGAATCCCTTGACAAATAATACCATTTACAGACTATGGTTATAAGGCTCAAAGGCAACTGGTTTATTGGACATTTTGGAAAGAACATGAGACTTAGATTTAAATTAAGTTAAATCCTAGGGCTGGCTGTGATTAAACACTGATGATGTGACTTTGGGTTAGTCTCTGTATTTTTTTTTTTTTGTGTGTGTGTGTGTATTGGTTTCTTTCGATGTCAAATGGCAAACTGGATCAGGTGCTTCCTCAGAGCCCCTCTGTTCTAAACTGCATGGGAAAGAAACAGAAGCTTGCCTGTTCTTGGTAATAACGTTGACAATGGAGGCAGGACAGAGCAGAAACACTCAAATGTCTAAACTTCTAGAGTTAGACGCAAGCTTAACAGAAATACAGCTCAGGATATTATAACTAAGTTTTCAAATCAGTCTTTTGAAAATTTCTTCATTCTATTTTATTAAGGCAATAGTCAAATGTTAAACATCATTAACAAAGTCAACTCAGCTTAAAACTATGTTGAAACTTTTTAAATGTCACCAACAGGGAAATGCAATGTGGGAAAGGAATTTTACTAATAAAAAATTGATGTTCTGATACTGGTAAGTATGGAAGTGCTACTTCCTCTAATACAGTTCTAGGAGATATGCCAACATTGAAATTATTCTGTGCATTATTTACAGAATTCAATTTATTTGAATAAAACATGATGAAGGTTTTTGTGTCAATATTGTTGTATCCGAACTCCAGGCTAAAGGACTTGAGTGTTGCTGCTTACCAAGCATATCAGAAATAATAAATTTAAATTACAATGACAGGACATGGTATCTACATTCAGTTACCATCTTTAGCATTTATCTGATAAAAAAAAATACTAATTTCAGTTGGTGGTGAAGGTCTTGGTCTTGAAGTAAATGTCACACTGATCTGTCTCAGAATATGAAGCAGTCCTTAGGACCCAAATCTCCAATTTACATTTACCACATAGGTTAAAACCCTACATTTATCTTATTCTAATATAAAAAAACACCTGCCATTAATCATTGCACTGACATGTCTATGTGGGCATCTTAAATTCCCTGAGAAATCTCTTTAGCTCACTTCCTACCTCATACACTAAGCTTGCCATTATTAGAGAATCCTTCCAGATTAGACACAACCTACCTGTTCTTTGACATTTGAGAGGTCCAGGGTATTGTTTAAGGCAGTTTTGGCGGCTTTGTAAGGTTCCCAAGCTTCGGCCAGATTAACCGTGATCCCCATGTAAATGCTGATCACCTGAACAAGAGGCATTCCTTCAGTATTTACTCATACATAGCCCTTCAAGGCAAGGGCCTACCTAGGAAGACACTGCCAAGCCTTCAATTTAAGCTTCATTCCACAGAAAAACCAAGGTTTCCCAAATATACAGGTAAGTGTTCTTCCACATAAGCACGTTAGGACAACAGCGTCAAGGTTGTTATTCATGGAAAATGAACTGAAACAAGGTTTCCCGTTCAAACTCCTGTGTGTTAGATTCTTAGATGACTAAAAAAATCAATAAAAATAAAAATGAACAGAAGCAGGGAAGCAGAGACTAGAGCAGAGGTTTACATTTTCATCTTAGGCTTCACATTCTTTTGTCACTGAGGGCCTCAAAGAACTATTTTTTTTAAAAAAAAGTGAGTTATAATTATTGATATTTATATTGCATGTTAAAACTGAGAAATTTAAAAAACTATCAATTCATTTAAAATAATAAACACATTACCCATCACTTTTATTTTCCTAAACCCCAAAGTTTTCATAAAGAAATTTGTGAGATGTGAGCGTCACTTGACATTTCTTTGAAATCCCTATAATGCCTGGTTTAACCGAAGACAGCTGGACTAACACCTCTGCTTCTGCTTTTGTCCACTGTTGGGAGCCACTGTGCTGGTTTCCCTGTATAGGCCTTTGTTTAGATTAACCTTCAACTGTGTTCCTGTAAGAAGGAGTCACTAGAAAATTCCATTTGTACAGCTCACTGATATGGTTAGCGCTTGGCCATCTGGCTTCACTGCCCTCTTTCTTGTACCTTGATAAGCACGTCTGGTAGCTGTAAGACCTCGCTGTAACTCCCTTTGTCAAATTGATGCTGATTCCTGTGAAATTATTCCTTTAAACTATGTTGTAAGATGACCCCGCTTGCCCTCGACTGTTACAATCCTTGCCTTGTACTATATAAGCTACCTCCTTCTCCAATAAAGTGAGACCTTGATCAGAGTACTGTCTTGGTCTCCCTTTTCGGGTCTGGTTTGTCTCTCCATTCAGGTCTGCCCTCCTCATGTCCTAGTTGATTACCCCGCGGGTGGGGGCAGTTCACTATGCAATCATCTGTCAAAAAGCCTCAGGAAATGCCATGTAAACTGGGCAGAAAAGGACCGTGAAAGGGCAGAGTGTCTTAGTATCACTACCAAACCAGTTTTGACTTCACTGATCCCTTCCAAGTGTTCCCAGTTCCCACAGTGGGAATCCTTGGACTAAAGCAAAGAAATCCTTCATCTTGCCGTTCTTCACCTGCCCACTTCAGCTCCAAGGAGACAGGGATTATTTGCAACCTGACAGTTTGTTCAACTTTACTCTGAAATGCTGTGGCCCTGGAGATTTTTTTTTTTTTTTTGAATGAACTAATAGACTGATAAGATCTGATCACAAATTATTCTGTTTCCTTAATGTTTTTGATCTATTCATGTTTCCTTTTACCTCGAGTCACATTGGTAATCCATATATTTTTAAAAATCATCCATTCTGAGTTTTCAAATGTGTTGGCAAAGTCATTCATAGGTTTTCTTATAACTTTGAAACATTTTCCTTGTATCAGGGTCTTCTTTTCCAAACCTAATATTTAATTTTGTTTGCTTGTCTCTTCTGATCAGCCTCACGAGGTACCTATCCTATTGACTCTTGTCAAACACCTCCTCTAGGTTGAACTGATCTCTCATTTTCCTTTTCTGTAGCAGTCAATTTCTGCTCATATATTATTGATTTCCTTTCACTCAATTTTGGACTCATTTATTTTTAATTTTTCTTGTTTTTCAACTAAATGTATTCAAGGTTATACATTTTTTAAAGAATACTCAAGAAGTCACATCCCATAGGTTTTGCTGCATAGCACTTTGATACCACGTAACTCTTAAGTTGTTCTTCAATTTATATTATGATTTTCATTGTATCACAAAGTCTCTTTGGGACTGCATTCTTTTCCCCTCAAACATTTAAAAATGGCTTTTTAATGCTGATTTGTCATTTTCTAATTTTTTTTTTAATTTGAAAAGCAAACAGAGACAAAGACAATTTCCCATCCACTGGCTCTCTCTCTAAATGCCTGCAACAGCTGAGGCTGGGCCAAATTAAAGCCAGAAACTGGCACTCAGTCTGGGTCTTCTACGGGGGTGGCAGGGACTGAAGTACTTGAGACATCTCCTGTGCGTCTCAGAGTGTGCATCAGCAGGAAGCTGGAATCAGGAGCAGCGTTGGGACTTGAACTTGGGCCCTCTGATATGGGATGTATGTGTCCCAAGCGGCATCTTAACCACTGCATGAAATGACTGCTCCTGGTTTGTCATTTAACTGCATTACAGTAAGAGAATACAGTCTGTAGGCAATCGATTTTTTTTTTTTACTGTATTGACTTCCTTCATAATCTAATATTTTCATATATCCAATTTTCATATACAGCTTTTTCAAGCACATAGGGAAGAGCTATTATGCATTTTTGGCAGAGCAGGGATACACATAGAAAGAAAAGTATTGGAATTTTCCATAATGATTGTGGTGTCATCCATTTTTCCTTGTGAATCCATAAGTTTTTGCTTTATGTATTCTGAGTATGTTATTGGGTGCATATAAATTCATAATCGTTAATTTATTTCATCAGAGTATTCTTTTTAATATTCTAAATAATTTTTTCCCTTTTAATATTTTTCTTTAAAACTCCCTATCATGTGATATTTTCTAAGTTTCTGTTGGTTGGCATGTGCCTGCCATATCTTTTTATATTCAGTTGTGCCAAGCTGTGTTATAAGGTGTACCTCTCATAGGTATCATATAACTATTTAATACCAAATATGGTTGCAATTATAGTGTTACAGTAAAAATTTATTTATTAACTTTAGGAACATGCAACAGGACTCTGAGTTTTCTCTTTTGTCTCTCTACTCCAGCTCACAAGTATGACTTGTAGGTGGATAGGAGCCATCATCTCCTAACTGTAGGTCGTTCTCATACTGCTGGTAAATTCAAAGTCTCTTAGAACAGATAGTTAATGTGATTCAGTAATTGTGATTCAGGAGGAAGAAGCAGAAGAAAACCTGCTACCTGAGAATATGCTTTAGTTCATTGTACGTTTGTTCAAGAAAAAAAATTCATATATTTTAAGCACATTAAGTCAGTTTTATTCATTTAAGGATTAATATTTTTAAGCAAGACAATATTTTAGTAAGTTACAAACAGATCCCTACAGTAATGTAAACCTTAATAGAGACATATCATGTCACTTACAGATAGAACTTAACATACATCTAGAGGAATTCTGCTAGCATAGATTCGTAAAATAGAAAAAATCAAAACATCCTTATGCAATTTGGATTCATTCTCAGTAGCTAAAGCAAGATAACACTTTAATTCATGGTTTTATATTGAGTTCAGCCTTTTAAGAAAAAGACTAAGTTCTTCAGGAAATTTTGCAAACTGATTTATTCCTTCATATTATGATTTATAAAATTCCTAACACTCTTAAAACAACTTTATCTAAGTGGTTTTATGTCCTAATGTTACAACATTATGACTTTTGGGTTAAAGGCCGAAAGAACGGAAAATCAGTTCACTAACAAATCTACTATGGAAAGGAGAAATCAGTAATTAATACTTGCCCAGTTATCTGGAAAATATTTATCCACTATCTCTCTCATTTTTGCCTGATGGGTGTGAAGGATGGAAGGGTCGAAGTAGAGAATCACGTACAGCATGGCGGCTTGGGTTGCCAGGGCAGTGCTGCGATGCTCTGGCAAGGGATATGCCGAGACCTGCAAGACAGAGACAGCAACCCAGAGGGAGCTGTAGGTAACATCTGGGTGTTTACACACGTGCTCAACTTAAATTAGTGAGTTCTAGGACACACTGGTTTCTCAAAAGCCAACATCTTTCAGGACTGTGGACGCTGGAAGCAATTCTCAGCTTGTGGCATTGGTAACCAGCATCCTTCTTCTCACCCCTGACTCCACAATATTCTCTCCCTTCCAGCTCTTACCTCTGCTGCAATTGTACATCTCTTCCTTTAAACAGACAAACAGAATGTCCTAATCCTGCATCTCCTACTGGGTGTCCATTTCTGTCTTTCCCATCACAGGCGATTCCTTAGACTCTATGGACTCCACTCAATGCTGCTATTCTCTCACTTCCTGTTTACTCTGACTGCACGGGCATTTGATCTCCACCATGAACCCAAGGGAATTTCCTAACGCTTCAATGGTTTCTTTTTGTTATTCTTAGTGGTTCTGTAAGGAATGAAATTCTTCCTCCTTTGACTTCCTAGATACCATTTTTTTTTTTTTTTTTGACAGGCAGAGTGGACAGTGAGAGAGAGAGAGAGAGACAGAGAGAAAGGTCTTCCTTTTTGCCGTTGGTTCACCCTCCAATGGCTGCGGCGGTAGCGCGCTGCGGCCGGCGCACCGCGCTGATCCGATGGCAGGAGCCAGGTGCTTCTCCTGGTCTCCCATGGGGTGCAGGGCCCAAGCACTTGGGCCATCCTCCACTGCACTCCCTGGCCACAGCAGAGAGCTGGCCTGGAAGAGGGGCAACCGGGACAGGATCGGTGCCCCGACCGGGACTAGAACCCGGTGTGCCGGCGCCGCAAGGCGGAGGATTAGCCTAGTGAGCCGCGGCGCCGGCTGATACCATTTTCTTTTACAGTTTACTTTAGAGTCCTAGTCCTTCTGGTCTTTTAAATGTTGGTATTCCCCAGGTCCCCATATGCATTAGGAATCTTTGGCTGCACATAGCTCATATCACCTTGAGCTAGGAGGAACTATTTCAAGGCCAGACAGAACAGTGTTGCATAGAACCTGTGGGTAGGAATGTGAACAGACCCCAGGGAGGACCTGGGCTATGCGCCAGAATGCTTTAACTATCTCACCCCTTCATGTGACTGCTCTTCATATATATGGCTGAGTAAGGCTACCTCCAAACCCCAAATTCTGCACACTACGGATAAACCCACATGTAGAACCTGTTTGTTGGGCCCAATTCCAAGTAAATTGGAGACACAGAATCTGATCCATTAGCTATGAACAAGGACTGGGGAAGATAGAGGACAGAGAATGGGATGAGACACAGCACAACCATAGCTTAACCTCTTTAATAAGAGGTAAGGACAAAATTGAAACATCTTGCCTTAAGACTCAGACAAAATGGTCCAAATAAGAGGCAGAATGGTGTAATCAGAGACAGTGAAATATACAGGCATTGAGGAAACAGCATGATATTTGAATTCATAGAGACCTGAATTCAAATTATGGCTCTGCTACCTAGTTATGTAACCTTGTGTGAATTATTTAGGCTCCCCAAGTCTTATTTTCTCAACAGCAGCATGGGGACAATGCCATCTACTTTATAGCACTGCTGTGAGGAATAGAGGAAATGGGATCCTATAAAGCTGATTTAGATTGAATTCTCAACAAACAGCAACAAACACTATGGAGAGACGTGGCATGCACAGGTAGCTTCACACTGAGTTGTTTAAAAAAAAAAACAAACCCCAAAAATAAAAGCAAATCATAAATTCCACATACGCAAAATCCAGCTGGCTCTCTAAAGAACTGAACACAGCAAGTCTGTTCTGTGACAAATGATATTCCGGTCCTCACAGGCTCCGTTCTTTACTCTTATAGTAATAAAACACACAGAGTCTGTAAAGTGTTTTCTTCAGAACAATGAAGTCAAATGGTCATTTCCCTGGTATTCTTTTAAGGAAGTCAATGATAGAAATATTGCTGATGGAAGTGAGACAATGTTCAAACGCTGCAGGATCTTTCAGCCCAGCTCTGGCTTTGCCTGCATGCATGGCCCTCATATTCTCCTGTTATCCACTGCATTCGTGCTGCCACTGTGATGGGCTCCGGTGGCACCCTGTACTTGCCCCAGGACAACACACGTTCTGCTTTACTGTATTTCTTTCACTTGTCTTTTTGCCTAAGCTTCAAGCTCATTATCAGTAGACGATGGCCGGCCTTCTTCAGGGATGGATCCCCAGCACCTGGCACACAAATGGGCACATCACGCATGCTCAGCACTATTTCTTAAATGAATGTCTATAGAATGTATCTTCTTTCCCAGAGCCCAAATCCCAGCTTCTCCTCTGACTCTGCCAACATTAATATTCTTGTTTATTTTATCATCCTGTAGCATAGCTCAAGAGCTTTAAAAAATCGTTTCTAGCTGCTTGTTCTCTTTGGGAAAGATGGAAGGAAAGTGTAACTGAGGAGGAAAGTGAAATACCACTTTTCAACTGTCAAGCTCCTAGATTTAACTCCTACCTGGTTATAGATATCATCAGATCTCAGTCGACCAATGACCATACTGATGAAGGATTCATTGATAGGCACTCTCTGGAAATAGCTCTCAGGATAGTTGGGTGGTCTTTTGGCTCCTGGTTGGCTGGAATAACCTGTACTTCGAAGCAGCTTACAAATATCATCCATATTGGAATCAGCAGAAGATCGAGCAGCACTGAATCATGTTCACAATGGAAAACAGGGGCCAAACAAATTGCACATATTAGAAACTCAAAAGTCCAGCAAAGCAGAATTCCAGTATCACTTGCCTTTGTATTGTTTAAAACACAACCATCAGTCCATTATATCCTGAAGATTCAAAATTATATTTTAAAAAGCATGTTTAGAAGGTGGGTAATATTTCTATGTGACGGTCCACGATCCTTTTTCCAAAATCCTTGGAGCTGGATTTGTTTCAGAGCACAGCATTTTTCAAATATAAGAAAGTAACATGGTATGTAGATCATATATAATACTCCAGCACAGCTTGAGTTGGCATCCCATGATCAACACATTGATAGTTCTGGAATAAAATTTATGAATATTCAAAAAAGTGAGGTGAAGACTACATATAGCTGCACATCTATTCTAGGCAAGTTTTGACTCCAAATGATGTCAGGTTAGATCAGTTTTTGCTGCCAAATGAATTATGCCATGTGTTATGTGTGTATCTGTGCCTATGTATAGATCTGTACATGTGGATTTTTTTCAGAGCTCTTTGGAGTTGAGAGTTGTGGATTATAAAGAGGTCTACTACAAATGGCCATGACATTCAGGCGGAACAGTAAGCTCCAAAAGAATTAAACTAAATTCAGAATCTTGGACTTGGATTTGACCTCCTTTCTCTTTTACCACAACTCTGATCTCGGACTTGCATTTGCTAGGTGTCACTTCAATAGTGGACACTCATATTCCAAAGAATTAGTTGTCGTACTCAAAGGGGCCAAGCCAGATTTTCAAAGTTGAGCTTGCTAAGGAAATGTATTTGTCTTCTTTACCTTCTTTACTGTTTTTGTTTTTCCAGATATTTTCACAAATATAGGAAAGGCCATTCAAATTTTTAAAAACATGAGCATTACAACAATTTACGGTCAAACTGATATGAATGAATGATACATTCTGGTAGACCCTCCTTTCACAGACTGATAAAGCTGAAAGAAAAGAAAACAAGCTAGCTCCAGGGCTACGGTTAATGTACTGCGAAGGCGACAGTTGAACTCGGTATTGCTGAAAATACAAAGTCCGCAAACAATTTCTTCTTTGTTGAAGATCTGTATCTCTTGCCCTATTTTTTTCCTAATTTGAAAGCTTAAAATGGTAATTCTACTCATGACATCTTCAGCCCTGGCTCCTACCTATGGACTGTTTCTTTCTTGGATCTGGACTATTTCTGACATTGAATTTGTACCCAGTTTTTGACGCATTCATTTAACAAATGATAAATCTAGGTACTTGAATTAAAAACTAGTTAAAGTTGCTCCTGAATTCAAAGACACTGCTTCTTGAAGAATCATAGCTCTGTACAGACATACCAGTACATGACTGTGGTGAATATGTGTTGCTATTTGTTTTGGTTTGGTTTCTACAAATATATGGGTGATTATTCACTTTCAACCTACCCTAAGTGGTAACTTTTCAAAGTCATCAACATGAAAAACAAAAAGCAGCTCATTTTCTTACACTGTCAAAGAGGACTATTTGAAAATAAAAACAAAAAAAATCAAATGCCCCCCAAAACCCAAAAAGAATATTCACTCAATTTCTAAAATTCTTTGAAATTTTATCTCAAAGTAAAGAGAATTCAGATGCACTTTTTTTCCTTTAAACTGAGTTATCATCATGGATGTGATAATCTATATTTCTCTAATAATCTATGGTACTATAGTATAATGTGTAGATGATATGCCATATAATCTACCACTATGATGTACACTATAGCTAATTGTTACATTCCTATAATAAGTTCAGAATAGAGAAGAGTCTTACACTTTCCTATTCTATATCGTTTTGCTGCTGTTCACAATAGTAGAATGGGGACACAGACTGCATTTTACCCACGGCAGTGTTCCAAGAGTACGCAGTCCTAGCCCAGGGATACCTGTATCGATAGTAGGAGACCAGCATCCTCTCTCTGACTTCTCCCTCAATCTTCTGATCGATGACCAGCAGCATCACTCCATACAAGTACAGTGCTTCACACTATGGAGAGAAGACAATGGCCAAACTCACAGGAGTGCATATTCTTATGAGTGGATGATTTTTTTAAACAGAAACATACAGGTTTACTCCAAAGGGCTGTCACCTTCTCTACACAAAATAAATTTTAATTCCCAATGATCATCTTTCAGTTGGCCTATTTTTGGAATTTTGCCTAATCTCTATCATAAAGCCATTCAATTAAAAGTTAATAAACATTTATCTTACGTGGTCACTATGTAGAAGGTGCAAGAAGTAGACAGAATTCTTACACCGAGGAAGCTCATAGCCTCCACATAATCTTTTATTAACTTGTAATTTTGTTCTTACTCATATTCTAAATTCAGGCATAGATTTGGTGGCTAGAAGATAATTACCAGTTGTTTTTGCTTCTCTTTAAAGAATGATATTCTGTATATATTGGTGACTTACAAGAAAAAAAATGATGCTAAGTTTGACATTCTTGAATTTCCGTTTTAAATGGTCACTATTACTCACCAGAAGTTGCTTTCCATCTTCATTGAGAAGCACAGTTTCTAATGTCTGCTGAATATAAACCCCTTCATTGAGATCATCTAGATATCTGAAACGAAACCCCAGAGCAAGTTATTTGTTTTAACAGAAACTTGAACATCTTGAAGAAAGAACAACTTTTAAAAAACAAGGCAGGATACCAGATATTCTGGCCTTCGACAAGTTTGTGGTGCTTCACGCTCTTAAAAATAGCATTATAAGCCATAATTCATAGTGATTTAGGGCCACAGGTTGATATTTATGGATGTTCCAAGTAAAAGGTCCTGATTTATGAATTCCACGTATCTTAGGAATAATGACATAACAGCTTGGAATAGTTATTTAAAAGCTAATGATAATGAATTATTAAGAACTGTAGAAGACACAAAGCTAACTAAAAGACTAAGTTCCTTTCCTTCCCCTCCCCAAATGTCTCATCTCTATGTAATATGCTGGAATATGCCACTGAACCATAGGACTACAACCTATATACTAAGTTTATTATGATACTTCACAGGAGCAGAGCATTACAGGATTCAAAAGTATTAAAGATGACTACTGCTACAAGAAAGAAAAGGCAATTGCATATGTTACAAATTAGCAAATCTAGTAGTAACAAAAAGATGTACTTTCTACTGTGACCCTTCTCCCTCTTCACAGTTTACTACTAGAATAGGCTGTTACTAAGTTCATCAATACCTGTTTAAGTCTACAATATATTTATGCACACTTTGAAACGCTAAATAAAATCTGGTCACAATTTCTATGTTGTTTTCACGAAATTCTTCATCTAAATCCTGTAGCTCTGGTTTAGCTTCCAGTTTGCTTTCCCATAACTCTGGACCCTATGAAGAAAAACAAATTTACATGAAATATCAACAAAAGCATATGTGTTGGCAACAATTTCTTAGTAGTCTTTTGAAAAATTTGTCCTTATGTTCCTCAATATCAAAAACTTAAAGCAGAGCAACAGAAAGTCATGAAGATAACAGAAGCCTAGATATAAAATGCCTTTGACAGGAATGAAGTTGAATTGTAACCAAGACAGGCATGCTTTGAAGTGCAGAATACTCAATGTGAAATATAGAACAGCAAAATTTTCTTAAAATTTGATTATATCATGGGAAGACTTCCATGCAGTACTGTCATCTGATTTTCAAGTTAATAGCTGAGGGGCCGGCACTGTGGCATAGCAGGTAAAGCTGCTTCCTGCAGTGCCAGCATCCCATATGGCCGCCAGTTCAAGTCCTGGCTGCTCCACTTCCAATCCGGCTCTCTGCTATGGCCTGGGAAATCAGTGGAGGGTGGCCCAAGTCCTTGAATCCCTGCATCTACGTGGGACACCCAGAAGAAGCTCCCGGCTTCAGATCGGCCCAGCTCTGGCCATTGCGGCCATTTAGGGAGTGAACCAACGGATGGCAGACCCCTCTCTTTCTCTCTGCCTTTGCCTCTCTGTAACTCTGCCATTCAAATAAATAAATATATAAACAAAGAAATGAATAGCTAAATCTTAAAAAAAATAGCTGATGCCACATTTGGTTCAAAAGTTTTGCTCTGTAAAGCTTTCTCTATAATTACCTCACCTCTTAGAGTCTCATGGTTCCCAAAGAAAACATGCTTGTATAGAAAAGATAGCAACAAAAATGCTATAGAAAGAGATTACCTTAAAATAGCTGAAGTCAAATATGATATCTCCATATTTCTGTTGATCGACTCGGTCTTTTAACCTGAACACAGCAGGAATGAACTCCGACAGCCTCAAGAGTTCAGCAATGATGGCATTGCCGCAGGAAACAATCCTCAGGATGGCCTGGCCACAGAGGTTGTTCTCGGCTAGGAAGTCCAGCATGGTGACAGGGGTCGAGTACGCCGTCCGGACGATGAGAACGATCAACTTGCTTCAGAGCCGGAGTCTGTAGATCAACAGATGCAACCAGGTCTGTGGCTCGACCAGCTGCTCCATGAAACGACCTGCATCTAAGAAATTTTAAAAAGGTATAAAAGTTTCCATTTCAAAGGACGTACATGCATATAAATATGCATCGTATTTTCCCTCAATCCCCCTCAAAATTTCAACTCCCCTAAAAGCTTATAATAAGTTCTGATATGGGGAGAAGGGCAAATGTTATTGACTGTTCATGTGGAGGGACTGTAACAGATTAACATTCTTGACATCTTTCTCAATCTTTTATTCACTTCTCATAAAAAAAGACAAAAAATAGTTTACTTTTGAACTAGAGCAAAGGAATACATATGCAGTTCCAATGCTCTCTGATTGCAGAAGCAAATCTACAATTGAATATAATAGCAAATAATTATAAACACTACCAACAGAGCTGACATATCTCTACACATATCTTGAGGTATCTGCCCCAAGTATTTCCTAACAATGGAATTGCAGGGCTAAGGTACAGCATGTCCAAGACTGCTTTTAAAATTACAGATGCCAGAGGCAGGCACTGTGGTACAGTGGGTGAAATCACTGCTTGGTATGCCTGCCTCCTGTTTCAGGCAGCTGCTTTAAACTGGCTCCTCTGCTAACACCCCCGGAGGCAGCAGATGAAGGCCTAAGTACTTGAGTCCCTATCACCCACATGGCAGATCCAGATGGAGTTCCTGGCTCCTGGCTCCAGCCTGGACCAGACCCGGTTGTTGTGGGCTTTTCAGGGAGTGAATCAGGGATACAAGATCTCTTTCCCTCTCTTTTCCCGCCTTTCTCTTTGTCACTCTACCTTTCAAACAAATAAATCTTAAAAATAAAAAAAAAAAAAGAAAAGAAGAAAAAACATTAGAGCTAGATTCTACAAAATCCTGGAAAGATGATTTATAAATAGTAAATTAAAAAGGTCCAAAATCTCACATAACTCAGCACATAGGTGTCTAGTTCGGTTAACATAATCAATCATTTATTTCTCCTTTATCTAACGCACTGAGGATGGTCAGATCACTTAGTGCACTAAATAATTATTGGCAACAGGTCATTATTGAAGGCAACGGTTGCTATGCTTTACCTTGCCACTCCTTGTTGAGCACTTGTTTGCCAAGCTGGATATGAAACTGTTTAAGCAACTCATTTTTTTTTTTTTAAAGATTTTTATTTATTTGAGAGGTAGAGTTACAAACAGTGAGAGAGAGAGAGAGAGAGAGAGAGAGAGAAAGGTCTTCCTTCCGTTGGTTCACTCCCCAAGTGGCCGCAATGGCCAGAGCTGTGCCGATCCAAAGCCAGGAGCCAAGAGCTTCCTCCTGGCCTCCCACGCGGGTGCAGGGGCCCAAGCACTTGGGCCATCCTCCACTGCCTTCCTGGGCCACAGCAGAGAGCTGGACTGGAAGAGGAGCAACGGGGACTAGAATTGGTGCCGCAGGCGGAGGATTAACCAAGTGAGCCACAGCGCCGGCCCCGCAACTCACTTTCTAGTGCAGTAGTTCTCAAGTCTAGCTGCACAGAACAATCACTTAGAATATTCTAATTTCTGGTAAGAAGGTTAGAGGCAGCCCTCAGCACCTCTATTTTTCACCCAGAACATTGGAGTTCCTTGTAAGAAGGTGACAGGCAGTCCTAAGCACTTGTGTTTTTAAGATGATTACAGATACGATGCCAGACTCATTACAAGGGTGCAGAATGACCGCAGCAAGTAAATAGGAAATTAACAACATTTGTCTTTGTAAGCTGGGTGCTTGATTCACTCGTTAGCATTAACAAATCCGATGAGTGCAGGAATAACAAGATGAGGAACACCGGAGTGTGCAGTCAAGATAAGGAAGTAAGTGTACCACACGTTCACTTGTCAGCGTGGCGCCTTGACTGGTTCTTCTGTTGAGAAAGGTGGTCGTGTTACTCCGGGGGTTCTTAGTAAAGAGGCATCTTGCAGAAACTTAGGAAGAGAAGGAAATCCTGAAGTGATCAAGAATGATGTATTTTAATGTCTAACATTTAAAAACTTTTCTATGGGGCATGATTTGCATGACAGGTTTGAAATGCAGAGAGAAGACAGAAGGTTGCTTGCAGGCAAAGGGATCTCACAAGCTGACAAGGGCAGAGCTGACAGTGCCGCAGAAAAATAGGCGGAGAACACAGGGGGTAATTCATGAAGAGTAACCTCAGTGACAGCCAGCGGATGAGAAGATCCTAACTCACCAACGGCGACAGGAGCTGTGAATTCGAGCAACTTCCAAAATCCTTTACTCCCATTAGGGGATACTGGCTAAAAAAAAGTAATAACGTTTTCTCCAAGAAGGAACTAGAGAAATATATTACTGGTGAAATAGGAATTATTGATCTGTTTGTAAAGTGAACCAACAACCTTTACTGAAATTAAAAAAAAAAAAAAGAAAAAACTTTCACCTCCGATCTCATGCTTCAGATTCTATTCTCTAGAAATCTAAGCACCAACATATGAGGACATAGGTCCAAGGGATGTTTTCTGCAGCATCGTTGGTAATTACAAAAACCAGGGGATGAAGTAAGGGCCTTCAGTAAGGAAATTTGAATTTACGTAGCCATTGACAAGAACACAACTCTCTTAGTTAAGTTGTGCAATTTCTGAGAAGCAATAACGAGTGGAAAAATTGAGATGCGAAAGCACATGAGTAAGAGGCTCTCATTTCATAAAACAAACCAAACACACAGGGGCGGGCATTCTGCATAGCAGTTAGGACGCTGCGTGGGACACCCACATCTCATATCGAAGTGCCTGGGTTCGAGTCCCATCTCTGCCTGATTCCGGTTTTCTGCTCAGGGTCATCCTGGGAGGCAGCAGTGACAGCTCAAGAAGTTGGGTCCCTGCCACCCACGTGGGAGACGCAGATGAAGTTCTTGGCTCCTGGGTTTGGCCTGGCCTATTCTTGGCTGTTAACAGGCATTTTGGGAGTGAACCAGTGCATGGAAAATCTCTCTGCAAAGTTTTTATATATATATGTATATAACAATTTGCAAAGAAATATATAACAATTTTTTAAAAACTCAGAAACCTACATGTGCAAATCCAGTAAAAACGTAAAAAGAAGAGTTCATGCAGGTGGAAGCAGGAAGAGATGAGGCAGCAGCCGTGTTTTTAGAGAGAGAAATACAAAGACTTCACCAAGGGAAAACAACAAAACATCCTCAGCACATGTGCAACTACTGTGATGTACACAACAAAATCTGAGCATCTCACTGCTGCCCCCAGCTGTACTTCCTAAGCATCTTGTCTTTTTTTTTTTTTTTTTTAAATTAGAACACCATCTGGCCTCCCGTTTTTGTTTATTTTTTGCTGTTGTTTAACGATTTATTTATTTGAAAAGCAGAGTTACAGAGGGACAGAGGTTTTCCATTTGCTGGTTCACTCCCCAAATGACTGCAAAAGTTGGATCTGGGCCAGTCTGAGGGCGAGAGACAGGAGCTTCTTCCAGGTTTCCCACGTGGTTGCAGAGGCCCAAGCCTTTGGGCCACCTCCTGTTGCTTTCCCAGGCACACTAGCAGAGACCTGGATCAGAAGTGGAGCAGCGAAGACTCCAACCTGCACCCATACGGGATGCTGATGCTGCAGAATGTGGCTTAGCCTGCTACGCCACAGTGCTGGCCCCCTAAGCGTCTTCTGTATCACAGAGACAACTCAACAGAGCTGCTTCATGAGCCATCCCTTTCCCTCCATCCCAATGGTCTCCTACAGCCAGTGCAGAGACAGGGGTAAGATAGCTGGCAGAGGGGCTGGTGATGTGGCATAGCAGGTAAAGCTGCTGCCTGCAGTGCCGGCATCCCATATGGGTACTGGTTCGAGCCTTGGCTGCTCCACTTCCAATCCAGCTCTCTGCTATGGCCTGGGAAAGCGGTAGAGGATGACCCATGTCCTTGGGCCCCTGCACCCACATGGGAAGAACGAGAAGGAAACTCCTGGCTCCTGGCTTTGGATCGGCACAGCTCTGGCCATTGTGGCCAATTGGAGAGTGAACCAGTGGATGGAAGACCTCTTTCTCTCTCTCTGTGTAACTCTGACTTTCAAATAAATAAATCTTAAAAAAAAAAAAAAAAAAAAAAAGACAGAGGGCAGACAGCGAGATAGAGGCAACAAGAAAAGAAGTGAGAAAGACTTAGCAAACAAAATAACTCCTTGGACTCTGAGTTTTGAGAAAACTCCAAGGTGGGTAATTTGTTTTACTAGCCTACTTTTTTTTTTTTTTCCTAACTTTTATTTAATGAATATAAATTTCCAAAGTACAGCTTACGGATTACAATGGCTTCCCCTCCATAACTTCTCTCCCACCCACAACCCTCCCCTTTCCCGCTCCCTCTCCCCTTCCATTCACATCAAGATTCATTTTCAATCCTCTTTATATACAGATCAATTTAGCATATATTAAGTAAAGATTTCAACAGTTTGCACCCACACAGAACACAAAGTGTAAAATACTGTTTGAGTACTAGTTATAGCATTAAATCACAATGTACAACACATTAAGGACAGAGATCCTACATGAGGAGTAAGTACACAGTCACTCCTGTTGTTGACTTAACAAATTGACACTCTTGTTTATGGCGTCAGTAATCCCCCTAGGCTCTTATCACGAGTTGCCAAGGCTATGGAAGCCTTTTGAGTTTACCGACTCTTACTAGCCTACTTCTTACATGCCTCTCTTTCCCTAGACTCAAGCACTCTGCACCTCCGGTGTATGTGCTTCCCCCGTGGCAATCCTGTTCCTTAGTGCAAGGCTTAAGAAAGCCATGCGGTCACAGTATTGTGATAACCAATCTCCCCTTGAGACTGGCCTGAGCTGTGTACTGGTTTGCTAGGGCTGCCATGACAAAGTACCACAGACTGAGTGGCTTAAAAATCTCAGATTATCTTCTTTGAGTTTTGAAGGCCCGAAGTCTAAGATCAAAGTGTCAGCAGGGCTGGGTTCTTCTTAGGTCTCTCTGGCTTCTAGATGGCCGTCTTCTCCCTGCCTCCCCTCTGTTGTACATTTCCGTCCTAATTTCCTTGTCTAATAAGAATACAAGTCCTGTTGGACTAGGGCACACTCTAAGAAACTCAATTTTTTAAATTTAATTACCCCCCCCAAAGACCCTCTCCAAATACAGTCACATATAAGATACTGGGGGTTAGAAATTCAATATATGGGGCCAGCGCCGTCATAAACTACTAGTTTTGTATTGTCCCTTTAAAGTACAGATGATGCTGTTAACTGTGATACTTCCCTTTCCAGAATGCTCTGCAATATAGTTACTGCTTTTGTCTAACAAAGGCAGTGCAGTTATTTTTGTATTGTACTATTATACTTTCCTCCAATCCCCATCTTTTCAGCTATCAGCTTCTAACAGTTATTCAATTTTCCTTAAAGGAACTGTGTCACTTGTCTTACCTTTGGGAAAAGTAACTGTCCTAAAAACCAGCAGAAGTGGGTGAGGTCCCTGTTATCAAGGCTAGTTCACACCACATCTAAGAAATACTGCAGAGTGACCTTCAAGTAAGAAAAACATTTCGTAAGAAGTGGCAGAAAAAGTTCTGGATAGGAACGCATCTTCAAATGATACAAGTAAAATGTATTACAGTGAGTTTTTGTAATTAAAATGGATTTAACTGTGATTTTGATAACTTGTACTTAGTGCTGAGATTCCTAGTGTCATTTACAAAAAAGATTTTATTTATTTGAAAGGCAGCGAGTTGAGGCTGGAGTTGTGCCTCAGCAGGTTAAGCCTCTGCCTGTGTCGCCAGTATGCCACATGGGTGCTGGTTAAGAGACTCGGCTGCTCCACTTCTGCTGATGTACCTGGGAAGGCAGCAGAATGACCCAAGTGCCTGGGCCCTGCACCCATGTGGGAGACCCAGATGAAGCTCCAGGTTCCTGGTTTCAGCCTGGCACAGCTTCAGCTGCTGCAGCCATTTGGCGAGTGAACCAGTGCATGAAAGCTCTCTCTCCTCTCTGTAACTCTCAAATAAATAATAATTAAAAAAATCTTGGGGAGGGGGGGAGACAGAAGGAGAGGGAGGGGAAGAGAAAGAGGAGGGGGAGGAAGAGATACCAATCTTCCATTTGTTGGTACACTCCCAAATGGCAACACAGCCAGGACTGTGCCAGTTCAAAGCCAGGAGCCCAGAATTCCATCTGGGTCTCCCACAGGGCAGGGTCACCTTCTGCTGCTTTCCCAGGCATATCAGCAAGGAGCTGGATTGGAAGTGGAGAAATCAGGATTCAAACCAGTGTCCACACAGGATGCCAGCATGACAGGTGGTAGCTTAACCTGCTGTGCTACATCATCAGCCCCCATGGTGTGAATTTAAAAGCGGCAATTTTTACAAAGAATTTTGAAGGTGTTATTCATTTTCCCTACCTAAGTCCGCTGCTACAGTTTGGATGTGTTCCCCAAATCACGTGTTGAAAGCCTAACCCCTGATGCAAGAGTTTTGAGAGGCAGGACCTCTCGGGGTGATTAGGTCATGAGAGCTCTGCCTTATGAAGGAACTAATGCCAGTGTTTGGGGAGCGCGTTTGTTTTAAGAGAGCGCTCAGCACCCCCGGCTCCCATGCGCTTGCCCTTCCACCTTCTACCATAGGATGACACAGCTTGAAGGCGCTTGTCATGTGGGCTCCAGGGTCTTAGACTTCCCAGTCACTCTAAGAAATAAGTGTCTATTCTAAGTTATCAGTCTCACGTATTCTGTGATAACAACATAAACAGGCTAATACAGCCTCTGCCTGCAACTCTTCTGTAAATCACCATCTTCGGAAGCATCCATTGTGCCATCATTATCTCTGCTTTCTCTTCTACAACTGTTAGTCTAGCTAAGTCATCCCTTGTCAATGTCACGGAAGCCTGAATCATTTTTCACTTTCATGAAAGCCTGTGTAGATGTAGAAAGGCTTCTGACAGGAGTGCTTCCTCTGCAGCTGTAGCAACACCGCTCAACGCGTGTCCCGTCTTTTTAATGTTCACTCACATTCTGAGCTGCCTGCTGTAGTTATCTACCACCTGCAAGGTCTGGAGAACCCTGGCAGAGCTTCCTCGTCCCTTTTGGAAGTCCGCCATTAATTCAGTATTTGGAAATGTTCTCATTTATTAGGACATTGTAGCTCTTCAACAGTATTCCTCACCCCTTCCCCTTCTTCGTGGTAGAAGACACACTGGTCAGATTCTTATTCTCCTGCCTCACTGGAAGCAAACGTTAGACTTGTGAGTCAGCTTTGAGCAATGAGATTTAATAAATCTACAGTGGGATTTCTAGAAAATGTATTTTTCATCTTGCTAAAAGGAGAGAGGCAGGTGAAGAGAAAGCTATTCCTCTGCTTTGTGCCTTTGAATGAATGAAGTCTAAAGAACATGTAATACCCGGAGCTGCAACAGCTGCTTTGAGACCATGAGGTGACACAGCTGGGGGAAAAGTCAAGAAGCTGTAGACTGTGGTGTGCAAAGATAGAGAGAATCTAAATTCTTGTAGGTATTACTGGTTTGCTGATTCAACTGCCTCTATAATCCTTGTTAAAGGAATTGTTTTTGTGGCTTGCTGATTATTATTTGGGTTTTGGATTATTTGGTGAATGCATCCTTAATACCAATTTTTCATTCAACAAATATTTACCCAGTGCCTAGTGGGTGCCAAGCACTGGTTTAGGAGCTGTGGATATAGCAGTGAGCGAAACTAAGTTCCTGCTCTCATTAAGCCTACATACTACTGGGAGGAGGAAAGAGATAGTAAATACTTAGGAGGCCGTGGAAACTGTTGTGAAGAAAAGCCACAAATACAGGGATGGGGTACATGCAAGTTCACATGGAGGAGCTTGGACAACTCTGTGATGATGCTATTTCAGGAGGAAGTGAGGGAGCGAGCATGACGGGTTTCTGGGTATGGTGGGCAGCTTCCAAGATGGTCCCCCTGCCTACAATGACCTCTGACTCCTGGTACTCATGCCTTAGGTGGACTCCTTCCCTTGAACATGAGCTGACTCACTGATTCCCTACTAAAGCCAAGAATACAGCACAAGTCAAAGATACCACTTATGAGATCAGACTGCAAAAACACTGACTTCTGGCACCCTTTCCGGCTTGCTAGTCCCTGTGGAGTAAGCTCTCATAGTATGACAGCCCCGTGAAGCAGTCCACGTGACAGGGGACTGAGGCTTGCCTACAACCGTATGAGTGAGTTTGACAGTGGATCTCCCAGGCTCCATGGTAGCCTTCAGACAAGACCAGCTATAGGTATGCAGCTGATTCCACAGCCTACAGACTGTGAGATAATAAATGTTTATTCTCTCAGGCCACTGGGCTTTGCAGTAATTTGTTTGGCAGCAAGACACTAAGAAGGGCACTCTAGGCTGAGGGAACAAGTAAGGCCCTAGGGCCCGAATGCATTGTGCTGAAGGACCAGCAAGGAGGCGGACAAGCTCGTCCAGAGTGAGCCAGAGGCAGACGCAGGCCTGGAAGGGGGATGTTTTCTGGACAGAGTCTGACAGCAGGATTGCCCAGAAGTCACTGCAGCTGTCTGAAACTCTCCTGAGGGTATCCAATAAAGCACATTAACGCATCAATTATTAACAGGTTTTCTCTGTAATGCTGGATTGGTAAACCACAGTGATCTCTAACAGGCCGGATTTCAAACAATTCCATTTCATTTTCGGCACTGATAGGGTCTAGCTTGGGAATTCAAGAGAAAAGGGGGGAAAAGAATGGACAGTGGGCATTGGCACTGAGCCCCTTTGGAGACTCCCAGACTAACCCAGAAGGTCTCGGCAGGATGACCCTCTAGACTCATGGAGAGACGGGCAAACCAGATTTGGGTACCAGCGTCGGGAAGGCATGGGGTCCTGGAGGAAACGGCTTAAAGCAAAGCCTCATTATCTGCCCTCTTCCCCATTCTCTCCCAATAAATACTCAGGTGTACTTAGCACCTGCACACACACATTCAGGGACACTTGGGCCTGCGATGACATAAATCAAGACTTCTGTGTCTTTTTTTTTTTTTTTTTATCTGACAGGTAGAGTTATAGACAGAGAGAGAGAAAGGTCTTCCTTCCATTGGTTCATTCCCCAAATGGCTGCTATGGCAGGCGCTGCGCCGATCCGAAGCCAGGAGCCAGGTACTTCCTCCTGGTCTCCCATGCGGGTGCAGGGGCCTAAGCACTTGGGCCATCCTCCACTGCCTTCCCAGGCCACAGCAGAGAGCTGGACTGGAAGAGGAGCAACCGGGACCAGAACCTGGCACCCATATGGGATGCTGGCGCCGCAGGCGGAGGATTAACCAAGTGAGCCACGGCGCTGGCCCCTCTTATTTTAATCCTTAGGTCCCTACTCAAGAATTACACTGTACACAACTTTTAAGAAGAATTAAAAAGGATATGAGAATCATAAAATAGATTTGGCACAAACAAACGTTATGGGTCTCTATTAGGTTAATAGCCTTATCTGAAATCCCATAAAAACAGATGTTTGTGATGACTTTTTAACGTAAGACAAAATATGGGTTATATTTAACAAACTTTTAATGAAATGAACTCACTGCCTGCAATCTGTCTCACCATGAGAGCATGAACTTTTCTTTTACTTTTAATAATGCGAGCATCCTGTTAAATTTTTGAAGGCTGTGGAAGTTCAAACAAGATTAACAAAGAAGGAAATCACTTGGTTAAATCATCACATTTAGTTACATACATCACATCTCCTAACCAGGACTAGTTCTATTTTCCATGTGACAAGTGGGATCGCCACAATTTGCATTACTATGATGTGGCTAGAGTTTGGTAACTGTGATGGCTGAAAAGGTGGTCCCGAAGAACGGAGTTCCAGAACCATCTTTCAGGATGCCTAACCACCTGGCAGTGACCTCAGAGGCAGGCAGGTGGTTCCACAGGGTGTTGACCTGCAGCTGAGTCTCGTACAATTAGTCAAGAATGAGGTCCTCATCAACACTGCAGCTGAGTCTCGTACAATTAGTCAAGAATGAGGTCCTCATCAACACCGCAGAAGACGCACTATTAACCCCCCGCTTGGCGCAATCAATGAAGACTTCTCAATGTGGGCCCATCACTATCAGCATACAATGGAGCCAGAGACCCTCCACAATTCCCTTCTGTTCATTTCCAAGTTGCAAAGTGGTGGAAATTTTAAGCATTTGGCATGCAACCACGACTTTCAGTTTGCAAAGGCATCGCAGACAACACGCTTCCAGCAGGAAGCATGGAAAAGTCACGCCAGGTACGCAGCAAGGGCAGGGTAGCATTTCCTCGGACACATCATCACTGTGGGTGAAACACTGTTTACCCTACTCGGAGGATAAAAGAAGATGGGTCTATATTTATCCTCCCACAAAACCTCAGTTCCATAATGAAGGAAGCGCTGGTCGCCCCAAACCCATTACCCTTAGTAAAGCATAACGGTTGTTGATCAATTTAAATGTGACTGGCAGATCTCTTCCAGAAAAGTTCTGAAATAAGCCTGAGCCTTCTAGTCCGATTCAGGACTCCTGGCTGTGGGCAGCGGCAGTGAAACTTCTTCCTCCCTACCCTTTCCTACGTAGAAAAGCGCTCCAAGCAACTGGAATCTGGAGATCCAGCTCCATTCCTGGGTCCGCGCCTTTCTTTGGTTCCGTGGGACCATAGAGGAATCGGGGCCTTTCTCCCCCCACCCACCCCCATGCAAAGGACTTTGACATCTCCATGTCACAGTGAGAGCACCGAGGCGCAGGAAGGACCAACAATTTGCTCAAACTCGCAGCCCTCAGCAGAGATATAATTCAAGCTCAGCACTGTCAGAGCCGCGCATGAACCAGTTTTCTCGAAAGTAAATGAACAACCACCACCACGCAGCAATGCTCCCGGAAAACTTGGAAGGATGAGACGCCGGCCAAACAGCGGGGTACCGCTTCCCACCGCCCCAAGTGTACGAAAGGATTGCACCTAAGCGGAGATGAACAGGGGACTGCAGCCGCCGCCCAGGAGGCGTCTGAGTCTCCTCCATCCCAAGCAGACCGCGCGCGACGCTGCGGCTGGCTCCTCGGCCAGGGCGGGGGAGGGGGCCCGGGATGTGGACGGAAGGGGCGCACGCCCCGCCGGGACTCACCTGTTAGCCGGACCGCGCTGGCGGCGCACGCGCAGGGCCGCCGGTCGCGCGCGGAGTCCGCACCCTCGTCCCAACAGTCCCTCACCGCGTGCGTCCCCAGCCCCCGATCTACAGGCGGCCAAACCCCGGCTTCCGCCCCTGGGTCCCCAGGCCGTCACATGACCAGGAGGCGGAGAGCTGGGCGGGGCGTCATGTGACCACTCGCGGCGCCGGCTGATGACGCGCGAACCCGCGCTCGCCGTTTCAGCGACGGGCGAAGGGGGTTGAGGAAAGGATCGAGGATCCAGGTGTAGGAAGTTCAGGCGCGCCCGGCGGCTATAGATTGGGCAGCAGGTAAGGCAGAAGCCGAGGTGGCGATGGGGAGGGTCGCGGGAGTAGCCGCCTCCCGCCGGGGCGCTCGGTGGAGACCCGGTGCTGGCGTCTGTCCGCCCGGGAGGTGGTCCTGGCCCCTTTCGCGCTCCAGCATTGAGGCTGGGACAGTTTACCCCCGTCTCTGACGCCCTCTCTCCATCCTAGACCCCTAAGAGTGGGGGGGAACAGACCACCACTTTCTGATCCTAATAAACGTGATTTGAACTGGCGTTCCAGGCATTTCAAATTAAATTTCCAGTCGTTCGAGTTGAGTCTTTGGGCCCGGTTTCCCTTTGCTTCTGTAGAGTGCTGTGACGATTAACGACAGCGAGAAGGAAGCTCCGTGGCACCTGTCTATGATACTCAGCAGGTGTCCTGGGAGTGGCGGTCTCAGAGATTGGCATTTGTGTAATTCTCACCGAATCTTTGTCGATGGCCTGTGTTGTGCGAGGAGCTGTTTTGTATGCTATGTAAGCTGTTAGGATTCTAGTGTAAGGAGCGCCCATGCTTAAGGAGTGGCAGCTGTGCTGACTTTTATACTAGGTGTGTGTGTGTGTGAGTGTGTGTGAGGGAGAGAGAGGAGGAGAGGCGGGCTGTGAGGGAGGGAACGATCACTTGCATGGGTAAGAGACTGCCACAGAGAGAAAAGTTACATTCTAGCATGTTGAAAAAGGAGAGACTGCTCTGCCTGAACTTGAACAAGGCTGCCATGGGATTTAGAGAGAGTCAGCACATTGTCTATAAAGTGTTTGCACAGTGCTGTATGCAGAAAGAGGGAGCAGTAGGAAAGTATTTTTCAATATTTTCCTTAGTAATTGTGCCTACAGAAACTCTTACAGGCTTGTCAGAGGAAGGCAAAATAACATGGTAAGGAAGAACTGTTCTAAACTGTTGGGAGAAGATGGGTAGAGAGCAAAAAGATGAGAGCCACCTGGGGTAGGATCCAAGAGGAGGTTGTTTAAAACACTGTTTCTCAACCAGTGCACTATTGTTATTTTGGGTCACATAATTCTTTGTTGTGGGGGGCTGTCCTGTGCACCTTGCCCACTGGATGCCAGTAGGTAGACTTTCCACACCTTCCCAAGTCCCAACAAACAAAAATGCCCAGATTGGGGCTGGCGCTGTGGCATAGTGGGTTAAAGCCACCTGCAGTGCCAGCATCTCATTTGGGTGCTGATTCAAGTCCCGGCTGCTCCACTTCGAGTCTGGGCCCCTGCACCTGCATGGGAGACCCAGAAGAAGCTCTTGGCTCCTTCTTCAGATGGGTGCAGTTCCGGCTTTTGCAGCCATCTGGGGAGTGAGCCAGCAGATGGAAGACACATTCTCATTCCCTCCCTCCCTCTCTCCCTCCTCTGTCTCTCTGTAACTTTGCCTTTCAAATAAAATAAGTAAATCTAAAATGCCTAGATATAGCTAAATTTCTGCATGGAGAGGGACAAAACCTGCCCCACCCACCCAGACCCAACCCATTGAGAACCACTGTCTGGTTTAAACCAAGTCTAGGGAGGGTATCTTAGTCCATCCTGACTGTTCTAACAAATACTATAAATTGGGTAATTTGTATATATTTTAAGATATTTATTTGAAAGGAAGCATTTCAGAAGGGGAGGGGAGAGTGAGCTTCCATCTGCTGGTTTACTCTCCAAATGGCCATAAAGGCTGGGACTGGGCCAGGCTGAAACCAGGAACCTGGAACTCCATATGAGTCTCCCACATGAGTAGCAGGGCCCAAGCTCTTGGGCTATCTTCTGCTGCTCTCCCAGGCACATTAGGTAGGGATCTGGATTGGAAGTGGAGCACCTGGGACATGAGCCAGCATTCATTTGGGATGTCAGGGTCACAGGCAGTGGTTTACCCCATGACATCACAATGCTGTCCCCTAAACTGAGTAATTTATACACAGAAATTTATTTCTTATGATTTTGGGGACTGAGAAGTCCAAGATCAAGGCACCAGTAGATTTGGCATCTGAGGACCTGTTTGCTGGTTTGTAGATGGTGTCTTCTGACCACGTTCTTACGTGATGGAAGGGCGGGGCAGCTCTCTGGAGAATGCCTCTTAAGAATGTGAATGCCAGTCATGAGAGTGATTCTAATAAAAAGTCCCAGCTTCTAGTGCTGTCACCTTGGAGGTAGGATTTCAACATATAAATTGTCGGGGACACAAACATTCAGATCTTAGCAGATGGGCAGATGAAGTAAAGAGAAGATGTTCTTGCAGTGGGAGCAGGACGAGCAAAGGCTTGAACTGGGCTTGTGAATGTTTGTGAAGGAGAGAGTGAAAGAAGAGAGACAGGTGTCTGAAGCCGACAGTTTACTCTTTAGGCAGTGTTTTGTGTTTGCTGTTGGTGAAGTACTATGAGTAGTGTGCAAGATGGTAGTGGTGAATGAAATAGAATGTCCAAGACTGCAGTTATAACCATGATCAAAGAGGGTGCTCTGTTTTAGTCCATTTCATGTTGCTCTAGCCAAACACCTAAGGCTTGTTGGTTTGGCAAGAGGTTTATGTAGCATATAGTTCGGAGCTCAAGGGCGTGTTGCTGGCATCAGCTTCTGGTGAGGCCCTTGTGGTGGATCCTGCCTCTTGGCGGGAGGGCACGCAATGGTGAGGGGTTACTCAGGACGAGCGGAAATGAGAGCAGGTGGCAGAGCCAAGCTCCTTGTCTAATGGCTCACTCTCAGTAGCTAATCCTTGATTTGGAGACTTCGTCTGATATTGAGATAAAAAAAAAAATCTGCTGCCAAAAGGAAAATATCTGTGAGGACTGGCCCCTCTCGTGACTCAAAATGCCTCTTGAAGGGCCTAGCACTTCAGTACTGTTACGCTGGGAACTATGCCTCAGCGTGAGTTTTGTCCTGGACGACCCACTTTCAAACCACAGCGGTCATTAGTCAGACCTGAGGGGCAGCTGTTGAGTTATGTACCTAGCAGTCCCTATTGGGAGGAAGAGAGAAGTTTCTACTCCATCTTTCTGCTCCATCTTTTAGCTCCTCAATCCAATCTCAGTCCTAATCTTTTTCCTTGGTATGTTCTGAAGAGTACGACCACATTTTCCCTAGTTCTCTGCCAGAATAAGGATTTGTTGGACTAACGTGAGCCTTGTGTTCAGGCAAGTGATAAGGGTAGCTAGACATGTAGTAGACATTTATTATTTATCCCGATTTGCATTAATCCTTTATATAATTGTGTTTTAGTTCCGGCTACCTATAGACTGGATGGCTGAGGCAACAAATTTATTTCTCAAAGTTCTGGAGACTTGAAGTCCAAGATCAGAGAGCCAGCCTGGTTTGGCTTTCTTCTTGGCTTGTGGATGACCACCCTCTCTCTGTGTCTTGCTGTGTTGAAGAGGGGGTGAGCTCTAGCGTCTGTTCTTATGAGGGCACTGCCCATCCTCTGTACCTCATGAACTCTCAAAGGCTCCTGACTTCAAATATGTTTGGAGTTTAAGGCTTCACTGTATGAATTGGGGGTGGGGACACAGTTACTTCTGTTCTCCATGCTTGACTGAGCCTAAGAATCATCGAAAATGTGTAAAACTAAACTAAACAGCAGTTTCCTCCTGCTCTCCACTAGGGACTCTGATTCAAAAGATCTCAGATTATATTTTTTTAGTAAGTGTTTCAACTGAATCTTTTGTTTTTTAAAGATTTATTATTTTTATTTATTTGAAAGGGAGAATTACTCAGAGAGAGGAAGTGACAGAGAGAGAGAGAGAGAGGGAGGGAGATCGAGAGATCTTCCATCCATTGGTTCATTTCCCAGATGGCTACAATGGCCAGGGCTGGTCCTGACTAAAGCCAGGAACCAGGAGCTTCTTCCTGGTCTCCTGCACGGGTGCAGGGGCTCAAGTGCTAGGGACATCCTTGGCTGCTTTCCCAGGCACAGTAGCAGGGAGCTGGATTGGAAGTAGAGCAGCCGGGACTCAAACTGGCACCCATGTGGGATGCCAGCATCGTAGGTGGTGGCCTTCCCTGCTACACCACAGCACTGCTACTAGCTTCTTAGTACTTGGCTTTATTTGTCTTAATATGGCACATGTTCTCTTCCAAGCTTGTATTGAGGGGTTGTGACAGAAATGCGTTATGTTTATTCTAGATCGTCAGATAGTGAAGATTTCTTGGAATATACAAGTATGTTTTGTCTTGGGGAAAGGTTGAATTTCTGGTGTGAAAATTCAGCATGTCTGTATTATATTGTAGAAAGCTTTGGATACTCTCACGATGCTGAATTTTATTGTGCGGGCAACAGGGAATTAAGATTCTTCCTGGTTTTTATTTTCTATCTTGAATACTTGAATACAGGCATCCCTGTCTATCTCATCAACAAGCACGAAGACTGTAAGGTGAAAGCATGCGTAGGGTATAAAGGACTGGCACAGACCAAATAAATTAAAACAGGTGCTTTCAAAGTGTGATTCTTCAATGAGCAGCATATACATTATCTGGAAATTTGTTAAAATGCAGATTTTTAAGCCCATTCCTAGAGATATTGAATCAGAAACTGTAGGGGTGAGATCCAACAGTTGGTGTTTTAACAAGTATACAAGGTGAGTCTGAAGTGCTAACACTGCAGTGTGGGTATGTCAGAATTAGAGTTACATAGAGGACGTATTAGTCCATTTTTCATTACTGTAATGAAATGCCTGAGACAGGCTAACTTTATAAAGGGAAAAGAATTATGTAGCTCGTAGTTCTGGAGGCTGAAAGTTCAAGATTGGTTCCACTGGGTCAGTGGAGTGAGGTTGACTGCTGACTGCTTATAGTATCACAGAAGCAGGAGCACATGTGAGAGGAAGAGATCACATCATTTTTTTTTTTTTTTTTACTTGAAAGGCAGAGTTACAGAGAGGTAGAAGCAGAGAGAGAGAGAGAGAGAGAGAGAAAGAAAGAGAGGTCTTCCATCTGCTGGTTCACTCCTCAGATGGCTGCAACTGCTGGAGCTGTGCTGATCCAAAGCCAGGAGCCAGGAGCTTCTTCCCGGTCTCCCAGGCAGGTGCAGGGGCCCAAGGACTTGGGCCATCTTCTGCTTTCCCAGGCCATAGCAGAGAGCTGGATTGGAACTGGAGTAGCCAGGACTCAAACTGTTGTGCATATGGGATGCCAGCTCTGCCATATGGGATGCCGCTATGCCATAGCACCGCCCCCCACTTTAAGATTTATTTTATTTATTTGAGAGAGTCACAGAGAGAGGGAGAGACAGAGAGTGGCAGCCTTACCTGCTATGCCACAGCATCCGCCCTGAGATCACATCTTGAAACAGGAAGTCAGAGAGTGACTGAGGTCCCACAGTCCCTTCCGAGGACATGCCTCCGATGGACCTCCGTTAGAACTTGCCTCTGAAAGGTCACACATCCTGACATCTCCTCACTGGGAACCAAGCTGCCAACACATGAACATTTGGGGAAGCACTTAAACCATATCCAGGCCATAGGTAGGATTTGTTCAAACAGAATATTGGGGCCTAAGGACTTTCATTCTGAAATTCAGAGTGGTGCTGATGCTACTTTGTCAGTGACCATATCAGAAATCCCTGTTGGTGGTGGTGGTTATAAAACTCCTTGGCCTTGCCAGCGCTGCGGCTCAATAGGCTAATCCTCTGCCTTGTGGTGCCAGCACACCAGGTTCTAGTCCCGGTCGGGGCGCCGGATTCTGTCCCAGTTGCCCCTCTTCCAGGCCAGCTCTCTGCTGTGGCCAGGGAGTGCAGTGGAGGATGGCCCAAATGCTTGAGCCCTGCACCCCATGGGAGACCAGGAGAAGCACCTGGCTCCTGTCTTTGGATCAGCGCAGTGCGCCGGGCTCAGTGGCCATTGGAGGGTGAACCAACGGCGAAAGGAAGACCTTTCTCTCTGTCTCTCTCTCTCACTGTCCACTCTGCCTGTCAAAAAAAGAAAAAAAAAAAAACACAACCAATTCCTTGGCCTTTTATACAAATCTAAGAGAGGCAAGAAAGTTGCTAGAGGTTTTTGAGCTAAAAGTAACAAGAGCTTATGTACATTTTTCGGAGGATCATTGTGGCTGCTGTGTTGAGAATTGAGTTGAAGAGGCAGATGGGAGATCTGGTTGGAGGAGGCTGTTGGAATAATTCAGGCAAGAGAGATGAAGGCTTGGATCAGAGTGGCCGCGGGGCTAGAACCTGTGAGAGTGGCTGAATCCTGGAGATACTTTGACTGCAGAGCTGACAAAGATGTAGTTTCTATTTCATAAGATGGGACAGGCTGCAAGAAGAATGGATTTGGGAGGGGGGTAGGTCAGGAGGGAAGGGAGTGCTAGTATTTAAATGGGATTGGAATGGCTAGGAGACTTGGGTAGGAGAGGGTGGGCAAAAGAGGAGGTCAGAGGCCGGCGCCGCGGCTCACTACGCTAATCCTCTGCCCTGCGGCGCCAGCACACCGGGTTCTAGTCCTGGTCGGGGCGCCGGATTCTGTCCCGATTGCTCTTCTTCCAGGCCAGCTCTCTGCTGTGGCCCGGGAGTGCAGTGGAGGATGGCCCAAGTGCTTGGGCACTGCACCCCATGGGAGACTAGGAGAAGCACCTGGCTCCTGGCTTCGGATCAGCGCGGTGCGCCGGCCGCAGCGGCCATTGGAGGGTGAACCAACGGCAAAGGAAGACCTTTCTCTCTGTCTCTCTCTCTCTCACTGTCCACTCTGCCTGTCAAAAAAAAAAAAAAAGGAGGTCAGAGTGCTGAACCGGGGGCATGTTGACTTTAAGATTGGGGGCGGGGGGAGCTGTGCTGTTCTATGTGCTGGGTACATGGATAGTTTTTCCCTTATTCATTCTTTCAGCAAACCTTTATTGAATGGTTACTGTGTGCCAGGCATTGTTTTAGGTGCTTGGAATATAGCAGTGAACAAAAAAATGTCTTTGCCTTTAAGAATCTGAAAGCCCTTGGGGACTGGAGACAATGAAGCTGATAAATAGGAGAATGCTGTTGGCAGCAACTAATGGGAAGACAGATAAAGCAGAAGAACTTGAAGGGTAGGGAGTACCTGTGGGGTGGAGAATGGGAGAGCTTGCTGTTTTAAAAAGGGGCCCAGGGGAGGCCCTACCTGATAGAGTAAAGTGAAAAAAGTCTGAAGGAAGTGCGGGAGTTGGCCATGTAGTGTAGGGGACAGGTATCCTGGCAGAGAGAACAGAGAAGGTGAAGTCCTGAGGCAGTACTGTACCTGATTGGAGTAAAGATGGAGGCAAAAAATAAAAAAAAGAGAGACTCCCCACCCCCACCCCTCCCACCCCCCGCCCAGTTCAAGGAGATAGAGAAGAACCAGCAGAAGAGGATGAGAAACTAGTCAATGTAGTAGGAAGAACAGGGAGGCAGGTGCAGAAAGTGGGTCAGAGAGGAGGGCGCGATTAACTGTGTCCAGTGCTGTCGGCTGCTACGTGGAAGAGATAGTGGCTGCAGAAGTTCCCTTGATGGCAGCAGTGTTGGCGGAGGGGTAGGAGTGAAAGCCTGGTTGGATTCTCTCAAGAGGGAATGGGAGGGAAGGATTTGGAAACAGACATAGATGGATTTGTAAAGGATTTTTGCTAGTAGGGTGAGCAGAGAAGTGGGAGTAGTACCCAGAGGGAGAGGTGGGAGGAATGTGGTAGCATGTTTCTCTTTAGGAAAAGCAGCAGTCAGCAGTCTGTTTGTTGAAGGGAATGTGGCAGAACCTCAAAACCTAGGCTGTTGTGCTCCTAGCTGTCACTGACACAGGGGTGGTAGAAGAAAGTAGGTATTTATTTTCCAGAGTGCAGAATGAGGAGAAAGGGCAGCTAGCAGTTTCCAGACTCCACAAGGGGTTGAGGGTAAAGAATCTTACAGATTGAAATTGGAGTTGACAGTGCGTGAACAGCTCATGTGCAGGCCTCTGGTTGATCTGCCATGCTTGTGGTCCTCCTTTGATTAGTGATAGGGTGGCCATCATGTTCTTTTGGGAATTTGGATGGTGACCGAGTGGGCTGTAGCCAGTCGAGGGGCTACACGCAGTGGGTTGTTGATTTGTTTGCTCAGGGCCTGTGTTCCTGTTTAAAAAAAAAAAAAAACAAAACAAACAAACAAAAAAACCAGGGGCTAGCATCAAGATGTCACCTGTAGAGGAGATAGATGGACCTCCTGATTCTTGGGATCTGGGACCCTGTGGGGCTGACCAGACCTAAATCATCACTCTCAATTCGCTGAGTTAATTTCTTTAGTAAGAGGTTGATCTACAATCGTCAGTGCAGGGCACGGAAACTTTACGCTAAGCGTAGGTCATGGGGAGACGAGGGCCAGTAATGTCTACATCAAAGGCACTGTATAGGTGCAGTTTCAGGAATGATTCAGGAGACAAGAAAGTTGCTGATGATGTGGGGAAGCTGGGATAGTTGCTGATACTGTGTCCTATAGGAGGGAAGGAGGAACAGGATCTAGTGGCTAAGTGGAAGAGCAATACGGTTGGTCTTACCTAGGAGCACACACAGTTCATTCATTTTGTTTATTTTTTTAAAGATTCTATTTATTCACTTGAGAGGTAGAGTTACAGAGAGAGAGGGGGGTCTGGCATCTGCTGGTTCACTCCCCAGATGGCTGCAATAGCCAGAGCTGGGCTGATCCGAAGCCTGGAGCCAGGAGCTTCTTCCAGGTCTCCCACATGGGTGCAGGGGTCCAAGCACTTGGGCCATCTTCTCCTGCTTTCCCAGGCCATAACAGAGAGCTGGATTGGAAAAAGAACAGCTGAGACTAGAACTGGTGCCCACATGGGATGCTGGTGCTGCAGGTGGAGGCTTAGCCCACTACACCACAGCGTCAGCCCCCAGTCCATTCATTTTAAGAAGAGTGATGGCAGAGTATATGGAAACTGAGGCTGAAGTGGGAAGGGAAGCATTGGGATCTTGTAAAATACCTCTTCTGACTGTTCTGTTTCTTCAGTGAAATAGACAATGAGGTCTTTAGCTGAGGGTGAAGCTGGGGAAGGGAGTCATAAAAGAGCATACTAGAATCAAGTTCAAGTACTTGTCTAGGGAGTTGTGTACTTTGTGATGGTTTGTGCTCTTTATTGCTACAGGCAGCTCTATTGCGTACCCTTCCCCACTGTCCCTCTGTCAGACCTCTTCCTTTAGCCTTTAAGGTCAGTGTCGTGTTGTCCGCCTTAATCTCCTAAGACCAAGTTAAGCCTTTCCTTAGCTCTGCCTCCATTTTGCAGTAACTCCTCTGTTGCTTTGTTTATGAATTCTCATGTCTGTCTCCCCTGCTTAATGGTGAGTGCCTGCTGAGCACAGGCTAACTAGTTCTAGTCACTAGGACAGTGCCTTGCACATGGTAGGTCTTCATCAGATTAGAGTAAACAACATAGTGCCATTAACCAAAGCCTCAAGAGTGTGCATCAAACTGCGTGTCCATGCTAGAAGTGGTGCCTGGCACTTAAGGAGACACTAAATTTTTGTGACTGAATTATGAGTTGTTTTGCAGATGCTTGCATTAGACTCATACCGCAAACATAGAAGAAGCCAGAATCTTAAGCATCGCTGTGCCCTTCCCCTTTTATACCCTGTGTGTCTCTGAATAAGTATAATGATTCAGTGCTAAGGACCTTGGTGCCTCTTTGTGGAGTGAAGGAGTGGACTTAAAGAGGAGCAGTTACTGAGAAAGCTATGGTGGGAACAGTACAGGTGTGAGATAAAGGAAGTAGTCTGGGAGAGGTTGTAAAGGCTGGAGGTGGAGAAGGTTCTAAGACTGATTATTTGAGTGCTATGTGCTAGACCACACTATGCATATTCCCTCTTATTTTAGCGATAGTAAACCTTTCAGACAAGTTTGTGGTCTGCCTGTGATCACACAGTGCTAATGTGGCAACACCTGAATTCATGGTTCTGAGACAGTTTCCTTGTTTGTGTGTCCATACCCCCTAAGTAACAGCTCTCCCATCCCTTTAAGCCTGTGTGAACGCTCCACTTTTCTAGTTGCTTTTATTGAATTTCAGATGATTTCTGAATTAAGCAAACTTGGTTTTTTTGAAAGATGCTTTATAGAAATGGTCCAAAGTTGAAAGAGCTGGTAGTTGAAGTGTGGATTAGGGAATGTTTGATACAAAGGTAATGACTGAAATTGTGATACTCATAGTAGATGACCTATCACAAGATAAGAAATCTATATATAAATTCAGATTTTACTGAATCTGGGTTCTCACCAAATCTATGAACTTGATTGTTATAACGCACCCAAAGGAGCTATCGGGAATATATATATTTTTTACGGTTTTCAGAATTCAATATGTATTTTTGTCAGTTAAGTTAAAAAATTGTAGGTTTTTAAAATCCTGCCTTTGTAAACTTTCATTGATTCTTTTCATTTTTTAGAAAAATGCATCATATAAATGGTCTACTTTTTTTTTTCTAATGGTAAAGGCTTTTAAGAATTGTGCTGTTGTTGAATTCTTAAGAGAATCAAGGGGTTTTTTTCCCCTTTTCCGGGACCGGTGCTGTGGTGTAGCAGGTAAAGCTGTCGCTTGCATTGTTGGCATCCCATGTGGGTGCCAGTTCGAGTCCTGGCTACTCCACTTCCAATCTAACTCTCTGCTATGGCCTGGAAAAGCAGTAGAAAATGGCCCAAGGCCTTGGCCCCTGCACCTGCATGGGATACCTGGAGGAAGCTCCTGGCTCCTGGCTTCGGATCGGTGCAGCTCTGGCCATTGTGGCCATCTGGGGAGGGAACCAGTGGATGGAAGACTGCTCGCTCTCTGTCTGTCTGTCTCTCTCTCTCTCTCTCTCAGCCTCTCTGTAACTCTGCCTTTCAAATAAAATCTCTTTTTTTAAAAAAAATTTTTTTTAGAAAATAATATTCTTCTTATTCTGAAAAATGAAGACAGTTACTGTCCCATATATTGCATGCATCTGTGTTTGGTGGCCCAGATGATGGCACAATGCTTTAATATCCTCTCAAGGGATATAGGACGTAGTTAACAGAGTGGCACTGGTGAGGTATTGAATACAGTCATGCGAATGTTCACAGTAGTGTTATTTTCCTCTGCAATTATCATTCTGACGTTCTCTTATTTGTTGTGTTTAACATATTAGGTGATAATTTCAAGATGCCTGGGCGTTCCAGTTCAAACTCGGGCTCCACTGGATTCATATCCTTCAGTGGTATAGAGTCTGCTCTCTCCTCCTTAAGAAACTTCCAGTCCTGTATCAGCTCTGGAATGGACACAGCTTCTAGTGTTGCTTTGGATCTTGTGGAGACCCAGAGTAAGTAATAATTGTATTAAAACTTTTCTGATTCTCTTCTATTTGAAGGCAATACTGTATGGTGGCATTACTCTAGGGATGCCGTTTAAGTATCCTTGGGATGGTTATTCAATGAGATTGACTCATTCATATATGTTCAAGCAGTGAAGTTCATGGGCATTAGAAGTTCACGGGCAAAGACACATGAGAAAGTCCCTGATCTAAAAGGAGTATTCAGTCCAAAGTATGTGGCGTTTGTGAACTGTAAGGTATATAAATGTACTGTGGTACTGGTATTTTTCCAGTAGTTTAACTCTACTGTATTCATGCTTGGTTTCTCAATAGATGAACTAAGCATGTGCTAAGGATACCAGCAAAGGAAGGCGTCTACAAAAGTGAGAAAAGTTCATTTTTGATTATCTATATATTTTTTTCAAGCACAAGATCTAGAATGAAATTATTAGCTTTCTTTGGATTAGAGTTGTTTTTATTCTTTATTACACAGGGAGCTAGGGGAGCAACATAATCTTTTTGTTTTGTGTTTAATGGCACTGATTTTGAGCAATTTGTGATAAGCCTTGGTGTGATTTTCTTGCTCATCTTGTCCAGTGGATGTTCTTTGGATTTTGTGGAGCTGTGGGCTTACAGTTTGTATCAATTTTGGGAGAATTTCTGTGACTGTTTAATGAACTATTCTTTATGGCCCTTCTTCTGGGACTCCAATGACATGTCTGTTAGACTGCTTGATATTACTGCATAAGTCAGTGGGGCCTAGTCGACTCTTTTTTCCAGTTTTTTTTTTTTTTTTTTACCCCCTGGCTTCAATTTGAATAGTTTCTGTTGCTTTGTCTTCAAGTTCATTTGTCTTATCATCTGCAGTGTCTAATCTATCTAGTGAATTTTCAATTTCAGATATTATACTTTTTCAGCTGTTAAAAACTTAAAGAATTAGACAGAATCTCTTTTTTTCTGCCTTCCATCTTTGTGTTCATGTTCATGCTTTCCAGTACATTCTTGAGGCTATGGGGCATGTCTGTAACAGCTGTTTTAATATCCTTGTCTGCTAATCCTGTCTATTGCTGCTTGGTCACATGCACATGGGATGTAGTATGTGTTGCGTGTTTGGATTTTGAAGTCTTCCTTAAAGACCGTTGGAATTGATTTGGCCAGCAGTGAAGTGATTTGTGGATTAGGCTGAGCCTTTCCAGGCTTCTTGTTACTCTTTGTTAGGGTGGCTTTAGTGTGGCCTTTACTTTAGGGCTCATTTATCCTTGTTACAAAATATGGTCCCCTGGAGTGTCTTCATTGATTGTCCTGAGGCTTCCTTCCATGAGAGAGCTCCACCCCTGCCCGGTGAAATGTTACCATCTCCCAATCCTGGGTGATTTTGGGGAGTTGTCCACTTTATAGCTTCCAGAGATTGTTCCTCAGCAGTTTAGGATTCAACACCGGACTACAGGGCCTCCCAGGGCAGATTCCTGGAGCTCTGTGTTTGCGTAGCTCCCTCCCTGTGCGCTGGCTTACACAACCCTTCAGCCTTGGCCTATGGGAAGTTCAATCTCTTGTCTCAGCAGCCCTTCTCGACTGCTGTGCTGGGCTGGGTCGCTCCTGGCTTGTGTAGGGAGACGGGCAATGGCAGGACTTGTGTCTGTTGTTTCCCCTTCTGCAGTAATTGTAGTGCTGGTATACCTGTTGTTAAATGTCTGAAAGCACTTGTTTTATGTATTTTGTCCAGCTTTGTAGTCATTCACGAGTGGGGGGCCAGCTCCCTGCCAGCTCTCCATTCATGGCCTGCAGTAGAGGTTTCCCATGATCCTTTTAGTGAATGATCTCTGAAAGTTTGAACAAGTCCTAGCCTGATTTATAGTGTATATTTGGAGGTGATAGGTATTTGGCTTTAGTAGGCAGGCCTAAGTAAAAGCCATTATAAAGTGAGAGAAGAAGTGGAACACCCCCTGCTCACCACCACCACCCAACCAGGGATTGTATTTTTCTAATATTTCTTAGTACTTTAGCTACATACTTTTTTGGTTTTATCTTAAATAAGAAACATGGTTTGGTATAAAATACAACATATATCTTGTGTAATTTTTCTTAGAGGTTTATTTATTTATTTGAAAGTCAGAGTTACACAGAGAGAGGAGAAGTAGAGAGAGAGAGAGAGATAGGTTTTCTATCTGTTGGTTCACTCCCCAATTGGCCGCAACAGCTGATGCTGCGCCAATCCGAAGTCAGGAGCCAGGAGCTTTTTCTGGGTCTCCCATGCAGCTGCAGGGGCCAAGGCCTTGGCCATTTTCTACTGCTTTCCCAGGCCATTGGAGAGAGCTGGATCGGAAGTGGAGCAGCCGGGACATGAACCAGCACCCATACAGGATGTCGGCACTACCAGCAGCAGCTTACCACCCATGCCACAGCGCCAGCCCCATATCTTGTGTAATTTAAAAAGAAATGGGAACACTTTTTGAAAGATCCATGCTCTAAAGCAGGTATTGGCAAATTTATTCTGTAAAGATTCAGATAGCAAATATAGGTTCAGATAGCAAATATGTTCACCTTAGGGTGAGCTCTGAGTGAGCTCTCTTGCATCTCTGCTATGCTTGTGCAAAAGGCACCATAGACAGTTAATGAGTGAGTGGGCATGGCTGTGGTTCTACAAAACTATAGAAACAGGCAATAGGCTAGATTTGGCTCACAGACTGTAGTGCCATCTCCTGCGTTAGAGCCAGAGGCAGCCATTAAATATTTGTTGAAAGAAAGAATTATTTTATCTAACTTAATTTTACAACAAATACTTTATTTTACATATATATATATACATATATATATAAGCTAATTCAAGAAAAAATTTGAGTAAGTTGTATGGAAAGAAAAGTGAACTAAACAACTTTGACAGTTTCAGAGTCACTTGGAACCTGGAATACTTACGAACTCTATATTCATACACACAAATGTACACAGTCACCCACTGACACATTTTAACTAATACTGAGAGTTAGAATGACCAGGTAGTCAGCAAATGTCCACTGAAATGAGTAGTCTGTGAATAATTCAGGTTTAGGTTTTAAAGAGGAAACAAAAAAATGTTTGGTAGTTCATCCCTTCACACAATTTATCATCTTAGTGGGGAGATAAGCATGTATTAAAATGCCAGAGCAGTGGGAAAATGGAAAAGAAATTACAAGGCCACAGATAATTAATATCACCACTGTTCTCATGAGAAAACTCAAAAGCTCTCAAGTTTATATTGGTGAACACAAATTTTTCAAAATTGGGCTTTTTTTTTCTTTAAAACTCAAGTTGTCATCATTAGCAACAAGTACTATTGGTTATCTTTTAAATAACAAGTTCAATTTTTTTTTTTTTTTTTAATATATTTGAGAGGCAGAGAAACGGAGACAGACTGAGAGCTTCCTTTTCTGTTTTACTTCTCAAATACTCATAGGGGCTGGGGCTAGGCCGAGGCCAGAGCCAGGAGCCGGGAACTCAGTCCAGGTCTCTTAGCTGTGTGACAGAACCCAATTACTTGAGCTGTAACCACCAACCTTCGGTGTCTGCAATGGCAGGAAACTAGAGTCAGGATCTGGAGCTGGAGACTGAACCCAGATACTTAGGTGTGGGAAACGGGTGTCTTGACTGCTGGGCCAAATGCCTGTTGCTTAACCCTCAGGTCTGAGTAACCACAGTTTGTTAATAACTCTTTCCGTTCAGAAGGATATTCCATGAAAAAAGCAGCCAGGTCAGCTTGCATCTCCTATAGTTACACGAAGTTTTGTCTTGAGATAGCCAGCATTCTTTGGTATGCAGCAGAAGTGTTTTATGCATACTTACCGTTTCGCACACAGTCACACAGTACTGAAAGCCGTGCTTGATGATTGTTATTTAATAAATCTAATAATTGTGCTGTTTCATCAAGGACATCTTAAGTAAAACTGGCATTTTCCTTTGGCCACATGATGGGGAGTACGGTGACTTCAGATTGCACAACTTGGTGCTGCGACTCTGGTTTACACTACAGCACTAGCATTTTTCCCTTAATTGCTTCCATACCAGTGGTGGAATCATCTGACACAATGAAACCAAACCAAACCAAACCAATCACATCTTAAAATTATTATGAAACCAGTTTTGACCCTTAGACCCCCTGAAAGGGTCCCAGGGACTATACTCTGAGCACCACTCGATTATGAAATTAAATTTGAGTGCTTACGAGCAGGAAATGGATGACATGAGACGTTCTCCACGCAAAGCAAGCCTAGGGCAACCCCCACTGGGGTAATTCAGCAAGAGCTTGTTAGGCGAGTTTTATTTTTTTAAATCAAGAAATATTTTGATTTAATGTAATTATATACTATAAAGCATAATTTATCCATTTAAAATGTACTTAATTAAAAACTCAAAAAAACTTCATTATATTTACAAGTAAGTATTTGGTATATTTTTCCTCTTCAAAGAACTTCCCAGTATACAATAAAATAATTGCTAAGAAATCAAATCATAACTAATTATAAATTAAATGAGTTTCTCAAGGCTAATTTCTGTCAAAAACAAAACTTCTCAAAATTCTTACAGTGAAAACTAGTGTTTAATGTGGTACATTTCTTCCAGTGTCATGTCTTTCTTTTAGCTAATACATAAAAATTGTATATATTCATGAGTTTGCATGTAAGGTTTCAATACATGCATAGATTGGGCAGTATTCAAATCAGGGTAAGCATATCTGTCTCTTAAGATATTGACCAGTTTCTGGGGTGAAAACACTTTAACTGTTTTCTTCTAGCTTTTTCGAAGTATTCAATTCCTTATCATTATCTGTAATCACCCTGCTGTGCACTTAACACCAGAACTTCTTCGGTCTTACTTACGACCTGGTGACCAGCCTTAATGCATTCTCTCACTCCCCCTACCAGCATCTGGTAACCACTTTTTGCTTTAGCAATTTGGGTTTGTGTGTGTGTGTGAGTGTCTGTGTGTATTTGGTTCCATATGACTTTTAGGGTTAATTTTTCTAGTTCTGTGAAGAATGTCACTGGTAGTTTGATGGATGTAGGAGAACAGTTTCAATATGACATCAGACTGAGGTTCTCTCCAAGGATTCAGAGAACAGAAAAACACCTAGTATTTAGGGAAATTTGAAGGTTAATTGATCTTGTCACAGAAGATGAAAGGCTTGTAGAAGAGAGCCAGTTTCACTATGTAAGTGCAGAAGCCTAGAATTTGCTTGGTATGGAAAGCAGTGCTAGCTCCATTGTTAGTTCTATGCCTTTGAGCAAGGTAGGTTTCTAGCTTCTTCAAAATCCTCATTCCTCATCTGAGGAAAAAAAAAAAAAGCCCCCTTTTTCTAAGGTTATCGGGATTCCAAGAAGTAATAAATGCAGTGTGTCGTTAGCACAGTGTTAATTCAGTATCTGTCATATGTGATGGCTCAAAGGGTTGGGTGCCTGCCACCCACGTGGAAGACCCAAATTGAGGTCCCAGCTCCTTCCTTCAGTCTGCCCCAGCCTCAGCTCTTGTGGGCGTTTGGGGAGTGAACCAGTGAATGTCTTTTCTCTGTCTCTCTTCAAATAAATTAAACATAAATTAGAAATTGACAGAACTAAGAGAATCCTGACAACACTGAGGATGCTGGGAGGAAGGAGAGGCGTGGGGTGGCCAGTGCGGAGGCTGTTTCAGAAGCGCGGGTGAAAAAATTAAGTATTGCAGTCACAGTGAAGAGGATTTTGTTCGTGCGCTGTGTGTCTTCTGCCCACTTTGCCAAGAGACAGGATCGTGTCAGGGAGTGCAGGGCGTTGGATACAGAATGCCCGAGTTCTTGTCCCGTCTCTGCCCCTTAGTGTCTTCATGATCTTGGACAAGTTCTGTGACCTCCATTAGTTTAGGTTTCTTATTTATGAAAGACATTATTGTGGGGATTGCATGAAATCCTGTTTATAAATTACTTACAGCGGTTTAAGCTGCCACTTGGGGCATCTGCATCCCATACCAAGTGCCTGGGATCAAGTCCCACCTCCACTTCCAGTCCTGCTTCCTGTGAATGCACCTGATAGGCAGCAGTTGTTGACCTAAGTACAGGAGCTGAGGCTGCCCATGTGGGAGACCCGTATGGAGAGCTTGGCTCCTGACTTCAGCTTGCCTCCTTCCTGACTGTTGTAGGTATTTGAGGAGTGAACCAGTGGATGGAAGATGTCTGTCTCTCTCTCTCTCTCTCTCTGGTTCCCTCTCTCTGTGTCACTTTACCTTTCAAATAAATAAATACATACAGAAAACTTAAAGAAAAAAAACTGCAGAGACCCATGAGGAGCTATCCATGAACTATCTTCATAGCAGAAATGCTCTTTTCCTCATAGCCTTGTAAATTGGGCAGATTTCTTTTCTGCTTTGCCCAATTTCATCTTGAATTAGAATAAGCTTTGATGAATTGGTTGGTAGTTATTACTGAGGCGTAGCTTCCCCTCCCTTTGCACTGAAGTTCTCTCACTGCGGTTATTATGAAGTGATTAGTAAAGGGGATTCTTGCTGCCAAGAACCTTAGGGCTGCTGGAGGGTTTGATTTTGTTTCTTGTTGGTTACATGTTCCCAGTTCCTATCCCAGATGGTTAGCCCTTTTCTACTCTGGCTTATTTGAAATGATCGCCTGTACTTGTGTTTTGTTACTACGCCGGTGGTGTCGAGGCAGGCAGGCTCCGGGCCAGCATGTTTATTAGTTTGTCTCTAAATTTGTTGGTATTCTAGTAACACCTTCTTCATTTGACCTAATTGGAAAATGAAATTTGTTACGTTGGAAAAATGTTCAGATCACTGGAGCTTTTTTGCCTCTAGGTTTTACGTTGATTTTGTGCTTTGCTGCTTTCCTGTACAGAATGTACTGACTTAATTTATGAGTATTATGGTTACTAACGTCATCTTTAAGTAATTGATTTTAGTAACCTCTAACAATTAGTTAAGTAAATTTGAGAAATGGCCTTTCCTAAAATGTTACTGCCCCTTGGGGTTGGGTCTGCTTTCCTCTCATGCTCTGTGCCAAGGCAAGCTCACGGGTGGACTGCAGAATTTTGGTGAATGTCTGCAATTCCGTGGAAAAGCTACGTACACTTGGATTGAAAATGTATCAGATTTTCACTAAATGTTTGAGCAGAACATAGACGGAGAAGGAGAGCTCTCGTTCCATGGATTCACTTCCCAGATGCCCATGGTGGCTAGTCCTGGCTGGGGATGGAACCCGGGATTCAGTTCAGGAACCCAACTACTTGAGCCATCACTGCCGCCTCCCAGGGTCTGCGTTAGCAGTAGGGTGAGGTCAGGAGTTGGAGCCGAGTAGTGAACCCAGGCTCTCCAAAGTGGTTACATGGGTGTCCTAACCAGCATCTTAACAGCTAGGCCGAATGGCTGCTCCAAGAGGGACATGGGTAAAATTATATATTTTGAATTGTTCAAGGGTCCAATAGATGAGAAAACCTCATTGGAAGGTGTGTTTTGTTTTTTTTTTTTAATATTTATTTATTTGAAAGGCAGAGTTAGAGAGACAGAAATCTTCCCTCCACTGGTTCACTCCCCAAATGACTACAATGGCTAGGTCTGGGCCAGGCTGAAGCCAGGAGCCAGGAGCTTCTTCCAAGTCTCCTACGTGGGTGTAGGAGCCCAAGTACCAGGGCCATCTTGTGCTGCTTTCCCTGGTGCATTAGCGGGGAGCTGGATTGGAAATGGAGCAGCTGGGTCTTGAATCGGCACCCTTATGGGATGCCAGCATTGTGGTCAGCGGCTTAACCTACTATGCCACAATGCCAGCCCCTGGTAGGTGTTTTGAGTTTTCTTTCTGTGTTGCTTTTCTCCCTATTTCTCTGGAGCTAGCAGGCATAAAGCCTTCAGTTACTATGGTCAGGCAGGATGTGTGTTGAACGATGCCAGAGTTGGTGATGATGGCAAAGACGTGGGAATATTTGATGGTAAGGAATGGAGTATGTCAGACACAAGTGGTAGGCAGGGCTCCATTTTTACATGGATATCTCAGATGAGCCTGTGGAGTAGGTAAATTCGGGGATCTTTACTCAAAATTTAGAGGGTTCTTGCTGTATATTTGGGTAAGAATTCTATATATCAGCTGCTTATAAATGGAACAGGCAACCTGGTATAGTTTTTAGCATTTATTCAGTGAGAGAAATACACAGGAAAGTGAGGGCTTTATTTAGCAGAGAAAAGTCTAGAAACTTAACGTTGGGTCCATACCAGGCAGAGAGCAGGCCGGGAGCCATGTGGAACAAGTTCGGTTCAGCCACAGGTGCCGTGGCGTGGGCAGGAAAGCAGAGGCAGAGTGGCAGCCAGAAGTCTGGGCACCCGGAGGTGCGGGACAGCCAGGGCAAGCCCACCGTGCTCCAGGCCTTTTATTCACTTCCAAAAGGGCATGGTTACACAGTCTGACTGGCAGGTGGGCCTACAGGTGAGGTCGGGTAGGGGCGTGAGATCACGAAGGGGGCAGGGTGAAGGCGGGGCCTCCAGCTCACAAATGTAATCAATTTAATCCCATCTGCCTGCCTATATCATAGGGGCTTTGCACGCGAGCAGACCGAGGCTTAGTGAAGTTAAGTGCTTTTCCTGGGCAGCAGTTAGGCAGGGGCAGAGTAGGGATTTGCGGATAAGCGGTGTCTTTCTGCTTTCTGCCCCTCACCCTTGCACTTTATCAAAAGTGTGCTGTGCCAATCTCGTGGCATTTGCATTTTCATAACCTTCAGTGACATTTAACTCAGAGAGCGTTGGCTCTTTCGTCGAGGGGACATTATCTGAATCTTGAACTCCAAAACGAGGCTGCGTGCTTTTCTGGAAGAGCCTGTTGGCTTTTGCCCTGTTCTGCTAGTGACGTTCTCAACAGCGCCCCCTGGACAGGTTTTGAAGTCCAAGATGGCACTTCTTGGCTTTAGCTGCCTCTGTAAAGATGGAGTCCAGTCTGATCATGGAAGGAAGCAGTTGGGACTTGGGGAAGCCATTATGTGGGCCTGGGCTACTACTTCCAGACTTGCTTTGGTGATGGGAAAGCAGACCCCTGTGAGGCTAAGGAGCAACCACCAAGTCTGCTCCTCCGAAGCAGGTGTGCCTGGTAGAAATGAGAGAGCCAGTGGATTGGGTTGGTAGCCTGTTCTTTCATGTACCCAAATTGCATTATGGCTAAGAATAATTGCCTCTTCAGTATGATTCCATTTTTCTCACCTGATTCCCTACCCAGCCAAGAAACACAGTTTTCCCTATATGACAGTTGCTTCAGAGTTAATGATGAATAAAGAACAACCATCAGAATGGAACCTCTGTAGTCAGGGGCGTGTCCTGTCTACCAAGTAACTGTCCTTTTACGTTTGCAAATGTTAAGCATTTAGTTGCTGGCACCTTGGCTTAACAGGCTAATCCTCCGCCTTGTGGCGCTGGCACACCAGGTTCTAGTTCCAGTTGGGGTGCCGGATTCTATCCCGGTTGCCCCTCTTCCAGGCCAGCTCTCTGCTGTGGCCAGGGAGTGCAGTGGAGGATGGTCCAAGTGCTTAGGCCCTGCACCCCATGGGAGACCAGGAGAAGCACCTGGCTCCTGGCTTCGGATCAGCGAGATGCGCCGGCCGCAGCGGCCATTGGAGGGTGAACCAATGGCAAAAAGGAAGACCTTTCTCTCTGTCTCTCTCTCTCTCTCACTATCCACTCTGCCTGTCCAAAAAAAAAAAAAAAAAAAAAAAAAAAAGCATTTAGTTGAGAAGTTGAGAGAATAGTTTGTTTGAGGGGTAGTAGTTTTACTCCTCAGTAAGGCATTTTTTTTTTTTTGGACAGGCAGAGTTAGAAAGAGAGAAAGGTCTTCCTTCCATTGGTTCAACCCCCCCAAAATGGTCGCCACGGCTGGTGCTGTACCGATCCGCAGCCAGGAGCCAGGTGCTTCTCCTGGTTTCCCATGCGGGTGCAGGGCCCAAGCACTTGGGCCATCCTCCACTGCACTCCCAGGCCACAGCAGAGAACTGGACTGGAAGAGGAGCAACCGGGACAGAATCCAGCGCCCCGACCGGGACTAGAACCTGGTGTGCCGGCGCCGCAGGCAGAGGATTAGCCTAGTGAGCCATGGCGCCGGCCTAGTGAGGCATTCTTAATTTGGTAAATATGGAAAAAAAAAAAAAAAACAGAAAATTATGCTTGCTCATAATCCTTTCACCTATTTTATGAAAACACAGTAATAATTTTGCTTTAAAAAAATGTTCTGGAAGTTACTTAATTATTTAGTATGCCAGAACAACTGACTTTGTATTTTCAAAGCTTGTTTCCTTAGGAAGAGTCACATTCTGGATTTTTACTACATTGTAATATATTTCTCCATCTAGAGAACTACTTCTTGTTATTAGGACTCTAGTTTAAAAAGGAGACATTTCTTTTGGGCTTGCCCCTATACTTTATTCCATAATTCTGTTATTGAAGGGAAGCAGTAATTAGAAGTAGGTGATTCTAATATTAGTCATGGCCACAATGATAATAAAAATAACAATAACTTAAAGAAGCCTATGTTTGTATTTCTTAAATTGCTTTTATAACGAGCCAATTGAAAGTCAAAATATTATTATAAGTTAAATAAATGAAGACTATTTAAGATATATACCTACTTATGCCACATGTGGTACTGAAGGTGTGAAGGCAGAAATGTGGAGGTAAGTGAACCTTTGTGCACTGCTGTTTGGAGCATAAATTAGTAATTACAGAAAACAGTGGAGAGATTCCTTATAACTTTAAAATAGAACTACTGTATGATTCAGCACTCCTAGTGGGTGTTGTTCAAAGGAAATAAAATTAGTATATTGAAAAATGTCTGTATTCTCATGTTCATTGAGACTTATTCATAATAGCAAAGATGTGGCGTCAGCCTAAGTGTCCGACAGTAGATGAATGGATAAAGAAAATGTGATATACAAGGGGTCTTCAAAAGTTACTTAGAAAATGCATGTTATGAAAAAACTATGCATGGATTTTAAAATTTCTCTTTACCATAATCTATATTTTAATTCCATTCCCACAAGCTTTCTGGAATGTTCTTGTATCTGGCTGTGTGTGTGTAAGAGTAATATTCAGTCTTTCATAAAAGGTGGTCTTGGCATTTGTTATAACATGGGTGAACCTGGAGGCCATTACGCTAAATGACCCTTTGTTAATTTATGAACTTCATTTTTTATGACTTTGCATTTAATTTTTGTGAAAGGACTGCCTAAGCCAGAGGTTGTCGGACTTGTGTGTTAAAATCACTTAGATGGCTTCTTAAGACAGATCATTGGACCCCGCCACCAGAGTCTCAGTAAGTCTAAATGAACCCAGGAGTTTGCTTTTCTAAAAGGTTGAGGCTAATGCTGGTTCACTCGGAGAACCATGGTTTGTAGTCATTATAGTTCATTTGGTGGTAGACGTGTACCACTAGGTGGCACCAGAACACTTCTTATTAGAAGGCCAGGGGCCTTGTTGACCAATGTTGTTGATTGCAGAGTTTAGGATTATGTGCAAGATACAGACACTAATTGGAATTTAGTAATTTGAAGCCTGAATAATTCCATATATATGTAAAGTAAAAATACATTGATGCTATCATACCAAAGAAACTAAAGAACTATTATAACATTTTAAGAACTATTATAACATTTTAATACATTGATGCTATTAGACCAAAGAAACTAAAGAACTATGTAACATTTTAAACAACCCTGCTAGGAATGAGGATATACTCTCATCTACACTAGCTTCATTTTCTGTTATCTGGGTTACTCAATTTTATTTAAACAAATTGATGCAAATAGAAATATACAACTCCTGGGGCTGGTGTTAATGGCATAGTGGGTAAAGCTGCTACCTGCAATGCTAGCATCCCATATGGGCATCTGTTTGTGTCCCAACTGTTCCACTTCTGACCCAGCTCCTTGCTGGTGGCCTGGGAAAGCAGCAGAAGGTGGCCCTGTGCTTGGGCCTCTACCATGCACATGGGAGACCTGGGTGAAGCTCCTGGCTCCTGCTTCTACCTGGCTCAGCCCTGGCTGTTGCAGACACTTGGGAACTGAACCAGCAGATGGAAGATCTGTCTGTCCCTCTCTCTCTGTAACTCTGATTTTCAAACAAATAATTTTTTAAAAATACAACTCATATGAATCCGAAGTACAAATGGAATTTATTCTAAGTAATGAACCTTGACTTTGTTGTTGCTGATTACATTTAAAAAGCCCTTTTTGGAGCATTTCCATGTATTATCCGCTATAAATATCCCTTAGTTTTGCCCTTTTTCCAGTGGGCCGATCATGCTTGGGACAGTTTTGTGTTACAGAATGTGAAGTGTGCTTTCCTTTCCTTTCGGCTGCCTTCATGAGCAAGTTGAGTGGTTTCTTTTTCAGGGCACTGAGGGAAAGTTTTGGCTGCTGTTTGCCTCACCTCACCTCCTGTTACCTTGGAGTCTCCATAAATCTCCAAACATTCCAACACCTCCAGATTTTCTCTTCCACTGACTGTGACACCCTGGAAGTTGGCATGGTTTCTCCACATGAGGGCGTCTGGAAATAATTGCTGGTTTTTCTCTCCTATTTTCTGAGCTCTCCCATTCATGTTAGAATGTCACTTTTTGAAATAGCAAATGAGTCACTTTTTAGTTTTTAAAACAGTATTATAGTATCTGAATACCATCTAGGTTTTTCCAGCCTCTTGAGAATATTCTTTCCATTGATTGTTTCCTTATCTTTGGAGCAGAGGCTTGGGTTAGGTTTCAGTGACCTAACAGGGTATGAAAATGACTACTATAGATAAGACTGAATTGGAGTCACTCTGTTAGATTAAAACATGAGACTAGCAATTTGTCATATATCTGTGACCACTGGAAAGATTGGAGAGAATGCTAAGCAAAGATGACAACTCAGAGCAAAAGTAGAACACACTTAAGGGACATTTTTGAAACATCAGGATCCTTTTTATTTTTTAAAGATTTGTTTATTTGAAAGGCAGAGTTACAGAGAGGCAGAGGCAGAGAGAGAAGAGTCTTCCATCCACTGGTTCACTTCCCAAATGGCTATAATGGCCAGAGCTGAGCTGATCTGAAGCCAGGAGCTTCCTCCAGGCCTCCCAGGCAGGTGCAGGGGCCCAAGTACTTGGGCCATCTTCAGCTGCTTTCCCAGGCCATAGCAGAGAGCTGGATCAGAAGTGGAGCAGCTGGGACTTGAACTGATGCCCATGTAGGACGCTGGCACTGCAGGTGGCGGCTTTTCCTGCTGTGCCGCAGCACGGGGCACCCCCAGGTTCCTTTTAAAATTACATGTCTCTGGTAAGCAGAAAGAAGCTGTGACTAGATTGGTGATTAACTTAGTTGAAGCCAATTTAGTTATTCTTGAGGTTATTATCCAGATCTATTCTTTCTTTCTCTTTCTGTACTTTACAAATGAAATTACGTATTTGTGTTACATGGCATTCTTTAGACATAATAGTGTTAGTCACATGTATAATTAAAAATTTTGACTATAATCAATACAAAAGAGGAGAAATAAATTTTAGTAATATTTTAGCCACCAAGTATTTATACGTATATACACACACATTTATAATATTATTTCAACATGTAATCAGTATAAAATTACTAATGACTTATTTCGACATTAAATTTTTGGAGGAAGCTGAAATAAAAATCTGACAGGTCATCTTAGTCTGAACTAGCCACATTTCACCTTTGCCACTTGTGCTTAACAGCTTCATGTGGCCAATGGCTACTGGAGTAGAGGACAGCAAGTATCTGGTGTTTTAGTAACTAGATCAGAGAAGAGCATTAAATTGGAAGGGTAGCTAAGCACATTTGTTTTGCAACTTTTTAAGTTTTGATTGATGCATATTCAAATGGCTGGTTAAACAAAATAGTATCTATCAATTTCTTTTGTGTTGTCACTCCTCTACCACTGGTGTGATTGGTATTTTAGGTTTTTCCCAAAATTGTTTGGCCAGCCTAAAATGAAAAAAATTATACATTTCTGGGGATCCCATTAGTATTTGCTTCTGTTTGAAATGCCATATGGTAATTTGAATCCACATCTACAATGCTTTCATACTTTGTAGCTGATGTGGTAAATTAGTTTCTTATGGTATTGGGCAAGCCAGAGAGGTTAAGCCTCTTAACTTCAGCAGCCAGAATGCTCTAGTTGCTGTAAACAATTAGGCCTGTCAGCAATTGACCTTGGAAATGCTAATTTGCTTGTCCAGGGTGCCGCCTCAGGCACCAGCTTTCTCTCTGTGGGTGGGAGCTGTGAACCGAGTTTGGAGAGGAACTGTGTGCATTTGGGGCAAGCTCCAGCTGTGCTTCTTGCTTCATTTTTGCATGTGGCTGAGTTGCAAGAAGGATGTGCTTTGCACAAGTTTCTTTGACGGTCTTGAGGAATCAGATGGAAATGCCTAGACTGCAGTTGAAAGGAAGCTTCATTCACCTTTGGAGCTACCCTTCCCCCTTCATTCCAGTGCTACTCTGCCACGATAAAGATGGATTTTAAAACTATGTACGCTTTCATCGCTATTTCATCATATTTCTTAAACCTATTGAAAGAGAACCGGGGAATCATCTTTTATTAGCCCTTTGTTTTTTGTACTTATTAGTGCTGTTGTAGTTCCAGAATCAAAAGAAGATAGTTGAATAAATTAGGAGAAAGAAATGTTAGGGTCAGGCGTTTGCCGCCGTGGTTAGGAAGCCACTTAAGACATCCACGTTCCCTGTCTGAGTGCCTGGTTCAAGTTCCAGCTCGCTTGCTTTTGATCACCTTCTCAGTAACGCCCACCTTGGGAGGCAGCAGTGATGGCTCCCGTACTTGGGTCTCTGCCATGGACCTGGGAGATGCAGATAGAGGTTCTGACTTTGGCTTTGGCCTGGCTGTTCTGGGCACTTTGGGAGATTGAAGATCTCTCTGTCTTTCTGTCTCTGTCTCTCTGCCTTTCAAATTGCATGAAAATAAATAAATTTAAAAAGAAATGTTAGGTAAAAAAGTTATACAGATAGTACAGAATAGAGCAGTTGAAGGAGGAAGAGAGTGAATATTCATGAAGTTCATAGTCACTGTCTCCCTAAACTGGCAGTGGTGGCAGTGGTAGCTTTTACTCAGAGACAGAGATGTAGGTTTTCTCTTCTTTGGAACAGTGCTTAGACAAGGTCCTGTTTTCCCCTTTACTGTACAACACAGATTCAAAACATTTGAGTTTGGTTTTTCTTCACTGTTCTTTTTTAATTATTAGTACTTTATGTTGATAAATAACCAATTATTTATTGGCTCATGCCTTTAAAATGCTACTAATTTAGTTAGTAGATCAGAAAAAAATATACATATATATATATAAGGAAAACAACATGGCAGTAAATGGTCTGTTTCAAATGAGGAAATTCGGAGTCTGTCTATTCCACTCAAGAATCAGTGAATGGGGCCTGCGCTGTGGTGCAGCGGGTTAAAGCCCTGGCCTGAAGCGCTGGCATCCCCTATGGGCACTGGTTCTAGTCCTGGCTGCTCCTCTTCTGATCCAGCTCTCTGCTGTGGCCTGGGATAGCAGTAGAGGATGGCTCAAGGCCTTGGGACCCTGCACCCACGTGGGAGACCTGGAGGAAGTTCCCAGCTCCTGGTTTCAGATCAGCGCATCTCTGGCTGTTGCGGCCATCTGGGGAGTGAACCAGCAGATGGAAGACCTCTCTCTGTCTCTACCTCTCTCTGTAACTCTTTCAAATAAATCAAATAAATCTTAAAAAAAAAAAAAGAATCAGTGAATGACTTTTTATGTTATGGCCCAAGACCCTGATTCTCTGTCCAGTAGGCACACATCTTTTGTAGATGCTACTTAATGGGCATCCTGGTAAAGCAAACTCTGCTTTTTTGTATGCCAGGCATATTCTAAGGGCCTCATGTGTGTTCATTCCTTTAATCCTTACCCACAATGCTGTGTGGTAGGTAATTAACATCCTTATTACAAATTTGCATGTGAGTAAGTTGAATTTTGAGGTTTACCAAGGACTATGCACTTTATTTCTAAAGGAGATTTTCTCTGTTTTCACAACAATAATCTATTTCAGATTAGAAATACACATTTTAATTATTTCTTATATATTCTTAGTGCATCATCCTTTCAAGGTATGATTTACCCCTTTTTCAGGATCAGTAAACTTGGAGATAAGTCCTCTTATCTGTCCAGTAGACGTATACCTCTGCTCATGACAGAAGTGGCCCTTCTACTAACTGTCACCTTTATACCTGAAGAGGAAAGAGTTCCTCATTCAGAGGATTTCCAGAGTCCTTTCTGTACAAATTCTCTTAACTGACTTTCAAGATCCCCTTGCTGAGCTTTTTACAAGAAAGCTAGTATATGGGTGATATTTATAAATATTGGTTACCATAAATTAACTCCATAGATTATCTTTGATTAATCATTTCTCTACCCATGACCAAATGATCTGACTTATGCTTGAAAAAAAAAAGGAACTATTGATTTCTATGCCCACTTTAAACCATTGAGCATAGTTTATAAGAATGTTCATGATGTCACCAGCTAGCCCCATTCCATATCTGCTGATGACATATTCCATGATCCCAGTGGATACCTGAAACTCCAAATAGTACCGAATCCTATATATCCTATACATGTCTGTGAAATAGTCTAACAGTAATAATGAATAATAACATAGAACAATTAAAATACTGTGATAAAAATGATATGAATATTGACTGTCTCTCTCTACTCTCTTTTTGGAGCAGTGTTTTATGTAGCAATTAAGGTGCCATATACCATATCTGAGTGCTGACTTTGAGCCCAATTCTAGCTTCCTGCTAATGTATACACTAGGAGGCAGCAGGCAATGGCCAAGTAGTTGGGTCCTTGCTACTTGTAGGTGACCTGGATTGAGTTTCTTCTTCTGGCTTCATTACAGCCTGGTCCTGGCTGGTTGCAGGCATTTGGGGAGTGAACTAGCAGATGGGAGAGCTCTCTCTGTCCGTCTTTCAAATGAATAAAATTAAACATTAACAAAATTATTGTACTCAGTTCTTAATGATAATATGAAATATGTGCCTGTGTGATAAGTCTAAGTGAGGTGGATGACCACAGGTGCTGTGAGGAAGGTATAGGCAACTGCGTAAAGGTTACTTGAACAGAAGCAGTTAGTCTGGTAACTGAGATGGTTACTAAGTTACTAACAGGCGAGTAGTGAATACAGCAGGAATATCTGGACAAAGGGATGACTCACATTCCTGTTGGGACAGAGTGGAATGGCAAGAGATTAAATCATGTTAATCAGAGTGGCATGCAATTTGAAACTTACGAGTTGTTTATTTCTGCAATTTTCAACTTAGTATTTTTGTACTGTAGTTGACCCTAGGTAATTGGAACTGTGGAAAGCAAAGCCACAGATAAGGAGATACTGTCGTGTGCCATAGGGACTGGATTCATGTGCCACCAGCACGTGCCCTGTAAGCCTCTGGTCTTTGTTCACGTGACTTCTTCCTTGCCTGCCCTCTCCATCTTGAGTGCTTAGAGGATACCTGTTCATCTTCTAGGCTAAACTGAAGTGTCATCTTTTTTATGCTGACATGCTTCTACTCAGACCGAACTGACCTCTCTTTTGAGTTTGCTGTGCATTCATTCATCAAAATGATTGAGCACTTCTTTGCAAGTCCCCATTCACACTGGTAGAGACAGGGACCTGAATAGACTAATCTGAATAGACTAATCGGTAATATCCTGCTTTCCAGCCAAGTTTTGGCTTTGTGTTCCCTATGGTCTCCAATGCAACACTCAGTGCTACCATTTTTGCTCAAAAGCGCCTGCCAGCAATGTATAAACAAATGAGCATTAGTTACCCAGGAGCAGGCTGCACTTCATTAGTTCCTGGACTAGATAAAAGTCATTCTATGGTAGTCGCTTCTCATATCTAAAGACTAAGAATGGATTGAAATTTTATAATAAAGTGATACCTGAAAAGGGATTATGGAGAGGAGAGCAGAAATAATTCTTCCAAAAAGTTGTTTTTGACTGGCCAATTGATTACATTACTGGCAGAAAATAATATATTTTTTAAAGATTTCTTTATTTATTTCAAAGGTAGAGTTACAGAGGGAGAGGCAGAGGCAGAGACAGAGAGAGGTCTTCCATCCACTGGTTCCCCGAATGGCCACAATGGCTGGGGCTGAGTCAGGCTGAAGCCTGGAGCCTGGGACTCCACCCAGGTCTCCTACATGGGTGCAGGGTCCCAAGTACTTGAGCCACGTTCTGCTGCTTTCCCAGGCTCATTAACAGGATGCTGGATTGGAAGTGGAACAGCAGAACTTGAGCCTACTGTCATATGGGATGCTGGTGTCACAGGCAACAGCTTAACCCACTGTGCCACTATGCTGACCCTGAAGAAAATTTACTTGTAAAGTTCTTCTAGAGTCATGCATGTATGTACTGAAGTTTGTGGGTCTTAATAATCTTTTTTCTAAAACTCTTTGTATTTTTTGAAATTAGTTTCAAAATATTTACTAAATGCCCATAATTTGACAAGCACTGTGCTAGAAATATAAAGATATGAAAATATCCTCCACAAATATGAAAATCCTTATACTGAAAATAGATATTTGATTTGTAAAAACTGGGAGTGGTGGTGGGAGAAGGGTGGGAGTATAGGCAGGAGGGAGAATAGGGAGAGAAGTATCACTGAGTTCCTGAATGTATTTGTGTGAAATACATGAAATTTATATACCCTTAAATAAAATTCAATATAGGGAAGTCTTATTACAAGTGTTTGCTTTCTTAACAATCCTATGAAGACAGATGAGAGAGCTTAAGCTCAGAGGGATTAAATGACTTACCTGAAGTCACGCAGTTTAGTTTGACTAGGATAGAACTGAAATCCAGAATAGCAGCTGTGTGAGCACATACATGCACACACTCTCACGTGCCTGTGTACGTCAACATGTCCTCTGACAATTCTAATTGTTTTTTAATAGCTGTTAAATTTGGTGCATGTAGCAAGTGGGATATAGTTTTTTTTTAAAGATTTATTTTATTCATTTGAAAGTCAGAGTTATATATAGAGAGAAGGAGAGGCAGAGAGAAAGGGAGAGGTCTTCTGCTGATCCATCCACTCCCCAGTTGGTTGCAATGGCCAGAGCTGCGCCGATCCGAGGCTAGGAGCTCCCTCTGGATCTTCCCATGTGGGTGCAGGGTCCCAAGCACTTGGGCCATCCTCCACTGCCTTCCCGGGCCACAGCAGAGAGCTGGACTGGAAGAGGAGCAACCGGGACAGAATCCGGCACCCTGTCGGGACTAGAACCTGGGGTGCTGGCGCCACAGGCGGAGGATTAGCCCAGTGAGCCGTGGCACTGGCCAAAATCTTAATTCTATTTCACAGTGGAATTTTGAACATCTGTCTTATGCCTGTACTACACCATCTTGTTGCTGTTGATTTGTTGTAGGTTTTAGAATTAGGAAGTGTGAGCATTCCAATTTTTTCCTTCTTTTTCAAGATTGTTTTGAATATTCAAGGTCCCTGGAAATTCTCTATGAATTTAAGGATCAGTTTATCAGTGTCTGCTAAGAAACCAGTGAGATTCTGAAGATACTGTATTATTGCTAGGTAAATTTTGGATTTATTACCATCTTAACAATATCAAATCTTCCTATCTGTGACTGGGATTTTTTTTCTCCCATTTGTTTAGATGTTTTAAATTTCTTTCAACAGTGTTTCGTAGGTTTCAGAGCATATATCTTGCACTTCTTTTGTTAAATTTATTCCTAAACATTTTATTCTTTTTTATGCAATTGTAAATGGAATAATTTTCTTAATTTCATTTTCACATTATTTATTGCAGGTGTATTAAAAGACAACGCATATTTGTATATTAATCTTGTATCCTGGAACTTTTCAGAACTTGTTAGTTACTTTTTGGTAATGGATTCCGTAAGATTTTCTTTCTTTCTTTTTTTTTTTTTTTTTAAGATTTATTTTATTTATTTGAAAGGCAGAGTTAGAGAGAGAGAGAGATCTTCCTGATGCCTTATTCCCCAAATGGCCACAATGGCCAGGGTTGGGCCAGGCCAAAGCCAGGAGCCAGAAGCTTCATCTGAATCTCCCATGTGTGTGCTAGGGCCTAAGGATTTGACCATTCTCCTCTGCTTTCCCAGGTGCATTATCAGAGCTGGATCAGAAGTAGAACAGCCGGGACTCAAACCAGTGCCTTTATGGAATGCTGGCATTGCAGATGGTGCCTTAACCATGACGCCACAGTGGCAGCTGCAGGATTTCCATATATACTCATAAGAATGTGTCATCTGTGAATACCAATAGTTTCATTTCTTCCTTTCCAGTCTGAATGCCTTTTGTTTATTTTTCTTGCCTCATTGCACTGACTAGAACCTGCAGTAGAATGTTGAGTACAAGTGATGAGAGGGCACATCCTTATCTTACACCATATCTTGGGACAGCAGCATCCAGTCATTCATTATTAGGTATAATATTAGCAGGAAAACTCACTTCTGCCTGTATTCTGCAACTGCAGTGTCCTTCTAGCACCTTCTATTGAAAAAGCATACCATCGTACTCCTTGTAGAGGAAAATGCTTAAATCAGTCCTGTCAGTTATCACAGAGCATGTATTAAAGTGTGAATTTTGAGCTGAGAAGCAGTTAACTGATAGTTGGCACAGCACACACAAATAAGCAAGTGGAGCAAGGCTGTACAGGTTCTACTTAACCTTTTTTTTTTTTTTTTAAACATTTGTTTATTTAAGAGGAAGAGTTACAGTCAGAGAGAAGGAGAGACAGAGAGAAAGTCTTCTATCCTCTGGTCCACTCCCCAAATGATCTCAATGGATGGTGCTGGGCCGATCTGAAGCCAGGAGCTTCTTTGGGGTCTCCCACATGGGTGTAGGGGCCCAAGCACTTGGGCCATCTTCCACTGCTTTCCCAGGCCATGAACAGGGAGCTGGATCAGAAGTGGAGCAACCGGGAATTCAGTGGCACCCATATGATACAGGATGATGGCATCACAGGCAGAGGCTTAATCTACTATGCCCTAGCGCTGGCCCCAAGCTGTAAAGGGTCTGTGATAGAAAGTATTTTCAGGAAACAAGGGATTTGGTGGTCAGTTCTGTCTTAGGACTTTTAGGAGACTTTCCACAGAGGAAATGATGATATTAGAGAAGAATAGGTGTTCCACATAGAGTGGAAGAGAATATTTCAGAGGGAGCCAAGATAAGAAGGTGTGTAGGCGGCTGTCACGTGTTGGGATCTGTGAAGGGCCTAAGTTTCACAAGTTAACTTGCCATGGTTTCATGGATGCTGGCTGAAGACAAGCAAATTCTAGATCGGAGACAAAGGCCCTTAAGACTTGTTGCACATCAAGCAGAGTGAACATCGTGGCAGCTTCCTTTTTTGTCCTGTCCCTACCCCAAGTCCCTTGGGGTTGATATCAAGAGCCTGGGTGATACTGCTGAAAGTTTGTGTCATAGCTGAGAAACCTCAGGCTTAGAGGACCTAGATTTTTCTAATAGGCAGTAAATCTGTCTGAACTTTGTCCTGAAAGAAAACCTATGTTTATTATTAGACTTCCCTGTGTCCTAGAAAGACTTCCCTGTGTCCTAGAGACAGTATGTTCCTCTTCCAGGGTTTTCTTCTTTATGCAAACCTCCTTGAAAAGATAGCCTGGAACAAAAGAGCAGTTTGTGCCTTTATTCTGAAAATGTTCAGAAACGTGTGCGATTCATGAAGAATTGTTTCCCAGTACCTGCCAGATTTAAGGAACCACAAGTAGTTATCTTTAGCTTGGGCCTTTCTGAGGCTTTTATCACCACATATGATAGCCTGAGCGCTTGCTGTCTCGAAAGTTAGATATATCTCTTGATGGAAAAAGGCCACTGTTGCTGGTGGGTTCCTTTCTTCTTCCACTTTTTGCAAAGAGCACAGCAGAATACTTCTGTTGGCTGGGCAGAATAATTTGGGCTTTAAGACCTACTTCTAGAATGGCACTGGGTTCAAACTCAGTTCTGGTAGTGATTACCATTGGGACTTTAAGTTTTGGTTTTCTCTTTGTAAAGTGGGATAGTATTGTAGATTACCAGCTAATTTCTAGTGCATATTTGACTTGTGCTCTACATGTCCTTCATTCCCACTTTGTGTAGGGTTCATGTGAGAATTAAACAATGTGTGCAAAATGCTTTCATTCTGCTCAGCACATAGCATTCATATTTTATTGGTCATTTATTTTTGTTATAATTATTTGGGCTGTCTGCAGGACAGAGAAATAGATGCATTGGAACTTTTGGCTCAGATTTTGGTGGTATTGTACAAAATACAGGTAGTCATAAGTTAAAATGCTAATTCTGCTGTCTAGTAGCTGTATGCATTTGAAGCAGGAACTTCATTTTTTTGGGCTTCATTTTCCTTGCGTATGAAATATGGACACCATCTCCTTTTCATGGTCATTCCTGGTTTGAAGCATTTATATGCTTTGTCATGCAGGATTTATTTCTCATCTTGGCTGATCAGCCTATAAATTCTTGCTTTGGTTATAGAGGGGATTAGGTGGGAAACAAGTGCTGTTGGGATGGGGAATCCTGCTGAGAATGTGTTTTGGGGTCCCAGGGAGTGCATGATAATGAGGGCTGTGTGGGCGAAGCATTATTTTATTAATAGGAAAAAATGGCATTTATGATATGGCTTAAAAAGCAGAAATTTGTTCTAGTTTCAGAAAGATTATTATGGGATTTAATTTCAAGCAAAAAAGAATGGCACTCCTGAGGGATAGACCAAAATAGGCGTTTAAACCAGTTAACAAAAATTATGTAATGTGTTACATAGAAAATGCAGTTTTTGTTAATGCTCACTCTCTATTCTCTTGGAATAGTGCCTTCCATAGTTCTTAGGGAGTTTGGGAGTTTGTTAAGTTTGGAAGAATTACCCTGTAACTGCCTTAAAGTTCTTTCAGTGCTAGGTTTATGAAGGTGTTTGGATCTTGGCTGAAACTCAGTAATATTGATGTGGTAGTGATGTTATCTGAAACAACTTTCTAATTTTACGGTTTCCAAAGTACACTGTGTGCCTTTGTCTAGATGGTTAATAATTGGAAACTAAAATGCAAATACTGCATTCTATAATGAACCCAGCCAGGATCATGTATCAAATCGCTGTTGTAATGAGAAAGCTTTTGTATCTATGTGGATGTAAGAGATGACTATGCAGAGACCAAAAGGTGTTTCAGATGCTAAACCATAAGAGAGTGTCTTTCCTTCTCTTTTGTATTTTTTGGGATTGAATGTTCCAGTAATCTACTTTTCATTCATGTGTTTAACAAATATTTGCATCTCCATTCTAATGTTCTAATGATTCCCTTACTGGGTCTTTTTCTCACCACTCTAATGTGAAGCCAATGGGGAAACCTCTCAACATATAAGCAAAATCTTTCATGTTATCTGCCCTGAACATTTTAATATAGTTACTGTACAAGCAGAACAAGTGACTGCCATGGGAATGGGGATTTTTTTTTTTTTTTCTTTTTGACAGGCAGAATGGACAGTGAGAGAGAGAGAGACAGAAAGGTCTTCCTTTGCCATTGGTTCACCCTCCAGTGGCCTCTGCGGCCTGCGCATCTCGCTGATCCGAAGCCAGGAGCCAGGTGCTTCTCCTGGTCTCCCATGGAGTGCAGGGCCCAAGGACTTGGGCCATCCTCCACTGCACTCCCAGGCCACAGCAGAGAGCTGGCCTGGAAGAGGAGCAACTGGGATAGAATCCGGCACCCCAACCGGGACTAGAACCCGGTGTGCCGGCACCGCAGGTGGAGGATTAGCCTAGTGAGCTGTGGCGCCGGTGGGAATGGGGTTTTAATATACTGTTGTTCTTCGATTAGTTAGTGGTTTTATTAGGTCCCAACTGAACTTTTCAAAGAACACTAAGAAAAATATATTTGCAGAAGTTTGAGTTTACCTGGTAGTGTTTCACAAGTGATTGATTTCCCTTGGTTTAATTAAAAGGACTTTTTAAATCTGGATCTGAGAAAGAAATGAGGTAAGAAATAGGACAGGTGCTGGGCCGGTGCTGTGGTGCAGCAGGTTAAAGCCCTGGCCTGAAGCGCTGGCATCCCATATGGGCGCCAGTTCTGGTCCCGGCTGCCCCTCTTCCAATCCAGCTCTCTGCTATGGCCTGGGAAAAAAGTGGAAGATGGCCCAAGTTCTTGGACCCCTGTGCCCATGTGAGAGACCTGGAAGAAGCTCCTGGCTCCTGGCTTCGGATCAGTGCAGCTCTGGCCGTTGTGGTCATTTGGGGAGTGAACCAGCGGATGGAACACCTTTCTCTCTGTCTCTACCTCTCTCTGTAACTCTGTCTTTCAAATAAATAAAATCTTAAAGAAAAATAGGACGGGTGCTAATACATTTATTTATTTATCATATACTCTAGTAACTACTCTTCAGGGATGGCCCCAGCAAGTCCCCCCGTCACTGTGCATACATATTGTTCTTCACATTCAGAGATGGAGCTTAAATGATCAGTAATTGAGTCAGACCCAGGAGTGGGGTTCACACCTAGCTTGGCATATGCCCACATTGCTGTTGTAACAGACTACCACAAAACTTAATGTTGTAAAGCCACAAACTTTTTTAATGTTTTGTTATTTAATATGTTGACTGAATTAAGCTGGGAGAGTCTAGTCTGTGTGATGATGGTTAAGATGGCAGTTGCTTGAGGGCTCTACTAGGTTGGAACTTGGAGTGTGGCTCAGTTACGTGACTGTTGCCTGGGTGCTCAGCTGCAGTTGTTGGCCAGAGCTTTATTTATTTATTTTTAAAGCTTTATTTATTTATTTGAAGGTCAGAGTTAGAGAAGGAGAGACAGAGTAAGATCTCCCATCTGCTGGTTCACTTCCCAGATGGCCTCAATGGCCATGGCTGAGCCAGGCCGAAGCCAGGAGCTTCCTCTGGGTCTCTCACGTGGTTGCGGGGGCTCAAAAACTTGGGTCGTCTTCTGCTGCTTTCGCAGGCACATTTGCAGGGAGCTGGAACTACTGGTATTGCAGGCGGAAGACTTTCCCTTCTAAGCCACCACGACAGCCACTGATCAGAACTTTAGAACTGTCAAACCCTTGGAATCTCTGAGCCCCTGAGCCCCTTTTCTCATTGAAAGCTCAGTTACTTCTACAGTGCTGTACCTGTTAGCTGCGTTTATGTACACCTTATATTGTCCTTTCTTGTAGATTCTCTTTGCCACCCTTTTGAGTTCTAATATGTCTATACTGATGCAGTGATGCAACTCAACTCTTTGCCTTATCTTTGAGGTCTAATTTTCTCACCCTGAGTACCTCCACCTCTTGACTACTAAAGTTTCTGAATAGGCTAACTTTGACTTTTGAAAGCAGATAATTCTGTAACTTTGATTGCTGACCTATAAAGCTGTCCATTGCCTTATTCACAGTCTTATACTTGCAGCACAGCTGCTAGTCAACATCTCAGTATGTCTTCAGTGTGTTTATCTTCAAAATATCTCTATATTCTTAAATTACAGTGTGTCCAAAGCTATGTAAGTTGAAGGGAAAGATTGTGTCTCTCTGAAGCTGATACAGAAATATTTCTAAAAGTGAGGCACTCAACAACTTGTCTTAGAAACACCTAGGATGCTTATTTTCTTTCTTTCTTTCTTTCTTTTTATTTTTTGACAGGCAGAGTGGACAGTGAGAGAGAGAGACAGCGAGAAAGGTCTTCCTTTGCTGTTGGTTCACCCTCCAATGGCCGCCGCGGCCATCGCGCTGCAGCCGGCGCACCACGCTGACCTGAAGCCAGGAGCCAGGTGCTTCTCCTGGTCTCCCATGGGGTGCAGGGCCCAAGCACTTGGGCCATCCTCCACTGCACTCCTGGGCCATAGCAGAGAGCTGGCCTGGAAGAGGGGCAACCGGGATAGAATCCGGCGCCCCGACGGGGACTAGAACCCGGTGTGCTGGCACCGCAAGGTGGAGGATTAGCCAATTGAGCCACGGCGCCGGCCGGCACCGATCCTGTCCCGGTTGCCCCTCTTCCAGGCCAGCTCTCTGCTGTGGCCAGGGAGTGCAATGGAGGATGGCCCAAGTGTTTGGGCTCTGCACCCCATGGGAGACCAGGATCAGCACCTGGCTCCTGCCATCGGAACAGCGCGGTGCGCCCTCCGCAGCGCGCTACCGCGGCGGCCATTAGAGGGTAAACCAACGGCAAAGGAAGACCTTTCTCTCTGTCTCTCTCTCTCTCTCACTGTCCACTCTGCCTGTCAAAAATTAAAAAAAGAAAAAAAATGCAGAATTGAAACTTCTGGAAGCAGAGCCCAGGTATCTGCATGTTAAACAAGACTGCCGAGTAATTCTGTTAAACCCTGGTGTTTGAGAGTGAGAGCCCCAGCAGCCCCTCACTTTGTATGGTATAGGGCCTTGTACAAGCAGGTGCACTTTGTGTTCTTCACTAGATTCAACTGCAGATCAGTTCAAAAGGATGACCTTCTGATTAGAGAGCTGCCTTTGCAAATCATATTAGTAAAAATGTCTACTGTCATTCAGAGTTCATTCTGTGCTGGGCTCTGTGCTAAGTGCTCTTTATCAATGAGCTCATTTAGTTTGTATGAAGAAAATACTATTGTTTTCCTCTCTTAACAGAAGATAGATAAAAATTAAACTTTAAGAAGTTAAATAACATCTCTAAGCTCAAAAAATGACTTTTCCCATTTTTCAAATTTATATAAAGGTAATAAATTTCATGTATTACCTATAAATAGTTTTAAGAACATTAGGATACTTCTCTCCCTCTTTCCCCTGCTCCCACCCTCCCTCTGCCTTCCTTCCTTATTTTTCTTTTAATTTTTTCAGTGGAATACTTTCAATTTATTTTATCATCACAAGCTTCATTCACCACTAAATAAAGGATTCAATAAGTAGTAAGTAGAAAAACCACTGTTCCTTAGGAATATAGACAAGAGCTGTGACTAATAATCAAATCTCACAATGTTAATTTCACTCATATACATTAATTTTTTTGTACTGTGCATGTTACCACAAATTAGGGAAAACATGATATTTGTCTTTTGGGGACTGTCTTATTTCACTAAGCATAATGGTCTCCAGTTGCATCAATTTTGTTGCAGAAGATAGGATTTCATTTTTTTAATGGCTGAATAGCATTCCGTCATGTATGTAAACCAGGTTTTCTTTATCTAGTCATCAGTTGATGGAAATCTGGGTTGATTCCTTATGTTAGCTATTGTGAATTGAGCTGGTATAAACATGGGGGTACCGATGACTCATATGCTGATTTCATTTCCTTTGGGTAAATTCCCAAGAGTGGGATGGCTGGGTTATATTGTAGGCCTATATTCAGATTGTTGAGGAATCTCCAAGCTGTCTTCCATTAGTTGTGCTAGTTTACATTCCCAGCAACAGTGTATTAGGGTACCTTTTTCTCCACATCCTCACCAGCATTTTTTATTTGTTCATTTATTTATTTACTTACTTTTGGATGATAGCTATTCAAAAACCTCATTGTGGTTTTTACTTTGCATTTCCCTCATGGCAGTGGCTGTGGCTCCTCCTCTTCCCACTCCCCCTCCCCCTCTCCCTCCCCCTCCCCCTCTCCTATCCTCTGGACGACTTCCCAGACTGCTACAACGGCCGGCCGGAGCTGCACTGATATGAAACCAGGAGCCAGGAGCTTCTTCTGGGTCTCCCACATGGATGCAGGGGCCCAAGGACCTGGGCCATCTTCTACTGCCTTCCCAGGCCATAGCAGAGAGCTGGATCGGAAGTGGAGCAGCTGGGGTGCGAACTGGCGCCCATATGGGATGCTGGCATTGCAGGAGGTGGCTGTACCTAATACGCCACAACACTGGCCAGTATAACATTCTTAACCATTGATTAGACAAAGGTATAAAACAAAGTTTTACAAAACTATATTTGCAGCAGTAGTGATATACATAGACATTTGTTTCTTGTTTGTTTTTTAAATTTTAGCTCCCACAGGTAAGGGAGAATATGTGGTATTTGCCTGTCTTGGTCCAGCTTATTTTACTCAACATGATGTCCTCCAGTTGCATCCATTCATGCTGCAAATGGAAGAATTTCATTCTTTTTTATAGCTGAATAATACTGCATTGTGTATATGTATACCACATTTTCTGATAATGGTCACCTTGACTGATTCCAAATTTTGCCTGTTGTAAACAGTGCTTCAATAAACATGGTTTTGCAGGAATCTCTTTGATACACTGTGTTCAAATCTTTTGGGGAAGTCTAATTCATATCATATGGAAAGTCTATTTCATATCATATAGAAAGTCTATTTCTAGTTTTTTAAAAAAATCCCTGCACTCCTTTGCACAGTGCCTGTACCAATTTGCATTCCCAAAACCAATGTATCACTGTTTCCCCTTTCTCCACATCCTGGTCAGCATTTGTCACTATCTGTCTTTTAGAATTTAACCATTGTCGGCCGGCGCCGTGGCTTGACAGGCCAATCCTCCGCCTTGCGGCGCTGGCACACTGGGTTCTAGTCCCAGTTGGGGCGCCGGATTCTATCCTGGTTGCCCCTCTTCCAGGCCAGCTCTCTGCTATGGCCCAGGAAGACAGTGGAGGACGACCCAAGTGCTTGGGCCCTGGACCCACATGGGAGACCAGGAGAAGCACCTGGCTCCTGGCTTCGGATCAGCGTAGTACACCGGCCGCAGCGGCCATTGGAGGGTGAACCAACGGCAAAAAGGAAGACCTTTCTCTCTGTCTCTCTCTCTCACTATCCACTCTGCCTGTCCCCCCCAAAAAAAATAATTTAACCATTGTCATTGTCAGGAGTGAGGTGATATCTTATTGTGATTTCAATTTGAGTTTCTCTGATGGGTAGTAATGAGCTTTTTTCATATATTTGTTTGTATTTCTTCTTTTGTGAAATGTCTAGAAGTCCTTTTCCCATTTCTCAACTGGATGGTTTTTTTTTTTTGTTGAGTTTTTTAAGTTGCTGATATATTTGTAAATTTGTAAGATAGGTAGTTTGCAAATATTTTCCCCATTCTGTTGGATGTCTCTTCACTCTGTTGATCACTTCCACTGCTGTGAAAAAGCTTCTGAGTTTGATAGTCCCATCTATTTAGTTTTGCTTTTGTTGCCTTTGCCTGGGGGTCTTGTCCAAGAAGTCGTCCCCTACACCAGTGTCTTGGAGTGTTTCCCCTACGTTTTCTTCCAGCAGCTTCATAGTCTCAGTTCTTAAATTTAGGTCTTTGATCCATCTTGAGTTGATTTTTGTATACGGTGAGAGGTATGGATCTAATTTCGTTCTACTCTATATACACATATCTCGTTTTGCCAGCCCCCTTTGTTGAGGACTGTCCTTACTCCCCTGTATGATCTGAGCACTTTTGTCAGAAATCAGTTGGCTGTATGTATGTGGGGCCCTTCAGGCCAGACGCAAGTTAGGTTCTCCCTCAGACAATACCACCCGCGGCTTGCGGGCTGCTACAGGTTCTGCTCGCCTCCTCTTAGAAGATGGGGTTCTCCGCAGCCTCCAGCTGAGGGTTCACTGGCAGTACCCCGCTAGCTGCTGTGCGATGGTGCTATCCTCCTCCACGGAGTCGGTCTTCTTTCTGCAGCCTTTCCATCGCAGGCTTCTTTCCACCTGCCCCCGAGAGTGTGGTTCCTGCCCTGTCCCTGGTGTCTCACCGTGGTCAGAACAAGCTCGTCTCTGCTGCTCTGCCATCTTAGATGTCCTCCACAAATGTTCTTAAGTGGGAGATAGAATTCAGATCCAGAAAGCCTCTTTTCATTGTCCAGGTTGTTGCTGACATTATGAAAGCTTTGCTTCTGGGGCTCATGCCATGCATCCCTGTGTTTGTAGAGATAAGTCAACTAATTTAGTGAAGAAGAAGAAGAAACTGTTCAATTCTACCACCATTTTGGTGCTTCAGCAACTAAAAATATACTTGTGATCATATTCTCCTGTGTTCTTCCGTATAATAGCAATGTTCTTGAAACCCGAGAACTGTATCTTGAAATAATTTTTAAATTGCTCAAAATAGATATTTAAAATTTATTAGTATCACATGAATTTAAAAGTATACTATCACAGAATGTGTAAAGTAAGATCACAGATTTATAGACCTTTAAGCGTGAGATAAACCATACACATTATCTATCCCAACTCCCTCTTAAAATTGACGGAATTGGGCCCCCAGAAGTTATTAGTGCAAAGTCTCAGAGCAAATTATTGACAGTCCCAGGTGTCTGGATTCACTGTGATATCATTTCCACTTTCATTCTGCTTCAGAATCTCCATGAAACAATTAAAAGATTTATTAACCAGGTTTTTAAAAATCCTTTCCATTTACATGAACCTAATTAAAAATTGTGCAGATGTTCACTGGAGGATGACAGTGTGTAGCTGCAATTAGAGAGAAATTTGGTATGTTTGGAAAGAATGTTGGGTGAAGTTGGAAAAATGTATGTAAGTAAATGAATAGGATATTTAAGTAGAAAAGACTTTTAAAACAAATGTTATTGTGGAATGCCTTATTTATGGGATCTTACATTAGTCTAATAAGAGCCTAAAATAATTTTGGGGGTATGAGAAAATAGCTGATTGAGTTTTTAAAAACATTGATTTGGAGAAAAAGAAAATTTATGGTTTTAATTATATATTAGCATGATACACCTCACATTTTACTATGCGTCTGAATCAGCTGGAGATCTTGTTGAAAACACAGACTGCTGGGGTTGGCTTGTGGCGTAGTGGGTTAAGCTGCTGCCTGTGACACCAGCATCCCCTATGGGTGTTAGTTTGAGTCCCAGCTATTCCAGTTCCAATTCAGTTCCTTGCTAATCACCTAGGAAAGCGGCAGAAGATGGTCCAAGTACTTGGGCTGCAGCCACCAACATGAGAGACCTAGATAGAGTTCAAAACTCCTGGCTTCAGCCTGGCCCAGCCCCACCTAGCTGTTGCAGTCAGCTGGGGAAGTGAACAAGTGAATGGAAGAGTCCTCTCTCCCCCTCTTTGTCTTTCTTTCCCTCTCTGTAATTCTGCCTTTCAAACAAATAAGTAAATCTTTAGAAAAATAATTTTTTTTTTTTTTTGACAGGCAGAGTGGACAGTGAGAGAGACAGAGAGAAAGGTCTTCCTTTTCCGTTGGATCACCCCCTAATGGCCGCTGCGGCTGGTGCGCTGCAGCTGGCGCACCGCGCTGACCTGAAGCCAGGAGCCAGGTGCTTCTCCTGGTCTCCCATGTGGGTGCAGGGCCCAAGCACTTGGGCCATCCTCCACTACACTCCTGGGCCACAGCAGAGAGCTGGACTGGAAGAGGAGCAACCGGGATAGAATCCGGCGCCCCAACCGCGACTAGAACCCTGTGTGCCGGGTGCCGCAGGTGGAGGATTAACCTAGTGAGCCGCGGCACCGGCAAAAATGAAATTTCTTATTTAAAAAAATACAGATTGCTGGGCTCTACCCTGAGTGTCAGATTGAGTCCACTGTTTAGAACTTGATAATTTGTGTTTTTTAAAAAGATCTATTTATTTGAAAGTCAGATTTAGAGAGAGGGAGAAACAGAGAAATCTTTCATTCCCTGGTTCACTCCCTAAGAGGCTGCACAGGTCAGACCTGAGCCAGTCCAAAGCCAGGAGCCCGGATCTTCATCTAGGTCTCACACAATGTGCCATCTTCTTGCTGGTTTTCCCAGGCCATTAGCAGGGAGCTGGTTTGGAAGAGGAACAACCTGGACATGAATGGATGCCCATATGGGACTCCAGCATTGCAGGTGGAGGCTTTACTCACTGCTCCGCTGCACTGGCCCCAAGAATTTGCAATTTTTAGAAATTCCCAGGTGATGTTGATGCTACTAATAATGTTGGTCCCTTGACCGTACTTTGAAAATCACTGAATTGGAGAAAACGAATTATATAATAAAATACTAACAATATGAAAAGCAATTATACTATTCTAGTGAGATAATTATAAGCTAAAAACTGGGGTTCTTTTTGATATTTGATAACATAAAAAATTCTATTGACAAACATTTCCATAGTTTACATAAATGTCCTAGTGAGTCATATTTTAGGATTAAATTATATTAAGTGTGGTTTGGGTTTTTGATTAAATATACTTTTTCAGTAACACAGTTGAACATTAGAAGTGTACTAAGGGTACTCTAGTTTCACCATCATTTGGTGTGGGCAGTCTTATTTTTAGCCATTTTGGTACATACATAGTAGTGTCTTATAATGAATTTAATTTACATTTCCCTAATGATCTGGATTTAATATGCTATACCACATTGCTGGCTCTTCTACTTTCTATATATATTTTAATTTCTACAGTCCTGTTTAAAAGGGATGCCTTATACATAGCATATTTCCATTTCTGGAGCTGCGCCGATCAGAAGCCAGGAGCCAGGTGCTTCCTCCCAGTCTTCCATGCGGGTGCAGGGGCCCAAGCACTCCGGCCATCGCCCCCTGCTTTCCCAGGCCACAGCAGAGAGCTGGGCTAGAAGAAGAGCAACTGGGACTAGAACCAGTGCCCATATGGGATGCTGGCACCACAGGCAGAGGATTAACCAAGTGAGCCACGGTGCTGGCTCCACAAGTTATTCTTTAGACCATAACTTTTGCATGAAGTGTGTATTTTTCTTATTTCTGTGTAGCAGTTCAGACCCAGTAGCTGTGCCTTCCATGAAACTGTAGTCTGGCCTGAAGTCAGTCCTAACTCCATCATTTATTAACTATGTGACCTGGGGCAAATGACTTAACCTCTGTGAGCATCAGTTTCCTTATCTCTACAGTGTTGAATCATCTAATTCTCGTTGTTGGAACAAAGGACTGGATGAGGCCCTTTAGAGTACCTGCCATAGAGTCAGTGCTCAGTGGTTTGTTCCTGTTTTAAATCCCTTTCTCTCCTGTTCATTCTCAGTGTTTTTGTTCGACCATTTTAAGTCCCAGTGTCAGTCTCTATGGAGAATAGTAAGGGCATTTGTTTAGCCTCCCCCCATGTCTGGTAAACATCTGAGCAACACTCATCCTTCAATACAGACTTCAAATTTACATTAACCTGTTAAGCCTTTCCTAACTCTTTGCTGCGACTTGCTTCAAAGTGATTTTCCCTCTGCCTGACTTGTCCTAAGTACTGAGTAAGCATTTGCTAGGGAAATGAGTTTCTGAACTTGGGAAGGGTGCATGTTTACCAAGCTCCTCGTGGATCATTGCAGATTTGGGAGTTCAGCTTAGCGCTTTAGAAGTTAGTGTGGACAGCCGAGGGCTGAAGGATAGGATCTTGACTTGATTCTTTTTCATTGCAGGGGAAAATACTTTCAGTATTTAGGCTAAATAGATTTGCAGAGGAGTTATTCATTCTGTAACAAGGGTGGCGAATGCCCAGCTTGAGGGCTGTGTAGAGCCCACAAAATTATTTGATCTGGCCTTGCCAAGGCAACTGCAGGCAGGACATGAAATTCAATAAATCTGTAACAGGCTAATTTTTAAATTGATACTTTTGTATGGCCTACAAATGATGTTATAAATATCTAAATGGCTCTTTGCAGGAAAAAGATTTGCACTCCTTAAAGTTTAATGCTGTTATCATTATGAATAATATTTGTTAGTCTTATTCTGGGCCAGGCCCTATGCTGATCATTTTATCTACTTTATCTCACTTAGGCCTCATAACAACTTTATGAATTAGGTATACCCATTGTCCAGAGGAGGAACTGAGGCTGTAATAAAATGACTTGCCGAAGACTTTATAACTGGAAAGTAACATCATATAACCTAGATTTGAATGAACTTGATCCCAGAAGTGGACTCAGTTCAGTTTATCTGTTACACAGCTTCCCTCTTCTGCATTATGATAAGAGAATTGTGGAGGTGGGTGAGACAGCACTAACTGTAAAGGTGAATGCTTCTGGAGGACTTCTCCCTTAGTCACTGTGTTTGTCCAGAAGCCAGCTGCTTGCTAACTGGTGGCATATACTGTTATACTCTTCACTATTACTTCCAGTGGGAGGCAGTTATAAAATGTGGACCACACTAATATTTATGTGGAGGAATAATTATAACTTGAAAGTACAATGGAGTGAGAAGTACCCCAAGTTTCTATTAAATGTTGCTCAAGCAGTGAGTAAGTCATTAATTTCAACTCCTGATGAATATATAATGATTGCTTAATATTACACTGCCAGGAAACACACACACACACACACACTCATAGAGGTAGGCTTGTGTATAGCCAAATAATGCTGGATAGAGTTGGAGCTGTGTTTTCAGTTAATTGTTTCTGGAGAGGAGAGATTGGTTGTATGGCTTATAATGTCATTTGTTCAAGTTTATCCAAAAGAATAAATACCTTTTTTTTTTTAAACAAAGTATGGAAGAATCAAATTTTAATTTGGAGAAATTGGGAAATACTTGTTCCCTGTATCAGAAAGTAAAATTTCCCTAGTATCTTTCCCATTTATTCTAAGAAGTTTAAAATATAATCAGGCAATTCCCTGTCTCTTTTTCTTCATTCCTCTTTGCCAAAATGAACTGTTTGACATTTAATGTTTATCAGTTTCTTCTGAGTATATGAGTCATGTGGAATTGGAGTTAGCAACCCCTTAAGAACACTAAGTGTCTACTTTGTCTTACTGGTTCCTGGTGTTTTACTAATAAAAGGTGTGGAGCTGAATTTAATCGACTATATGTAATTGGTAGTGTTCCTGTGCAGACATGCCTGTCTATGACTTTGTACAATAAAAAAAAAAAAAACCTGATTCTACATAATTTTTATTTGGAATGAAGATTTCAGGAAGTAGCTTGATCATGAGCAAAGCCATGCAACTGATCAGAGACATAAAGTTGGAAGAGGTAAATAGCTGGAATTTGTCTTGAGGGTTTACCTCCAACACCACACACACACACACACAAACACACACGTGTGGTTTCAGTTACAAAGGTAAAAAGGTTTTATGGACTTAGAAGGTCTGGTGTATTTGATTCTGTTCTGGAGAAGAGAGAGGATTCTGGAAAAGAACCCTGTGGTGAGGCTAGGGAACACAGAGTAAAGCAAAGACAGCTAGTAGTAGATCTCCTAGGGCAGGTGTCTCCCTTGCCATGTCTGTTTCACTGAAGCCAGTTTTACTGAAGGCCTGGGGGATGATGAGGGATCCTGTTTGGCTCTGGGTACCAGGTACTGCTGAACCCATCATCTTGACTTCCTAAACTCAAGGCTGGGCTTCAGGGAAGAGAGCTTATTCCTGTCCAGTAGATGCCTTAAGCTACAGCTGTTGACCAGCTTTAGTTTGGGAAGGGTCCTATTTAGAATAGATGGTCAAGAAGCTGTATCACTTACCTTCCATTCTTCCTGAATTGGTTGCCGGTCTGGAATGAAAGTTAGATTGGTGCTCACTTGGATTTAGGAAAGCCAAGATAATCTGCTCCCTTATCTGTTGTTGTCTTTTAACCTGTGGCCTAGAAAATGGCATTATATTGGTCAAATGAAGTGTGAGTAGACCCTCAACAATGTTGGGTGTGGCACTGGATAAATTCATGTGAACAGGTCTTCAAAAAGTTCACAAGGAAAAATGCATGGATTTCAAGAATTTTCTGTACTACAGTGAACTTATCTGCTACCATTTTTCCATGAACTTTTTGAAGTGCCATGTGCATATGAAGGACCATATTGCTCCAGGCCTTCCACCTACATCTTTTAGTCACATAGGATCTGGAATTTGTCTTACTTGGGAGTCCCTGTCTGTAAAAATAGCTGATCTGTCTCCTCCTGTCTTTTCCTTTCTCACACCTGTCTCTTCTCCCTCATTTTGTCCCAGAGCTTTCCCATTGCAGACAACCGGCGCCGATTGGTACTGTTTTACTTTCAAACTTCTTGCTGCCTCAGCCATCATCTTCCATTGTTTTAAGTTTAATTTGATGAGGACACCAAATCCCCTATTTCTGTTTAATGTTGTACAGATCATGTAACATTAATGCCTGTCCAACACTTCAAAAAGAGAGAGTGGTAATAGTTGTAATGTTGCTGTTAGTGTGTTTTGACATTGAGTAACAGATGATGTGTCTAATGAATAGTGTGGGGGCTTGAATTGCATAATTATAGGTGTTTTTGATTAGGGAAATCATATGCAGGCCAACTTCTTCCGCCTAGAGACTTTTATATTCTGAATACCAGAGTACTTCAATCTAAAAAGAAACCTTCCTTCAGTGGTTATCATTCTTCATTTCTCCAGGGTTTGTCACTGAATAGGGAAAACCAAACAAACCAGGAGCCATTTTTTAAAGAGGGATTTAATTCTGTGCTCTTCCTGTTCTAAATCACACTTTGGACATTCTCTCGGTAACACTGTATCAGTTCACAGTGGTCTGGCATAGTGTTCAGGACAGTGCTTACCCGAATGGTTGCGTCCAGACACGTGGATTTGTAGAACAGCCCTGGTTCTGGCATACTTACAGAAGCAGCAACAATTTTGTAATGTAAATCACTGGACTTGATTTGCTGGGGCAGGGTGGGGGACTTATTTCAACTAGTTATTGTACTCACTGCTTGGAATAATTTCCTAATGAGTGTGTGTGTGCTGGGTGAGAGATTTCACAGAGACACCGTGAACTCCCCATGAGACTTCTCCATGTATTTATTAGCTTGTAAACGAACATCCAAATACATCTCTTCGGTAAATTTGACTAATGAAAACAGGGAATGGTATATTGAAGACATTAGAAGATTCCTAGCCTTCCTAGACTTTGCCGGGTTGGGGGAGGGCAATCAAAGAAATGGAAGTGTTGGTTTATGCTAACAGACTGACTACCAGCAAATTGAAGCTCAGGGCCTTTGACATTCTTCTACCTGAGGACTTGTTCCCGGGACATTCATGGAAGAGTTGGAGGTGCTTGTCCCTTGATGTTTAAACACCGTTTTGCACAAATGAATGAGCATTTACACTTTGTAGTTGACAAAGCCTGAGTTGAGGTCTGGCTCTGCTGCTTACCACCCTCATGGCCTTCAGCAAGTTGCTCCACTGTTCTCATATGTAAAGAGGAGATAAAACGATTTCTTAATGTTTCTGCAAGGTTTACTGTCACTCTGACATGCTCAGCACAGTGCTGGCACACAGTAAAGGAAGGGTTCACTCGTTGTTAGCTACAGCATTATTATAAAATATATACAGGTTGAGTATCCCTTATTCAAAACACTTGGGATCAGAAAGTTTCAGATTTCCAAATTTTTCAGGTTTCGGAACATTTGCCTATACGCAGGGATGAGACTCACTGACACTTGAAAAGTGTCAAGTTTTGGAGCAATTTGGGCTTTCCAAGTTTCTGATTAGGGATGCTTAGTGTAGATGAGTTTATCATCCTGATCCTTACTTTGCGTGCTTCATTCATCTGCACCAAACTTCTCCAGTGCCTGGCTTGTAGAGGTGTAGCATAGTAGTGTTTTCTTCTTGGTATTGCCTTTCTGTGAATTTTCACCTTTTGTGTGAATCTTTCCTTCCCTCAGATTGTGCTCGTGCCAACTTTTTTCCTGTCAAAAAAATTTACAGTGACAATATAATCAAATGTTTATATGTCATAGCCTCTTTATATTTTAATTGAGTTGAACATCTGAGATAGGAAAATTTATGGTTTGGCAAAAGTTTAATTTTGACATTTGTGAAGTAATGGCGTAGGAGGATACTGCAGGAAGAGTTGCTCTAATTTTTATTGGATCTCATGCTGGCCCTCAGATGGATTAAAGTCTGTTAGAAGAAATGAGAAAAGCAAGATTGTTTATGATGTAAAATCTCAAGTATGGGTGTTAAAGATAAATTAAGTGGAGGAAAAGATCCTTGTAGGCTGGTATAATTTCAGAATGTAGGCCTGGAGTTTAGCCCTTGAAGGATGCAGAGGGTTTAATTTGGTGTAGATTTTCAGGAAGGGCTTTCAGTGGAAGGGGGGAGAATGTCGATAGTGACAATATCAGGTAGCACGGAGCCTCTAGCTGGTCAGTCCTTCTACAATCAACCCTATTCCCAGCCATCTTTTTTTAGCCTGCGTTTATGTGTTTATCCCTGGAAATCTCCAGGGCTGTTTTTTTTTTTCCTCCCTGTATTTGCTCTTCTTTCTCCACCATAATTCTTTGGTGGAATTGAACACAGATTCCCCATACTTCGCCAACTTGTTGTTTCTGAAACGTGCACCAAATCAGATATTTTAAGAGAGGTTGTTAGTACAACAGGGATATAGGTTGACAAAAAGAATCACAAGAATTATGTAAAGTAGCCATGGCATGTTGCTGTTGATGCGGAAGTTCTAATGACCAAGGTAGTACTGTGGGAGTTCTCTTCTGACATCTCTGATTTCTGCGGCACCTCACCAAGCTGCTGAGGCCGAACTTGGCTGCCTGGGTACCACTTGCTTGCCTGGGTACCACTTGCAGGTGTGCTGTGATTCCGAGTTCATTTTAAAAGCGCTGCCTTCCTGATTTCTCCCATGTTTTCCCTCCTCTTATTTCTGGGGGCTGCACTGAAGCATGTTAACCTAGGAGATGTTCTATGGACTGTGCTTATAATTGACTGTTGTAAAATTAAAGCATAATTTAAAAGCCTGAAAAGGTCAATTTTAAAAGCCAAATGTCAATGGATTTTTCCATTGTTTCAGATGATGTATGCTGTTTGTGGTATTGCTCTTCAGAGTAGACAGGAAATACTGATATTTTATCTGTGCTAAGATGTTTTAACAGAGAGTCCTTGAGTACATACATACCCAAGTGTGTCTTAGTAAGCCAACTTTCCTTTCATTCAATTTTTTTTTAATGCTAAAATTTTTATGACCCCATGTTCTCTGTCTTTCCTGATCTGTTAAATTATATATTTAGGGCTTGGAAAAACAGTTTAGAAGCACTTTTAAGAACATTACTTTCCTTTCCAACCTGCTAGTGACTTATTATAGTCCTTGTTCTCTGAGGATTTTAATTTTTAAAACATTGATAGAGAGTTCCAATGAAGTGAAACATTTGCAAATATGTTTCTAGTGATCCATACTCTTGGTGGCTTATTTTCTTATGTGTTTTAGGCTATATAAGGTTTTTTGTTTGTTTTCATTTTTTTCACCTGTGTTCTATTCATTATCCTTCAAAATTATTTGTCAGGATTATTTAAAACCTAAGAAGAAAGTGTCTTCTCCAGAAAGGAATTATGTCTGCTTCTGCCAGATACCTGTAGGTACTATCAGTCTTGCACTGAGATTAGAGTTTAGGGTCCCTGAGGTGACCCCAGGTTGCAAATCCAGGGGGTCTGGTTTGTGGCCAGTTTTTCAGTTTGTTTTCTCTCCCTTTCCGTCCTCCTCTGTTTTATGGCCAAGACCCACTTCCCATGGTCCTGAAGAGCAGGGTAGGATTATTTCTGGCTCGTTTTTGCACAGAGGAGTGGGGATCTTGCACACTGTGGGAGGGTGTTCTACCTGGGTGATCTCTGGACCCCCTTCTTTTCAGTTTCCCCTACATTTTGCCTTCCTTGCTTCTACTATCTTATGAAATTTGTTAAGACTTGTTCGCTTTTCTCCCCCTGATTTTTTTCTCAGTTGTTTTCAGTAGGAGGATTAGTCCAAATGGCCTGGCCCCCCATTACTGGAAGTGGAACTCTCGAACTCTTCCTTATCTAGCATTGTACACTCCTGTAGGTTTGTGTGGCAGGGATGGAACTGGACCACTTTGAGGAGGGGGCTGAGCCTGAGAGCCGTGCCATGATTGATTTAAGGTTGTGCATCCTGGAACTTCTCAGGATGAGTCTGTTTTTCTTTCCACCCCAACACTGCCTTTGAGCTTTCTACTAAGTGTATTTATAAAATTTTTAATGAACTTAGCATATTGCATAATACCTATACAAAATTGTTTAGACCATTGGCGAATGTAGATTATACTTGTGCAATTTTTACAAATGTGGCCATTTTAAGTGGAAAATGGTAATTGCAATCTTTTTTCCTTTCAGCTGAAGTGAGTAGTGAATATAGTATGGACAAAGCAATGGTTGAATTTGCTATGATGGATCGGGAACTAAACCATTACGTAAAGGCTGTCCAATCTGCAATAAATCATGTAAGTCTGTATACCATCAGCTGGTCATATTTGGTTACAACTCACTGTCCTAGAAATGGAAACAGAAAATCAGAATTTTCTGTAGCCTCTGATATTTCCTTATCATTACTGTAGCAGCTATAAATTTTCTCTTAATCAGGAATCTTAAATATTCTCCCAGGTAGACCACATAGATTGTCTTGCATTTTCTGTCTCAGAAATTTTGGTGTAAGCCACCTTTGAATGTGACAATTATATAAAATGCTAACAATTATATACAATTTTTTTGCAGGGTTTTTTTTTTTTTCTGTTATATTGCTTAAGCAAACAGTTTGGACCAGGTTTAGATATTCTCCAACTTTAATCAATATGCATCTCTTGTAAAATTCTTAGAATCAGATAATATGGAAAAGTTTTAGAGCAAGTTTAAAAATAAAAAAGGTTGGCATTTTGGTTTTTCCAGGAGCCAAACTTATCTTTGTTGACTCCAGCTGTCACAGGAACAAAACATGAGGCAGTTGAGGTGGGAACATAGCAACATCCTTTTTAGTAGGACTGTATTGAGTAAGAAGTGAGCAATATGATTGCAGTAATGTTTCTGAGAAGTCCTTTGTCCTCTGAGCAGTGGAAACTCCCTGTTGAACTGATTTCATATACCTGTGTAATAGAGTGTCTTGTACTTCTGGTTTCTTTGTTTGCCTTTTCTTTCTTATAGCTATGGGAAAATTCCAAAAATCAAATATTTAACAAGATTGGCTACTGTTCATTGGAAGATAAATTTCTAGAGGTTGTTTTATGCTTAACCTATTAAAATGTTCAATTCTGTGAATATTTCAATGATACAGTTATTTGAAATTTACCATAGTGGTATATTTGTTGCTCAATTTAAGAATTTATATTTGTTCTAAATGTAAGACAATGGGACTTAATGGGTTTAAGCCAGTGAAATGAGCCGTTTATAGTTATAGGACGTTTCTCTAGTTTTAATTAATGGTTAGTATTTATAAAGTATTGTATTTGTGACTTACTTTAAGAATATTTGCTTATATCCAAGTAATAAACTTGTTTGATTTGTGAAATTTTAATCTGTCCTGCCACTGTGACTGTTAGACTTGGTCTTGTGAATATTCCTTCATTAAAAAATAAGAAAAGGATGTCATATCAACATCATATTTGAAACTGGCTAATGAAGCACCTAGCTCAGAAGTTTTCAGTTGTAGCTGAACCCCAGGCAGCAGTTCCTACTGCCAGAGAATGTGATTGCACTGGTCCGGAGCGGGGTTGGTCACCAGTGTTTCCTAGAAACTCATTCTCATGTGTATCTAAGGTTGAAAACCACTGACTTAAAGGGACAAGTCTGACTTTATAGATGAAGTGTGTTTGCTGCCAAAGATCAAAATTAGCTCTATTAGATGGATCTGTTTTGCTTTGACCTTTACATTCTGTGGAGATTTTTGATAACTTTTACTTTCATACTGTACAAATATAACAGCACAGTGTATTATAGATTTTAAAAATGAGATTTGAGAATCAAAGAATTTAATGTTTATTTTCTATTAAAATTTAAGGTTCACAGATACTTAAGGTAGTTTTATATCAAGTATTGGACTCTTGCCTCTTCAAGCAATTGAGTCACTCTTGAAAAAAAAGTTAAACACAGAGAAACCTCCATCCTCATTCATGTTCAGTAGTTAACAGTACTTATTTTATCTTGAGATCTCATCCTATTACCTTCACCCTACTTTTCAGCCCTAGGCTCACACTAGAGGCTGTGGAACAACTTGGGTAGAGATTCTAATGCTTGTCAGGGAAGTCTCTGGTCTTTCATAGTAGAGGAAACATCTTTGTTTTCCTTTTCTGATGCAGTTACGCTCTCTATGCAATCTTGTTACAAGGCCAAGAAGAGTACATCATGATTTTACAAGGTTTCTGAAACTGAGTGGATAATAATCATTATTTTGAGGGAAATAGCTTGTACCATTTACATATTTGGAGTTATGCCTATTACTCTCTTAATACTTATTTTGATGAGGGATAAAGAACGAACAGCATCGAGGGAGGCTCGAAGGACGCTAGAGTTCCTTAGTTAACAGCAATATCCCAGGGAATAGAAGCTTTTGCAGCCCTAGAGCGTCTTCTAAGTTAAAAAACTTCTGTGGTGAAGAAACTTAACCTCTTGCACCCTCATATTCTTCGTCTATAAAATTCTTAGCCTGCCTATTTCACAAGACTGTTATGTGAATCAGATTAGATACTGTATATCAAAACACTTTGGCATTCATAAAATTTGATTTAGTGATAAGATATATTATTGCAAGCCCAGATTTCCAAACAACTTAGAAAGGTTGAACAGAATTTTCTAAAATGTTTGTACCTTATTTTACTAACTTTACTTAAGGTGCTTTTTTGACTTTGGACTGTTCTACTCTGGAATTCAAGAATCGCATAAATTATGTTTAAGATGCTTAAATTACAATATAAGGTATGGCCACTAAGATGAAGGTTTTTTTTTTTTTGTTGTTGTTGTTGTTGTTTTTTTTTTTTTTCAGAGTATTAAGAAAGAAGATAGGTAATGGGAGCCCATAGGAGTCCTATTTCTGTTTCTGAATTCCACAGCCATAGGAAATTAAAAAAGAAAACTTTTTATTGTCAAGGAGCATTCATTATTTAAATACACATTGCTATCTCTTGCCCTCTCAGTTTTACTTTCCCAGAATTCTGAAGGTTATATACCTCTAAAAGGTTTTGGAACACTTGGAAGTATAGATCAATTCACCTGCAATCCCTGTGTCAGTTAGCAGAAGCTCTCAGATTGCCTTCCTTGTCCTTTGAGAAAATAGATTACTACATTCCATGATGCTTGAAGGTATTATTTGGTATCAGCATTTATTTCAATGCTCCAAAACTAAAAATAAAAAGGACTTTCTCTAGCTCATTTGTAGAGGGAATATTACGCAGTGAGCACTAAAAATGCTTTGGCTGTAAATCATTTATAGAAACTCAGGATAAATGGGTAATATACTGTCACCACTCTTAAAACTTTATACAGAGTTCTATATGCCAGGCACTTCTAAGTGCATGAAATAGGAAGTCAGCATGGCCCATGTGACCTTTACCTTCATGTTGTCCAAAGTCTAGAATAGAAGACAAACATTTAACAAGGGACAATACAGATGTCATTTAATTACTGTCATGATGTGTGCTACAAAAGGAAACGGAGCATTCAGGAAGAATGAAAACAGGGAGCATCATTTCTTTCAAAGGGTGGTTGGGAGATGTCCTTCCTGAGAGAATGGTATTTAAGATGAAAGGGCCAAAAGAACCGCAAGGCGGTAGTGTGATAGATAACTTCTTTGTGTGAGTGTTGCATTAAATGAAAGCTGCTTATTTCTGATTGTCTTAGTGTTAGCGTTTCAGAATGCCTTGACCAATCCAAGACTTAATCTGAGGAAATTAGGCCAGAGAAGTCTCATCCTCACGTGCAGTAAGTTAAAATATACAGAGTAATTGAGTAACCTACCTACCTAGTTGGTTGGTGATTCATTCATTAACAGATTTTCGAATGCCTGCTATGTGCTTGGCACCATGTTTAGTGATTTAAGTCATGAAAGTAGTAGATTTAAGAATAATGCCATTATTGATACTCTGCTTCTCAAGAAACAGTTACCCCTCAACATTAATAATCATTGTGAAAAAGGATGGAAGTCATGAATGTTACTAATAAATGGCCTAACAGGTTAAGGGTAGTGTCACGTTATTAGCAATCCATGATAAAATACAATGTGTATCCTCTAGTGTTTGTGATGAGTATTGTAGTCCTAAACAGAGCCTGAAATTTGCGTTATACTTTGGCGTGTGTGTGTATGTGTGTGTATGTGTATTTAAAGATTTATTTATTTATTTGAAAGGCAGAGTTACAAAGAGAAAATGAGACAGAGGTAGAGAGAGGGAGGGAGGGAAGAAGAAAGGAAGGGGGAGAGGAGGGGAATCTTCCATCTCCTGGTTCACTCCCGAGATGGCCACAATGGCTGGGACTGGACCAGGTCAAAGCCGGGATCCTGGAACACTGTGTGGGTCTCCCACATGGGTGACAAGGGCCCAGTTACTCAGGCCATCTTCTGTTGCCCTTCCAGGTGTTATCAGCTGGATCAGAAATGGGGCAGCCCGGACTCAAGCTAGCATTCATGTGGGATGCTAGGGTTGCAGGCAGCTGCCCAACCCACTGCGCCCCAGTACCAGCCCTGGAATATATAGTTTTAAAATCATGATCCTTAATTTTATAATTTTACTTTAGCAAACTTTAAATCTGAACAGAATGTCACACACTACCTGAGTATTGTTCTTTTAGTGTAGGCTGCTTCAAAATGTTACTGAATTAGAAAATCCAAAGCCTGTGTATTTTCTTCACTTTATTCTAGTACCCTCTGTTTTTTTTTTTTTTTTTTTTTTTTTTTTAAGATTTTATTTATTTGAGACAGCTATAGACAGAGAGAGGGAGAGACAGAAAGAGAGGTCTTCCATCTGCTGGTTCACTCTCCAAATGGCTGCAACACCTGGAGCTGGGCCAGTCCAAAGCCAGGAGCCAAGAGCTTTTTCCAGGTCTCCCACACAGGTGCAGGGGCCCAAGGGCTTGGGCCATCTTCTACTGCTTTTCCAGGCCATAGCAGAGAGCTGGATTGGAAGTGCAGCAGCCAGGACACAAACTGGCACCCATACGGGATGCCAGCACTGCAGGCGGTGGCTTAGCCTATGAAGCCACAGCACCAGTCCCCATCTAGTACTATCTTTTGTGTTATCTTTGTCTTATAGATAAGTAGGATTTTAAATAAGATTGTGTCCATGTATATATTTTGAACTTTTCTTTATCTCAATTAATAGGACTTACTAAAAATTTTTTATTTTTATTGTATTTGAAAAGGAGAGGGAGAAAGATCTTCCATCCATTGATTTACTCCCCAAAGATCCACAACAGCCGGAGTTAGGCCAGGCTGAAGAAAGGAACCCAGAACTCAGTCTGAGTCTCCCATGTGGTTGTCAAAGACCTAATTAATTGAACAATCACTTGATGCCTCTCAGGGTGTGCATTAGCAAGAAGCAGGATCAGAAGTAGTTGGTACTTGGACCAGGCATTCCTACATGGGATATGAGCATGCCAAGTGGAAACTTAAACACTGTGCCAAATGCCTGCCCCTACATATGTGGTTGTTGTTTTATTTATTTATTTATTTATTTTAAGTCACTGTTTTACAGCAGTCGCTACCAAGAGCCTGGTGAAGGAGAGTATTTTTCTTCTTCATTGAAGCAATGAGGTGCCTGAGTGGTCCACTGGGGTTGTTTCTTAAAGATATGTTCATGGACATACATACCCCATGTTAAGTACTGTGGTTTTTAATTGTTAGGCTAACCTGAATATTTTAACCACATTTTCAAACTAATATGTTATTGGTTAGAGGAATACAAATAGACTTCACCTAAGTTGTTGGGACGAATACGAATACAACCCTAGATATAATAAAAGTATAAATGGGTCATAGGTGTAGTTTACCTCAGCCCTGTCATTGTGCAAACTAATTTTGACTGTTTTTAACACGGCACTTCCCTGTGCTTCCTCACCCTTTACCCTTCATTATCTGGTAATCTTTGCATTTATCTTTCCTGAATTTATCTTAATATCCACCATTTTAACAAGAAATCTTTTGGGGGGATCTTGCATATTGAGAATTACTATTTTACTTAAACAAAATTGGGGGGTAGAACTTCTCCCTTAAAAATCTAATAGTTTATAGTATCTGAAGGAAATTCTAGACTAGAGGATGCAATTTATAACAACAATTTGTGATCACCAGCTGATTGAGTATAAGAATGCACCCACTCTGTTAGTCAAATGACCAAAGAGGAAGGAGGGGAGAATTAGTTTGGGGGTTATAAAATTTGAGAACAGAAGATTCCTGGCATGAGAGAAATTACTGTTACTGGAAGGAACAGCAGGAAGGTGGGAAGTGACAGGGGTTTGAAATTAGTGAAGAGCTCTTGGAACCAGATGGGAAAGTCCTGGGAGGCCACCTTCTTCTCCACTGCCTGTCCCTACTCTTGGCCCTCCAGGAACAGTGTGCAGCCTCTTGACACCTTTATTTCCAAAAAGTTTCAAAAGTGTGTTTTATATTCCATGAGTTTTTTCATCAAAAGGAACATTGCCCAAGTGTGAAAATTAACAGGGAAAAAAGTTAACTTTGACTTTTTATACTTTGGCCACTTGACCCTGCAATGTGCCTATTATTATTACCAGTAAATAATTTTCTATTTCAGCGCCTTAGAACTCCTTGCACCATTATCCTCTAATTAAGGATGTGTTTGGTAACATTTTGGCTAACAACATAGTTAGGTCTGGAAATTGCTACTATTTCACTTGCCTCTATAGGAAAAAAATCTAAATATAAGATCTCTTAGATTACGTAGTAGTGTATCTGCTAATTAATGAAAATTCTTTTTTTTTTTAAATGCTATATTATGTTATAGTAAGGCTGACTTTCATGGTTAGTTTTTAGAAACCGTCTTAGTGTTTTGAAGATATTAAGTGTTGGGTTTTAACCAGAATTCTAAAATGTTTACAATCTACTGGCATAAATGTGCCTCTAGTGTAGCATTTTTCAAAAATTTACTCCATAATATTTATTAATCAGGATGTGGATAAGTATAATAGGAGAATAGGATTTTGTGGCCAAATAAGTTTGGGGAATGCTTGATTAAAAGAATTTTCTTAAAGACTTTGAAGCCTTTAATATGCTTTTATACAATATGATTCTCCAAAGGAAGAGAATATTCAGAAATTTCCTAAATTACTTAACCACAAAGTTTCTTTGGGAGAGGAACTGATATTCTGCAGAGTTCACTCTGGGAAATGCTGCCATAGTCTCAGGCTCCTAATTTTACAAAAGAAGCTAAGAGATGAGTTCAGCTTTTGTGGCACTTTTCTGGCACCCAAGAAGTAGAAGGTGTATTGAATTCTCTGCCTGAAATGGGCTTTGGTGATGTCTCTATGCAGAAGGTCAGGAAAGAGCCAGGCCTCTGAAATGACAGTGCAGCATTCCAGTAGTGAGGAACAGGAAGAGAAAGGTTTTACAGACATGCAGTGATTGCTTGGCTTTCATAGTCTCTATTTGAATCCAACAAGACCCCTCTGTGGAATGATGATTTGGGAGAGAAGAGGAGAGGAAATATTTTAGAGAAAGGAAGAGTGGACATTACAGCCTAGGGAGAAGGGACACAGCAATAGTATGGGCAAGAAGAGCCTTCAGACCTTTGATGGCCCTGGTCACCGTAGTACTCTAGTGGGCACTGGGGTGCCTAGGGTGATCACTGGGCACCTTGCCTTCAGTGACACCAGGAAATCCTGGCATCTGATCACGTGAGTTACTTAAGTTCTTTAATGTCACAGACTCCTGGTTATTGCTGGCACTGGGCATAATCTACATAAAGCATTGAACCTTTGTTTTAGGTGGTCACTTTAGCCTCCTTCCATTATCGAACTTTTCACTGTGATTATACGTGTTAAAGATCTTGGGATCGAGGCCTTGCCCCACTATTTGACAGAGATGCAGAGTGGGATAATGCAAAAGAGGTGGAGAAGTAGCTTGGTCTGGGGGGATGAATCACCAGATGCTGAAGTTCACTGTAAAATCAATGCGTCTTCACCGTGTAGACTTGAAATCAGTTGCTTGTTTACTAATCACATAATTGTTCTAGTGCCAGTGGTGTGCTTAGTCAAATACAGATATAAAACCTTCTTGACATATGTGCACTAAGTGGCTCCAAGTCATTTTAGCAGTGAAATAGTTTGCCAGAGACAATAAAAATGTGCATAGGACATTCGGAGTAATGGGTAGTCTGTGCTTGAATTCTGGCTCTGCACTCTCCCAGAGCCTTGGTTTCTTTTAAAGGTGGGGTGGTGTACAGGGCTCTGGTAAAGATGAAATGCGGTTGCATGAAAGCACCAACACAGTTCCGTCATACTAGTGGATAGGATTGGTTGGAAACTTTCTTAAAGGAAAACTCATTCCTTTGATCAAGTTGACATAGGTGCTGAAAGGGAATTTTGAATTAAAGTCTGGAGGGTAGAGTGGGCAGCAGGTAACCAGTGAAAGGCCAGAAATGATGTCCTTGAGAGGTTCGTGGAAGAACCTCTTTCCTGGGAAGGGTTTGCTCTGGTAGTTGTAGGGTAAAGGTGTTTGAAGTGGAGTGGAATGCAGTGCTCATAGTTAGTGTTGTAACCAGAAAGAATTGGGTAGAATCAGGGCAAGTGGGCTAGTGCAGAGGCCAGTGAGCATTATCACATTTGGCTGAGTGGATTGGAAGCTCCTCGGTGGTAACTCTACCTATGTCTTTAACAATGAAATAGAGATGGTGCCCTTTAGCATGCTCTGGTTAGTGAAGAAGAGAGGAGGACAGGACTATTCTAGAGATAAGAACTAGACAGCAAGTAGAAATGCAATTTTAATTCAGGAATAACTTTCACTATTTTCTTTGCTATTTAAGTCAATACCTTGAAGAAATGAAGCTCTGAAATGCATTTGTCTCTGTGCACGTGGTTATGCTATTTATTGGGTTATCTTGCTTACATCTTTTTTTTTTTTTTTTTTTTTGACAGGCAGAGTGGACAGTGAGAGAGAGAGAGACAGAGAGAAAGGTCTTCCTTTTGCCGTTGGTTCACCCTCCAGTGGCCGCCGCGGCTGGCGTGCTGTGGCCGGCGCACCGCACCGATCCGATGGCAGGAGCCAGGTACCTATCCTGGTCTCCCATGGGGTGCAGGGCCCAAGCACTTGAGCCATCCTCCACTGCACTCCCTGGCCACAGCAGAGAGCTGGCCTGGAAGAGGGGTAGCCGGGACAGAACCGGCGCCCCGACCGGGACTAGAACCCGGTGTGCCGGCGCCGCAAGGTGGAGGATTAGCCTAGTAAGCCGTGGCGCCGGCCACATCTTTTTTTTTTTTTTTTGACAGGTAGAGTTAGACAGTGAGAGAGAGAGACAGAGAGAAAGGTCTTCATTTTTCCTTTGGTTCACCCCCCAAGTGGCCACTATGGCCGGCACGTTGCACCTATCCGAAGCCAGGAGCCAGGTGCTTCCTCCTGGTCTCCCATGCGGGTGCAGGGCCCAAGCACTTGGGCCATCCTCCACTGCACTCCTGGGCCACTGCAGAGAGCTGGACTGGAAGAGGAGCAACTGGGACAGAATCCAGAGCCCCAACCGGGACTAGAACCTGGTGTGCCGGCGCCGCAGGTGGAGGATTAGCCTAGTGAGCTGCAGCGCCAGCTTCTTGCTTACATCTTAAAGTATTTTTTACTTACTTTATTTATTAGTAACACCTATTTTAAAAAAAGTATTAGGGGAGAAAAATGTGTTGGACTTAGTCTCCTGATGTATCAAATGCAAGTTGTCAGCTATAGCTCAAATACATGCTCTCTGTTAGTTGTTGACAAGTGGGAGAATAGGATGAAGGTAAGTGGAGGGCATATCAAGGGCTTTTCTGTTTGCAGGCTCCTCTCTGAGTTTGCAGTTATCTTCTGATTTCAAGCTCTTCCATTCTCAAGTGAAACCACTGCCCCGCGAACCCTCATGGAGAGAATGGCAGGAATTTCTTTCTGTTTTGTTTCTTGAAGTATCCAGCTTCTGGAAACAGTGGCACTTTCATTCTTTGTGTCATGGCCAGCCTGATATTTTAACCATTGGGGCTTTCTGAATTTCATTTATTTCTGGACTTCCTTTTTTTTTTTTTAATGTCATATAATACAGCATTCTTTAAAATAGAATCTTCATGTTCATTTCTCATGGGCTAGAATAATGAAACTGGTTATTAGGTTATTTTCAATGTAATTTCTTTAATGCTTTATTTTATCTTAAAGCAATCATTTACTTTTCTGCTTATAGATATTGATATTTAGAAAGGCCAAGTGAAGGTAGGTAGTTGGCATAGCATTTAAGATGCTATTTGGAATATATCCATATCAGAGTACCTGGATTCAAGCCCCAGCTCTGCTCCTAATTCTAGCTTCCTGCTTATGCACACTCTGGGAGGTGGCAGGTGATGGCTCAAGTGATTGAGTTCCCGCCATGGGAGACCCAGGTTGAATTTTGGGTTCCTAGCATCCTCCTGGCTTGGTCCTGCTTGTTGTGAGCATATAGAAGATCACTGTTTGTTTCTCTCTCTCTCTCATTCTGCCTTTCAAATAAATAAAATTTTAAAAAAGAAAGGCAAATCAAAGTAGGAGGTACCTTTCTCTGAAGGGAGGAGAGAACTTCCACTTTGACTATGACCCTGTCGGAATAAGATCGAAGTCGGCGAACCCTAAAGGCTTCCATAGCCTTGGCAACTCATGACTAGAGCCTAGGGAGATTACTGATGCCATAAACAGGAGTGTCAAATTGTTAAACCAACAACAGGAGTCACTGTGTACTTATGTTTCATGTGGGATCTGTCCTTAATGGGTTGTCCAATGTGAAGTAATGCTATAACTAGTACTGAAACAGTACACCTTGTGTTTCTGTGTGGGTGCAAACTGATGAAATCTTTACTTAGTATATACTGAATCGATCTCCTGTATATAAAGATAATTGAAAAAAAAAAACCAACTCGGTGTTAAATTGGAAATTACATAGAAAATTAATCAATTTAAAAAAAAAATCATGTAAGATCTCTGTCCTTAATGTGCTGTACTTTGTGATTTAATGCTATAACTAGTACTCCAATTTTTCACTTTGTGTTGCTATGTGAGGGTAAACTGTTGAAATCTTTACTTTATATATACTAAACTGATTTTCTGTATATAAACAGAATTGAAAATGAATCTTGATGTGAATGGAAGGGGAGAGAGAGCAGGAAAGGGGAGGGTTGCTGGTGGGAGGGAAGTTATTGGGAGGGGGGGAGCCATTGTAATCCATAAGCTGTACATTGGAAATTTATATTCATTAAATAAAAGCTTTAAAAAAAAAAGAAAGGCAAGGCAATTTTTACTTAAAGTTAGGAATAGTACCCAGAGATAGTTGAATGAGGCTCATCCACAGAACTGGTTTCTAGACATTCTGACTTGCTTTCTTTTTACCTTCCCCTTAGCTGACACCTGCAAGGTCTTCCATGTTTCCACAGCTGCCTTCCAGTTACCTAGTCTGTTTGCAGTTCTTGGAATGCTCTTGGTACCAAGAAACAAGTCCTCAGGACCCATGATGTCACTCCCTGCCGTCCTGAGGTTTAGTCTAGCCCCCAATATGAAAAAGAAGTCCAAAGCATCCCATAAAATGCTAGTGGAACTCTCAGAGAACTAAAACCTGGATGTGCTTGGAGAGAGACTCATCCCCTTGTAAAATCAGAAATTCAATAAATTTAACTAATTAGACATACTTAGCCATATTTTTAAGAACATCAGCAAAAATATTGTATGCTCAATTCATTCCAGAAGAAATTTTTAAGATATTGCTTAAAGCACCTATAAATAATACAGCTGAAATGAGAATGTTATATCACATTTTCTGTTATAATGAATTTCTCCTTCAGAATATGGAATTAAAATAGTTTGCCTTTAAAATAGTGCATCATTCATGATCCCATTAGAGTAGTAAGTTGTTTGGTGTTAATATTCAATTTAATTATTAAATTTTCTTCTGTACCTATCCCCTGAACTAGCAGTGTGACCTTCAGCAAGTTTCTTACCTATGTCTCTCAGTGATTTCTTGATTAAAAGATGAGATAACTATATGAAAGTGCTTGGGAGTTAAAAGCGCTTTATAACGACAAGGTCTGACTGTTCCATCCTGTTAATTTTTAACTTTTTTTTTTTTTAACCAAAACATGCCTACCACATACTGATTTAAATTGATGATTTCTTTCTTCTTCCAGCTGAACTTGGAATAAATGGTGATAGATAACCTTCCTCACATTGATTTTCCTAACATGGTCTAAACTGGAAGGAAAAGCTGTGTAAGATTCACATTCCCTTTTTGTCTAATTTAGTCATCATTTTCATGAAGGCTTAATCCTGTCCACCCCCCTGTCCCCAAGAGTTTTGTATGAATCTCATCCAACAGTTGAACAAATGACTAATGTAGATTGGGTTTGCTTGGTCACTGAGTCACTTTATTATGAAATACTTAAAACTTGAACGTGTGTGTGTGTGTGTTTGAGGAAATAATTATTAAGACAATTTATACTTTCTGATCTGCTGGTTTCAGTGACTGACTGACTCATGAAGCAACAATGAATAATGAAAATTCACAAAGCCAGATATAATTAGTCTGAAAATAAAGTCTAAATAAGCCACAATCTCCTCTACTTCCCTTTCCACCTTTTCTGAGCAGTGGTATTTGATTTGATAAGAATGTTGGCTGAGAAATAAAGATCTGACTTTAAATTGTAGTTCTATTCTGTCAGGCTGTGGCCTTGGACAAGTCACACAACTCTTGATACTTTGGCTTCCTCATTTCTAAAATGGAATAGTAGTAATGTTGGTCCTCTGTACCTCTTTGGACAATAATAGATAAAACAAAAGAGTATATGTATGAATGTATTTTGACCAACAACAACAAAAAAAGAGATGAAAGATACGTATATAGTTAGAAACAACAAAGAAAACCAATTCTGCCGTAAGTAGCTCATTGTGATCCAATTTCTAGAGAGCTGTAACAAAGCCTATTTGTAGTACGGCTGTCAGTTTAGTGTCTGTTTACAGTGTTTTGGAGGACAAGCCTGGATATGGATCAGAGATAGCAAATTCACTAATCTTCCGGCTTCCCCCATTACCTAATATTTGCCCAAGGTTTGTTGAAGCCATGTTTGTAAATGTCAGTTCATATCCAGTCCCTTTCACTAAGAGTCTGAAACCAACCTTCTTTGCTCCAGCTAAGGGATGCGAAACCATTTTGAATCCCTAGCCTACTGAATGCGCACAGCCGGTTTACGGAGTTAGGAAAGGTGGTTGTTATTCACTCTGAGTCTCAGGAAGGTTAGGAACTTGCCTAGATCACTTGGTTAGTGAGGGTTTTTTTTGATAGGCAACTCAAGAATCTTTTCCTGACATTCTGTTTCAAGACAGATGGAGTTCATTGAATTCACTTTGAATTGTAGTATTCAGCTGAGAATAAGAATGTTTTCAGTCTTAATGTATACTTAGGCTCTTACAATCTCTTATTATAAATAAACCAGAAGTAAAAGTTTGAGAATTTAATCTAAAGAAAAAAGTGTCACGAGTGGCATTGTGGCACACAAGTTAAGCCTCTACTTCGGATGCCCATATCCCATATTGGAGTGCTGGCTTGAGTCTATACTGCTCCCCTTAAAGTCCAGTTTCCTGCATTGTGCATGCTGGGAGGCAGTCGGTGTTGGATCCAGTGCTTGGGCCCCTGCCACCCATGTGGGAGAGCCAGACCGAGTTCCTGGTGCCTGGCTTTGGCCTGCTGCAGTGATTTGAGGAGTAAACCAGAGGATGAAGATGTCTCTCCATTCACCCCCACCTCGCTCCCACACTGTCTTTATCACTCTACCTTTGGACGCGAGCATCCCAGTGTGGTTCACCTTCTGGCTGCTCTGCTTCTGACCCAACTTCCTGCTAATGCTCCTGGGAAGGCAGTGGAAGATGGCCCAGAATGGAGTTCCTGGCTCCTGGCTTTGCCTGACCCAGGCCTTGCTGTTGTGCCCTCATAAGCCTTCAGTTTCTTTATCTGTAAAAAAGAATAGTTATATTACATAGGGTGATGTACTTAATACCTTCAAAAGAAGTGAGGCTTAATATAGTGGGCATTCAGAAAATATTGTCTCTTAATCTCATGCCAAGATAATTGTGAATTTAAACTGGAAAATAGTTTGAAAGCTAGTTTAAACATTTTAAAATATCTCTATCACCTCTCTGTAACTCTGCCTTTCAAATAAATAAAGTAAATCTTTAAAAAACAAATCATCTTAATGTGAAATTTTCATTGTCATCTATCTTCTTCAGCACTTACAGAGCAAAACGGGAGAATCAAAATAGGTTACAGTTAGAAAGTCTAGATTTTACAAGGTGGCCACTCAGTCTGAAAGCATAGCAGTTTAATGATATTATTTTGCATTGTATTATATAGTATTATCTTTTTCAAGATTGGCAATCACTCTGTCATCTCACCTCTGATTTAATCTCTGTAAACGATGAGAACCAAATTATATACATTCTTTTTTTTTTTTTTTTTTTTTTTTTTTTTTTTTTTTTTTTTTTTTTTTACAAGCAGAGTGGACAGTGAGAGAAGGAGAGACAGAGAGAAAGGTCTTCCTTTACCATTGGTTCACCCTCCAATGGCTGCCACGGCCGGTGCACTGCGCTGATCCGAAGGCAGGAGCCAGGTGCTTTTCCTGGTCTCCCATGTGGGTGCAGGGCCCAAGGACTTGGGCCATCCTCCTCTGCACTCCCGGGCCACAGCAGAGAGCTGGACTGGAAGAGGGGCAACCAGGACAGAATCCGGCGCCCCGACCGGGACTAGAACCCGGTGTGCCGGGCGCCGCAGGCGGAGGATTAAGCCTAGTGAGCCGCGGCGCCGGCCCGAATTATATGCATTCTAAAATATATGCTATAGGGAACAGGCATTTAGCCTATGTGTTAATTCCTTTTTTTTTTTTTTTTAAAGATTTACTTTATTTATTTATTTATTTGAAAGGCAGAGTTTACAGTGAGGCAGCAAGAGAGAGAGGTCTTCCATCCACTGGTTCACTCCCTACATGGCTGCAATGATTGGAGCTGTGCTGATCCAAAGGCAGGAGCCAAAAGCTTCTTCTAGGTGTCCCATGCAGGTGCAAGGTCCCAAGGACTTTCCCAGGCCATAGCAGAGAGCTGGATCAGAAGTGGAGCAACCAGGACCTGAACCAACACCCGTATGGAATGTCAGCATTGCAGGCAGCAGCTTTACCTGCTACGCCACAGCTCTGGCCCCTAGGTATTAATTCTTATGTCCCATATCTGAACATCTGGGTTTAATTCTTCTCTCTGGCTTTTGAATCTAGCTTCCTGCCTATGCATACCCTGGGGAACAGTAGTGATGGCTCAAGTAATTGGTTCCTGCCACTCACATGGAAGACCTGGATTGAGTTCTTGGCTCCTGGTATCAAGCTAGCCCTGGCCACTATGGGCATTGAGAGTAGCAGATGAGAATTGTCTTGTCTATCTGTCTGTTTCTCTGCCTCTCAAATTTATATATATATGTGTGTGTGTGTGTGTGTATATATATATAATAAGAACAAGATATATACTATAGACTCTGAGGCATCTAACTTTGGTTTTTGTTTTGGTTATTTTAATTTTCCTATTATACAGTGATTTTTTGATTAGGTTGGTGATAAATAGAATGCATTTTAATTTAGTCAGGAAACTTTTCTTACTGGAGGAAAATTAGAAGGCCAAAGGCAATTTGATAGCTCTGCTAGTGGAAAGTAATTTCAGATACCAGGAAGCCTTATTAATTAGAAAGCAACTTCAGAATTTGTTAGGGAATTTGATAGGCTACTAAATGAGTGGGTAGGTAATAACAAAGAGCATTAATAAGCTGCTGGAGTATTGGTAATTCCATAGTCTTTATTGTGTTGGGTAAGGTGTGAAAATTGGTGGACTGGATCCAGCCTCTTGTCCTTGAATTGCCCTCATTCCCTCCTGTAGAATGCCCATTCAGCATAAAGACAAGGGCCTTGAAGTTGGACTTCCTGTTAGAAACTTCATGGCATTTTGGAAGTTAACTATGTGTTTAAAGAAAAATGTGAAATCCCCCAAATAGATGGTTTGCTTATCTTTTCAGTTGCTATTGTCTTGCTAAATAGGTTTTCTAAGGGATACCTAGTAGGAAGGGAAGAAAGAAAACAGCCTTTCCCCTTTGAATTTGCACCGCAGGGATGAATGAATTCTTTTGGTTATTAAGATCCCTTGGTTTGCAGAGGATGTGACTGGAGGGCCCATGGAAGCCATGGAGTTTGGCATGGAGGCTCTCACCAGGCTTCACCTCAGACAGCCCTATAGCAGCATACCCCAGGGTCCCAGGTGTGAAAGTCTGGTCTTCCTGATGCAGAAGGCTCAGGAAGAAAAGGCTTCCCTTAAACTTGGCCTTACCCTTCCAGTCTCTTCCCACGTCTTGCTTGCCTCAGGTAGATTGCTCCATTCGTGTATATCCCTCCTCCCACTCTCCCATGCCATGCCCTTTCCACACAAACTGTCACACACAGACGTAAGCAAAGCACGCTTCCCTCACCATGCCTGCTATGTTTTGTTTAGATTCTAGCACAAGATGGCTGTTTTCTACCAGCTCAGCTCCAGTGGCACCAGCCACTGCTGAGTGGTATAGTAACGAGAAGTTTATTTAACAGAGCTAAGAAAGTTGAGATCCACGTTGGTTGGGACTTTAATTGCTAGGAACCTTGAATTCAGTGTAACAGAATATTCAGTTATGGGAGGGAATATTATTTAGGCTTTGTGTATTGAGAGTTACATTGAAAGAATTACAAAGTGAAGCCAGTGCCACGGCTCAATAGGCTAATCCTCCGCCTGCGGCGCCGGCACACCAGGTTCTAGTCCCGGTGGGGGCGCTGGATTCTGTCCCAGTTGCTCCTCTTCCAGGTCAGCTCTCTGCTGTTGCCTGGGAGTGCAGAGGAGGATGGCCCAAGTGCTTGGGCCCTGCACCCGCATGGGAGACCAGGAAAAGCACTTGGCTCCTGCCTTCGGGTCAGCACGGCACGCCGGCGTGGCAGCCATTGGAGGGTGAACCAATGGTAAAGGAAGACCTTTCTCTCTGTCTGTCCTTCTCTCTCACTATCCACTCTGTCAAAAATAAATAAATAAATAAATAAATAAATAAATAAAAGTGAAAGAATTACAAAGTGAATCCTAAGTCAAAGAGGCTAGGAAGGAAGTTATGCTAAAGGGGTGAGAATAGTTTATATAGATATGAAAAAAGTGGAGTTCTTTTATTTTTCTTTTTAGGAAATATTTGTTTATTTCCTATATTAGAATTGTAGGCACCTGAGGCAATTATCTCAGTGCTACATGTGCCCATGTCTTTGAGGCAATGAGAACAAGAGAGGAAAGTAGAACTTTACTCCTTGATAGGAAAGTGTATATTGAATGCCTTCTGGGAAACTCCTCTGTGACTAACACTTTGCCAGTGTCGAAACTAAGCTGAAAGTCCGTTTGTTCAGAGGTCTCCTTAATAAAATAATTAGAATATTTCATTTGATAAACATAGTACCTAGCTTATCATTTCAAAATTTGTTGAAGAATCTTTGAAATCATTAAGCAATAGGTTTAATTTCTATGGAGCTTGTTTTTTATTTATTGGTGGGCTGCTCATGAGTTTAAGCTGCCTCTTCTTAATGTAACATCTATACCACAAGCTCACGGTGATTGTGGTGAATGGTAGCAAAAACATGGCTCTCTCTGAATACTAAGACATGTTTAAATAGATTCTTTTGATGCGATCTTGAGAATCCTGCATTATATGCTGCCTGTAACAGGGTGGGTATTTATAACATCATTCAAGGGCCATATAAAATTATTAGCTTAAAAATTAGCCTACCATAGGCTTATTGAATTTTGAGTCTTGCCTGCAGTTGCTTTGGCAAAGCCAGACCAAATGAGGTCATGGGCCATATATGGCCTGCAGCCTGGACATTCCCCACCCCTGCTTTAGAAGGAGGGAGAAAGGACACCTCGGGAGGAATGTGGAAAAAAAAGGAAAATAATTCTTTTCTCCCAGTATCTATTTTTCAAAGGGCCTTTTGCACTGCGTAGACATTTTGTCTTAATCGCTTTGGGCTGCTGTAACAAAATACCCCAGATTGGGTCACTGATAAACTACAGACATTTATCTCTCACTGTTCCGAGGCTGGGAAGTCCAAAATCCAAGGACTCTCTTTCTTGCTTCCAGAATGTGCCTTTTGGCAGTGTCATCAGAAAGCAGGAGAGGCCAGCTCGCTCCTCAGGGCCTCTTTTTTGAGGGCACTAATCCCTTCTTAAGGGGATTGAGGGGATTTTTGACATTGACGTCTCAAAGGACCTACCTCTTTACCATTTTCTTTTGGGTTAGAATTTCAACACGTGAATTTGGGGTGGAGGCAGGTGCACAAATCTTGGCATCATAACAACATGCATTCCATGTTGCTTCATGCCTTCAGTCCTTGTTCTTGTTTCTTTGGTCTCTCTGACATAAATAAAATATGTACATAAAGTAGCAGAGCATGTTTGTCCTGCCAAGTGTGTGTAACTCTGTTCAGGGTGCTTTATACACATCACTGTGTATCCTCATCACAACGTGTAAGGTAAATGTAGAGTATCCTGGGATAGATGAGGAAGCTAAAGTTGACAGTTATGTGCATTGCCCAGGTTTCATACCAAGTAACGAATCAAGAGGATCTTGTGCTCTTGTTCTCTTATCTGACCTCTCTGCTTTTGATAACCACTCTATTCTTCCTCAACTTTTATGTGCTGTCAATATTCGTGTCGGCATGACTTTTTTTTTTTTTTTTTTTTTTTTGACAGAGTGGACAGTGAGAGAGAGAGAGACAAAGGTCTTCCTTTTCTGTTGGTTTACCCCGCAATGGCCGCTGCAGCTGGTGCGCTGCGGCCGGCGCACCGCACTGATCCGAAGCCAGGAGCCAGGTGCTTCCTCCTGGACTCCCATGCAGGTGCAGGGCCCAAGGATTTGGGCCATCCTCCACTGCACTCCCAGGCCACAGCAGAGAGCTGGACTGGAAGAGCGGCAACCGGAACAGAATCCGGCACCCCAACCAGGACTAGAACCTGGTGTGCCGGTGCGGCAGGTGGAGGATTAGCCTACTGAGCCGCGACGCCGGCCATAACTCTCTTTTTTTAAGATTTATTTATTTATTTGAAAGGCAGAGTTACAAAGAGGCAGAGGCAGAGACAGAAAGAGAGGTCTTCCATCCTCTGGTTCACTCTCAAGATGGCCGCAATGTCTGGAGCTGAGCCGATCCAAAGCCAGGAGCCAAGACCTTCTTCATGGTCTCCCATGCGGGTGCAGGGGCCCAAGCACTTGGGCCATCTTCTGTTGCTTTCTTGGGTCATGGCAGAGAGCTGGATCAGAAGTTTAACAGCCAGGACTCGAACTAGTGCCCATATGGGATGCCATCAGTGTACACGGTGGCTTTACCGGCTATGCCACAGCACCACTCCCTCCCCGCAACCCCTTACCCCTGCATAACTCTTTTTCCTTCTAGCTTCTACGTATTGTTTTTGTTGGCTCTTGCTTAATTCTTTACTCATTAAGTTTTGGAATTTCTACCCATTCTTTGTCTTCTCTTTTCACACTGCATGAGGATACTTCAGACAAAATGGAATTAAAAGATAAATTTATTTAGATGCAAAAATTCTGAAATCCATGCATAATCTTTTCATAATATGAATTTTCCACAAACTTTTGGAAGATTCCTTGTTACAGTACTCTTTCTGAGAAATAATATCATGCTCATAACTTAAATTGCTGTCTTCATGCTACTGAATCCCAAGTCTTTCTTTTAGAATATGTATTTTATTTATTTGAAAGACAGAGTTACAGAGAGAGAGAAAGGGAGAGGGAGAGACAAATAGAGAGCTTCCATTCGCTGGTTCGCTCTTCAAATGGCTGCAATGACCAGAGCTGGACTGATGTGAAGCTTGGAGCCAGGAACTTTTTCCAGATCTCCCATGTGGGTGCAGAAGCCCAAGGACTTGGGCCATCTTCCACTTTTTTCCCAGGCACATTAGCAGGGAACTGTATAGGAAGTGGAGCAGCCAGGACTCCAACCAGCACCCGTATGGGATGCCGGCACTGCAGACCGTGACTTTACCCACTGTACCACAATGCTGGCCCCCAAAATCCTTATTTCCATTCCAAATTTCTTATTTGAGAACCATACACATGAACTCAATGATATATTTGACTTTCTTCTCTTTAATGTATTATGGGAATCTTAGATTCAACTTACCAGGGTGAAGCTTTTCCTCACATTCAGAATTTGGTGGTTGTTGTTTCTCCTATTTCCTCATGTCTCACATTCTATCTACAAATTTTACTGATTATCCAGTTACTTCATTCATCTCCAACATCCCGTTGGATGTTTTTGGTCTTAAATCTCCAGGGGCAAGTTTGCTGCATATAGTTGCTCTCTTCTGTTGTGTTTTCTATCTAGTAGCCCAAGGGGTGTTTCTAAATTGAAAATTTGATTATTTTGCTTTCCTTTTCTATAGCTTTACCTTCTTCAGCTTTTCCTTGGGATTCTTAGTACTAAGTTAGAACTTCTTTACATGGTTTATACCCCTGTTTACCTCTGGTCTCACTTTTTACTGTTCTTTTTATGCCAGTCATTGCGATGTACTCTTGCCTCTGGCCTCAGCACCGTCTACTGGGAATGTTCTTTTACTTCCAAATGACTACCTGTGCCATATCCTTCACAAGCTGAGCTTAGTTCCTTTTTAACAGCCCTCTGACATCATCTGGTCTCTGCTCACCAACTGGATTACTCTTGTGTGTTCTCATAACTGCATATACTTACTCATTTTTTGTGGCATTGTAACTATAACCCAGTTCTCACTCGAAAGCCATCCCGGATATAGAACTGTACTCTTTTTATTTCTACTTCATTTCATTCCCTTGGAATTGCACATTTAACCTTACAAGAATAAATTCTTTGACTTTTTTTTTCCAAAGCCAGCTGTTCCTCATCTCAGAAAAGGGCAACTGTAGTATTTCATTTCATCAGCTCAAAAAACAGAATTGTCCTTAGTGCCTTAATTTTTTCACATCTCATATTCAGGAAATCAATAAAGCTTACTTTTACCTTTAAGATATATTTAGAATCTGAGCACCTTTCACTGTTTCTGCTCCGTCACCCTGACTCATGTCATCGTCACTTCTTGCCTAGATGACCACAATAAACTACTGATTTTTGTGCTTCTGTCTAGTCTCCAGCTTCTGCCCTTCCTCGCCTAAAATTTACTATCATCACGACAGCCAGATGATCCTTCTAAAAAGAAAACCAGGGGGCTGGCGCCGTGGTGCAGTAGGTGAATCCACCACCTGCAGTGTCAGAATCCCATAGGGGCTCTGGTTCTAGTCCCGGCTGCCCCTCTTCCAGTCCAGCTCTCTGCTCTGGCCTGGGAAAGCAGTAGAAGATGGCCCAAGTCCTTGGGCCCCTGCACCTACGTGGGAGACTGAGAGGAAGCTCCTGGCTCCTGGCTTCAGATCGGCGCAGTTCCAGCTGTTGCAGCCATTTGGGGAGTGAACCAGTGGAAGGAAGACTTTCTCTCTGTCTCTCCCTCTCACTTTCTGTAACTCTACCTGTCAAATAAATAAATAAAATCTTTAATTAAAAAAAAAAAAAAAAGAAAATCAGATCTTCCCTGTCCTGCAGACAGAACTTTCCTGCCTCTCTCAGAGACCCCCGTCCTGTCTCACTCCACACTCTTGTTATTACTTCTGATCTCATCTCTCTTTCCCGACCTTTGTCTGTGACTCTGGCTCATTGGCTCACTCCCTTATTTATTTTTTTCTTCATTCTCTATATTGACAAGTCATCTTTGCCTTGACTGTCCATTGTAGAAGCGCTCACTCATTCCCACCCTGTGTAATTTTTTTCCATGGCACTCTTTGCTGTCTGGCTATATGTTTTCTTATTACTCTTCTCTACTAAAATGCTAACCAAGGGTTTGGTCTCTTGTGGTTAGTACTGTATTCACAGCATATAGAACAGTGTGTGGTCCCTAGTAGGCTCTCAGTAAACAGTTGATGATGTCTAGAGTAGCAGTTAAGTCATGGACTTAGTGATTTAACAGACCTGCTACTGCAGTGAGTCCCAGTTCAAACACTGAGCTCTCTACCCACTTAGACCACTCCTTAGCCTTACTCTCTTAATCAGTAATCTAAAAAGCATTAGTTCTTACCTCTCTCTATATTGTTTGTTTGGGGATAGAATAAGATAATCCGTGTAAAGTATTTAGCTAGTACCTTACTGATGTAATTAGTTGACAGCAGCTGTTGCTGCTGGTACTGCTGTTAATTCTTATCAGACTACATTATACGGTAACCCCAATCCCACCTCCTTATCCGTAGTTTCACTCTTCTGCAGTTTTAACTATCCAACTGTGATCTGAAATTTTAAAAGGAAAATTCCAGAAATAAACAGTTCATAAATTTTTAATTGTGTGCCTGAGTAGTGTGATGAAATCTTGCACCAGCTGGCTTTATTGCTCCTGGAACATGAATCATCCCTTTGTCCCGCATATTCTGTCCGTCTACATTGCCTGCCTGTTACTTACATAGTAGCTGTCTCAGTTATCAGATCAGCTCTCATGGTGTTATAGTACTTGTGTTCAAATTAAAAATGGCCCCAAAGGACAAGAGTAGTGATGCTGGCAATTTACTGATGCCCAAGAGAAGCTGTAAAATGTGTCCATTAAGTGAAAAGGTAAAAGTACAATTATTATTTGTGTTTGGTATTTTGTTATAATTGTTGGTATTTATTATAATTGTTCTATTTTATTATTAGTTTTTAATCTCTTATAATTCCTACTTAATAAATTAAACTTTATCATAGTTATATGAATATAGAAAAACATACAGAGTTCAGTTCTATCTGCAGTTTTAAGCATCTACGGGAGGTCTTGGACTGTACCCCCATGGATAAGGGGGGATGCCCATAGATTCTTTTTTTTAATCCAGCTTTTCCACTAGATAAGGTGTTTTTTTTTTTTTTTTTAGATTTTTATTTATTTATTTGACAGGTAGAATTACAGACAGTGAGAGAGGGAGAAAAAGGTCTTCCTTCCATTGGTTCACTCCCCAAATGGCCGCCACGGACGGAGCTGCACCGATCCGAAGCCAGGAACCCGGTGCTTCTTCCTGGTCTCCCATGTGGGTGCAGGGGCCCAAGCACCTGGGCCAGCCTCCACCGCTTTCCCAGGCCACAGCGGAGAGTTGGACTGGAAGAGGAGCAACTGGGACTAGAAGCGGCACCCATATGGGATGCCGGTGTTGCAGGTGGAGGATTAGCTAGTGTGCCATGGTGCTGGCCCCTCCACTAGATAAGTTAAACTGCATCGTTTTTTTTTTTGTTTGTTTGTTTGTTTAATTAACCATTTTTTGAAAAGATTTATTTATTTATCTGAAAGTCAGAGTTACACAGAGAGAGAAGAGGCAGAGAGAGAGAGAAAGAGAAAGGTCTTCCATCCACTGGTTCACTCCCCAATTGGCTGCAACGGCCAAAGCTGTGCTGATCTGAAGCCAGGAGCCAGGAGCTTCTTCCGCATCTCTCACTTGGTTTCAGGGACCCAAGGACTTGGGCCATCTTCTAGTGCTTTCACAGGCCATAGCAGAGACCTGGATTCAAAGTGGAGCAGTAGGGATTCGAACCAGCACCCATAGGGGATGCCAGCACTGCAGGTGGCGGCTTAACCTGCCACACCACAGTGCCAGCCCCAAACTGCATCTTAAACTGGCTTTAAGCCACATCTTAAACTTGGTTATTTTAATAATGATAACAATTTGACCCTAAGAATACCAATAGTAATAGTGGTTAGCGTTTGCTCACTGAGTCCCAGGAAGTATTCTCCAAGTGAGCACTTTGCAGTGGAACTTCCTGCAGTGAAGTTGTATATCTGCACTGTCCAGGATGGTAGGCACTAGCCACGTGTGGCTAGTGCACACTTGAATTATGGCGGCGTGAATTATGGTGGCGTGACTGAGGAATACAATTTGTAAGTTTGTTTAATTTTAATTAATTTAGATTTAAATGACCACATGTAGGTAGTGACTATCATATTCTATCTAAAAGCTCTGAGTTCTTTACATATGTTAGTTCATGTAATATTCATGACAATCCCTGAGTTAAGTAGACTTATAGATGGGGAAATTGGTTTTCTAAGGACACTTGCCCAAGATCACAGCCGCTGCAAGGCAGAAGTGGAATTTGAAGGTTAAATCTGTAGGTGATCTGGTTTCAGGGTCTGTGTTGGCACCTTCTGTGCTGCACTCTCTCTATGTCATTCTCAGGAGTTGAAGTCCCACAGGTAAAGGGTCAAGGTGACAGGTCTAATATTATTCTTGGTGTAAAGAAGTCCAAGAAAGTAAATTTATGGTTTTTAACCTAGTGAAGTATCACTCCCAAGCTGAGAAATTCCCCAAATTTAGGAAAAATGATAAAAAAATCCTAGACAGGTTAATATGACTGCTCAACTTCTATATATAGTTTTCTTCCAAACTTAAATTTATGCAAACTGTGGCAACAGCAAATCTCTCTGAACCCTAGTTGATATTTTTAATACCTTTCTCCACTAACCATTCTTTACTCTCGTGCCCGCAGCCAACTTTAAACTGATCATAGCCTTTTATCTGACTGCAAAGTCTCAACTTTCTCTTCCGGAGAATGAATTTCTTGGTGGTCTTGTCTTCCATTATCCTTTACTTCCCAGTGTGGCAACATCAAGAGGTGTTACAGGTTCCAAATATACTCCTTTCTTTTCTCATTCTATAGCAGCAATCCTGTTTATCCTTGATAATCAAGATTCGTTACTTCAGTCGACTTTATAACATCCCATTTTGTCTTTCTGTCTGCTGTTACGAGTTACCCAGAGAATGGCTAGGTCACAGTTTAAGCCTCCAAATCAGTGAAGGCATTGTTGAGTCCTTTGGTGAAGTCATTCTTCACTTGGGTCCTGAGACTGTTAAACCAGCAAAACCAGAGCTACAGTGATGGGGGGAAAATTGCAAGTTGGTCATTATATGTGATGAGGGGGAGGAGAAGAGGTGTAACCAATTCTCCTTTTGTCCTTTGGTTTCTGGGCTCTTGCATTATGGGTATGGGAAAAACAATGTCCTATATTATTCACTACTTCAGAGCATGCTGTGGGACACTACCCTACCTCACCTCTTGGGGCAGCACTAGAACTGAATCTTCAGTAGATGATTTCAGTATTCTCGAGGATGAGGTACATGGTCAGACCAGTAAATCCAAATAGCATCAACCCAGTGTGTTTTCTCTTTATAAAGTCTGCAGTGAGATAGTATGATGGTGAATAAGACATTCAGTCATCTATAGATGGCAGAGGAATGGTGGACAGAAAAGTCTTTTCATTTTAGAACTAACAAATGGCCATTAAAGTTAGGCTAAATACCTGAAATCATGTTGTTGTTTTTTAATTAGCATGGGTATACAAATTTACTCTTAAAAAAAAAAGATTTATTTAATTATTTGAAAGTCAGAGTTACACAGAAAGAGAAGGAGAGGCAGAGAGAAAGAGAGACAGGTCTTCCATCTACTGGTTCACTCCCCAAAAGGCCACAGTGGCCAGAGCTGGGCCAATCCGAAGCCAGGAGCCATGAGCTTCTTCTGGGTCTTCCACTTGGGTGCAGGGGCCCAAGGACTTGTGCTATCTTCTGCTTTCCCAGGCCATAGCAGAGAGCTGGATCCGAAGTGGAGCAGCTGGGACTTGAACCGGTGCCCATATGGGATGCCAGCACTGCATGCGGCACTTTACCCACTATGCCACCATGCCAGCCCCACAAATTTACTCTTCAGTTATTTCTTAGAGTCACATGCAAAGCAGAAACATTTAAGTTGAAAGTGGGGTTTGAATGAGTTGAAACTGTCATTGACTCACTATGACTTTGGAGGAGATACTTCTGTGAGCTGCCCATCCTTCATGTCTTTGAAATTGAAACAGTGCTACTTTTGTGTATAAAGCTTTGAACCACTCAGATGACAGGTGCTACACAAATGCAAAATACTTGTTAATAATAATCCTCATCTCATCTTGCCCTCAGTATGACTTGTGTTTAAATTGAACACTTAAAACTGACTCCCAGGCAATGGTGTCCTCAATTTTTATGTTGGTGTGTGGCCTCCTAGCATTTGGTATATTTTCTTAGCAGCACATATCCTAGTTTGTGGTAATCAATTTGTTTCAATATTTGAATACTTGTTTTCCCTGCTAGATCCTAATCCCCATGAGAACAACAGGGACCACCTTAGTCTGTTTACTGTCTCATCTCCAATGCCTCACATAGTGCCTATGTGTGGCAGATATTCAGTAATTTACTGAGTGGATGAATAAATGAATAAATAGTGTGTGTGTTTCTGCGAATTCTACCAGAACAAAACAACAACAAAACTCCAGAGAGGCAAAATTTACAGTTTGGTTTTTTCTCTCCCAACGCGGGAATCCCAATGCTGTATTCTATGTAAATAAGTGATTCCTGTTGGTCATAATCTTCAGTGGGCAGGGTGCCATGAGAAATTATTGGAGTAATTTTCAGCAGCCTAAGTGTTGAGTAACAGATGTACATAGATGGCAGGTTGCCTCATTCAGCTGCCATCTGTTGGACAACTGTTCTAATAGGACTGGTCCATCGGAACTAGAACAATAGCACTCTGACACATGCTGAAGCTTATTCATTTTCAAGATTTTTCTGAAAGACTTGAAGGAGGAAAGGTGTTTCCCTCTTTGGTTGGCTGCTGCTCAGTGATGGTGTGTTACAATACCATGGTAAACTATGAAGTCCACTGGATGTGTCATAATGCCCAACACGGAAATATTCTCTCAAGTCTCTGTCAGAGGAGAAACCCATGTTAAATAATGGGGATATGAAACTCACTCAACTACAAAGAAGTTGGTCCAAAAGAGTTCAGTGTATCTTGTGCAATGGCAATAGAAACTGGCAGGACATGGAAGAGTATAATCCATGCTGGGCATCATGTGTGTGTGTTTATTTTTTATTATTTGAAGGGTAGAGAGACAGAGACAGACATAGATCTTGTATCCATTGGTTTGCTCAAATACCTGCAACAGGCAGGGCTGGACCAGTTCAAAGCCAAGAGCCTATAACTCAGTGTGGGTCTCCCAGTGGGTGGCAGGGACTCAAGTACTTGAGCCATCACCTGCTGCTTCCTAGGGTGCACGTCAGCTGCAACATGGGATTGGAAACCGATCTAGGACTTGAACCTAGGCATTCCCATATGGGATGAGGGTGTCCCAAGTGGCATTTTTTTTTTTTTAAGATTTTATTTTTTACTTGACAGGTAGAGTTACAGACAGTGAGTGGAAGAGACTGAGAGAAAGGTCCTCCCTCTGTTGATTTACTCCCCAAATGGCCGCAACAGACAGAGCTGCGCCGAAGCCAGGAGCCAGGTGCTTCCTCCTGGCCTCCCACATGGGTGTAGGGGCCCAAACACCTGGGCCAGCCTCCACCGCTTTCCCAGGCCACAGCAGAGAGCTGGACTGGAAGAGGAGCAACCAGGACTTGAACCGGCGCCCATATGGGATTCCGGTGCCACAGGCGGAGGATTAACCCACGGTGCTACGGTGCGGCCCCCCAAGTGACATCTTAATCACTATGCAAAGTGCTTGCCCTGATTTTTTCTTTCAGAGCAAAGACCATATGGTAAACCCTTTTGAAAATAGTGTGTTTTCATACACACACACATACACACACATACACATACATACATACATACATACAATTAGGTTATACCCAGTGAAAGCGTAATGGTTTTTAGCCTGAACATGCTTTTTAATAAAAACTTTACCAAGCTTTTTTGCTGTACAATCATACAAAGGTAGAGCCAGTATTAGCCTATATAAATTAGCCTATATAAATTGGTACATTACCAGTTGGGTTGGTAATATGTCATAAGTGTGAGCCAGCTTCCATAAATGTCCCAGTGCCCAATATAATACCTGGCACACAATTGGGAGTCAGTAAATATTTATTGAATTAACATTATAGCACCAGTTGAGGCAGTTCCCTCTGGTTTCCATCTTCAAAGCATCTCCCATACCTTAGATCAAGTTATGAATAAGAATGTGCTAAGTGGTATGTGGAGCAAATTGCGTATCACCAGCAGGTGCCTACAATAAACTAATGGGTGTCTCCAAAATGTAACCGAGCATCTAACATTGAGAACCAAACATCTAACATTGGCTATTTGGAGCAAATAAATCCATCTGAATCGTAGTGCAGTTACAGGGATGACTAATTTTATACTAAATTCTCACATGATTCAAAAAGTGTGTGAATGACTCAGCCCATTAATACCTCTGGCTCCTGTGATCTCCTCTTCCAATGAAATGAAGGCCATAAGGCAGTAATGATAATTGGAGGAGGAGGAGACCTGGACTTTGCCCTTTGGCAGTAAAATGACAGTTTGAGCAATCACATATGTATATAATATTGATTGAAAGAAATGTGTATTATCATCAAGTAAATATATTTAATAGTAATGGTAAAGCATGGTGGAAGTAATATGTAGCATCAGTTTGGGTATGGACTAGTACCACCTTTTGTCTCCACGCTTGATCTTAGCCAAAACGCTGAGAAGCGATCACCTTTTGTCTCTACCTTTGTCCTTCTTCCTGAAATAACTTCTGTTCAGAGAGGCAGACTCAGAGAGGCCCGACTAGGCTGTTAGCTGTCAGTTCAAGGCTTGCCTTGCCTTCCCCTTGCTGACACAGAGAAAAGCTGCAGTTGTAGTATTGGGTTCCATTTAAATGTAGCTAATTATTCCTAAGTGACTTTGAGCAAAGGAAAGATGGAGAGAAAAAGACCATGAACAAGCCAGGAGAAAGGCCTCAGAAGGAGCCAACTCTGCCCATGCTTTGACAACCTTCTTGTTTCCGGATCTGTGAGAAAACAACTTTCTGTTTAAGCCATTTGATCTCAGGTGTTTTGTTATGGCAGCCCTTGTAAACTCATATACTTAGTGTCTTTGGATTTACAAGGGTTTTAAGTTTTGTGTCACGGGGACTTTATCCTTGGGAAATGAATGGAACTAAGGATCTAATGGGTCCTGTCTGTCCATCTCAAATGTCTTTGAGGTATTTTAAATTTGTTCTCAGAAACAGGAGCCATTCTAATTTTTTTCACTAGATAACATGCATGATTGGCTAATTAAAAGAGTAGTTTTCCCTCTGCCTTTACCCATATCCCTTAAAAAATTCAAAGCAAGAAATCATAAAAAAATTAATCCTTATTGATTGCATTGATTTAAACAGATAATGAGTTGAACATTTCTGTGCTCTTGTTCTGATAGCTAGAATACGGTAAGTTCTCTTTGTAGCAGATAACTCTGCCAACTGCAGCATCAAACTTCCAGGGAAGATGCTTGCTGTAATGAATTTATATGCTCTACAGCAGTTTTCTGAAAGTTCTGGCTATGGGAAAAGAGTACACTGAAGCACTCCATTAATTTCTCCAGGCTTTCTTCATCCTAGCAGGTTGTCATGTTGTCAGCTCAGAGTGCTCATTCCCTCTGTCCTCACCGTTCCCACCTGCTACTCAGTCCTCCATCTAGCTCCTGAGCTGTGATTGTAATTTAACTGGGGAATACAGTACAGTTGTCTGGAGATGGTTCAAAACATTGAATTTTATTTACATATGCTCCAAACAGATCTTTTCTGGACATCCCAGATTATGTAATAATTGCAGCCTGATCAACGATCTCAAGAAGCCTCTTCTGAATGCCTTCCTATAAGGTTGCCCTTGACTTTTCTCAAGTGGGTGCAAATCTATCTTATTTTAAAAATCCAAGAAGAGAACCTATAATCTTTTGTAAGAACCAGTAATTTTTTTCTAGATCTCGTCTGAACTCTCCTTGCTTCTGTTTTGAGCTTGTCTTGTCTTACTCTCTCATGTAGAGGTATAGGATAGTTAGTCACCAGTTATAATAGCTTTTATTCTTGAGACATATAAGACATTATTAAGTTGTCTTTCTACCTACCTTTCTTTTCCAAATCAAGCTGTACTGGTTTTTAACCTTATAGGATTTAACATTTTTAATTATATATAAGACTTGTCATTAAAACCTTTCTGTTTTAATAACTCTCTTTGATGGAGAATCCAGCACTGGTGGAGATCCTTAGTACAAAGAGATGGTCTGTTTCTACACTGCGTCTGAGTGTATGAGTGTAAATATGAATTTAAGGCATTTTAGTTATGTGCTTATTCTTATTTCAATTTAGTAATCAACATGTATAGCAGCTAAGTAAAAAATATTTTTTCTCTGTGACACAATCAGGACAGATAAATAGGAGATTATCTGTTGACTTCATATGTATTGATATTCAGATTCAAAGATATTTAGAAATAATTCCCACTGACCAGAACTTAAACCAAGAATTTTCTTTATCAACCTTGCAGCCTTAGCATTGTTTCTAACTAATCAGATGGTATCAAATAAGTCAGTTAACTTCTCTGTGTATCATTTTATTTGTGAAATTGAGGAAGAAAGACAGTAAGATAATTTCTAAATTGTCTTCTAGCCCAGATGTAGTATGTACTCTGTTAATCATAGAGGCAATAAATTGTGACTGTTGGTGAGTTAAGTATATTTGAAGCAACTAATTTGAAACATGTAAGTGCCAGAAACAACAATATGGTGATGAATCAGGCATCTTTCTTTTTTTTAATATTTTTTAAAGTTTTTTTTTTTTTAAGATTTATTTATTTATTTGAAAGTCAGAGTTACACAGAGAGAGAAGGAGAGGCAGAGAGAGAGAGAGAGAGTGGGAGAGGACTTCCATCTGCCGTTCACTCCCCAGTTGGCCTCAAGGGCTGGAACTGCTGATCAGGAGCCAGGAGCTTCTTCCGGGTCTCCCACGTGGGTGCAGGGGCCCACGGACTTGGGCCATCTTCTACTGCTTTCCTAGGCCATAGCAGAGAGCTGGATCCTAAGTGGAGCAGCCGGGACTTGAACTGGCGCCCATATGGGATGCCAGCACTGCAGGCGGCAGCGGCTTACCCAGCTATACCACAGTGCAGGTCCCATGGCATCTTTCAAAGAATTTACATTTTTTAGGGCAGCAGAATGAGAACCCATTGATTATTACTAGGGCTGTGGTAGAAGTCTAAGACACATCTAGGCACTGTGCAGGGTTTGGTGAGTTTTTCTTTTTGTCAAACCATTGTGAAAGGGTCAGTGATAAGAGGGCCAGTTATGAAGGCCTGAAGGAGAGCCATGGAAGTGCAGCTTATGGGGAGGCAGCAGCTTCACCAAGTGGCAAAGGCTTGAGGAGGAAGCGGAAACAGCAGCTCCTTTTCTTCTCAAGGGGCTGGACTATAACTAGGGGGAGGGAACGGGGGTTGTTAGAGGTTGGTCGTGTTTACATTTGGGAGTGAAAAACCAAAATAAAGATTTGTTGGGAATGAGCCTATAGAGAGGGAGAGTTTGTTCTAAAGGAGATGAAGAAGATGTAATTAAGAATTAAAGAACAGATAAATAAATTCAGAGAGAGGAGATAATGCAAACAGCAAAGTGTTAACTCTGACATCTAGGAAGTAGAGGAATGGTTGTTCATAGTCCAATTCCTTCAACTTTTATGCATGCTTGACAATTTTATGATATTGAAAAATAATTTTCTGGTATTGGGAAGGACAAAAAACATGGATTGAGAGTTCAACCTTGAACAAAACAAAGGAGGTACTTATTCCTTGTAGCAGGAAATTATGGGAGATCAAGTTGGAAGCCTGGAACTTCTTTTGTAACAGAAGAATCTCTCTCATCTGCTGGGGGTGAGGCCCAGAAGAAGAAGGGGCTTGAGGATGAGGAGCCTTGGTGGAGAGTGGGAGAAGAGGCTGAGCCGAGTGGGCTGAAGGGGGACAGGGCAATGCTCTGGGCTTGGTGGCCTTGCTGATCCTGTGGTTTTCTCTGGTGGTTAGTGGGAGACAGCAAGTTAGCAGGAGCATTGCTGGACTGAGGGCTTCAGAAACTGGAGGAGAATGAGCAGGAGAGAGGAGTGATTGCTTCCACCGTTTGTAGCAGTCTGCTCTGGAGTGAGTCTCAGTCTCTCTGGTTCCTTAGTGGGGAGGTTCTGTTTTCTGTCTTACCTTTTTAATTTGAATTTTGTGAGGCCAACAAAACCCCCTTAACACTATCATCAACATTAAACTAAGATTTGTGTTCCTTAGGTGAAAGAAGAACGGCCAGAAAAAATCCCAGATTTAAAATTATTAGTAGAGAAGAAATTTTCGGCCTTACAGAATAAGAATTCTGATGCAGACTTTCAAAATAATGAAAAATTTGTGCAGTTTAAACAACAGCTGAAGGAACTAAAGAAGCAATGTAAGTCACCATGCTTTGCTTTGCTTTGCTTTGGCTTTTTGAAATTAGGGAACTGACTTGATGAACAGTCCGAGAAAACTGATTTTATAAAGTTGGTTTATCTGCTTGGCTTGATCCTCTTTCTAAGTTGCTTCTTATTGTTGTGGCAGTTCTGTATTTTGTCTGACTTTGGGTTCAGATCAGCTTGTCTATTTCTGAAAGCCAACAGTTTCCACAAAGTGCTAATAAAACCCCAGCAGCTAGAGAAAGTACATGTATTTTCCTGCTGCTGCTGGTTGGAGGGGGTGTTAGGGGAGGGATTGGGAAAACAAATTAAAACTGAAAACTATTTTATTAAAATAGCAATGGGATTTTTCAGATTTTCAGCTGCTGTGCCAAGCTTTAAAATAACAATACTTTGATTGTAGTTTTTGCCTCTTTGGAGTCATATTTGTGATGCTTTCTCAAATCTTTATTTTAAAATCCAAGAGCATTTCAAGAAAGTTCATGAAAAATACAAGAAAAACTGTGCATGGATTTCAAGGTTTTATTTTGTGCTAAAATATACTTCTCTTTTAATTCCATTTTTCTAAAAACTTTTTGAAGTACCCTCATATGAACCAGAACGTCCTTGTTCTGTTTTTTTACCTTTGTAGTAATATAAATTCCGTGTGATTTTTAAAAATTTGTAGCTTCCTAAGTAAACTATTTTACTTAGGTTTTTTAATGAATAGACTTCTGATTTTAAGAATTTCAAAATGAAAGTGGAGAAAATAATATATTACACAAGGAAAAGTATGCTGACCACATTGCTAGAAATAACATCTCCTCTGCATAGGGTAGTAGGTGTGTTCTTCATTCTTCCATTTCCACATGTGAACCCCATGGCATCTTCACGTGAACTGATTTTTCACGTGAGCATCTATTGATTCCCATAGTTATTTCTTCTTCTAGGATTGAGGATGATTCCTTAACAAATTGAATGAAGTAACAAATAGCATTCTGTTTTTGTTTGTTTGTTTTTTTCACTTTAGTCTCCTGTCACCTGCATTGCATACACATGGAGTGAGAGTGTTGTATGATATGAGGCATATGTTCATTTCATATGCTTTAATGTACTCAGTGTAGGAAGTCAGATTTTGAAATGGGCTATATTTTAAATATAAGCATTTTCTTTAAACTGATGCTGAGATCTCAAGAAATGGCTGAGGAAGCTATGTTTTTGTCTACTTCACAAATAACTTAAGTTTCACAATTTTTGATGTTTTGCAATCATGATGAGTATTTTGCTTTTACTGTAGATTTAAGCAGTAAGCATTTTCCTCATATTTTAGAATTTTTTAAAGATTTATTTATTTATTTGAAAGGCAAAGTTACAGAGAGGCAGAGACAGAGTGGGAGAAAGAGGTCTTCCATCCTCTGGTTTACTCCCCAGGTGGCCATATCGGCTGGTGATGCCCAGATTTGAAGCCAGGAGCCTCTTTTGGGTCTCCCACGTGGGCACAGGGTCCTAAGGCCATACTCCACTGCTTTCCCAGGCCATAGCAGAGAGCTGGATCAGAAGTGGAGCAGCTGGGACTCGAACTGGTGCCCATAGGGATGCCAGCACTGCAGGTGACGGCTTTACCTGCTTATGCCACAGTGCCTGCCACAGATCTATTTTTTGTTCTTCATTGAATACAATGGCCACTAAAATCTATCTGTTGAAATTTGCACTGTTACATAAATGGGTACTAATCCCCCAAACAGATAATAATTTGCTAGTGCCTTTCTCAAAATCACTAGTATCTTCATGATGCTAGTGTATTGCAGTGTTAGTATTGGTCTAAATAGCCAAATGTATTTTGTTTTACAAGTTAGAGCTAGTGTTCACACATTATGGCAGTCACAGCATCCAATAAGACGTTTTATAATACACACTGAAGAATGGATAGCCCAGCATATAAATTTCTTCTTCCTTTGTTATTGTTTACAAAGTTAATATTCCAGAAGAGAAATTACAAAGAGTTTTAGAGTCATACACTCATGAGAAAACCATTTTCTAATAACATAGAACTAAACAAAATGTTAAATGTTGAAATCATCTTTACTCTTTCTAAAATGGGATGAAAAAGAAAAAAAAAACAGATTTCCCAAGGCCAGCAGTATGCCTCATTTGTATAGATGGTTAAACCTTATGACAAAGTAAATTTGTGTTGAAAGGAAAGCTTCCTTATATGATTTCCCCATGCACTGTAACACTGGAATTTAAACAACTTTCCTTTATATTTCCCCTAAAATAGTCTTTTCGAAAGTTACTAAATCTCAAATGACAGAACAAGTAAAATATTAATACTCGTTTAAATTACTGTATAAGGTGTGTCTATCTTCCTTGCAAAATGTAATTCTTAGTGCAATATTAGCACTGTCAGTTAAGCTCACAACATGTCTAGAAGATTTTACTGTAAGTGTCACTCTGCTGTGAGAGTTCTGATCAGGATTGTCCCCCACAGTATTTGTGGTGCCAGGTTAACTTAGATAATGATTCCATTTTGATAAATTACAATACTAGTTTTTTGCCTTAAAAGATTGGAAAATGGAAGACAGGGCAACACTCTTATTTCTGGTTGCCATTTTGGCAAAGTAAAGGCTGGGACATGAACCACATCTGTATGGGATGCCAGCGCTGCAGGTAGAGGCCTAGCCCACTACACCACAGCGCTGGCTGGACCCTCCCATTAAAATCTTAAAATTCTCTGAGAGCTCCCAGAGATCTTTTGTTCACATGAGTTGTATTGATTGCCATTTATCATATCAGAAACCAGAAGGAGGGACTTTTAAACTCTCTTTTAAAAACTGTGGGCTCATAACGTGTTGTTATAAACAGCTTTTGGTATGAAATTAACATATTTTTACAAACATTGAGAAGAGTAGTATTTTAGTTTTGCACATCTCTTCAATATCTAGCTTCATAAGAGGCGAATAGATGCTTACATTTGCTTTCACATTCGATCTGTTATGATACATTGTTTTGATTGAGGTAGACACTGGTAAATGACTTTGCTGAAAGGATCTTAGAGACCACCACTAATTTGCGTTTTGAGAACCCCAGATCTAGGCCTGCTCCCTGTTTTTCTGTGCTCAAAAGCTAAGAATGGATTTTATGTTTTTTAATTGTTGCAGTAAAACATCCAAAAAGGAATAATATTTTGTGACACTTGAAAATTATATGAAAATCCAATTTCAGTTTCCAGTTCAGTGGTTGAATTGGAACACAGACTGTCGCTCTCATGTGTTGTAGGTCCTTTCATGCAGCACAGCCGACTTGAGTGGTTGCATCACAAACCATCTGACCTGCAGACAACTGACTCTTTACAAAAGTAGTATACTGCCCCCAGTCTAAACCATATTAAAAAATAGGGACAATTCTCTTGTTTTTAATTTTTTTTAAAGATGTATTTATTTGAAAGGCATGGTTACAGACAGACAGGGAGAGACAGAGAGAGGTTGTCTATCTGCTGGTTCACTCCCCAGTGAACTTTGGCCAGGCTAAAGTCGGGAGCCAGGAGCTTCTTCTGGGTCTCCCACGTAGGTACAGGGGCCCAGGCACTTGGGCCATCTTCTGCTGCTTTTCCCAGGCCATTAGCAGGAAGCTGGACCGGAAGTGGAGCAGATAGGACTTGAACTGGTGCCCATATGGGATGCTGGCATCTCCTTGACTCACTGTGTCACAACACCAGCCCCGTGTTCTTATTTTTATCTGAAGACATTTCCCTGAATGCAGCTCATTTGTCTCCTGTGTGTTTGGAGTATGTAGAGTGCCTACCATACATGAATCACTGCAGTTGATGCTATGAAATAAGTGGAAGGCAAAGACCTTGTGTTTGGAGAAGCCCATATATACAAATATGAAACAATGTGAGCCTTTAATAACAAACATCAAATCAAAAACAAACAAAAATGTCAGAAACAAGGGTCATACAACATTAGACTAAAGGAACACACATTATCTGTTGTGTTAATATTGCCAGTCAGTTGATGAGGCACTCTGGAGCACTTAGGTTAAGGAAGATTCTGAGGCTGGGTCCAGGCCCAGCAGGAAAGAGTAAGCCAAAGGATGCAGTGGGAAAGGGAAGGAGGAATATCGATAGATGTCTAGTGCTTACCACCTCTGGAATATAAACCTAATAGTCTGTACTCACCTAAAGATATTAGCACTCCAAAAGTACCATTTCAGTGCACCTAATATATTTAAATAATTCTGTCAATAGATATTACCAGGCATTGGATCTAACTCCTTTGGATAAACCTTTTTATCCCTTAGATACCCAGTGGTCTACATAGGATGCTTCAGAAAGGGAAAATGAACTGAAAAGAAAATGTGAATTTTCCACAGACTTTCTGAAGCCCCCTTGTATTAGAGATAGTTATATCTGTCTCAGCTTCAGCCCCAAGATTCCATGAGATCTTAAGAGTGTGTGAACACCTCTACGTAGACTTTCTCAAGTCATCCAGCAGTCATCCTGGAGTCCTTTATTCACTTACCTATGAAATGATTAGCAGCTGTCAAGATTTTCATGTAGATGAGCAAAAGCAGAAATTGAAGACAGTAGACACTAACTGATACTTAGAAACTTCCAAATAGATCTGAAATATATTTGCTTTGTGGTCAAAAACTAGAAATGCTAAGAGTAAGGGAAAGTCCATTTTTTAAAAATGGCCAATGTGAAGTTGTTCACTGCAAATTTAGACAATATATTTACACTGCTATATCTATGAGTGAAATTTTGAAGCCATTTTGTGTGAAAGTGGTATTTGTGTCATACATATAAATAGACATAGGAATTTATAATGTCATCTGATAATTATATAGATTCACTTGAAACACACCCAATGTAGATCTCAAAACTGATAAAATAAGAAGTAGCCATTAACTTTACAAAATGGTTCACTCAAGGATGCCAATAAGTAGGGTTTGCTTCTCAGGGACTTTAGGATACTTTCATTCTCACTGTCTTCTAGTGGGTGGCTTTTCTTTTTCCTCCAGCTTTTTCCAAAACTGCCCTGTAGTTGCAGGAGGGTAGGGACGTCTGTGTTGTGCTTACCGCTGGACTTGAGCTCTAGCGTGAGGCCAGGGCACGTAGTACGGCGATAGCACAGGCCCTCGATAACCACAAGAGGCTTCAGAAGAAGCATTCTCTGCTTGAGAGCTTCTGACCTAGCCGGAGCAGGATGCCCGTCACCCCTGCCGTCCATAGGTATGGACCCAGTACTGCCAGGCCTTCAGGTCCTTTTGGAAAACCCAGAAATCCAGCTGGTGGTTTTTCGGTTTCTAGATTTTAAACACCATGGAAGCAAGACCATTAGTTCATGATCTTTGGCTTTCCTTTCTCATAATACTGTTCTTAGTGCCTTATTAGGCACTGTCGTGAGTGCATCCTATTTAATTTACTGATAGTAGGTTATAGTTTCTGCAGAAAAGAAGATGATGGTGCTTTCAAGATACTTCAGACTCAGCCCAGAATGTGCGTTTTACTTCCTTGGGGACACGTGCTTAGGTAGTAGCAGGCTGTGGGGTTCTAGTGAAAAGGCATATGCAGGCTTTGTGAGCAGAGGCCAGATGCGGGGTACCCTCACCCAAACGCAGGTGAACTGGTATGGTCATAAAGAAAATAGCAATTGATAAGGGATGTATGAGTTTTGAAACTTGGAAGGAGAGAAGTGAGGAAGACACAAAGATAGTGCCAAGAGAAAAATGTTTGGCTTTGCCCAGAAATATGTCATGTATGTTTACCTGGGCAAAATGTTGGCCACCCTAACTTCACCCTGATACTCTTCAACCTATGGCTGTCTTGGTCTGTCCTAAGGTCTGTCCAGAGGATGTGTTTTGCTGGCCTGCAGTGAACTGAAGCCCAAGAACCTATAAGACAGGAGTCAATTCTTCGTCTCCATATTCCTTTTGTACCTCCCATAATAGGAGCTCAGTTAATATTTTTAGAATAGAATTCATCTAAGCAGAGAAACTGCCTAGAAAAAGAGGTCAGAACCTCGTTAAGGCAACCTGATGATAAAAGCCCTTATCCATTCAACAATAAGTCATCAGTAAAGAGGAGAATACCGGGGTGGGGGGATTGCCATTCATAGGGTTGGGATCTAAAAACAGCAGAAAATGGTAAAAATTTATAATTTCTTTGAAAAATCCCTTAAATTGCTAAATAAAAAAAACCCAAGTCGGTATGCATGTATAAAACCTCTATGGTGATATATTGACACAATTGTATAATGTATATAGTAAAATGCAGTTTTAAAACCATAGGGTTTTGATTCACTTTAAGTGTGATCATTGGGACATTTAAGCAGATTTGTTTAAACTTAAATTTGGTGACTCTTCTCTAGATTTATCATCTCTGTAACCCTCAGTTGGTCTTCATTTTTTCATTAATGATATTAATGAAAACCATCACTATTCACTTGCTGGATGACCCTTAACTTTTGGGAAATACTAAAAGTTGTACTCATAAATTTTATAACTGAGGGTGACTTTATTCAAATTGGGTTACGTCCCTCACCTGAGGGCTTAACATACACTAAGTGAAATTTCAGGCGTATGCAAAGTTTTTTTTCTTCCTTCTTTCTTTTTGTTAAGATTTATTTTGCTTGAAAGTCAAAGTTACACAGAGAGAGAAGGAGAGGCAACGAGAGAAGTCTTCCATCCACTGGTTCACTTCCCAGTTGGCCGCAACGGCTGGAGCTGTGCTGCTCTGAAGTCAGGAGCCAGGAGCTTCCTCTCAGTCTCCCACATGGGTGCAGGGGCCCAAGGACTTGGGCCATCTTCTACTGCTTTCCCAGGCCATAGCGGAGAGTTGGATAGGAAGTGGAGCAGCCAGGACTCGAACCAGCACCCATTTGGGATGCGGGCACTGCAGGTGGTGGCTTTACCCACTGTGCCACAGCGCCAGCCCCAGGAAAGTTTTTTTCTTTATGCAGCTGCCTCTCAGCCTCTTCTTCTCACAGTCAGTATCTGATTCTTCCATGTGTCTCTTTTTTCCCCTCCTGCTTTCTTTGTGTCTCCCACCCCATAAAGTTTCTCTTCTCTATACCTCTTGACTTATATTAATGAGTTGAATGCCATTTTGAATCCTGAAGCTGCCTCAGGGACAGAAAGTGACATGGCCGAGGCTCCAAAGCTAGGGAACAGTGGAACTAGAAGACAGGAGATGCCGGATAAGAGAGAACATTGGTGAGAGGTGTGGAAGTTCCCTCCTCTGTTTCATAAAGTTACTTCCCAGGAATGTTTACATTTTAAAGCAGATTTGGGATACCAAATAAATAATTCAGTGATGAAAAAGATGAATTCAAATTAAAGTATTGATTCTGGGATGGTGGAGTTTTAATTGAACCATTAAGTTATCAGGTAACTATTTTGTAGTGAGAAATTAACCTTTCTGTGTGATAATTTATGTTGAGCAATAAATAAAGACATCCATTTACTCAACGTTCATCTCTGGTTTGCCTTATTCCTATTGGAAAACATTTATAATAAAAGTCAGAGCCAGATTTTGTATAGTACCTGGTGTATAAAGTATTTAATGAGTACTTGAGTTAATGAATGATGACAAGCATTGTTTGAGTGCCTACCTATGCACCGATTATGGCACTTGTATGATTTTTGTGCGTAATTATTTCTCATGACTCTATTACAAGGTTGCTATCCATGTTTTATAGATAAGGACAAAGGCAGAGAGAGATAATATAACTTCCTATGATCCTAAGTGCTGAAATTCAAATCCAGCCTTGGATGACACCAACACACATGTCCTTTCTTCCGTATCACACCAACTATTGAAATCACTTCCATGTGTTTTCCTTTTTCTCAATTTAATTAGTTCAGTCATTTCTTGAAAAATTGACTTGTCACAGGACTCTTGAGTAATGGATCATCTGTTTGGGACTCCCACATCATAAGCCGTGTTGATGTATTCTTATGACTCTGGGAGAATGTGCTTCACCTAGCTGAGCAGTACTCTCGGTGACTGACATTTAGAGATCCAGAGTCGTAATAATCTCAGACATTTATAGCAGTCCTTTTCCACATTCCAATACATTCAGTAGTTAGTGTCTAAGAAGGATGTTACTGGTGTGAATAGTTGCTTGTTATGGCAGTGAGAAATAGGATATCTATTACATCACAAGTTTAGAACAAGTTCCACGAAATCTATTTTAAGCATAACAATAATCTCTTGCACATACATCATCTCACTTAATCTTTACAGTATCCATAGTGTATGTGGGAAAGGAATGCATGAAAACTGCAGGCTCTGTTTTTAGCAGACTGAACACCATAAAATAAAAATCATGGAGGTGACATTTACCCGGTGTCTCAGAGTCAGGAGGCCACAAGGATAGCAAATACTTTCACAAGGGAAGGGGAAGATTTAGAATGAGAGATTGCTATAATTAAAGTCAGTAATGAAAGATTCAGTTACCAAGGGACAAATGAATCAGCAGCAAGTTTCAGCACAAACTGTGAGCTCTGGGTGTTTCTCATTTTCATGAGTATGATGCCATCCATACTCAGGAAACAGGCTGAGTCTAGAAGGACATTATGCTTAAGAAAATAATTATCTTGTCAGGTTTTGATTCCTGAAGTTCTGTAATTGTTAGATATAGTGGGAGTGTCACACAAACTTATTAAACACTTCTAGTACTTCATGTTTTCTTTTTTGAAAGGAGATTTTTAAATACAGTTTTGGCAACTTGGTGTGTTGCTATGCTTGTTCATAGTACATGGACATGGTTAATCGTTCATCATTCTGGCACTTGGAAGTCAAATAAAATATATTAATATTTGGTTTTCTGAAGCAGCTATACTTGAATATTATATGAGTAGGGCAGCAATAATAGAGGGGGAAAAACTATAGTTATGTGTATAGAAATTCAGAGCCATTGATACGGAAATGCATTGCAAATGAATAACCTTTGAAATAAAACAAAGTGTGTATAGTTTTACACATTCAAATGATAATACTAATGACCTATGTTTAATTTCATTTTAAGATTTTGGAAGCATTAATGTGGTATAAGATCTCCTTAACTGAAGTTGTGAGACCTGCTTTACATACCAGTGGATGGACCATGTCCCCTCTGGCAGGTCCCTGTTTGTTCCTGGATTCCCCATCTGCATCTCTCAGTTTCCCTTTTAGATGATGATAGGTGAGGAAGATGCCCTCTCTTTCCAACATGTGCTGCATCCTACTATCATTCTAGTGTGTTGTCAATGGGATTCAAGATCTCTTGAGATGCTGGGGGGACGGGGGGCCCAGTGTGGTGCACAGCAGGCTAAGCCACTGCCTGCAAGCCGGCATCCCCTGTGAATGCCAGTTCAAGTCCTGGCTGCTCTGATTCTGATCTAGCTGTCTGCTAATGGGCCTGGGAAACCAATGGGTGATGGCCCACATACTTAGGCCCCTGCCACAAATGTGGGAAACACGAATGGAATAAGTTTTGCCTGGCCATTATGGTCATTTGGGGAGTGAACCAGCAGATGGAAGATCTCTCTTGCCTTCTCTCTCCCTCTTTAACTGTGCATTTCCAATACATAAAAATATATTTTTTTTAAAAAAAGTTGATGATCTGTGGCCGACACTGTAGCATAGCCGGTAAAGCTACTGCCTGCAGCACCGGCATCCCATGTGGGCACCTGTTTGAGTTGTTGCTGCTCCACTTCTGATGTAGCTCTCTGCTAATGCACCTGGGAAAGCAGAAGATGGCCCAAGTACTTGGGCCTCTGCACCCAGGTGGGGGACTTGGAAGAAGCTCCTGGCTCCTAATAGTGGATCAGCCCAGCTCTGGCCATTGCAGCCATTTGGGAAGTGAACCAGCGGATGGAAGAATCAATCAATCTCTCCCTCTCTCCCTCTCTCCCTCTCTCCCTCTCTCTCCCTCTCTCTCCCTCTCTCTCCCTCTCTCTCCTTCCCTCCCTCCCTTCCTCCCTCTCTCCCTCTCTCCCCCTTCTCTGTAACTCTGCCTTTCAAATAAATAAATAAATAAATAAATCGTTGAAAAGTAGATGTTCTGAAATGATAGAGCAAAAATTATTCATGCTAGTATCCCTTATAATAGTATTTATAATGAACATTAATCATAACATGTCATGTCTAACATTAGGAGGCTAGTAAGTAAAATGCTGCATCAATAAAAGCTGAATATTTTGTAGCCATTAAAAATTATGTGAGCAGAATTAACTTCAGAAAATACTAATGCTATAATAGTTTTAAAAAGCGGGATACAAAGTTAAATATTCAGTATATTTACAGGTAGCTTAAATAAAGCAAGGCATAAAACTGAATATTGAATTTAGTTTCAGTTAGGTTAAATATGCATTCATGAAAGGTAGACTTCATCATGGGGCTGGTGCTGTGGCCTAGCAGATAAAGCCTCTGCCTGTGGCACAGGCATCCCTTATGGGCACCACTTCATGTACTGGCTGCTCCACTTCCAATCCAGCTCTCTGTTAATGGCTTGGGAAAGCAATGGAAGATGGCCCAAGTGCTTGGGCCTCTGCACCCAGATAGGATACCTGGAAGAAGCTCCTGGCATTGGATCGGCCCAGCTCTGGCCATTGCAGCCATTTGGGGAGTGAACCAGCAAATGGAAGACTTCTCTGTCTCTCGCTCTTTCTGTCTCTAACTGCTTTCAAATAAATAAATCTTTAAGAAGGAAAGTAGGCTTCATCAAAATTAAGACTTTTAACTCAGCAAAAGACAAAGAAGCCATTAAGAAAATGGATAAATGAGCAAACTACAGACTGAAAATGTGCATCAAAGAAAGTGAGGAACTATATCTATATCTATAATTGATGCAGCATACTGTATATATAAGTAATAAAAAGAAATACTTAATTTTTTAAATAGTAAAGATTTAAACACTTAACAAAGGAAGCTATATAAATGGCTAATAAAAATATGAAAAAGGTATTGCACATTTATGGAATAAACACTACTTAATTGGTAGCATAAGCTTCTCTACTGACTCCATGGTCCATTCTTTATCTTAAAAAGCTGTATTTATTCTTTACTTGCTTTCTATAATGGATCCATAGTTTTATAATCAGTAAAGTGATATCCCTCAATTCAAAGAGCCACTAGCCATGAGTGACAAACATGCTTGGGAGGATATTTTCTTAGAAAAAAATCAGACACCAAACCAAAAGCACATTTCTGCTTCCAAGATTTCAAAAGGATTGGAAGAGAAGTCCTAAAAGTGCTCTTTTTGTCTCTTTGTATCGCTAAGTCAATATGGCACACAATGAGAAATTGTTTGATATTCATCACTTGTTATTTTCCATTAACTCTCCTCATCTCCATTAACTGTACGTTGCTGGCTTACTTGCCAGGGCCTGTCACTTTGCACTTGAAATAAAGGGGCATGAGAGAATGTCAGAGGTGACAGGACGTGGTCTGTAAAATGTAACCAATAATATCTACCCGATTTCTGGCTTTAGCAACCACTGGTTTGGTTTTTCTCCATATATGTCTAAGCTTTTCAGAATATTACATAGATAGAACTCCGTAGTATGTAGCTTTTTTGGTGACTTCTGTCACTTCTGAGAATGCATTTGAGACCCAGCCATGGAGCTGACAATGTCAGCAGTGGGTTATATGGTACGGCTGAGTAGTAGTCCATCATGTGGGTAAACCATGGTTGATCCAGCCATTCACCAGCTGAAGGACATTTCAGTTGATTCCAGCTTGTGGCCCTTGTGGATAAAGTTATTATAAGTGTTCATGTGCAGGTTTTTATATGGATACATTTTACTCTCTACTGGGTACATATTCCAGGTATGGATTTGCTGACTTTTACGGTAAGTATCTGGTGCTTATAAAGACCTGACAAACTCTTGAGTAAATATTCCGGGTATGGATTTGCTGACTCTTACAGTAAGTATCTGGTGCTTATCTTGTAAGAACCTGACAAACTCCTTTTTGTTGTGCAGTGTATGAATTCTAGTTACTGTGTACACTCACCAGCGCATGGGTTATTTTTGGTTTTGTTTTTAATTTTGATCATTTTGGCAGGTATGTGGTGGTTTTATGTTTTAATGTACATTTTCATAAATTCTTTATATTTTAATGTTTCATATGTTGTTCACATATGAACATTTGTGTATTTCCTACATTTGTCCTTGAGTCCAGTAACAGAACAGATGGCCTACAGCAGTGACCGTCAGGGTAGACCCTCACAGCAGCCACAGTTGTTTCAGGCAGTACCCTCTTAAAAATACAAGAGCTACTAAATCTGAAACTCTGAGGATGGGACTGAATTTAACAAGCACCTCAGGTGATTCTCCTGTGTGCCAGAGTTAGAGACCCACTGGTTTACAGTAGGAATGCTCACTCGTACCTGGGCATCAGTGAACATTAAAAAAAAAAAAAAAGGTCAGCACTAAGTCCTTAGCTGAGAGACTTAGTGGTAGCTGTTAGGCCTGTAGGGCTTTGTCGTTTAAGTTCCCGGGGTGATGCTAATATGTAATAAGAGTTGTGAATAACTATCCTACTAAAGGTTTGTTAGCTAGGTACCCTAGAGGGTACAATATGACACAAGTTCCAGATCTCCTGTACACAGCTTAAAACCCAAAAGGGAATATTCATATATAAATATCTTAGCATAATTAGAGCACGTATAGGTTATTCAGTATTTACCTAATGAATGAAATTGTAGTTGGTGGCCTGGGTTTGACTAAAAACTAACTTTATTCTGTATCTAAGAACCTCACTTTTATACTCCATGTTGTACTTAGTATTCATCATTCAGCAGGTATCTATTGAGTATACTAGCAGTATAGCAGGGAACAAATAGACAAGCCTCTGTGCTCTCAGAGCTGGGACATTCTAGTTTTCAGTACCTGGTTAGCATCAAATCACTTGACAGCGTTTTGTTGGAAATACTTTGCAGCTCTAAAACAAATGTTTATTCATAAGCCTTCTTAGTCTTAATAATTTTTGTATTTGTGTATTTGTAATAATCAAGTGCTGTCTGTCAGAGTTATTTGCCTTGTATTTAAAATTTAAGGAAGCTGGGGTGGTTGGACAAGTGAGGCCATCTGGGCTTGAGCTGCTCTGTGGCCCATCTTCCACAGTTGCTGACTGTGCAAGATGGCTTCCTTGAGAAACGAGGGCCAAAATGAAGTACAGGATGCACCAGGAAAACAATATGGACTACTAAAAAGACAAATTCATTTGTATATAAATAAGTAAAATTATAACAAGCATAAGTCTTTTTTTTCCTGGATAACTTTTAAATTCATTTATTCATTTACCTGCATAAATGTTGTTAACAGTGTTAAGGATAGAGACTGTCAAAGCCATGGAAAGATCCTGAATTTGAAATCAGAAAATATAAATTCAAGTTATGATTCAGCCAAGTAATTGTTTTTTGTTGTGTATTTTTATTTATTTCCTTTCATTTATTTGAAAGGCAATGAGGGAGAGAGTGAGTGATCTTCCATTGGCTAGTTCACTCCCCAAATGAGAGCAGTAGCTGGCGCTGAGCCCAGCCAAAGCCATGAGCCTGAACTCAATCCAGGTATCCCACATGGGTGGTGGGGACCCAAGTACTTGAATCAGCTATCACCTGCTGGCTCCTGGGTATGCGTTAGTAAGAAACTGATCAGTAATAGAGCCAGAACTCGAACCCAGGTGCTTCAGCACGGAATGCAGGCATCCCTAGGAGCATCTTACCTGCCGCATCAAATGCCGATCCCATTTTTTTATTATCTCAATGAAGTTTTATTTTTCTGAAAAGTATGAGTCATAATAATAATAATGCTAACTAGCCCACAAAGTTATATGTTCAATTAGATATATGTATGTGAAAGTGTTTTATGAACTGTAATATACTTCCCAAATATTAGTTTTAGCTTGTTAAAGGCATTTAGTAATTTTTATTTATATATGCATAAAATATAAGGATATTTGTTTTTAAAATTACTATCAGTTGGCATGAATCATTAAGTGCAAAAAAGCAAACTCAATGTTTCATTTTGCTGAAATATTAAAATATTTTAATGAAGGATAAAATAGGGCTATATGGTCCAATAGTTAAGGAATGTTCTGTAAATGGCAAAGATGTGAACAAAAAATATAGATCCAGTAGCAAATCATTTTTCCATACAGTATTGATTTGGGCAACCCTTTCTTAACAAGGAGGCAAAGACTGCAATGCCAGGGATAGCACTGTTGGCACTCCGATGAGCACATGCATTGTGCGCCAATGCGTGGAGTTACAAGCTACCACCATGTACTCTATGGCTCTTTAAAATACTAGGAATTTGGTTAGCGATACACATTAGACTTAACTGCAGAAAATTAACTTTGCTGTTTGAGTTTGGTTATTTTTAAATCACCTGATGACTTATTTCAAATTTTATATAAATTTTATATATCCATATATAATACATATTTTTCCCAGTGTCTTCATCTCATGTGATCTACTTCCTAAATGACATCACTCCCTGTGACTCTGCATGACTAAATCTGTAGAGCAGAGAGGTGAGGCAGAAATGTCTTCCTAGAGGAGTGATGGTTGCTGAGGAAGAATCTGTATGCGCTCCCTAACCGGCACATAGCTCCTGGACACACCGCTTGCTTTATCTTCTTTTAAAAGAGAAAAAATCATGCTAATAGAGCCATTTTTAGGTTCACAGCAATACAGCAGGAGGTGTGGAGATTTCCTATATGGCTCTTGGCTTCCTTCACCCACAAGTATAGCCTCTGCTGTTACCATTTACTTAGGGAATAGGTGTCTGCTCTATGCAGGGTACTATACTAGGCTCCAGGGATATTAACAAGTAATCGATATCTTGACAGTGAGAGAAAAAGTGGACAGATAACCTGAGATTGCAGGGTCTTAGAACTTGACATGAAGAATCTAGAGAATGAGGGGCCGGGACTGTGGTGCAGTGGGTTAAAGCCCTGGCCTGCAGCTGCTGCACTTCTGATCTAGCTCCCCACTATTGCACCTGGGGAAGCAGTGGAGGAGTCTTAGGCCCCTGCACCCACGTGGGAGACCCGGAAGAAGCTCGGGTTTCAGATCCACTGAGATCCAGCCTTTGCTGCCATTTGGGGAGTAAACCAGTAGATGGACTCTCTCTGTCTACCTCTTTCAGTAACTTTTTCAAATAAAGAAAATAAATCTTTAAAAAAAAGGATTTGGAGAAGGAATGAGAGTGGAGTAGAGATTAATTAAATGTTTTCAGTAAGGTTTTCTAAAATAAGGATAGCAGTTATTTTTTAAAATTCAAGAACGAAAGATAAATTAATCAGTTTGTTTTGTTATGGGATTACATCATTTTTATGATGCAGTCTACATTGAGCTAGAATGTCATTTCAGTAAGAGCAGGGACCTCAATGCCTTTGATCTGTATCCCCAGTGCCTAAACAGTATTTGGCATAGAACTAGCCTTGTGTGTGTGTGTGTGTGTATGTGTTTGGGATGTGAATGAAGGCCTACAAAAGGGGGTTATAACTTAGTTTATGGGATCTTTTTTTTTTTTTTTTTTTGCTTGTGGAACAGATTCTCCATGGCAATTCTTGAACACATACCAGTCCTGGGAATGAGAAGACAGGGCAAGGCCTTGCATCCCTTTTACCAAGGTTACTTTGGCAAACCAGACCTGGGCAACAGTCCTGATGCTTGGTACAGAGGATGGCTACAAAGTTTGCTGGAGGTGTTCCCAGGCTTTCTGGCAACCTTCCTTGACCTGTTTGACCATTGGAGCCTTCCTAATGGAAGATACTTCCTTCTTCCTCCCCTAGGGGACACACTGCTTTGATTTCAGATATATAAAGTAGGAACCTTAACTTGTAGTTCTTTCCTCCAACCCTCAGCCTTAATAGCGTCTGTCTTCCCTGTTTTGTGGTAGTGTCAGTTTCTCCCCTGCACAGAGTATTAAGTTGTCCATTTTTCTAACATTTGATAATATTATGGAATCAAAGATGTACAGTAGTAGCTTATTTTGGTATTTTTTTCTTACTGTTTCTGAGCACAATGGCTTTATTTTGTACCTACCAAAAGCAAAAAAATTATTCCTGCAAAGAGATGAGAAGAATTAGCCAGTTAATGAGATGCGCTATCTCATCACATTTGTACAAACCTCTGCCAACCCATCTGCCTTTCTTTCTGCTCCCGCTGCTACTACTGCCCTGTTTGCATCTTGTCTTCAGCCTCAGCCTCCAAGCTCAACTTCCGCCGGTTTCTGCCAGAAAAAGTGACCATTTCACAATGTCAGCCTGGCCGTGTGTGTCCACGTGAAGCTGGCAAGAGCGGAGTAGTGAGTGGTGTTCCATTGCTCTTCTGGGTCCTTCTGGCACCAGGCTCGTTTTTCATCTCCCCGCCCCTCTGCCGCACTCTCCTCTCTAGCCCTTTGATCTAAAACTGGTAATTCTTGGAAAGTGCTGTGTTTCCTTTCAGCTCCAGCCTTTGTGAACAATTGCTGCTGGCTTCTTCATGGAGTTTGCTACTACTCTTCCCTTGTTTGATTAAAACAAGCCCATCCGACTGTCTTCATACAGGTATCACCAACTTCAAGGTGGAGCAAGTGCACGTGTATAATGTGAGACTTTAGAGACGTTTTAGTCTAGAGAGGAATATCCGGTTACACAGATTAGGAAAATCAGTAGATGAGATCATTTGGCAGAAAGTTGAGGCAAATTTTATGTCAGCTTTGAAGTAAGTTATTTTGTTTTTGATAGTATGCATAATGGAACGCAGTAATAAAAATCATATTCATAATCTACTACTTGAATGTGTATTAAACTGTCCTTCAGCCATGTTGGTAAAACAGTTTGTGTCTGCTGCTTTGTGATGGTGTATCCCATAACACACACATACACAGACACATCCCAGACTGAAATCATTTAACTTTCTCATCTTGACTGACTCATTTTGACTCAAATAGCAAGTTTTCCCATGACTCTGCCTCTATGAATAGAATGTATATTATTATCTTTTCAGAATACCAAGCTTTGTTTTTTCTGTGTTGGCTATTGGCCTGGTAATCGCTTGAGCTGGAGACTAAAGGTCATAGCAGGAGGAGCAAAGGAAGAAGAAGCAGAGTGTTGAGAGCAGTGTTAGAATTGTATGTCATAAATACCGACACTATGGTTAATAATACACCAACTGTATCTGAGGATCAAGCTTTTAAGTTTTCAAAATACAATGATACAGATCATTAAATAATGATTTAAGATAATTATAATCAACTGACTATTAAAGACATAGGATGTATGCCAAGACTCTTTAATATACTTTCCCTGTAAGTGTACTTTTGGGGATCTATTCTAATATGATATTACCAAATGCAAATGCATTGTGTACAGTATTTCTCTAAGATATTTAATAGGAAAGTTGGGAAACAGTGAAGAGCTTTATGAAAATTATCTTCAAAATGAATCATTTAGAAATGTGTTATTGCATAATTATGCATTTTAAGACAGTATAAATATTATATGTGTATTCCAATCACCATCACCCAGTAAAGACATATTGTAAGCCATGAACAAAAATAGGGAAAAAAGGCATAGGACATGAGGAACAGCAGCAAGTAATCTAGTTAGATCAGACCATGAGTTTGTGGGAGAAGAGCTTACAAGGTTAAGTGGAAACTTATGTTTGGAGTTACTTGTTACTTGAATCTGTTACCCTTGTGAGTTACTTGTTGCCATTAAGAAGTAGTAGGGGGGCCGGCATTGTGGCGCAGTGGGTTAACGCCCTGGCCTGAAGCCCCAGCATCCCATGTGGGCACCGGTTCGAGAGCCAGCTGCTCCACTTCTCATCCAGCTCTCTGCTATGGCCTGGGAGAGCAGTACAGGATGGCCCAAGTCCTTGGGTCCCTGCACCCACGTGGGAGACCCAGAGGAAGTTCCTGGCTTCTGGCTTCGGATGGGCACAGCTCTGGCCGTTGCGGCCAATTGGGGAGTGCACCATTAGATGGAAGACCTCTCTCTCTTTCTCTCTGCCTCTTCTCTCTCTCTGTAACTCTGACTTTCAAATAAATAATAAATAAATCTTTAACAAAAATAGTAGTAGAGGAGGATGTTTAGGCTGTTAGTTGAGACACCAGAATTCCACATCAAAATACCTAGGTTTGATAACCAGCTCCACCTCCTAATAGATGGAGTAGTGATGACTCATGTAATTGTGTTCCCATCACCCATGTGGGAGAGACCTGGATTGAGTTCCCAGATCCCAGATTTGGCCCAGCCCAGCCCTGGCCATTGCACATATTTGGGGGATAAACCAGTGGATAAGCATTCTGTCTTTCTTCCTGCCTCTCAATAAAGTAATAAATAAAAAGTAATATTTCATGGAGAGCTAGTCTTTAGGTGGAGAAGTTGACACAAATATCAAGCATATTGAATTTAAGATTCTGCATTTTAGTATAAATTTTCTGTGAATGGGTAGAAATGAACAAAGCTCTAGTATACAGCTCTGGCTAAAGAGGAAAGATGGGCTCTTCATCTGCTGCCAGGCCATGGAACTCTGGGAGCAGATGACCTCTGTGTGGGGGGAAGGATGCCAAGCCACCCAACCTCAGGGCAAGCTCAGGAGGACTAAGGACTAAGGAGCCAAAAATATCAAAGGGGAAAACAGTTTGTCTTCTTAAGAGCATCATTTTCTTCTTTTAGTTGAATTTCCTTTTGTCCACATGTACAAAATTGAGTCCTTCATAGGGAATCATTTTCATGTTTAAAAATCTCATGTTTAAAAATTCATAAACTAAATTTCATAATTTAATAAGATTTAGCTTTGGAGGGAGAAATTAACCATTATTTTTAATTTTCTGTGATTCTGCTCCACTGGTCTTATTGGTCAGGTTTCCTTCATCTTTCTTTTCCCATTCTCAAAAACTGATATTTAAAGCAATAAAGAGTAAAAGTTAGTTGGTATTGTAGTTCGGGTTGGCTAAGCTTCTGCTTGCAATGCCACATCCCATATGAGTGCTGGTTCTAGTATTGTCCGCTCCACTTCCTATCCAGCTCCCTCCTTATGCATCTCAGAAGGCCATGAAAAGTACTTGGGCCCCTACCACCCATGCTGGAGACCTAGATGAATCTCCTGACTCCAGGCTTCAGCCTGGCCCCACCCAGGCTGTTGTACCCATTTGGGGAATTACCCAGTGGGTGGAAGACCGCTCACTTGCTCACATGCTCGCTCTCTCTCCTTTTCCTGTTCTAACTCTGCCTTCCAAATAAATGTCTCTTTAAAAAAAAAAAAATCAGTCCTGATTTCCGCTATCCAATTTTGTAAGCAAGAAACACATAGTTTAAAAAAAAATTCTCATGGCTCATGAAAGAATGAAGTTGAGGTGTACTCTTTAATAGGTAATAGTTTTTTAGCAGATCAGTTAATACAAAAGCTAGCAGTTAGTTTTTATTTGGAAATCATACTTTAATTCCATTTTTTAAATTTTAAGGTTACTTAAAAATATTAAACATATGAGATGATTTTCTTTTTAAAAGTTTCATTTATTTGAAAGTCAGAGTTAGAGAAAGAGAAACAGGAAAGGACAAAGAGTTCTACCATCCACTGGTTCATACCTCAAATGGCTGCACCTGCTGGGACTACACGAGGCTGAAGCCAGGAGCCTGAATCAGGCCTGGTCTCCCTAGTGGGTGGCAGGGTCCCAAGCTCTTGGGCCATCTTCTGCACTTTAGCAGGGAGCTGGATCAAAAGTGGAGCAGCTGAGACTCAAACGGGCACTCATATGGAATCCTGCAGGCTGTAGCTTAACCCGCTGCATGCTGGGCCCCAGGGGGTGATTATTAATGGCTGTAAACTGAAGTTCAAGACTGCTCGGAAATTAGTATTAGTATTGCTACATCATGTAAATATTCAGTCTTAAATTAAATGCTAAGAAGTTTCCAGTTCTTTCAGTTTGCCTTTATTGTGGAATAACCCCCTCCAAAACTTAGCAGCTTAAATCGCAACCGTTCATTTGGCTCCTGATTCTGTGAACTGGTCAGTTGGCCTGGGGTAGGCTGGCTGATTCTTACTCTGGTTTTGCTGGGCTCACCACACTGGCAGATTCTCTGTGCTTCTTGGTGGAGCGCCCCTCCTGGTAGGACAGCTTCTTCCCACTCCATGTGAACTCATCCTCGGGAAGACTGGTTCCGTTTTGTTTACCTGCTGGCAGAGAATAGATAAGACCTTCCAGAGCAGAAGCTGAGGGTCTCCTGAGGCCTGGACTCAGAAAGCGCACAGTGCAACTTTTGCTCGACCTTTCGTCAAAGCAGTGACAAGGCAGCTCGGAGTCAAGGGATGGGCAAACAGACTCTGCCTCGATGGAAGGAGCTAGAAAATAGAGTGGACACCAGCTTATCTCTGCCTGTTCATTCTGAAATTCTCATACCAATTTTTACCTGCTGAAGCAGCATAGACTTGTGCATGCAGACATAGTGCTCTTTTTTCTCAATATACTCCCTCTGAAAACAAAGGACTATTTGAAGTAATCTTACTCTTCTGATTCATTCGATCAGAGACATGTTTGTGTGTTTAGACATCAAAGCAATTTGAAGAGAGTATTTAACAGAAACTAATGTACAACTGATTTACTTATACAGTATTTGTTGAAATATCCTTGAGTGTCTTGTGCCTGACTCTGGTCTAAGTGTTTAGGAGTAGAGAAAAAAGAAATATGTAGCACATCTTTACTTTCAAGACATTATATTCCACCGGCATTGTGGTGCAGTGGGTTAAAGCCCCGAACTGCAGCGTGTACATCCCATGTAGGCGCAGGTTTCAGTCCTGGCTGTTCCGCTTCCTTTCCAGCTCCCTCCTAATGCATCTGGGAAAGCAGCTGAGGATGGCCCAAGTGCTTGGGACTTTGTACCCACATGGGAGACCTGAAAGAATTTCCTGGCTCCTGGCTTTGGACCGGCTCAGCTCTGGCTGTTGCGGCCATTTGGGGAGTGAACCAGCGGATAGAAGACCTCTCTTGCTCTCTCTGCCTCTGCCTCTCTGTAACTCTACCTTTCAAATAAATAAAATAAATCTTTAAAAAAAAGACATTATATTCATACAAGATAGGCAAACTTCATATCTAAAAAGCATTTATTATTAATGTGCCAAGAACTCAGCTTTAATCAAAGGTGGAAAACAGATGGACAAGATTTAGTCTTTGTAGTAGAGCATAAAACTAGATATTTACAGTTGCTTGAATAAGTGCCATGGGAGAAATACAAGCTGAGTGCTTACTGAATTAGTGAAAGAATGGAAGGAGGCACATGACTTAGTGCCAGGATATGTGATTCATATAATTAACACCCTAAAAGACAAAGATCTTTGAAACCAGGGAGTGATAGCTTCAGTGTGAAAATGAGTTTTGAAAAGACTTTGAAGAAGAGGTAGAATTTGAATAAGTGGAGAGGTGAGAATACTACTCAATTTAGAATTGGGTTGTGTTTTTCCAAAAAGGTAATTGTTTAATTAAGGATAGTATTTTCAACTAGTAAATGTTGAAAAGCATGAGATAATAGAGCTATAGAAGTGCTGTAGAAAAGATGATGCTAGAAAGATGGTTGGCACATTTTTTCCCTCTCCGGTGGTCCAGGACTTAATTTTCTTCCATCAAATATTTGTGTTGTTTGGAAAATTAAAGAAAGAATCTTTATTTTATTTTGTAAGGGAAGTGCACATTTCATTTTCATTGAATAGTGCTTTCACTGAGTAATGTTTTTTCCAAAAAATAGAAATAAATAAGGTATATTCCTACTGACAAGGAAATCCAAAATGAACAAAAGTAAGGAAACCCCCATTGAGTAATGTTAACTGGTACTTTCTACAAGTATATCTGGATTTATTTATGGGCTAAAGCGGTAGAAATAATTTGGGGATTTCCTTTTCTAAAACGTGAAAGATAAATTTGGTTTTTAAACTGTTCTAGTTGGTCCTAAATTTTGAGAAGGATCAGATAAAATGCATTTTATTTCATGCTAATTGGATAGTACAATATTTAAACATTGACCAATTACTACAGTACTCAAATATAGTTATAGAATAAAAGAATTATCATTTTTATTTATATAAACCAGAGGCAGTCTTTTCCTGTTAAAATGGCCTTTCAAACCCCATTGTGAGTGAGTCCTATTATCTAGTTTATCATTGCCTTTCTTGTCTAATTTACGTGCCACAGCGTGATGAGTTCCGCAGAATTCTTTGAGAGTAACTTTTTTTACTACCTCAGTTATTTTCAGTGACAGGGATTCTGGGGACATAAAATAGCTGCTATCATTTCATTTTAATAGGTGGGAATACATGTTCGTTTCAAAGAGAATGAATCGCAAGGCTGTTACAGGTTGAAAATGAGATTGCACTTGAAAGTACTTTACAAACTGCAAATAGGTGTAAGGCAGTGTTACTGCTGACATTATTGGTCTGAGATGAGAATTTATTCTTTCAAATTCTCTACAGAGCAGTAATAGTTCATGGCTTAGACTCCAGAGCTACGCATTCTGAGATCATGTCTGAGTTCAGCCCCTTACAAGCTGTATAACCCATGGGTGAGTTTCTAAAACTTTCTGTGCTTGAGTTTCTCCATCTGTTAAAATAACAATAATAGAATAGCTACTTCACAGGGCAGTTTTGAAGATTCATGTATGGAAGTCACAACAGGGTCTTGGCACACATTGAATGTTCTGTAACTGGTAGCTATTGTTTTCATCCTTTCCATCATTATCAGTGCATCATGTAGATGAGTTAATCACTCCTACATGAAATCATGTTTTTCTTCATGAAATTCTTCTACTCTCCTGGTATTGTATTTTCTTCAGATGGAGAGTTCATTGAAGATAAAGACTGACTCTCATCCATTTATTTATTTATGTATTTTTTATTTTTGACAGGCAGAGTGGACAGTGAGAGAGAGAGAGACAGAGAGAAAGGTCTTCCTTTTGCCGTTGGTTCACCCTCCAATGGCCGCTGCGGCCGGTGCGCTGCGGCCGGCGCACCGCGCTGATCCGAAGGCAGGAGCCAGGTGCTTCTCCTGGTCTCCCATGTGGGTGCAGGGCCCAAGCACTTGGGCCATCCTCCACTGCACTCCCGGGCCACAGCAGAGAGCTGGACTGGAAGAGGGGCAACCGGGACTAGAACCCGGTGTGCCAGCGCCGTTAGGCGGAGGATTAGCCTGTTGAGCCATGGTGCCGGCCTCTGATCCATTTTTAATTCCTCAAAATTTGGCATAGTTCCTAGCTTGTGATAGACATTCAGTAAGTTAATGGATTATATTGTATACTTATACCTGTGACCATGGGTGGGGGCCTATTAGAGATGCTGTTCTATTTTGCCTTTTTCACATGGTATATTTTGTTTTTTGTTCTTTTTTTAAATATTTTAAAGATTTATTTATTTTACTTGAAAGAGTTACACAGAGAGAGGAGAGGTGGCGGGGGGTGGGGGGGAGTCTTCCATCCACTGATTCACTCCCCAATTGGCCGCAATGGCCGGAGCTGTGCCGATCTGAAGCCAGGAGCCAGGAGCTTCCTCTGGGTCTCCCATGCGGGTTCAGGGGCCCAAGGACTTGGTCTATCTTCTGCTGCTTCCCCAGGACACAGCAGAGAGCTGGACAGGAAGTGGGGCAGCCAGGTCTCGAACTGGCACCCATATGGGATGCTGGTACTTCAGACGAGAGTGTTAACCTGCTGCTCCACGGCGCTGGCCCCACACATGGTATATTTTGAATATTATTCCATTTTCTATGTATAGAGCTGCCTCGTTCTTTTTTTTGTTTTGTTTTGTTTTTTTAAGATTTATTTATTTATTTGAAAGAGTTACACACAGAGAAAGAGAGAGAGAGAGGGAGAGAGATCTTCCATCTGCTGGTTCACTCCCTAATTGGCTGCAAGGGCTGGAGCTGTGCAAATCCGAAGCTAGGAGCTAGGAGCTTCATCCAGGTCTCCCATGCAGGTGCAGGGGCCCAAGGACTTAGGCCATCTTCTACTTCTTTCCCAGGCCATAGCAGAGAGCTGGATTGGAAATGGAGCAACTGAGACTCGAACTGGTGCCCATATGGGATGCTGGCACTGCAGGCAGCGGCTTTACCCACTGCACCACAGCACTGGCCCCAGCCTCATTCTTTTTAATAGCTATCTATTGTTATTCTTTGGCTATTACCAATGTCACTGAAAAGCCTATTCCTTTTTATTTTTATTTTTTTGAAGATTTATTTATTTGAAAGACAGAGTTGGAGGGGGGGAGGAAAGGGCAGTGTGAGAGAGAGAGAACAAGAACACATGCTTTTCCATCTTCTGGTTTACTTCCCAAATGGCTGCAGTGGGGTTTGGCAAAGCCAAAGCAGGGAGTCTGGAACTACATCCAGATCTCCCAGGAGAGTAGCAGGAACCCAACCATGTTCTGGGTCATCTTCTACTTCCTTCCCAGGTGCATTAGCACAGAGCTAGATTGGAAGCAAAGCAGCTAGGACTCAAATTGTCATTCCAACATGGGTTGCCAGCATTGCAAGGAATGGCTTACCTTCATAAACCACAACCCCTCTCCAGCAGTGCCTACTCTTGCACATATCAAAGTCCATACAAGTAGGGCTGTTATTTGTAAGGTAAATACCCTGGAACTACTGAATCAGAGGATATGTCAATTTTTAGATTTTTTTTCTACAGAAGACAAACTGCTATTCACAGAGACAATATTAATTTAAATTCACATCAACAATGTGTAGGAGCGCCCATTTCCCAAACACTTTCTAACTCACTAAGTTACTAAACCTTTTGTTCTTTGCCACTCACATATCCCAGGTAAACTGCTCTGGTTCTGCTTTGTGTTGTTTGTTAGCCTTTACAATATTGCTGTCCTTTATCCCTTATTTTACATTAGCTCTTTGCAATCTCAGATGATCTCATGTTTTCATTGTCTTTATATTCTTTAACTTGTAAAGGAGTTCAGTTTTGTGATAAGCTATCCCACTAACATGTATTTGTCAAACCAAGTATCCTGAATTTGGCATGAAAATGTGGTCATAGTATTATGCATCTTTGCATTGTTTCCCCTCTTAGTTACTTACACATCCTGGTATTCTGTAAATACTATGGTTTGATTATCCTAAGTGGCAAAGTCCATCTGTATATGTAATTTTGAACAAGAGAGCTATCACTTCCTAAATAGCTTTTAGTAGTTACTAACTTGGAGTTAAAGATTGTAATTAATGGTATCAATATCTGTGACTACTGGTATGAATCTTTCTCAGTGTTCAAGCCCAGCCTCTTTGCTACTGACTTTCACCTTGTTAGAAATGCTAACAGAAATTCATTTAAAGGTATCAGTACCTTTGTTTTTATAACTTGCCCCTGATGGCCCTGGATAGGGTCTTTCTAGGTCCATTCTGCAAGGGGGATGAGTAAAAGACACCATCCTGGGTTAGAGAAGGAAGCTCAGGTTGAGAGTGAAGTTTGTTTAAGCCCAAAGGGTAGCCCAGGGAACTGAGGCAGTAAGAGGCAGCAGCTGTGCAAGAGAGTGTAGTTCTTGACCAGGCTACCACGTGTACCTCTGCACACGGCCAGGTGAGAAGAGTCCAGTGGGTAGTGAAGCTGTTAGCCAGACTGAAGTTTGAGCAGAGGATTCAGATAAGTGGTTGAATGCAGACCACTGAAAATCCTTGCCAGATTACATATTAATTATTTTGATATCCTAGTGGGCTAGGAAGCCCCAGTTCACAGATCTAATTAATTCCTTTATGAAAATGATATGTTTCTGAACATAGGATAGGGACTGCTGTATCCAGATGTAAGGTTTATCATGCACTACACAAAAGACTGGCCAGGAGGCAAGGGGTGACCAAGTTCCAGCCCATGTTCCCATCAAAGGCATGTGCTCCCGTGCCTGGAGGAAAGTGTCTGCTAATTGCTCTGCTCAGAGCAGGCAAGGCAGAGCCTTGTGTCTTCCTCTCATGTCATAGACTTAAAATGAAGAACATCCTCCAATCTGTTAAGAAAAAAACATCTTGGGATCAATGGGCAGTCATATTTTCTCATCTAAAAATTGCATTCAGTAGTAAATGGTAACTGATCCTAGTTTAATTTCCTTTTATAAAACAAGAATAGGGAAAAGGAGAAGAGAAGAACCTAAGTATTTGGCTTTGAAAGAATAGACCTGTATAAGGAAGACATCTTGAACTCTTATGCTCTTTTTTTTTTTTTCTGACTAAGGTTTTTTCCTCTGCCACAGTATTTTTCCTCAGAGGGCTCTGAAAGCGAAATGAATCATGCCATCGAAGAATATCCTCTTGGTCTGCTTAGGGTTGTCTGTATCCCACCGTGTACCTGAAACTGGTCATGGCATTAAATTGTGTTCCCAATTGGCCCAAGGACTAGGCATTCTGAAATGTGATTTCACTGCCCATGTCGGTCATGGATCTAAGCTTCTCTTTGGTATTTTAGTAAATATAGATTGTTATGGAGTGACTTAGCTCAACTTCAGTGTCAGCAAACAGTAGAGTCTGCAAAAGGCACTAGTGCATTTCCTCATCCCTTCCTCTCATTCTCCCTCCTTCCCCCTCTTTCCTCCTCTCCCCTCCTCACCCTTCTTACCCTCCCCCTCCTCTCCACTCTCCCTCTCCCCTCCCATCTCTCTCCCCTCTCCTCTCCTGCTCACCCTTCCTACTGCTCCCCTCCCCACCCCTTCCAATCACACAGAGGTGTGAAGATCTATAGGCCACCTCTAGCCTGAAATGTGAGATTCATTTGACACACACAGTGTCAGGATTTCTTGTTTTTAAGTGCATTCAGTTCAGAGTCATGCCTCTCAGTCACTCTCTGACCCTTTCCTTTTGTCTTCTATCTGGCCCGCTTCAACTGATTTCTCTGTAACATTCAGGTGTGCAGTTCTTGCTTTACAACTGGGACACTCTGTCAGTGTAGAATTAAGGCAGGAAATTAGAAGGCAGAATGAGAAGCTGTCCCTAAGAGCTTTATTTAAGAATTGAGGAATGTTGCTTGTGCTGTGGCTTACCAGGCTAATCCTCCGCCTTGCGGCGCCAGCACACTGGGTTCTAGTCCCGGTTGGGGAGCCGGATTCTATCCCGGTTGCCCCTCTTCCAGGCCAGCTCTCTGCTATGGCCCGGGAAGGCAGTGGAGGATGGCCCAAGTCCTTGGGCCCTGCACCCGCATGGGAGACCAGGAGAAGCACCTGGCTCCTGGCTCCGGATCAGCACGATGCGCCGGCCGCAGTGGCCATTGGAGGGTGAACCAACGGCAAAAAGGAAGACCTATCTCTCTGTCTCTCTCTCTCTCTCTATCTACTCTGTAAAAAAAAAAAAAAAAAAAAAAGAATTGAGGAATGTTTGTTCAGTATTATAATTTTGTACCAATGTCATTCTCCTAACTACTTTCATATTTCATTACTGTTAGACTGGGTTGTACCTTCTAGCAAGGTAAATACAAGGTTGATAGACAGAATTGGGAGATTATATCAAGACTTAGAGTACTAAGCATCAATAGTAGGCTAATCTCTAAAATACACACTAACACTGAGGTCAAAACAAGTCATAGGTCAGAGCTTAGGGAATAGTCATAGACATTCTTAGGGAACAGCAGTTACATCCAGGGCCCATAGGAGCAAAGGGATCCAGAATCTGGGCCTCCAGGACCAGGAAGTATGTGAACATTAGAACAGTGAGATCAAGGCCGGTGCCACGGCTCACTAGGCTAATCCTCCACCTTGCGGCGCCGGCACACCGGGTTCTAGTCCCGGTCGGGGCGCCGGTTCTGTCCCGGCTGTCCCTCTTCCAGGCCAGCTCTCTGCTGTTGCCAGGGAGTGCAGTGGAGGATGGCTCAAGTGCTTGGGCCCTGCACCCTGTGGGAGACCAGGATAGGCACCTGGCTCCTGCCATCGGATCAGCGCGGTGCGCCGGCCACAGCACGCCAGCCGCGGCGGCCATTGGAGGGTGAACCAACGACAAAGACAGACCTTTCTCTCTGTCTCTCTCTCTCTCTCTCACTGTCCACTCTGCCTGTCAAAAAAAAAAAAAAAAAAAAAAAGAACAGTGAGATCAGGCATCACAGAAAAGAAGGTGGGACCCAGCAGGACTGCTGGCTGAATGAGGGGGACTCAGGGTTGCAAGGAAATGAGTCCCTGGGAGTCCGTGCAGGCTGCACGTGGAGGCAAGGCTTGCCCTAGAGCAACCGTCTTTGCCTGTTTAGATTTTTTTAAATTAATAGACTTTATATTTTAGAGCAGTTTTAGGTTTACAGAATTGAGCAGCTAGCACAGGGAGTTTCCATATCCTGCTTCTACTCCACCACCAGTTTCCCCTGTTCTTAACATCATGCATTTGTATGGCACATTTGTTATGATTGATGAACCAATATTAGTACATTATTATTAACTAAATTTATCAGTTAATTTAGGGTTCATTCTGTTATACACTTCTGTGCCATTTGTTCATGTTAAAATTCGCATAACAAAATTTGCCATTTTAAGCAAGTATTCAGTGATTTTAAGTATATTCACATTGATGTACAGCCATCACCATGATCCTTCTCTAGAACTTTTTCTGCATCCCAAAAGGAAACGCTACCCATTGAATAATAATAACTCCATCCTCCTTCCCCCAGGTTGGTAACCACTCTCCTACTTTCTGTCGCTGTGTACCACTGTATTTGACTATTCTAGGTACTTCATATAAGTGGAATCATATAATATTTGTCCTTCTGTGTCTGGATTATTTTGCTTCCCATGGTGGCTTTCAGGTTCACCTGTGTTACAGTATGTATCACAGCTTCATTTTTAAGGGTGAATAATATTCCATTGTATGTACGACATTTTATTTATCCATTTATCTGTTGATGGACATTTCTACCTTTGGCTGTAATGCTGCTATGAACATTGGTGTCATATTATCTGTTTGAATTCCTGCTTTAAATTCTTCTTTATGTTTACCTAGAAGTAGAATTGCTGAATCAAATGGTCTATGGGTTTCTACAAATACCTGTCATGTATCCTTCTTAAAAAATAATTTTACTGTCCTAAAAATCTCATGCTTCAGCTGTCATTCCTCTCCCATTTATGCCTCTGCTTAGATCTTTTTTTTTTTTTAATAAAAAGTGTATTTATTTATATGAAAGAGATACAAAGAGAGTGGGAGAGACAGAGGTCTTCTACCTGGAAGTGGAGCAGTGGGGACAGGAACCTGGCCCTTATGGGATGCGGACATGTAGGCGGTGGCCTACTCACTATGCTAAAATGCAGGTCCCATATCTTATTCCTTTTGTGAATAGTTAACTCTGTTTCACTTATTTGACCTTGAACTTTTCAGGTAAAGGTGAGTTAATCAAATCATAATCAAGAGTCAGGAAGTAAAGTGTTTTGACAAATCAGTTATGGTCCCTTAGGCTTTGAGAGTTTTGAAAATTATTTATGCAACATGTAGGTAACCAACACGGAACTTTAAAATTGCTTGGATTTCAAATGAAATGTTTTATCGTATCTTCTGTTGCTTTGTATTGCATGCATTTATTTCACAACCCCTAAGCTAGATGCTTTAAGAATTAAAGATTTCATCCATGCAGGATAGACTATTTTAGTAGGTCCCTCCTTTCTCATTACCAAGGTACCCCTTTCACAGTTGCTCCCCAGGAGCCATGTGCTTTGCAAGAGTCTGTTTTGTTACTACAGTTATGAGACTTTTTCAGGGTGTTTAAAATAGCCTTTGAACACTGGTGATGTACGGATCTTGACTAAGAGGTCTGGTCATGTTTTTTATCCAGGGCTTGAGTCTTCAGTTAGGCTCCTCTTGTGTGCCTTGTCACGGTGCCCGTCCTATCATGCCAGCAGTGCAAGGTGGCCGGTGTGGCTGTTTTCCAGCTCCACAGTGCTCAGATTACCATCCTCAGTCTTCTCCTGTTGCCTGCTGCTGCTGAGCCAGCCTTTTCCATTACGCTTCCTTTGTGACATCAGGGTAGGAAATAAAGAGAAGGCGTTTGCTTTTTTTTTTTTTTTTTTTTTTTTTTTTTTTTAAGGATTTATTTATTTATTTGAAAGGCAGAGTTCCAGAGAGGCAGAGGCACAGAGTGGTTTTCCATCCGCTGATTTACTCCCCAGATGGCCACAATGGCAGGAGCTGTGCAGATCCAAAGCCAGGAGCTTCTTGCAGGTCTCCCACGTGGGTGCAGGGGTCCAAGGACTTGGGCCGTCTGCTACTGCTCTCCCAGGCCATAGCAGAGAGCTGGATCGGAAGAGAAGAAGGTGGGACTAGAACCTGCACCCATACGGGACGCGGGCGCTTCAGGCCAGGGCTTTAACCCTCTGTGCCACATTGCTGGCCCCGATAATTTCTATAATTAAATCTGCCTGTTGAGATCTTTTATCTTAGAGGATCTTAGAATCCTCAGCATCATCTGTAGAAGCTATGGTACCAAAGTTAGCTTCCCTAGCAATATTGGTAATGTGGGTTGCATGCACCTCAGAACGTATGCAAAGTCTTAGAAATCCTATTTATAATTAACTTTTAAATAGGAGGGAAAATTAGGTTTCAATAATAATGTACACACATGCAGCAAATATATAAAGGTGAATAAACAAAATACCAGGAGATTCATAGGGGATGAGCAACCAGAAGAGATGGGCTGTTGAGCCCATCTGGGGAGTGAACCAGTGGATGGAAGACCTCTCTCTCTGTCTCTACCTCTCTCTGTAACTGTCTTTCAAGTAAATAAAATAATTAAATAAAATAAAAAAATTATAGAAATTATCTATTCCCACAACTCCCTAATGTACTGTCTATTCAGGTATAAAAACTCCATGTGCATCCAGCCAGAAATAGCATATTTTGAAATATTGAGGGCTTTTGTTTTTGTGTTTTAGAAATTACATAGTGTAGAGATTCAATTTTGCAAGATGAAAAGTTCTGGAGATCTATTTCACAGCAATGGAATACATTTGACACTAATGAACCATGCACTCAGAAATGGCTGAAGTGGTTAATTTTGTTTTTTAAGCAATCACTTAAAGGTTCACCATTCATCTCCTGCAGTCAGTATTCTTTTTAACCCTTTCTGTGTGTTGACCACTTTACAGACCCTGGCCATTCACTAGTCATGATATTAGATAAGACTTCCTTTTGGTATCAGTAGACCAAATTTTTCACTGATTTTACTGTCAGCATCATAGTATCCGGTGATTACACTATTCATGAAATGTGAATGGTTGTGATTCTTAATAGGGAGCCTAACAAAATCAATAAGCAACAGTCTACTAAAGCTACTTTAATGGTACCAGTTTGTATATATCTTTAACAATATGCCCTCTATGTATTTGCTATTTGGATTCTGGGAGGCGCATAGACAGAGGAAATGGAAGAATAGCCCAAGTTACATTTAGTGCTTCCGGTGTTCCAAAGCCTGAAATTTATGAAAGATGAGTATTTCTATTTAATTTATCTGTCTGGATTTCTTGGCTTAATGGTTGCGTATATACCATAAACACTGTGAAGAAGCAACCATGGAAACACTTGTTTTCTCATTGGGCTAAATTTACTCTGGGTTGAATATTAACACAGTGCCTGGCAGCACTTTAAAAGCAAAAATAGCTTCAGCGTGATTCACTGAGTCACTTACTGCTAGTGCTGCTATCCTGCCTAGAGCCTGACACCGAACAAGCTGGCAGCCTGTATTGCTACATTTTTTCTAGGAACTCTGAACACATTTCATTCTTGTGAATTCGCTTGTGCAACGATATTAAATAGAGTAATATGTTTATTTTGTTTCAAAGTCAAAATGAATTTGAGAATGGTGAAACTGAAGTATTTTTCTTGGGCTTTCTGGAAAGACTAGATTCTCAGAATTCTCCTGTGGTTACAGAGATTTACTTTATTTTATACAGAATTAATAAAATTTCATGGAAGTTTTGTTTTTTAGATGCTCTTGGCTTTTCTGATTGAAAACAACTCACTGACTGAAGATCTTTGTCAAAAAGAGCCAAAGTGGGACCATCAAGTCAGATTCACTAAGTTTCTGACATTATCCTGCTGTGCACAAAGCTTTCTTTTTCTTTTTGAGTACAGTGAGGCATATAATATAGCCTGCCTTATAGTTAAGCTGAGTGTATAACTTGTAAACTTCTCTCTTGTTATTAAAGGTTATATAATGGGAAGTTCATTGGTTTTGAAAGACAGGCCAGACCCACCCTCGGGATTTCTATTGGCCCTTTAACCGTGTGCATTCCTTTCCCTGAGTAAACCCATGTGGCCCAGGAAAGAGTGAGTGAGTAGCTTGCTGGCTGACTGTGGGAAAACCTGTGAAGGCTCAGTTGATCTCATCTGGGCTGGAGTCAGAAACGGCTGAGAATCTAAAACCATATATATGAGGATGATTTTCCCTTGATGTTGCAATCTTTATTTTAACATGTTTTTGTGTTTAGCTTTTGGAGTTGCCTAACAGTATAATTTCAATTGAGGTTTAGTTTCGGCTCTTGAATTTTAAACTGCAGAGAACTTTTTTTTTTTTTTTAATTTAAAGGCATTATCACTTTGCCTTAGGATTTCAGTGATTTGTATAGTTTTCCTATGACAGCCTAAAGCCAAAATAAGCCTAACTTAATTCTTAATATTGTTTTGAAATTGTTTTACCATAAAATTCTTACATTAGAAGATGTAACTCTGTCAGAGAATTTCAACATAGTTGCATAAATTGCGTTTCATATTACAACTTGTTCTCTGCTTGACTTCATTGAAATTAATAAAAGGACTCTTTCAGACGGCTCTGGTGACTTAGCATCATTATTTAAGGAAAAAAAAAGTAAAGAACTTACTCATACTGTATCCTGTGTTGCTAAGTTTTCAAAGTTAGCTATCTCAGCCACACCCAGAACCTTTTTTGGAGAATTGAAATCCACGTATTCATTTATGCTGGCTTAGAATTCTCTTCCCAGTAAAGTAAAAGAGCTGAGATATATGATGATTGCATGAAAAACTGGAGTCAGGCAATTGTCGTTGCCGAGGCTTCAGTGTAACATGTAGTTCCTATCCTGTGGTTAGAGAGATCCCTCATAGCAGGGCTTTCTGACTTGGATCCTGTGGCTGCTAAAAATATCTCTGAGGTATTTTTTGCATCTCAGAGAGACCCCATCACCCTGCCTTTGAGCCAGAGGAGAGAATGCCAGTCCTACTATAGCATTCCCCTGTATCTTCACGCGGACTCCCTGCTGCTACCTTTTGGAGACATGAATTTTTTGCGTGACTTGAACATTAGCCCAGCAAGGTTTAGTTAATGAACCCCTTTCAGGTTGTAAACTGCAGGAGCTAGTCTAAGTGAATCTCACCATAACTCCACGGCCACTTACTTATTACTGCAGTTGCATTAGGAATGTACGTTGTCATGTAGTGCCTAGGTACTCAGTAAAGGCTCTTTACATGTGAATTCATGCAGCATTGTTGAACCTGGTCTCCTTATTTGGTCTGTGAGGCTTGTTTTCTTCCCTTTCATTCATCTGAACATACATTTATTGCACTCTTACTATATGTCAGAAACTTGGATATTTGGGACAAAAATATAGTAAGCCATCAAGAAATGCCTTCTTCATTTGGAAAGGCAGACTTGCAAATGAGTAAACACATTAGTCACATGAGTGGATACAAACATGTCACTCTGCAGTGGCAACAGTTAAAAGTTTTTTAACTGACAATAATCATATATCATTGTATATGGAGTACGGTGTGATCTGATGTATACCCATACATCAGAGTGATTAAATCAGGCTTCATCTGCTTGTTTGTGGTGAGAACATCTAAAATCTGCTGTTTTAACACTTTTGAAATATATATTATTAACTGTGGTCATCATGCAGTGCAGCAAACCATTGCAACTCCTCCTGTCTGATTGGAAGTATGTAACCTTGGACCAGCATCCCTCCTTTGCCCGTTTTTCCCTTCTCCAGCCTCTGGTTATCACCGTTCTACTCTCTACATGTAGGAAATTGACTATTTGAGATTTCACGTAAAGTGAGGTCATGCAGTATTTGTCTTTTTGTGCGTGGCTTGTTGCACTTAGCATATTGTCCTGGAACTTCATCTGTGTTGCCTCAAATGACTAGATTTTCTTCTTTATAGAATTCCATTGTGAACCTACCACATTTTCTTTAATCCATTCCATTTGTTGACAGTTTGCTTCCATATTTTGGCTATTATTGATAATGCTTCATTGAACATAATACTACAGATATCTCTGTAGTATGTACTGATTTTTTTTTAAAGATATATTTATTTGGAAGGCAGAGTGACAGAAAAAAAGAGATCTTCCATCCACTGATTCACTTACAAAATGGCTGCCACAATGGCTCAGACCAGGCCAGGCTGATGCCAGGAGTCTGGAACTCCATCTGCATCTCCATGTGTGTGGCAGGGGCCCAACTGCTTGGGCCTGCTCTCGTAGGCACATTAGCCAGGAGCTACATTGGAAGCTAAGCAGCTGAGACTAGAACCAGCACTCCAATGTGGGATGCCAGCATCACCTGTGGCAGCTTGACCTGACATACTGATTTCATGTCTTTGAATATATATGCAGAAGTGGGATTGCTGGGTCCATTTTCAGTTTTCTGAGGAACCTCCGTGCTGTTTTCCATGATGGCCCTGTTATAGTCCCACCAAAGTGTACAAGGCTCTCTTCTCCACATCCTCCCCAGTACTGGATAAGGTTCATCTTTTTTAGTAGTAGTCATGTGAGCAGATGTGAGGTGATATCTCACTGTGATTTTAATTTGCATTTCCCCAATGATTAACTATGTGGAGCATGATTTCATAAATTTGTTGGCCATTCGTATGTCTTCTTTTGACAAATATCTATTCAGGCTCTTTGCCCATTTTTCAGTGGGGGGGGGCGTATGTTTTCTTGCTATTAGTTGTTTGAGCTCCTTTTATATTTTCCACCTTTTTAGCTCATTATCATATTCCGGGCTCACAAATATTTTCTCCCAAGCCAAGTGTTGTTCCTTTACTCTGTCATCTGTATCCTTAGCTGTTTAGGAGCTTTTCAGTTTGATGTAATCTTGTTTATCTATTTTCGCTTTTGTTGCCTATGCTTTTGGGATCATACCCAGGAAATCATTGCTCAGATCAAAGATGTGGAGCTTTCCCCCTATTTTTTCTAGTAGTTTTATGGTTTCAGAGCTTATGTTTGAGTCTTTTATCTTTTTTGGAGTGGATTTTTGTCAATGTGTGAGATAAGGTCCAATTTCATTCTCTTGTAGGCAGATATCCAGTGTTCCCACCACCATTTATTGAACAGACTGCCCTTTCCCTATTGTGTGTTCTTGGCACTTTTGTCAAATTGATCGATGCCAAGTGCCAGTAGTGTGGATTTATTTCTGGCCTTTCTATCCTGTTCCATTGGTCGCTAAGTTCTAACAATTGTTTTAACGATAGCAGCAATTGACCTTTGCATGTTTCCTATGCGCCAAGCTATTCAAGGTGCTTGGCGACAGATGGCTGGTATCCCCACTTTATGGGAGAGAGTGGTAAAGCTCATAGAGGTTGAGCAGTTTGCGCAGCCTTATGATTGAAACCCAGGAAGTCTGGCAACAGAGTTCCTGCCTATAACCATTTATGTCAGCTGCCTCTTGTTGATCGGCTTTGTTGAGAAAAAGGCCTCATAGCAGTAGGAGAAAAATGCAGAATCAGGACTATGTGTTTTCTTCTGTAGGGTGTTTTTAAAAATTAGTGATTACTTTGGACTTCTTTTGCCAAAATCTGAGTTGCTAAAACAGAGTGGCTTCATCCAGTAGGATCCAGCTTGTTTTTCTTAGGCTCTAAGTACTAATCCCTAAAATGAGCTGAATCTGAGAACTTAGACTTTACACATTGCTTCAGAGTCTAAAAACCAACTCTTAAACCAGTGTTAGATGAGCCATTCAGAGAGCTACAGTGGCGACAGTGCCAGTCAACAGTTGAAAGTAACGCTTTCCGGCTGGTGCCGTGGCTCAATAGGCTAATCCTCCACCTGCGGCGCCGGCACACTGGGTTTTAGTCCCAGTCAGAGCACCAGATTCTGTCCTGGTTGCCTCTCTTCCAGGCCAGCTCTCTGCTGTGCCCCGGAGTACAGTGGAGGATGGCCCAAGTGCTTGGGCCCTGCACCCCATGGGAGACCAGGAGAAGCACCTGGCTCCTGGCTTCGGATCAGCTCGGTGTGCTGGCCGCAGCGGCCATTAGAGGGTGAACCAACGGAAAAGGAAGACCTTTCTCTCTATCTCTCTTTCTCACTATCCACTCTGCCTGTCCAAAAAAAAAAAAAGTAACACTTTCCTACCATCGCAGCCAAGGGGACTCCTTTCTTCCTGTGCCTCCAAAAGCTCTCCGGCAACCTCCTTCTGTCTTTCTAGCTCTTTCCCCTCCAACCCAGCCATTCTGTCCTGTAGTGCACACTACCAGGTGTGCGGAGCCCTGCAGCTCTTGTGTCATTCTTGGCTCTGTCCAGGTTCCTGAGAGCTGCAGAAGAGGGGGAGGACATGCAGATCATCAGCTCCCACACCTGCTGTTCCGCAGCGCCCCCCTGAGGGGAGTGTGGGCACGGCCCGCAAGGCAGCCTCTCCAGGGAGCGTTCCCCTGGCTTGTTTGTTTTACAGTGCACTTTGAGGAGGCCTCGGTTTTATTTCATAAGGTACTCCCTTTTTTATTTCGTGGCATATTTTTTAAGAAAATGCTTTGTCTTAGCATAGGAGCAGATTCTACGAATTTGCTGAACAAAGCCATCTGCAGGGACATTTTAGCTTTCACTTCAGGCTTTGGCAGTTGTGGACAGATGATCATCCTGTTTGATGAGGTGTAAAATAACACACTTGAATTGAGGAATGAACACATTTCCAGATGCGACTGAGCAGTTTCTTCAAGTAACAATTTACGAAAGGTGGATTTTGATAGACTGTTTACAGTGTCACCCAAGTATCTCCTGAGTCTCTCTCAACTTGCCCCCACTTGGTACCCACACACGTACCACTTCACAATTACGGACACCTTTGGTTCAATTCAAACTTTATTGCAAAAGAAGAATGCATGCCATTTTGTTCAGTCAGAATCAAGCATTCTTTCTTGAGCTTTCTCTTGGCACATTAAGCTGACATATTGGGCATGGAGATGATGTACTAGAAATAACGCATTCCTACCCCGAGGACTGTGTGACTTTCAACTAACTGCGTACGTGGCTCAGTTGTCATGTGGGTTTACTTTTATACCATGCCCGGCTCTGACATTTTAAGCTAACATTTTTGACATTCACCAGAAAAGGAAGGTGACTGTACAGTGATCAGATGATAAATTCTAATCATGGGACATTCACATTTATAATTGAAGAGAGTACGTCCTTTGTAATTGAAGATAGTGCACACAAGGACAGGGAGTGGCCAAGGGCAGAAAGCCGGGGGTGAACAGCTGCTCTCCCTGCACTGGGGCCCCTCCTATCTGCAGCCAGCATCAGGCTAGGTCTCCTTTGTGATTCTCCGGGGCCTCGGGTTTGGAGTCCACTCTGGGTTAGTGTTTCCCTGTCCCACTTTCTGACTCCTGGAGGAAGGAATGCACTTGTCTGAGAGGGAGTGGAAGTGACTCTTAAGAATAAAAACTTGGTTTTCATCCTAAGAAGGTGGAAGCCAGAGGAGGAGGAGGGAGAAGAGAGTGAGAAGCAGGGAAATAAGTGTGATTAGGGGAGGAAATTGGGGAGGGAGAATGGGACAGAAGATGGAGGAGAGGAAGAAAGGACTTTCTCTCTTCCCCTTACTCCTCCCTGTTTGCCAGTCTGGTTATTTCTGCTTTCTCCTAGTTTCCTCTTTTCTCTGCCCTTTTGATGGCACTGCCCTCCAACACTGTTCTCTCCTCTCTCTTGTCTTTCTCTACCTGCTTCCACCCCACCCCCTTCAGCTGTCTTTGTGACCCCCATTCCCCTGCACAGAGGGTCCACCAGTGACTGCTAGGTGTACAGTCACGGCTGGTGCAGTCTGGGATAGCTCACTCGGGATCTGTTTGAAAGTCAGGCTTTACCACCCGACAAGCTTAATCAGACTTTCCTGGTTCCCTTCAAATCAGAATGAGCCCTGCCTTGGCTTGTTCATCCTCAAGTTGGGGGTGCAGTCCCAAGATCCGTGAGCAGGAGAGGGCCTGCCATGACACTGCCATTGTGGAAGAGAGTCCTGCAGTGGTGTCGGGCAATGGTGAGGGAGTGTGCGCATCCTCCTTGACTGGAGGATTGATGAGGCTCAGAGAGCAAACCACGTGGCTGGTGAGGGCGGGGCTAACTGGAATGCCAGCCTGCACCTTCCCCCCAAGAGCTGCTGCTTTGGGACCTGCCAAATAAGGAGTCACATGTTGACTTACTCTGCCTTCTGTTTAGAGCTAAGGACAACTTTTGTTATTATGTTTTTCTAAGCCACAGCATTAACTCTTGGTTTTTGATCATGTCTACAGCAGTATATTGCAATTAATACTAAAAATGGAGAAACCCTCTGCTTTGCTGGTAACTTTTTGGTGTTTGTAAATCTGAGTAAGTGTTCATTAGAATTTCCTTATATATAATCATTTTTCATTTTCTGAAATTAAAAATGGGTATATTGTAAAATATTCAGTTTAGATGGCAAAGTGAAAATCACCTGTAATCCCATTACCCACATCATGTGTATTTTCTTAGTCTTTTTTTTTTTTATAAAATACATATTTGCAAAATTGGGATCAATTTAGTATCCTGATTATTTCACTCAGCAGTGTTGGCTCAGTAAATATTTCAAAACAATTTTAAATTGATTCCTAAAGTCCCGTTCATGTGTGCACCATTGATTCATTCCTCTTTGGATCATCGTCCTGTACCAATGTTGCATCCAGTGGATAACAATTGATACTGTCAGTTTTTAATGTCAGAGTAATAGTCTAAAAATATCTTGTTCTGTGCATTGAGTCTTAAGTATCAAAATAACAGTTTTTAGATTGATTGTTATTGTATTATATATTACAGAAACTATATCGTAGTATGTTTTTCTGGTTGACACTGAGTTTACCAGAATAATTCAGAAGCTCACATAAGTGATTGGTGTTGTGTTTGTTTGGGCAAAAATTTCTGAAAGTGCTCTGATGTATTTATTGATTGAATTAGCGGACATTTTATATTAAGTCACTCCCAGCACAAGGTGTTAGTTGCTCAAATTAAACAGAAGAAAAGCACAGTTTCTACCTTCAGGAAGCTCATGGTTCAGAGCAGGTAATAAATGTAGATGAGTAATAACGTAACACAAATAAATAAATATGCAATAAAGTAAAGCTGCAGGCAGTCTGCTTGGAAAAAACAAAAGTGAATGCGATGAATGTTGACCAGCAGAATGAAGGGAAGACTTCCTGGAAGAGTGGACATTTGAGCTGGGCCTCGAAGCACAGATCGAATTTCACTGGAGAAGGCAGTTTAAAGGGCATTTGAGGCTATAATCAGAGCCCCAGGGGACTGAGAGCATGTGTCATCTTCTAGAAAAGCACATGTCCCAGAGGGTCTGGCAGGTAAGGTGCTGGTTCATGGGGGCAGTTGTAAAGGAACCATAGCAGAGGAGAGGCGTAGCAGGTGAACCTAGAGCAAGATGATCAGTTACTGTGCACCTGGCTCTGTACTAAGCTCCTTCTCCTTCTCCTATATGTCTTATCTCATTCCGGTCATATAACAGTCTTGGGAGCTGTTCATATGGCCGCTCACAGATGGCAACAGGAGCTCGGAAAGCCTGAGTGACTCCCCCAGTCACAAAGCTTACAGGAGGCAAAATCAAAACTCAAACCTAGGCCTGAAACCTGTTCTTTGTTTCCACTACTACATGAGATAGTATCATAGAAAGCCCTGAAAACTGTGTTAAGGTGTTTGGAGTTTTTCGTTTGTATTGCTGTTTGCTTGGTTCCTTGCTTGCTTGTTTTCTAAGCTCTTAATGTACTGATGAACTGCAGGCAGTGAAGGGAGCCTGTGTTAACATTAATAGTTTCAAGTTTTTTAAAATCACACACTCTTGATAGTGCAATACTTTTTTTTTTTAACATGGATCCAGTTCAGTATTTTAACCTTCTTTCCAGTGGATTTTCTTGTATGTACCCCATTTTAGAGACCGCTGGAATTGATTACGAATAGGGAAGGGAGGGAGTCAGTGGTAGTTGGTGGGAGGAAAAGGTAGAAGAGAAGTAGAGCTTGGTTTTGTATAGACTTGAGTTTAAGACACCTAAGTACCCAGATTTGAAGATGCTTCATACAAATTTGGAAATGTTATTAAAGATTTCAGAAAGTAAAATGGCACCAAGCGTATGCTCTAGATAAAATTCAGCTTCATCTTCAAAACAGAGTTCAGCATTTTTCCCTCCAGTCTACTGAAAATGATGATTGATTAAAACATCAGGCGTCTGTCTTATATTCATTTTAGCTAGTTATCTTTATTTGATTGCTTTAGTATTTTATCATCTTGTTCTCAACTAAATATTTACAGATTTTTAAATATGTTACCCTTGGTGATCTAAATTAAAGAGTATTCTTAAAATAGATGTTTTGTGTAGCCTACAAGAAGAAGACCTTGTCCATTGTAATTCATTGACCTTTTCAGATTCCTTTAGAGCATTCATAGTTATCAAGCCTAAGCATGTCTTCCAGACAGAGATTCAGATAGCCATCAGGAGGTCTTTGCAGGTGGCTTATGCTTTTCAGTAACTTCCTCAAAAATATAATTGTTGTTTCCTTTTGGCCAGCCGTCCATGTGAGTTAATGCCTATAAAGCTTTGCCCAGAATCCCTTTAATTTATTAAAGCTGTACAATATATGATTAAAGACACGGGTGCTGGTTGGTGTTTTTGGCTTACTTCCATTTAGTTTGATTTTCATTAAGAACACTATTTTTTAAAAACTTCAGGCAAAAATACCTTTCATCATTGATATTCAAAGCACATTTCCTTGGGAAAATGAGAAAGAGAAGCAGCTATAGTTCTCCTGAATCTCATGAAATTCAATTAAGTTTCTTCATTTTGTTTGTTTTTTGTTCAACATCAGCATCTGTATCCTCAGTGAATCTTTATTGAATACCCAGTGAATAGTAGTACTACTGTAAGCTGATCCCATGCCAATGCTGGAAAGCACCTTCTCTTATTATTTTGGGTAAAAGGTGCAAAGAAGTTAGCAGTCTATGTCAAGTTCACAAAATGAGTCTTTGGTGCAGTTGGACAAACAGATTTGCAAAAGTGCCTAAAAAGGGAAACATTCTTCCTAATGGAGGAAATGGCAAAGGAAAATCTAGTCAATGAGTCTCCCTGATCTTGCCCCTGTCTTTCTTAGACAGCAGAGGGCAGCAACATGAGATTTTAGCCATGAGTGGAGGGAACAGTTTTTACTGGCTCTTCTCAGAGCTCTGGACATAGCAGACACAGCTGCCCTGGATCAACAGCAAATTTTTGAGACCTTGAAATAGAGGATTAAGGCATTGAACAAAATCACAGGGTAGATTGATTGCACATTTAAAGTTACAGTACCTGGATTTATATTTAATATCTATTTTCTGATTCTGTTGCTTCTTAGGCCTTTATTTTATAGAATTTACAAGAATTTAGGACATTAGGAATAAACAGACTCTGAAGATAGAAGTATTGATTTATGATGTGTTAATACAAGATGTTGATGTTGTTTTACAGATAGTGGCAGGATAACCTAATATACAGGAAGTACCGATCCATGTAATGAAGGTTCGGTAAATGTGAGTGGTGCAGATGTCCCATCAGGAAGACAGCACCTTATTTCCATAGCTTGTGAGCGAGTTTGGTCTATTGCTGCCTTACATTTGCCCAGCATCAAACAGCACAGTGTATTACAGGGACAGAGTGATGAATGCATCCAAATTCCTTTGTTGTAGTCCTGCCACTGTAATATTGATTACACACTGAGATAACCCGCCCCCCACCCCTCACCCCCCACCCCCGACTCCTGCCCTGCGCCCTTAAAGTCTTCCCTCCCTCCCTGGAGCAGATTTTTTGTGTTCTTTTGTTTTGCCACAGAACTGTCATCGTACTCATCACAGCACTATTTGCACCCTACTGGTTGCAACCCACCAGTGATTAATGAAATCAGTGTAAGAGGTTGTGATCAGTAATTTGTTTAAAGAGGAAAAATACTGAATAGGGTAGATTGTTTTATAAAATTTTTGTTTATTACTTAAACTTATGTGTGCTTAGACTGGGTTGTAATGTAAAATGTATTTCTTATGCAGGTTATATTAAAAATTGCTTTGAAAAGCACTTCATTGTAGCATGGATCGCAGCATCATGTAATTAATTATCAGCTTACATATCCATCCCCTAAGTAAACTGTGAACCTCTAGAAAGACAACCTTATTTTCTGCCTGTCACATATAGGCCTTCAGTAAGTGTTAGAGAAATAAATGAATGACATGGCAGCTACTTAACTCCTCTGAGACTTCTATTTGTTTTTCATAAATTAGAATGTTATCAGCTGTGTCTCCCATGAAGATGACTTGAAATAATAGATGTGAAAGTGCTTTATATAAGCACCATGCACATAGGAAGGATTATTGTCTGGCATAATTTTTTTTTATTGTTTTTGAGCAAATAAGCCACATTAAGTCTTGAAATCTTAACTCAGTGTTTTAAACATTACTGATGTTCATTTTATTTTTTAAAATTTTTTTTTTAAGATTTATTTGTTTATTTGAAAGAGTTACACACAGAGAAAAGGAGAGGCAAAGAGAGAGAGAAAGAGAGAGAGAGAGGTCTTCCATCTGCTGGTTCACTCCCCAGTTGGCCGCAACGGCAGGAGCTGTGCTGATCTGAAGCCAGGAGCCAGGAGTTTCTTCCAGGTCCTGCCCCAATGCAGGTGAAGGCACCCAAGGACTTGGGCCATCTTCCACTGCTTTCCCAGGCCATAGCAGAGAGCTGGATCAGAAGTGGAGCCGCTGGGTCTCAAGCTGGCGCCCATGTGGGATGCTGGCACTGCAGGCCAGGGCCTAAACCCGCTGCGCCACAGCACCGGCCCCTGATGTTCATTTTTAAATGTAGAATGAGTAGACAATATTGAAAATTTAGGTGTGTGCCCTTTTTATGGAAGGAGATTTCAAACACATAATGAGTGGGCACAGTAGGGGATGCACGCCCAGCTTCCACACCTCGCAACTCTGGGCAGTTTTATGGTTTCCTTACCCTCTCCCACACTCCCCTTCTCATTACTGTAAAGCAAAGATGTGTTTGTTTTCTTCTCTTTATTTCTGTTTTTACCTTTTCAAGTACAGTATGTAGAAGTATTCTTAACATTTTTCAAAGAATCTAATCCTCAGGACTGAAAGAGGTAGGTTGGTAGTGTAGACAAAGGACTGCTGTGTGAACTAGTTATTCTGACAGGAACTGGCAGGTAAGCAACTTTATTTCTCAAGATTTCATATGATGGTGACCATTCCATTGCAAAACAGTGATCACATTCCAGAATTGTAACGAGTTCTAGAGGCTTAGTTTTGCAATTGTCCACTCTGTCATCCTCCACAGGGATGTGACCTTGCAGAAAAGTAAGGAGTCCGAAGCATGACAGATCACTTTGGAGCCTTTCCAATTTTTGTGTTCTGTCCTACAATAGTCCTCAGACGTTTTGACCTCTAGCTGGGCAACGTAGGCTGCCACTGAGATTTCTGGGATACTGTGAAGCTATAGCAAGCCCTGCTTTGGGGCTAGAACATGCAACTTGGAAGTCAGGATCCGCTTAAAAGAAAATCATTTTAAAAACACAGTAAATCAGAACCACTTTTACTGATTTTCATTAATCTTTTTGGGTTTTCATAATTTTGTGACTCTGACTCTCAGTTACAAATATAAATAATTTAAAACCCTATGAATGTTTAATTCTGTCAAATATTTTATTTATGTAGAATTTTCTTCCTTTAAGTTGTGTGGAGTTTTTAAGTTTTTTAACCATGTATTACCCACTATGATAATTGAATATACAGCAATTTTGCCTGTCTCAGCTATTTTTTAAGCGATTTATTTATTTATTTATTTATTTGAAGGAGAGAGAAAAGGAGAGAAATAGAGAGAGAAAGAGAAGTCTTCTAGAGAGAGAGAAAGAGAGGTCTTCCATCTGATAGTTTACTCCCCAAATGGCCTCAATAGCCAGAGCTGATGCAGGCCAAAGCCAGGGCTCAGAACTCCATCCGGATCTCCCATGTGGATTACAGAGGCCCAAGTATTTGGGCTTAGACCATCTTCTGCTGCTTTTCCAGATGAATTATCAGGGAGTTGGATGGGAAGTGGAGCGGCCAGGACTCGAACTGGAAGTCATTGTAGGTGGAGACTTAACCTGCTGCGCCGCAACAGTGGCCTCTGCCTCAGCTGTTTCAGTTTGTTTTAATATAGTCTTGAAATTATTTCCCAAATGAAATTAATGCAAAAGGACTTCTATTTTAAAAACTACTAAGCTATCTTTGTGTGAATGCAAGGAGGTTGCCTTCTCTCCACATAGAAGTGTTGTGAGTTGGGGGTAACAGAGATTGAGGAGATGAAACTTGTGTGATAAAATCGCTGTGACTCCAGACCTGCTGTGCATTACCGGTACCAGTACCACACCATTCCAGCAGACTCCCCTAGTGCAAACCTGGAAATATACTTATTTTCCTTGTTCATTCCCTGCATCCATCCAATAAGTAGATCGTTATTGATTATTTATTTAGAAAAATCTTTTGGCTTTATCTTCCCACTCTCATGTCCAACATGTCAGTTCTGATCTTTATCAACATTTATCTGAACTAATTAGCAGTCGAGAAGAAATGGACTGATGGATTTTGGCTGTGCCATTTTATGTGTATTTAATCCTTACAGCAGTCCTGGCAGGTAAAGCAGTTATCTACATTTTTCAGCTTGTGAAACCTGGGCAAGCTCTTGCAAATACTGGGAGAGCTTCTTGCTCTGAATCTTCCTTTCCCTGAGATGCACTCTATTCAAGAATACCTGGATAATCTTCCTAAAATGTAGCTTTTAATAACTTCCCTTATAAAATCTATAGTTCCTGGCACATTGCCAGGGATTTTCACGTTTTACCTCATTCTAACAAATTACTCCTTGAGATCCATATTGTCTCGTTACTTCCTTGTGAAATGACCTGTAAAGATGTCTATTTCCCATTGAACCAGTTGAAAGTTCTTAATATCGATGGCATTCCACATTTTGTGCTTTGGCTCTGTTACATCTGTTTAGTCACCTCTCCCAAGGTAAACAGGAATTAACTTTAGCAAGGTCAACTTCCTTATGATCCTCTTTAGGTACCATTTTTATTTCTTTGATAATGCCTGCTCAAAACACATTTCTTGTCCACCTACCCCAATTCCCCCCAACCCCACCTTCTCTCCTCATTTAAACTCTACCAGTGCTGCAAGGCCCATTCCAAGTTCTGCATTTTCCAAGAAGCCTTCTCCATCGTTTCTGTCTTACTCTTCTTTATTTCCTTTGCCACATATATTTGCCCCTAAGAGTATATTGTTAATTTATTTTTTTCCTAATGCTGAAAATAATATATGCTTGTTGTGCAAGTTTTAGGTAGGATATTTGAAAGTGAAAAAGATAACTCCTCTGGCTTCCCACTTCCACACATGGAAATCTTTGCATAGTTTTTTCATAGTACACATTTTCCATTAACTTTTTCAAGACACCACTCCTCTTTCCATGCATAGATTTCAGAATTTTTTTTACTTAAAAATAGACTTATTTTAGGCTCCATTTTTTCCTCTAGCTTTTTGAAATACCCTTATGTTTGTATGTGTACCTACTTACGTGTATATATTATGGTTCCACATAAAGTATACTTTATATAAATGAGTGCATGTGGATATTTATATTACATAAATGTTATAAATTTATTTAATAAGTTGTTTATATTCTTATTAAATATGTGTTTCATGCACACATAAAATTATCTGGAAACACCAGACTACTAACTGAGGACATTCAGGAAGTTATACTTTTGACTTTGTGTCACTGTAGTTAAATATTTTTGAAAAGATTGATTAATTAATTTGAAAGACAGAGTGAAGAGAGATGGAGAGAAAAAGAGACATCTCCCACCTGCTAGTAAACTCTCCAGATTCTCCCCAATGGCCAGAGAGAGAGGCCAGTTCGGAGCCAGGAACTCCATTTGGGTCAGGTCTTCTGGAGGGTGGGGGTGGAGACCTGAGTACTTGAGACGTCATCTGCTGCCTGGGAAGGTATGCAGTAGCAGTAAGGGGGCGGGGGGGTCAGAAGCAGGGGACACAAAACAGACTCTCCAACGTGGGATGCAGGCGTCCCAAGCGGCAGTTTAACACACCGCACCACAATGCCCACACCTAGTTAAATATTTTAAATAGTCCTTAGTATTTAGTATGTTTTAAAATCATGTTTAAAATAAGATGACTAGAACCCGGTGTGCCGGCACCACAGGTGGAGGATTAGCCTAAAAAAAAAAAAAATAAGATGACTTCTCACTCTGCCTGTAGATATACAAATGCTCATTCTGCAGTGCTCTGAATCACTTGGCACAGTACTTTTTTTTTTTTTTTTAAGCTTACCTTGCTACTTTGCTAGACTGCAGGCTCTCAAAAGGAATAAGACAGTGTCATGTTTATGTTTATATTTCTCAAACCTAGTAAATCTGGTATAGGACAGGGTCTGTAAATGCTAATGAAAAGTGAATGAGTAAACAGACATACCTTTTAAAGAACAAAAAGCATCCTCCACATTTCTTGAGAGGCTCTTGATATACTGTTGAATGTTATTTTCTACCTGGCACAGCAGTGGGCAAAAAAATTGGCACAGTAAATACAGGTTGATTTGAAGTTAACCAACACTTTGTGGAACTGTAGGCCAACGTGGAGTCTACCATGCAATGACCCTCTTGATCCCATGCAGCAGAGACAAGAAAACCAAGAAGTGAATACCTACCTGATTAAAGCCAAGAGAGGCTTGTGGACTTCAGAGACATAAAAACTCTTTGGGCGTTAAGATTTGACTATACCCTAAGTAAAGACATTGACATCTTATGCAGACACATAGGAGAGCATGTCTCTGTGTCCAAAACAGAGAAAAAGAAAAGCCATTAATGTAGCTGTTACTGTACCTAACAAAGGACTGTTAGACTTGCAGCACCTGCTGAGTTGAGGCGTGCATCCAAGTGGCCTGGCAGGTGTATAACCCAAGTGTGTTGTAGAGTGCTGCAGAGCCTCATGCCCTGTTGCACTGAAATCCTGCATAATTAATTCCACTTGCTCTGCTTGCATTTGCACCACGCTTCCCTCTGATAATTCGCCTTCCCAAGAAACCAGTTCACTGTCAGGCTGAAACTGCCATGCCTGATTCTTCAATTGTTCACTATGAGTTAATAAAGTCTCCTGCTTCTTTTTAATACATTGGTGTGTTGTGAGTTTTGTTAGTATGAGTCTACATTCCTGATTCCAGTCAACGAAATCAGATAGCAAAGCCTGCAAGGCTCATCCAGGTGAACACTCCTTTGTGGGCATCTGTTGGTGTGGACTGCTGAATTTCCCAGGTGACGTCCATCTACATTGTTGTGTACCGTGTTTCCTTTCCATTCCACACTTCAGAATACTTCCTCCCAACTGTAGTACTTAGTTCAGAACTTCTTAATGATGTGCACATTGTAGTTAGAGAGTACTAAATAATATTATCCGGATGACAGTAGACTCTTTTCTTCTGGGTGAGTATTCTTTGTCAGGTTGTGCAAATTCCACACCTGTATGAATGATTGGAATATGTGTTGTAGATGCCACATCTTGAGGACCTCCAGCAACTCATTTCCACTTCTTGCTTCCCAGCGTCTCCTGGTTCTCATCTCATTGTCAGCATTGATCCTGGCATGATACTCAAGTCACTTGCTAACCCAGATCTCTCTTGCAGCGGTGAAACCTACAGAAGATGGAAGATACAATGAGTTCGACCAGATTAAGGATAAGGATGCAAGTAGAGCAGGCAATGAACGAGGTTATAGAATTTTTTTCTTCCCTTCTCATCTGTCTCTCTTTCTTCAAGACAATTGCAATAGCATTGCAAGGGTTTCCATGAACGCTTATGAAAAAAATAAAGCACAAGTTTTCTGTGACATGTTCAGCTTATCCATGAATGTAATGGAACTCAAACCAAGTTTCAATAAATCATTAACAGCAATTTCTTGCCAAAAAGGATATCAGTGTAGATAACAGGGAAAAACCCATTACAACTCTTAGTGAATCATGGAGTTTTTTTTTTTTTTTAATAGTATAGTGTATCAAGTGCATTACTAGCTACCACTTTACTACACAGCAGTTTTTCCTTTCTCCCTTTCTCCCCCAGATTCACAGCCAGAATATCTACTTGATCACTAAATGTCACCATCAGTTTATCAGGAGTTTACCCAGAGCCATTCCCAATTATCACTGATTTAAAATAGTTATTTTTTCACAGATTACTAAGACTTCACAAAAGTTTCAGATAAGATAGTAAATATAAAATTTTGAACTGACTTATTTTTTATAAGCTAGGTTCTTAAAAACTTGTTTAATCATGCTAACCACAATTTTGCTTATGTAATTGCAATTCTGCAGCAAAATCAGACACTAGGATTATTAGTACCTATAGGGTACTTCAAAAAGTTTATGGAGAAATGAAATTAAAAGGTAAATGTTTTTTAGTGCAAGCAGTTTTGAAATCCATGCAGTTTTTTCATAATACACCTTTCCCAGGAACTTTTTGAGGCATCTTGTATAATACATCCATGAGACTTATATCTCCACACAATATAATAAATATGTTCTTGTGTATTAATGTTTAATGATATGGGGCTGAAGTACAGAGTATTAAAGACTATTTATTTTAGATACTGACTAACCAGTAAATGAATTCTCTAGGCCCTTTGACCAAATTCCCCATTCTTGGGCTTTCTTTTTCTACTGGATGAAAAATGATGCTGGTATTAGGAGGCTCCTGTTTCATCCCCATCGTCTTGAAAGAGCAGTAGTTACACGATAGACTATCCAGTAGTAGAAGTGACGCTCAGAAGTATCAGAGCACCCAAACCTGCCACCACTTCTGTAAATGTCTTCCCTTAGGTTAGTAATAGCATGTTATGATACAAAGGTTCACATATTTTAAAACAAGCCAGGCAGTATAATTTGTTAAGGAATTAAAATTTAAGAAGAAAATTCATATTCCCTTCCTTCAAAAAATGCTTGATGGGCAGAAGATGGACATGGTCAACATTTATAATTTTTGAAAAAGTTAGAACTCCCAAAACTACCTATATTTTTCAGAAGTTACATTCTCTCAATTTACCAAACAGCATGATATATTGTTGATGTTCCTGTTTATAGGAAAATACATAAACTATACCATAAATAAGACAAAGCAGTAGAGTGGGCCAGAGAAAGGTAGTGATCTGAGAAGTGATGAGTATTAGACCCACACTTATCCCTGCGCCTCCCCACTCTTGGCTCAGGCCATTGCCTTCCTTTTTCTTTGTCTCTTTCCTCCTGTTCTAGGTCAGGGTCTAGACAAGAAATCACTAGACTGAACCAAAAAGATAACTACACTGTGGAACAGAACTGCCTTAAAATTGTGCAACATCAGGGCAAGCTGAAGTTTGCAGTTTTCAAAGTTATACAACCTTGCATACGCCGACTGCACAAAGACCAAGTGGGAGAGTAGGCAAAGATTACTTTTCTCTCCTTGTTTGCTTCTCTAAATTCTTTTTCTGGAATCACCTGTTTTTCTTCAGTCCTCCTGCAGCCCTCTGATCTCCATTTCTTGTCCCGTTTTGGTAAAAGAGCATAAAGGCTTCATGTTATTATGTAAATATCTGTCTCTGTGTGTGTGAGTGTATGCTCTATTTTGTTTTCATTTCTAATGACTTCAGGGTATCCCGTTTAAGTCAGATATACTCCCAACAGTAATACTAATTAAATTTTTAGAATTTCTGACTCTGAACAGTCTGAAAATTACTGTCAAAAACATACACAATTTCATGGTATTCATGGACCCTTACTACCTTTTTTATGGATCTCACCTGGCTTCGGATCCTTGCCCCATGATGGAATTCCAAAGTTATGTATTTGAAAACATACTCATTCACTAGGTACCCATTGTGAGTCCAGAACTATGCAGGTCTTTGAGATACACACACACAAAAAAAGACTGGTTCATCCATAAAAATTTGCAGTGTTAATTGAGGAGACTGACACGTAAGTAAGCGATTATAGTGTAGAATAGATCCAACAATAGGGCAGTACAGAATACTTTGGAGAGCATGTCAGATGAGTGTTTAATTAACCTTTGAGCATCAGAAGATTGTCTTTACAGTGATATCTGAGTTGTACACCTACATTGAAGAAATGCTATGTATGAAGTTAAGATAGTTATAAACTTGGCTGGCGCCGTGGCTCAATTGGCTAATCCTCCGCCTGTGGCACCGGCACCTCAGGTTCTAGTCCTGGTTGGGACACCGGATTCTGTCCCGGTTGCCCCTCTTCCAGTCCAGCTCTCTGCTGTGGCCCAGGAAGGCAGTGGAGGATGGCCCAAGTGCTTGGGCCCTGCACCCGCATGGGAGACCAGGAGGAAGCACCTGGCTCCTGGCTTCAGATTGCTGCAGCACGCCAGCCGTGGTGGCCATATAGGGAGTGAACCAATGGAAGGAAAATCTTTCTCTCCGTCTCTCTCTCTCTCTCTCTCATTGTCTAACTCTGCCTGTCAAAAAAAAATAAATAAATAACTATATATATATATATATATATAGTTATAAACTTGTATGTCATGTTGAGAAATTTGTATTTAATTCTTTTTAAAGATTTATTTTGTATTTGAAAGAGTGATAGAGACAGAGATCAAGAGAGAAATGGATCTTCCACTCACTGGTTCATTCTCCAAATGGCCATAATGACTTAGACTGGGTCAGTCTGAAGGTAGGAGCATGGAACTCCATCCAGGTCTCCCACATGGGTGCTGGGGCCTGTATTGCCACTGCTTTCCCAGGCACATTAGCAGGAAGCTGGCTCTGATTTAGGATGCCAGCTTTGCAGGTGGCAGCTTAATCCATTGCACCTCAAAAGCAGCCCTGGATTTGATGTTTAAAGGGCCTTTGGTTGAGGGATGATAAGAACTGATCTGTAATGGAGAATGGCTTGACGGAAGCGGAACTTAGTGGCTGGGAGACCGTGGTAGGAAACCAGGTAAACAATAGTAGTGATTTTTCACTGACGTACTGAAGGTACAGGTGAAAAGAAGTTGATAAGTTGAAAAGATATGAAGTGGAAACCACAGAATTTAGTGATAAATTAAATGCATTTCTTTAACAAATATTAGTTGAGCTGCTGTGTGTTAAGTACTCTGTTAGATACGATGATGAACCAAAAAACCCATCTCTGTCCTCAAATCTAGTGGCAGTGACCTCCAGGCTTCTGGAGTAGACAGCTCCATGGATGATGGTACAGTTTACCAGACAGATGAACCAGACCACAGATCCCTGGTCAGGAGAAATGCTTCTTGAAGCTTCAGGTGCCCCTTCTCAGATTTCCAGAAGTCCCCGTGGTTGAGGATAGCGAGGGGTGTTACTGATGAGAATGTATCCTGCATGAACACCGTTGGGGGAGAAGTTTGAGATGCAGATGACACTTGAAGCCAGCAGGTTGATATTACCTGGGAAATGTATAAAGAATGAGAGGAGAGGAGGACTTGAGGATTGGACCTAGCAAAACCATGAAGAGAGAGGAGAAATTGATGGGGATACCAAGATAGTATAAAGAATGTAAAGCATGTTCTGAGATGGAGCTAGTGGAACATCTGGGAAGAGAAGCACTGTGGGAGTAAGAGCCAGTGCAGGATAGATTGGAGACGTTTCTGGTTTAAGGTCCTGACCTGAGCTCACAGAGTGAACTTCACCCATTCACCTCCATCACTATGCCTCAGTTCTACTCCTCAAATGTGCCTAAATGAATTTAATAGGAAAACGCTTTTATCACTGCAAACAGCTACAAGATGGTACGATGCAATCAAAACTTGGTTCTAAGAAGAACCTGTTAGCTAGGGGCTCATCCCGTGCTAAAGGGGATACTGTCTAGGAGATAAGTATAGAGGCCATTGACCAGTGCTTATTAATGCCCCTCTGCTTCCAACAGCCACAGCTCGAGACCTGAACTGCGGTGTGGTTGTAGAAGAGGAGGGAGCATATTTTAAAGGTTTTGGAATCTCTGGCAATCTCACAGCTTCTGGAGGCCAGTTTTCTTGAAAGGGCAATAAAAGGATCATCTTTGACATTGGTAGACTTGCAGAACATCCCACTCATGTGTACTTCCCCTGGGAAAGAAACGTAGGAAGGCATACTAGAGCCAAAACAATAAGTAGACAATGTCCAATAAAAAGGATATTTTTAAGTGGCACAGAATTGTGAATAGCAGTTTTTAACATAGTGGTGAACCACAATGCTAATGACAAATGATTCCTCAAAAAAGAATAATGTAACACACTAATAGCAGGCATCTGTAGTTATAAAATGCTACTCAGTTTAGCAGGCAGGAGGAAGGCAAAGGGATGTGCAGACTCCAAAAATGCTGCTTCATTATTGACATAAATTAAGGATGAAGAAAAGTCCAGCTATAATATAATCCGAAGGCACATGTTTAAAAAGACATATTAATGGAAAGAAATCAACAAAGGAAAAAGTTGGGATGCTACTGTTACTATAGAATTTGAGGCAAAAAGCACCATTCTGTGCGATTTATTATCATTTTACTGTTAAAAGTCTGGTGGTGAACATTGACACAGTGGTGAGCATAAAACTCTTTTTATGAGAAGACATTGTTTTTATTAAAAGGCAACTGGAAAAACAAAAGGATGTAGAGTACTGGATAAGTTTAATATATACATTGTGTCCTATAGAAGGTATATGACTACAAAGTCAGATACTTATAACATTTACACTAGACCATAAAGAGCATTTTAAGGGATATTAAAACATTAGAATTCTACTTGCCACATTCCCTGGTTGTGAAGTGGACAAATCCACATTTATGTCAAGTATTAACCAAAATATTAATTGCTTCAATTTTTAGAAAGAAATAAATCAGAAGGTATACAGTTGAGAACAACTAAAAAGTTAGTGAAAAGAACATACATGACTTAACAAAATGTGTAGATGGGAGAAAGGTTTAGCAAAACTGTATTAGAAGAAAATTGTTGCTTTATGAAGTCACACAGCACACACATAAATGAATTAAACAGCAGTGCAAGGCGGGGAATCAGATAAAAAAAATAGAAAAATTAAAGGACTAATAGTAATAATAAAAGAAAATAATGAACTAGAAAGCAGAGAGTAGAATTAACTAATTTACTAAAAAATGAAATAGGGAAATAAAGATAGAAAAGATGAAATTAGGAATAAAAACAGGCTTATCTATGACTAGATGCACAGGGAGCTCTTTAAACATATATTGAAAAGTAATTTTTAACCTTATGGCAAAAAATTCAGTCTGCAAAATGAATAACAAAATTTATTGTGAAAATGACCAAAATTGGATCAAAATAGCTAATAGCTATAAATGACATAGACGAGATTTTTAAAAAATATTCCTCCTTCCCTCAAAATAGAAATTCCAGATATACTTGTCAGTTAATTTTATCAAACCTTAAAGGAACAGATATAGCCTATGCTATCTAATCTTTTTTTTAAAAAAGATTTTGTTTGAAGGGCAGAGTGAAAGAGAGAGAGAGAGACATTCCTTTTGCTGGTTCACTCCCTAAAATGCCACAATGACTGGAGCTTGGGCAGACTGAAGCCAGGAGCCAGGAACTGCATTCTGGTCTTCCACATGGTGGCAGAGCCCCAAGCACATGGGCTGTCCTCCTCTGCCTTCCCAGGCTCATTAGCAGGCAGCCTGATTAAAAGCAGAGTAGCCAGAAATGGAACCTGCACTCAGATATGGGATACTAATGTTGCAAGCGGTGACTTGAGTGATCCCTCATATTCAGAAAGCTTTTTTTTTTGTTTATTTGTTTTTTAACTTTTATTTAGTAAATATAAATTTCCAAAGTACAGTTTATGGATTCCAATGGCTTCCCCCTCCCATAATTTCCCTCCCACTCGAACCCCTCCCATCTTGCGTTTCCTCTCCCATTCCATTCACATCAAGATTCATTTTCAATTATCTTTATATACAGGAGATCGATTTTGTTTGCACCCACACAGAAACACAAAGTGTAAAATACTGTTTCAGTACTAGTTATAGCATTACCTCACATTGGACAACACATTAAGGACAGATCCCACATAAGAAGTAAGTACACAGTGACTCCTGTTGTTGACTTAACAAATTGACACTCTTGTTTATGGCATCAGTAATCTCCCTAGGCTCTAGTCATGAGTTGCCGAGGCTATGGAAGCCTTTTGAGTTCACCGACTTCGATCTTATTCCGACAGGGTCATAGTCAAAGTAGAAGTTCTCTCCTCCTTTCAGAGAAAGGTAGCTCCTTCTTTGATGACCCCATTCTTTCCACTGGGATCTCACTCAGAGATCTTTCATTTAGGTACTCTTTTTTTTATTTCCAGAGTGTCTGGCTTTCCATGCCTAAAATACTCTCATGGGCTCTTCAGCCAGATCCGAATGCATTAAGGGCTGATTCTGAGGCCAGAGTGCTATTTAGGACATCTGCCATTCTGTGAGTCTGCTGTGTATCCCGCTTCCCATGTTGGATCGTTCTCTCCCTTTTTGATTCTATCAGTTAGTATTAGCAGACAGTCTTGTTTATGTGATCCCTTTGACTCTTAGACCTATCAGTGTGATCAGTTGAGAACTGAAATTGATCACTTGGACTAGTGAGATGGCATTGGTACATGCCACCTTGATGGGATTGTATTGGAATCCCCTGGCACGTTTCTAACTCCACCATTTGGGGCAAGTCCGATTGAGCATGTCCCAAATTGTACATTGCATTTTAAATATGGAAATCTTCCCATTTTTGCTTAATGCAGCTAGGTGTCTCTGACTACATGCTTTATTTCCCCCAAGCAAAGAAAAAAGACATATCCTTAAAGTTATACAATTTGATGTTTTGATACACATATAAATTAAGAAATAATCTCCACAGTCAAGCTAGTTAACATACCTAGCACCTCATGGTTACCAGTTTATCTTTTCCTTTTTTCCTTTTTTTGTGTGTTTGTGTGTGTGTTGAGAACACTTAAGATCTACCCCCTTAGCAAATTTCAAGTCACACGGCTACCCTATGATCAAATTCCAAATACTCATATATCTTTTCTTTCTCTTAAATGGGAGAGGGCATAGGATGGGCATTTGGTTCAATGGTTAAGACACAGCTTGACACACTTGTGTCCCATATCAGAGTGCCTTGGTTTGAGTCCCAGCTCAGCTTTCCATTCTAACTTCCTGCCAATTCACACCCTGGGAGGTGACAGGATATGGCTCAAGAACTTGTGTCCTTGCCACCCACGTGGGAGACCTGGATTGAGATCCTGGCTGCTGACTTCATTGTGGGCCTAGCACACACAGTGGTCAACATTTGGGGGAGTGAACCATCAATTTTTAGATCTCTGTCTGTCTCTGTGCCTTTCAAATCAAATGGAAATACATAAATTAAAAATGTTTTTAAGTTAAAAATACTTTAACTTAAAACTACATATAGGAAAACTAAAGTCAGATATTAGCAAGTAAAATCTGGTAGCATGTTGAAAGAACCCTAAATATAATCAGTTAAGATTTGTCTCACTTCTGGTATATCACTTTTGTTTATCATTGGAAAATCCATGCTGTGGTAATCACATTGAGAAATCAAAAGGGAAGCTACCTTCATGCATTCATTCATTCATTATAGCAAGCCAACTATCATACTCTAGGTGCTGTTGAGTCCAGCGGTGAACCAAAATGAGCTTTCTTTGTGAAACTTAAGTTCTAAAAGTGATTAAAAAAATAGCACATATAAGATATTAGTGTATGATAAATTTTCAAACCAGTGGAGAAAAGTTGGGCTATTCAGTAAACTTAAAGCTTGTTGTTCAGTGTTTTTAAAAAGCAGCATGTTAAAACCCAAATTCATTCTCTATGTCCAAATACATTCCAGATGCATTGAAGATTTTAGTATTAAAAATTGAAACTAAACTGAACAAAACCAATCCAGGAACCTTTGATATTATCGTATGGGCTTTTAGTCATGTCAAAAGGAAACATGCTTAAGAAAGTCTGTGAGCTGAAGGATGGCATTGCCTTGTTTCTGGGAAAGTAAGCCCAAAAGCAGTTATTTCAAACTTGGAAGCATTCAACAAAGCCAACTAGGTTCCCAAGGTGTTTTTGAAGGTGTTATATTCAAAGAACTGAAACTTTGCGAGGAAAAATCCCACGTGATTACTTGACATATAAAGGTTTCATAGCCAAAGTCCAGTGAGTACTAAGACTCCCTAACATTTTTCAAGTAGTTCCTAGATATTTTTCTTGGCCCTACATAGAGAAGTGTTATCTCATGGAGCACTGAAAACAGTCACCGGAAGTCGGTGCTGATAGTGTTTTACATATTTTACAGGCAGAGAGATCACAGTGGCTTGCCCTAGGGCACCCAGCTAATAATCACCAGAAACAGGACTGAAATAGAGTTCGGTGCCAGAGTTCACATTCCTAATCATTATGCTGTACAAGCAGGTCTCTTAAAGTTCTCCCAAACAGGTTCCTGAATGAGGATGCGGGGAGAGGGAGAATTTCACTTGATCAAACTTTGAAGAATAAGTTTGGATGATAACTTCCTAATATCACAGCAAAAATCCATTTGCAACCTCTGGGGAATCTTTTCTCACCTTTGTTTGGCCTTTGCCAGAAAATCTTCGTGCAGTGTTTAGAACTCAGGTTTCATTTTGTTGACAAAATAACTTCCAGAAAAATCACTTCGAAGAATTTTTTGAGCAAAACATTTCCCAGTTTACTTCAAAACAAACGAGAGGACCTTGAATGTCATCTGCTCATTTCGTCAATGATATTTGCAAGGCTGGGTTTTCTCCCTTTGTGACAGTGAAGGCAAAGCAATGTGATGAGCCTGACCCACACGGAGTTGTTTTTCCCACACCGCTTTGGTTAGAGGGCAGAGAGATTCTGGTGAAGCAAGAACACTCAGTGATTATGTTGGTATCACATGATCAAAGTTTTTAAGCAAAAACTTTGTGTTAATATTTTAAATTTGGGATTTTTTTAATTTCAAACATTAAAGGATGCCTGAAGATTTATTTTATTTTATTTTTATTACTTGTTATTTGAGAGAAAGACAAAGACACAGAGAGCTTCCAGCCCCTGGTTCACTCTTCAAATGCCTGCATTGGCCAAGGACTGGGCGAGGCCAGAGCTGGGAGCCAGCAACACTCTAATGCAGGTCTCCTCTGTGGGTGGCAAGAACCCAGTTAGTTGAGCTATCACTGGATCTGCACCAGCAGGAAGCCTGAATCAGGAGCTGGAGCCGGGAATTGAGCCTGGCTGTTGGATGTGGAATACAGGTGTTTTATATATCAGGCTAAACCCCTTCTCCTAGGTCTGAGGTTTTACATTTTTTTTTAATATGGCATGGATTTTTTTTTCAAACATTGAGAAACATTATTTTATATATGCCTTTTGATGTGGAAATATACTGATGCTCAAAATCTATTAGAAACAGCATGCCTTTCTCTGTCCTCCCAGATTTTTTCTAGCCCTCTTATTTCAATTAAAAGATAAGTATATGTTGGTGCAAACAGCTCTGAAATGCATGCGTAGTTTCTCCATAATACACATTTTCATGAACTTTTTAAACATACCCTCATATAACTTTGCTGTTTGTAGCATAAAAAGGCTATTATTTTCTTATTGTAAGTAAGCATTTATTAAAGATAACCCATTTTACTTTTCTACTTATTCTCATAAATTCAAATTTATAATTATTATAGCTATAGTTTCTTCTGATTCTCATTTATTTTGTCTTTGTCTCTTCCAGTGATTTCTGAGATTTTATGTTTTAAGTCATTCTGAATCCTGATCTTTAAATAGTGAGGTTTATGTTGACAGTTGATAACAATGTTGATTATAGCATTAGTATTTGCCTATACATACAAAATGTTTACTGGATGACAACCAAACAGCATGCTCACTATGATCCCATTTTGTGAAATAAATTTTAATCTATGATAGGACATATGGAAATAAAACAAATCTAAAAGGTTATGTAGCTATTAAGAAGTAATTTATTTGTATTTAATTGATCTACATTTATATATTTATATGTATATGTGTATATTCAAATACATGTTCAGAGTTTCTATAGTATAAATATATTGTTCTCATAATAAAAACAATGTTTAACTCATAAAGGGAATAAGAGAAATATAGGTCAAAGAAGATAAATGTCAATAGCTTTCTTATATACCACTCATACCCATTAGAAAGTATAATGGGGAGGCAATTAGCTAATTTAATCTTTGCCACCATCTGCAAACTATCCTTATGAGCCTCACTTTGTAAATAAACTGCCCATGGTCTGACAGGCTGAGTGTCCAAGCTGGGATTTGCACTTGGGTCTGTAGTCTTCAGTCTTTTTTCCCTGCAGTCTACTCCTTATGCTGTCACTAAAGTCATGGGCCCCAGACGAGGAAGCAGACTTAGAGTTGGACTGTTGAGCATGCTGAGTGTAGAACATTTCCACACTACTAATTTGGAAGTAGACTCTTGGAATATGCTCTGGAACTGGGGAAAGAGTCAGCTGAATCCATACTTCGGATGCCACCTAGGGTTTGTTGAAGCTTTGCAAATAGGTGAGATTGTCCACAGGGAGGGAGTATCAGCCCAGAGAGGCCAGAACCAGGTCTAGGAGCGCCAGCTTTTAAGCAGCCAGTAAGGAGAGGCTAACATGTCAGACTGGGAAAGGATGGGAAATAGAAGAAAGAGGAGCAAATCAGTAACCTACATAGTCTTCCGTGGGCTGTGAGACCTGCTTTCTCATATTTGGATCTATTGATTTGCACATGTCTCTGACTATCAATGAGATAGCTGGCAGCATTTTTTCTTAATGAGGCGTCATAACTGTAGGAATATTATAATCTGATAGGTGATGATTTAAAAATCAGCTTATGCGTTTCTAAATTATTTTAAAATGAAAGCATACATTTAACTTTTACAGTCTACTAAAGCAGTGTGTAGATTAGGTTAAATGGATAGACATGCTGGGTGGACTGTGCAGGAGTTGAGAACTCAAGCTCTAGAGCAGAGCCAGGGCCATTCAGAGCATCTTCACCTACCAGCTGTGTCCCTTAGGTGAGTCCCTTTATCCCCTTAAGTCCAGGTTTTCTCACCTGTAGAACAGGAATTAATTGTACCTACTTGTTAAGATTATTGTAAGGATTAAGTGAGATAATTAAGTACTGAACATTGTTTCTGGCGAGTGATAGGTAAGTTCTCAGTCAGTGACAGCTATCATTATTATTATTATTTTCAATATTGATATTTCAGATTAGGAAAAAATTATCCTTCCCTACTTACCCCAGGGTACTGCTGTTTCTCTATAAAATAGACAAATACGATGGGAGCTTGTGTACACTTAGGTGAGCTGTGTGTTACATTGTCTCAAAGGATATTAAACTATGTCATCTGCCAGAGAATGTGAATTAGCAGGTGTGTGCAGATTCTAAACCTTTTTGTGCTCAGCCTAGTGCCTTGCTCTTAGTAGCTCCATAACAAAGTACGGATTGATGCTGGTTTACCCCACGGGGCAGACTCTTTTTGCTCTGAACAAACAGATGCAGCCTTTGTGGGTGAGTGTTTGGGGAATGCCTGCACTGTATCTCAGGTTGCAGTAGGGTTTTTTCCCCTTTCACTTTCCACTGTAACTCTGATTTGTTCCAGGGGATTTCAGACGTTAAACTGAATGAGAAGTAGAAGCTGCTACACATTAGCTAGGGAGTGCAGATAACGTTATAAATATCTCTATTCGTTTGTCTTGTAAAACTGGGCATCTCCTGTGACTTATCTTCATTGTGGAATTGCTGAATTAGTGCTGTGCCTTTCCTCTAGAAAGCCCAAGATAAAGTCATCTGAAGCAGCTTGATTTACAAGATAATCATTGTTTCATTTTCTAAGTGTTCTACTTTGCAAGAATGATGAGGAAAAAGCGTTGATTCCTTTGGAGAAAACTGATTTTTACTTTATCTTGATAAAATGCTACTGCATCTTCAGTTAATTGATAATTTCCGCAGATAGTTTGATTGTCATAGTCATAACTTCTGTAAATATATCTAGTGTTTGAGAAGTGCCTCCAGAAGCCTAGAAGACAATAAATATTTTTCTGAGTGTGTGTTTCTAAAGACTATAACTGAGCATTTCTCTTAATTCAGCAAACTAATTTATTAATTTTATTCAGTCAAAATCCACCTTTTAGAATTAGGGTTATAATTTGATCGTTATTGATATCAAATTATTTCATTTCCTCTAACTTTTAATAACTCAAACTCTAATAGCTCTTTTCACATCTGTGTTTCTATTAGTTACATTTGAAGATGTCTAAAAGCAAGGATCATGTGTATTCTTTGAAATTCTATTTATGGTCGGCGCTGTGGCTTAACAGGCTAATCCTCCGCCTTGCGGCGCAGGCACACAGGGTTCTAGTCCCGGTTGGGGAGCCAGATTCTATCCCGGTTGCCCCTCTTCCAGGCCAGCTCTCTAATATGGCCCGGGAGTACAGTGGAGGATGGCCCAAGTCCTTGGGCCCTGCACCCTCATGGGAGACTAGGAGAAGCACCTGGCTCCTGCCTTCGGATCCGCGCAGCGTGCCGACCGCAGTGGCCATTGAAGGGTGAACCAAAGGCAAAAAGGAAGACCTATCTCCTGTCTCTCTCTCTCTCTCACTGTCCACTCTGCCTGTCAAAAAAAAAAAAAAAAAAAAAAAAAAAAGAAAGAAAGAAATTCTATTTAATGTCAGTGCATAGAGTTTGAGTCATTTGAGTCATTAGGGTACTGCAAAAATATTTAACCAAGATGTGTGGTGTGACATCAGATAATTAATTGAATTACCACACTAGCTGTGAATGGGGCCCAATTTGCAAAAATAAATGATGTCCCCTTTTACAAGGGAGGAAATTAACAATGCTTATTCAGGTTCTAAGGCTTAATTGGCTCTGACTTGCTAAAGGAAAAAAGTTGAGCAAGTACCTGGCATGCACTTCCCATATTTAGCAAACCTGAATCCCTGCCATTTTTAATAGAACTGATTGGCTGTGTTCTTTTATCTGTGGCCTCAGTTTTGTCTGTTTCGTTTTATGGTAAAATGAAGCACTGTAATTGCTCATAAATGCCCTCCGTTTCTAAAATGTTGTAAGATTTTAAGCCTAATTTCCCTTCAGCCTTGTTGCTCTTGTTAATTAATGTGGCTGAGTTGTCTGGAATCAACCTCATTCATCCAAGTGACTGAGACTTGGAGTTCTGTGGCGGCCATTTGGTCCAGGAATGAATCCATTCACTCCGCAGACGCGTGCCTCCACTAGCCGAGTCCTGAAAGAGCTCACGGCCCCATAAAACCAGCTGTGGTGGTTTTAAGACACGGCTCCAAAGTATGTTCACACTCCTTACATCCAAAGATGGGACTCTGCCCCTTTGCCAATAAAAATGGTGCAGAAGTGACACACTGAAATACTTCTAGGCCCAGACCTTAAGAACCAAGCAGCTTCCACTTCCTGTCCTTGGAAGGCTGTCTCTTGGAACCCATGCTGTGATGAAGCCCAGGCCACCCAGTAGCTAGAAAGACCCACGCGGCAGGGAGCCCACGCCAGCACCCGCTGTGTGAGCAGCCATCTCGGCAGTAGATTCTGCAGCTCCAGGAGAGCTGCCCCAGCTGATGCTGTGTAGAATGCATGCAAGCCGTCCCCACCATGCCCTGCCCCAGCTGCAGATTTGGGAGCAAACTAAGTGACTGCTGGGTTGAGCCTTGGAATTCAGCAGTGATCTGTTGCAGAAACAAGGAAATAGACACGTACGAATTTTTGAAGCATGTTGGAATTACAGTGGCAGTCATATGTTCTGTGTATCACCAACTCCTAACTTTGACCCCCTAGTCCTGGTGATTGAGGGCATTTGAGGAGGGAACCAGAAGATGGGAGTGTACTGTGTGTATGTGTGTGTGTGTGTGTATCTTTTTAAAAAATATTTTTGAGGTAAAAAATAAAAAATATTTCGAAGGCTTAAAAGGATACTTAGTAACTGATTGTGTGGGGAAAGGTCAAAATACAGGAACCCCACCCCACCCCCCCTAGATTTTTATGTTAGATGAGGGCTAGATGCCAGGGCTACCAGAAGGGAACAAGGGAGAATATGCAAAGTGTGATTTCAGCATAGAGGTACTGAGTTCCGCATTGATGGGCTGCATTTGCAGTCTACAGCATCCATGTAGGGATGTCAGTAAGGCAGCTACAGACAGAAGGTTCTTCAAGTTTGTGAGAAAATGGAATTGAAACATAAGTTAATTTTTGGTGTGGAAAATGTGAAATCCATATTCCTCATAATATGCATTTTCCATGAACTTTTTGAAGATCCAATGAACAAGTCAAAAATTTAAGATCGAAGCTGTTGGGCAGGCACTGTGGCATTGTGTCATAGTGGGCTAAGCCACTGCCTGCAGTGCCGGCATCCCATATGAGTGCCGGTTCAAGTCCTGGCTGCTCCACTTCTGATCCAGCTCTCTACCATGGCCTGGGAAAGCAGTAGAAGATGGCCCAAGTCCTTGGGCCCCTGCACCCACGTGGGAGACCCAAAGGAAGTTCCTGCCTCCTGGTTTTGGATCAGCTCAGCTCTAGCCATCACGGCCATCTGGGGAGTGAACCAGTGGATGGAAGACCTCGCTCTCTCTCTCTGCCTCTCCCTTTCTCTCTGTAACTATCTCTCAAGAAAAATATAAAATCTTTAAAAAAACAATTACAGCTGCATGCACAGATTAGCAGTCATTGTCAGCAAGGTGGTAGTTGACGCTGTTAAGGAGCAGGCTCACTCAAGGGGGGAATGTTCAGGGTCAGGAAGAAGAGGGCTGGGCATGAACCTCTGGAAGTACGCCCATGAGGGTGCCGGCTTGAAGCCCGGCTGCTCCACTTCTGATCCAGTGCCCTGCTGATAGGCCTGAGAAGGCAGCAGCAGATGGCCGGAGTCCTCGGGCCTCTGCACCCACACGGGAGACCCGGAGGAGCCTGCAGTCTCCTGGCTTCAGCCTGGCCCAGCCCCAGCCATTGCAGCCATTTGGGGGAGTGAGCCATCTCTCTCCTCCTGTTTCTGTAGCATTGTCTTTCAAATAAATAAATAAATAAAGGCAGTTAGTTAAAGGAGAATGAGCCCACAAATGAGATGGGAAATGACTTGACACGTTCCAGGAGAACCAAGGAAGGAGTTGTCTCAGAAACCAAAGGAGGGCCGGTGCCGCGGCTCAATAGGCTAATCCTCCACCTGCGGCACTGGCACACCGGGTTCTAGTCCCGGTCGGGGTGTCAGATTCTGTCCCAGTTGCTCCTCTTCCAGTCCAGCTCTCTGCTGTGGCCCGGGAAGGCAGTGGAGGATGGCCCAAGTGCTTGGGCCCTGCACCCACATGGGAGACCAGCAGAAGCACCTGGCTCCTGCCTTCGGATCCGCGCAGCGTGCCGGCCACAGCGGCCATTGGGGGGTGAACCAACGGCAAAGGAAGACCTTTCTCTCTGTCTCTCTCACTGTCCACTCTGCCTGTCAAAAAAATTAAAAAAAAAAAAAAAAAAAAAGAAAGAAACTAAAGGAGGAGGAAATCAAAGGGAGTAATCTCTGTGTCGAGGGTGAACAACCAGTCCGGTAAGACAAACATAGCTGAGAGGTTGTTGATGACTTATCCAGGCTGGGTAAAGCCAGACATCAATGAACAGATGAACCGGAAGCACAATGATAGACATCAGTGATGTATGCCAAAGAGAATGCTGAACAGCTAAAGCACCCAGAGAAAGTTTGGTGGTGATGGCTCTTTTGGAGGGACAGAGAATATGGAAATACTTTTATGACCAAGGAGCTCATGCCACAAAACAGGATGTGATTGAAAGGACAAGAATAAAGGGAAGAATAAGAAGATGTGGTTCATCCACCTTGCGGTGCTGGCACACCGGGTTCTAGTCCTGGTTGCTCCTCTTCCAGGCCCGCTCTCTGCTGTTGCCCAGGAGTGCAGTGGAGGATAGCCCAAGTGCTTGGGCCCTGCACCCCACGGGAGACCAGGAGAAGCACCTGGCTCCTGCCTTTGGATCAGCGCAGTGCGCCAGCCGCAGCACTTGGCCGCGGCGGCCATTGGAGGGTGAACCAACGGCAAAGGAAGACCTTTCTCTCTCTCTCTCTCTCTCTTTCACTGTCCACTCTGCCTGTCCAAAAAAAAAAAAAAAAAAAAAAAGATGTGGTTCATGTAGTAACATCTAATCGGAGGTAGGAGAGCAGAGAGTCAGGGACAGGTCTTTTGGAATTGGAGACGTACCATAAAGGTGAATATAGATGTAAATAACTATAGGAGTGTGAAGTTCATAGTTGATAGATGTAGTTTTTTTCTGTGAAATAAACAAGGTTGTTCATAGAAAGCAGTAAAGCAGATATTAACTATTAAAGGGGGCGGTGAGTTTTAGAATAGTATCTTAAGGGAATGAAATGGAGGCTGGCTCTGAGTGAGCAGGGATTGGTAGATGATCCATAAGAGGATCCAGCTGATGCTGGAGGTCATAATTCTGTACAGCGGCCCTCATATCTGTGGGTTCTACATCTGTGGTTTCAAGCAACAGTGGATCAAAATCCTCAAAAAATTGTATTTGCACTAAACATGTACAAAATATATTCTCATTCTTTAAACAATACATATGATTATCTAAATAACACCCTGTATTATGTAGTATAAGTAATCTAACAATGACTTCAAGTATAGGAGAGGATAGATATAGATATAGATACTGATTATAAACAAGTACTGTGCAGTTTATATAAGGGTCTTGGTCGTCTGTGGATCTTGGTGTCCTTAGGAGGTCTTTGAACCAATTCCCCATGGAGATTGGGGGACAGGACAACTGTACTGCTTTCAGAATTTGAGACTGACCGTACTAAGAACTATCTGCAAAATTAGGATGCTCTTTCTCCCATTTACCATCTTTCCTGCTCTGTTGGCCCAAGTGGTAGGAAAAGAAGATGGCCTCCACAGGAGGGAAGCAGAGCCAGGGGAGGAGTGAAAATCTGTTCAAGGCAAGAGGATGAAGCTGGAGGATGATTTCCTCTGTTTAATGACACGAGAGTCCCAGAAGACAAAGTAGAAGAGACTGGGAAGGGAATGAAGAAGGAGAAAATGGAGAGGAATAGGAGGTTGAGGGTGGGAAAGAGGTTGGGAGCTCCTGCCTGAGAGGCTGTGGGAAGTGGGGGTGGTGATGTGATTGACCTTTTATTCCATAGCTGGAGGTCACCTACTCCAGAAAGACTTGGTTAGAAGAGATGGCTGCAGTTTCCTTAGTAGCAGATCCTGTGGGAACATAACTGATCTATGGGCTGCGGTAGGTTCTGGCCTGCTCAGAGAGCTTTTGAAGAGGATGAGAGAGTCCTTCAGGGCCAGTCAGGGCGCTCCTTCTGGGTGAGGGCTGCCACAGGGTTTGCAGCTCTCCCTGTAGAATTGTGAACAGCAGCATCCTTTTAGCCTTGCTGGTTTCCTCTCGTTATTGCAACTTCCACAGACCTAACAGTAGCAGTCATACAGATGATAGCTTTTCCTCATACAGGCTTTGTGGTTTACAAATTGATGGTTTCATCAACTCTAAGAGACACTGTAGGTAACATTACCCAATTTACAGAACAGAAAGCATGAGTCTCTGTAAGGGGTTAAGGTTATGCCGCTAGTACAAGGATGAGATAAAAATAGATACAGATCTGACTCCTGACTTCTTGCAGCTACGCCACCTTGCCATTTTGGAGCTTGAAACTAGATTGGGCTCATCCAGTCCAAAGGTTTCTTTTACAGATGAAGTGACTGAGGTAGCAGGTTGGTAAAGTGAGAAGAAATGGCACTTTCACAGGCTGAGTTTCTGGGAACTTGGCTCAGGTGGAGATTAGCATGCGGGAGTTTGGTAGGGGGTGTTCTTGGTACCTATGGAAGGGAAAGGCAGCAGGATTGCACCGAGGGAGAACTCAGGCCGAGATGGTGCAGTGTAGACAGAAGCTTCAGCCAGCCCTACCAGGAGTTCTGAAGGTAGGGAACCCTTTAGAACTGTCCAGAGTCAGGTGAGTTAGGCCAGACCTTTATACCTCATCAGCCAGCCTGTGGATGCTGGTTACCCAAGGAAGGGGGCATATCCTTGGTCAGGGCACCCTCAGAGGGGACCAAGGGCAGAGGAATTTGTGCCAGTAGCACTGGCAGCCCCTGCATTTTGCAGCATCTCGGTGATGCTCACAGTGGCTACCACAGTGGACTTCAGAGTAGGCTACATGTGGGTTTCAATCCTGGTAAGCCCTTCCACTTCTAGCAGCTCGGTGAGTGGGTGTGTTAGGCAGACTCTGGACAAGCTTCTGGTGGAAAATAATGTGAGAACCAACTAATCCTTGGTTTCCTTACTTGTGAAATAGGAGGAGTAAGCATATTGTCCTTCACGGAAGGTTGGTGAGAGGTTTCAGGGAGGTCATAAAGTCACCACAGTACCTGTCACTTTTTACAAGCTAGGTCTTATTATGCCATATTTTAAGTGTCTACTTCAGTGCCAGAGACATAATATTTGCCATAAAAGTTGCTCAATAAATATTTCATTTAAAAATGTTCCAGAAAGGTTCAGTAACTTCCTGGAGGCTGCAGTCCATGTGCAAGCCAGAGCTGGAATGCATCCTTCTGCCGTACTCTTGCGCTTGGGTTTCGGATCAAGAAATCTGGGAGGAGATCTCTCTCTGATGAGTCAGAGTATAGTGGAAAGGAGTGGCCCCTGAATGTGACTTTACCTGGGAGAGTCTGATTGCCCAGGCTAAGTAACCGGTATTAGCCCAATGTGAAAATGTGTTTTTCAGAATGAAATCCAGGGGATAAAATTGAAGATGAAGTCATCTGGTAGCAGTACTCCACCAAAAATAGCACTTTAGCGAAAGGATGGTTACAATGTGGGACAGGCTACTGTGATTCACTAGGGCTAAGCGTATCCAAGGGTACTTTTGTGTATGCCGGTTGATTCCCCACGAGATCCAAATTCTAGTCCTGCGGGCTCCCTCATTTAGTAGATGTTGCACCAGAAGCAGTTCATGATCCTTCTTCAGGCTTGAGTTTCCTCTGTAAACTGAGAGTTTGAATCTGGTTGAGCCTCTTCTTGTTCTATCATGATTTAAATTTTAATCCTGTACATACTCTACAGCACAGATATTTTAAGATGAAACATGGCTGGATGATTCCATAAATAAAGGTGTTGAATAGCCTATGGAGGAAAGTATTGAATAGCTCTTACAGAGAAACCTCAATGTTTACATCAGTGAAGAAGGGGGTGGAGGGGCGCTGTTTTGTGAGTCAACTGAAGTACCCTCTAGTCAGTATGTAATCATGTATGTAATGCTTACTTGTAATTTTTGTGGCATTGTCCAAAGTTCATTGTTTCACATTTATTGACAATCACCGTTGCTCTGGATGCCATGCAGAGCAAGCTTACGCAAGACAAACCCCAGCTGTGTTAATCTGTGGAAGGAATGGAGAGGTGACGAGATTAGAAGGTGGCAAATACTAACACTTGTTTCTTTGGAAAACTGCAGTTAGGTGTCCTACGTTAGTCTAGATCCAATGTCATAAAGCCTTTATTAACATTTAGTAAAACATCTGGGTTTTTCTTGTTTTTTGGTTCTTTTTGCTTCTGAAATTATTGTTAACTGTTCTTGGCAAATTGAGTTTATGACTTTTGAGTAGCCTTTGAAATAGTCTGTTACGGAGATTCACACTTAAAATATTTTAATATAACCCCTGAATTCAGGATTTTTTGTTTTGTTTTCTTGAGAGCAAGAGAGAGGTCTTCCATCAGCTGTTTCAGTCCCCAGATGGCCGCAGCTGCCAGCACTGGGCCAGAAAAAAGCCAGGAGCCAGGAGCTTCTTCAAGGTCTCCCATGTGGGTGCAGGGACCCAAGCACTCAGGCCATGCTCCACTGCTTCCCCAGGCACATTAGCAGAAAGCTGGATTGGAAGTGGAGTAGCCAGGATTTGAACCAACACCCTTGTGGGTAGCCAGCATTTCAGGCAGCACCTTATCTGGCTATGTGGCATAGCCCCCAAATTCCAGAAATTTAACCAGTATACACATACTGTTCAATTTTTGCTTGCTCGAACCATTACACATTTTACAGAACAAATATTTAATCCTGAAGATTTCATAACAAAGGAATTTAAAGGTTAGCTTTAAGAAATAGGTCAGGGGAAAACATCTACATTGGTTAAAAACTAATCAGATAAGGAAGTTTCAGAAATGCAGTTTAGAAGCTTGTCAAAAACATTTGTGAAATCAACTTTATATAATTTTGTGAAGGCTGTCTATATAGCTCAAGTATATGAGTCAAATCTTCCCTTAGTTTTGCCACTCATTCACCCATTCAGTATTACTCATCATTCATTGTTTGTTCATTCATTCACCAAACACTGCTGTAGATACTAGGTTAACAACAAGAATCAGACAATCAGAGCTTACTCATGCCATTTCTGTGCCAAGCACTTTGACACTTAGAACCCAATGCTTTTAGTTAGCTCCACAACCTGGTATAATGGGATGAGTTACACTGGGAATCTTGTTTTTGTCCTAAACTCATTGTAAGGCTCAGTGTCTTTAGGTGAGACCTACCTTATGTTAATTTCCTCTTCTCTAAGACAGTATTGTTCATACTGTTTGCTTCATAGCTTTGATGTGAGAATTAGGTGAAATCCTGGTTTTGAAACAGCCTTGGAAAGTATCAGGCATTGTGTTAAGGCAAGTTGCATTCTTGTAACTTGGGTATGTTTTTGACCATCTCATTGCCTCTGTGAAAGGGGTTGAGGATGACTGCCTTGTTGTTGTTCTCCTGAACTAGCTCTACATGTTATGATGGTCAGCAGGACCACTTCCTCCACGTATGTAAGTACACCACCTCCCACCCATGGCATGGAGACTGCATCGTGAAGTAGCTGGAATGGTGACTGTAGTGAGTTAAAACTCCATGCATTAAACTAACATGTAGTGAATAAGTGCCCACACTCAGGGGGCAGAGAGAGGGATAAGGTCTTAGTTGGCATCTGTCTTCAAGAAGCCTAGACATAGATTTGAAAATTCAGAATGACTGTCTTAGTCTGTTTTGTGTTGTTATAACAAAACACCTGAGACTAATACTTTATAAAGAAAGGAAATTTGCTTAGCTCACAGTTCTGGAGATCCAAGAGTATGGTGCTGGCATTTGCTGGGCCACTGGTGAGGATCTTGTGGTAAGTAATCCAGGCCTGTGTGACTGAAACCACTCCTATGAGACAGACATTAATTCTGCCCAAAGCTGGTGTGCCTTGACCTTTATTACCTACAAGGAAGTCCCACCTCTTAAAAAATTTCCACCATCTCCTAATACAATTACATTGGGAACCAAGCCTCTAGCATGTGAATCTTTGGCAACAAACTGTATCCAAACCATAGTAATGATCAAGTCAACATCTTTACCTTGATTGTCATCTCCCAGGAGCTATCTGTCAGGCTCTATAAATTTCTGAGGCCTCTCTTGGACACCGGAATACCCAGTTATGCCTATTGGACCATGGAACAGGTCATCTTATGAGGAAAATAAAAAATTCTTGCTTCATGTGTAATTCACTGCTAGGTTCAAGCCTACCACACTGATGCTCTGGAAAGAGGTCCAATCTGTTCTAGAATAAGCATAATCCTGGGCTCAGGGATCCCTCTCAAATACCAGCTTTTGAGTTAAAGAGATGCCTACGTTATAGTCACTGCTGTCTCCCAGTGCTTGGAAGAGTGCCTGACATCTGGCACTCACTCACCGTGTTTTGGAAGCTCAGAAACTGCTGTCTGTCACTGCGAGTTCCTCTGACACTCCGATTCCCTAAACAGACGGCTCCTTGAAGGCAGGGGCTGTGCCTTACTCATCTCCAGATGTCCCATGGCTGGCACATTAGAACTGGCACTGTGCATGTTTGTTGGATGAACACAGAGAGAGGCATAACCCAGGACCATGGTGGATGCTGCAAGATTAGTACTTCCCAGTCTGTCTCTCTGCCGAGTGGAAGGGAAAGGACTTGCTGCCCGGAAGTCTGTGGCAGAGCCCAAAGTGACCTGTCACAAGCAGGCAGTTGCTTTTTGAATGTTAGTATCTTTGCTTATTTTCTATTTTCTACTCCACTGATGCACCTTTCAAAAGATAACCCTCAAGAGGGAATGATGATACTCCCAGAAAATGCCTATGAATCTCCTCTACGTAGTCCCCCCAACATCGGTCACTCTCAGTGGCGGTCGTCCATACTGCATGTCCCAGGACATAGCAGGCTGCTCTTGAAACTGCTTCAGAACCACCTAAGAGCCACAAAAGCCTAACGAACAGAATGCAGAATAGGAAAGAAAAGTAAGACAGTCTGCTAGAGGTGTTTTCTGATGTCATCTTTCGGTCTCATTAACTTTTCCACTCTTCATAAATAATCATACTAAAAGTGTCCTTACCTCTTCTAGTACCTTAACAGGTGCAGAAATCTCATTTGCTCTTCATGACACCCTCTGTGACTGTGGCATTTGTTTGTTTTCAGTTGTTACAGTTCGGTTGTGTTTGCTTGAAAGGCAGAAACAGAGAAACAGAGAGGGAGATCTCCCATCCAGTAATTCAGTCCCCAAATGCCTGAACCAACCAGGCATGGGCCAGACAAAAGCCAGGAGCCTAGAACTCAGTCTGGGTCACCCACATGGTTAGCAGAGACCCAACTACTTGAGTCATCACCTGCTGATTTCTAGTGTGCGCGTTAGCAGGAAGCTGGGATGGAAAGTGGAGCCAGGACTTGAACCCAAAGACTCAGGGAATGCAGGTATCTCAAAGTTCCTACGGGCTCCCACAGGGCCAAGGTCAAGCAGGAAAGAGGGTCTTGCCAATACAGTGTTGAGCCATCTGGCTTTACTTAAAATGTGTTTTGTTTGTCATGGACTTTTTTGCATTTTGCTTTTTAAAGTATTGCATTAAAATATGACTTCTCTTACTTAGATGTTCGTTTTGCATCCTCTAAAATTTTAAACCCCACCCTTCCAGGCCAGGGCCTCTTACCTCACCCTAGTGGCAACAACTGCCTTAGGGATCAAGTGTCCCAGATGACCTGGCTTGAAAATCACAGAACCTGCAGTTGAGCCAAGGCTTCCTGACTCCAGATCGTGTGCTGTCTTCTCTTCGTACCCCACGTAGTCACTGAAAATACTGCCTTTTCTAACTCTCTGAACATCTACTGGCCTTTTGTCTTTTAAATTTTCTTAGGCTTATAAGCCCCATTTTTTGCTAATGTCTTTAATGCCCCTTTCTATGTTTTGTTTTTGGGACATGGGGGTGGGGAACGTATATCCTATGCCGTTGGTTCTTTTAAATTATTTGATTTATAAGCATTTCTGGACAAATCTTCTCTCAGGGGCACACTTCAAAAGAGTTGCTTTGCCTAGAACTAAGTTTTGTTGACCTGAATTGAGAGCAAATGAATATAGCTAACTGTGTGTGAGCTAGAGAAGGGGACGTCTATTCTTGAAACACCACCAAATTTAAAATGAAATAAAATGGATAGAAAGCAACTATGAATTCAACAGCACTTTTTTTAAGATTTATTTGAAAGATGGCGTTACAGAGAGAGAGAGAGAGAGAGAGAGAGAGAAATCTTCCATCCACTGGTTCACTCTTCAAATGGCTGCAATGACTGAGGCTGGGCCAGGCCAAAGCCAGGAGCCAGGAGCTTCTTCTGGATCTCCTACATGAGTGCAGGGGCCCAAGCACTTGGGCCATTGTCCACTGTTTTCCCAAGCGCATTAGCAGGAAGCTGGATTGAAAGTGGAGCAGCCAGGACTCATATGGGTGGGCCCATATGGGGTGTTGACACCATAATGCTGGCCCCAGCACTTCTTGTAAAGTCAAAAATTTCTATGGATTTTGTTGTTTAGTAAAGTTTCTTGCATAATGAAAATAGTCTTTGATAATAAGAACAGACACAAGTAACGCTGTCCACATTCACTTTCTGTGGGGGGAAGTACATCAGACTATATGGAGGTATAAACCACTTTTTACCCTTAAGATTTTGTTTCTCTAAAGTGTGTATCCGTTGTTCGTGTGGTATAGTTGGAGAGAACAGAAAGCTCTCCAAATGATCATTTTCCCTACATTTGACCTTACGCCTGAGTAATTTTCAGACATCTTTGAGAATTTCGGATCCACAGTGCCTGTTGGGAATGAATAGAAGAAGGTCCTGGAACTTTGGACCTTTAAACATAGGGATGAAACATAAAATAGCAGCAGTAGACTACTGTCTTTTTCTTTGCAATTAAGACTTAGTAGAGATAAAAGAAGTTAAAGGCAAGGAAGCATAGATCTTGGAATTACACGCCAGTGTCTGTTAACAAAAGGGAAAGAGAGATGTTAGAAAATAAGACAGCCCTGGGAATATTGCAGGATAAAAACTGACTCACGCATAAAAGCAGCGGACGTTTGGTGTGAAGATCAGACACAGAAGTAGCAAAGGGTTCCTTTTTCCTAAGCATATGCTGTCCTTACAGCTTAACTTTAGAGAGACAAATGTGCATAGGGAATTTCATTTGTAAGCTATTTTTACAGGGAATTGTGAGATGTGAGACTAGGAGGTCTGAACCACAGTAAGGGAGTTCAATGCTAGGCTAAGAAATCAGTAGACATTTAAATCTCTCCTCTTTTATCAAGTTCACAGGCTTATTTTTCATTTGACAGATATTGAGGGAGAAACCATGACTTACTTTAATGTAGTTTTAACTCCCACAAATCTCTTTATCTCTACAAAATATGAGCTTCTTGTGCATGGCTGTCTTTGTTCATTACCCAAAATGGATCAAGCTGTATTTAGCTCTTTTACATTCAGAGAAGCTGTTCATATATGACCACTTTGGTGTTGGTGTCCAGTTGCATTTCAGAGTAAGGGAGTAAAATACCGTTTTACCTCTTCTCTAGTTCTACAGAGGAAACAAAACTGTGCCACTATAAAATGACACTCCTCAGTATTCTACTCACTGCTTGATTAATTTATGTCCTGTGCCTGGCTTTGATGAATTGTTTTTCCAGCAAGAGTTCTGATAGACATGAACATTCAGAGATCACAGATTTCTAAAAAATCATTAAGTCTCTTGTTTTCTGCTTTGAGTATTTGCTTCTTGGCAGTAGTTCATGGAATCTGATTAAACCTAAAAGCTTAAAAGGCAAACACTTGTCTAGCTCTGCATTGCAAAGGATGACATAGTTTGCTTGAGTCTCAGTAACAAGATATCTTGAATCGGTCATCATTCTTTGGTTATTAACATTCATCAAATTAATTGCTCAAGAGCCTTCACCAAGCTGAGAACATAACAAAATAAGGTAACATAACTGGTTAACTTGTCCCCTGGGGGCCTTCATTCAGCCATTCATTTGACATTTAGTGAGTATGTATGTATGTCATGGCAAGCTAAAGGACAGGTACAGCCTTTCTTGTTTTCTAAGACTTGTGTCTTTACCAGTGATGGGAATCTGAACACAGGATAGATGGTAAATGCAGTAGCAATTAGTGTAGGGAGCTACTCAAAGAGACTGACTAAACCTAAGGAAAGAGGTAAAAAGTGATCTTAGAGACAGTGTACAGGAGATAGTCTGTGAAAGTCTTTCTATGACTTGCTGAATATTGAATTTTATCCTGAAGGCAATGGTAGTGTTGAGATATCTTAAACAGAAACGAGCCTTGATCAGCATTGTTATCATTCTGGTTAGGGTAGAAGTATAAATTGAAGGGGAGAGAAAGCTAGAAGCATGTAGACTGGTCAGAAGACCATTGTAGTGATAGGTAAGTGAGGAGAGCCTGGGTTAAGGTACTACCAAGGTAGACCTAGAGAGGAGGAATTGGCTTTGAAAGGTATTTGAGGAGGCTGGCACTGTGGCAAAGTGGATTAACGCCCTGGCCTGAAGCGCTGGCATCCCAAAAGGGCACTGGTTCAAGACCTGGCTGCTCCACTTCCAATCCAGCTCTCTGCTATGGCCTGGGATAGCAGTAGAAGATGGCCCAAGTCCTTGGGCCTCTGCACCCACATGAGAGACCTGGAAGAAGCTTCTGGCTCATGGCTAGAGATTTTTTTTTTTACTTTTTGACAGGCAGAGTGGACAGTGAGAGAGAGAGAGACAGAGAGAAAGGTCTTCCTTTTGCCGTTGGTTCATCCTCCAATGGCCACCGCGCTGGCGCGCAGCGGCCGGCGCATCGCACTGTTCCGAAGCCAGGAGCCAGGTGCTTCTCCTGGTCTCCCATGGGGTGCAGGGCCCAAGCACTTGGGCCATCCTCCACTGCACTCCCTGGCCATAGCAGAGAGCTGGCCTGGAAGAGGGGCAACCGGGACAGAATCCAGCGCCCCGACCGGGACTAGAACCCAGTGTGCCGGCGCTGTTAGGCGGTGGATTAGCCTGTTGAGCCACGACGCCGGCTGATAAATCTTTAAAACAATAAAAAGAAAGGTATTTGGGCAGTTGTAGTTACCAGTTGAATGGAGGAGACAGGAGGGAATAAGAGATAGGGTGTGGAGCCAAGGACAAGTTCCTGGTATAAATACCTAAGCAGTGGGGGTACCTGAGACTGCCTTCAGCTACCTGTAACCTGAAAGATTACACCTGAGTCATCGAAGTCTGATTCAGTCCCTGACAAGAATCCTAGATGTTCATCTTTGAAACCAACGATGAAGTGGCTTGTGACCTTTAAAAACCGAGACCTTCGGAACAGTGCTGAATAGGAATGAATCAGGTTTCACAGATAGAAGCTCATGAGATTCTTGCATCAGAGTTCTGAAGAATGCATGCTTGCTTTTATTGCAATGGAATGCCTTTTTGATACGGTTTTCAGTCTTGCTTTTTAATAACTATAGTCATGTGTCTGTTATATGTCTCACCTTGATAGTGATTATTATACTTAGCACTTCACATCTTCAAAGAGCTTACAGCATTAAATAATTTATCTGCATAATATCCCTGTGAGTTAGTAGGTGGGGATTATTGCCCCACTTTCCAGATGTGAAACCTAGAGATAGTGACTTGCTCAAGGCTATACAAGGCTATACAGGACTGAATTTTTGAATCTGCACCTTTTCTTTATCTTATCACATTCATACTAGAATTTTATTATAGGTCTTATTATGCCATATTGACCATTTCACTTATTCAAAAATCCAGCTTTTAGATCGAGAAAAAGGACAAGCAAGATACAAGAAAGAGTAAAGGTAACCAAACGACCAGGTCCAGCCTGTGGTGCGGAGCGGGTGGTAATGTAACTAGACCTCAACTCCTAGTCCACCAAGGGAAGGATTGTTCATTTTCCAGGGGAGCTATGACATCATTTCAGCTAACAGAGCAGCCAGTCATTGTGTCAGAGTCTCCTGTGACAACTTTTATGCCTTATACAGCAGCAATAAAACAGTTACAGAAATTGCTTTAAAAAAAAAAAAAAAAAAGGTTGTGTAGTATGATGCAAAGAGAACTGGCCCTAGTGTGGTTTGAAATCCCTCCCAAGAGGGAGCTGGTGACATTAGGCAGGATCCCTATCCCACAGCACTGTGGGAAGGGTTAGATCTTGATGGATGTCAACTGCCTAGCATGGGATTTTATTGCTTCGTAGATGGTTGCTGTTATTGTTATTCTCATTGAGAGACAGAGTATAATACTGAAAGGGCCATTGACTTTTTCTGTGAATGGCAAGACCAGGTAAAATTGACTGTTGAGATATTACAGCCTGTTAAAGAAGCCAATGAAACATTTTGATATTGAGTCAGCCAGGTACTGGGCCCACCCCTTGTTCACTGACAAATATGGGAAGGTAATTTCAGTAGGTCAGCCATCAGTGTGTACCTTCCAAAACATTATAGTCATGTTACAGTAAACTTTTTATATTTGTTGCGTCACAAAGATTTATTGAAGTGATAAAAGTTATTATGGAAAACAGTGTGCAGTAACTATGGTAACAGTTATTTGATCTCACAGTAATTAGCTAAGCATGTAGTTGCACAATACTTTCACAATGCCTTCCTGGTTAGTTCATTAAACAAAATTAGCTTTTGTTTGAACTGTCTTCCTGCAGCGTCCTAAATTTGATTTGAGTTCAAAAGAATTGGAAAGTGTATTTAAAAACTACCTTTCAGTGTTAGAACACATTTGAAGTTGCAACTGGTTTTTATTTCACTCGCTATTTTTACTACGGTATGATGGGAATTCATTGGATTGTCCCATGAATTTCTCTTGGTTTAGCAGAGTGGGCTAAGAAATGAACAGTAAGTTTGGAGACCAATATGTTAATTCTAGTCCTGGACCAGATCGCAGATTGGCATCAGCTGGTATCCTCCTTGTGACTTAATTCCTATACCTGTGAAATTGGGTTGCTGTAAGAAAAGTGTTAGAGGCCCTAGATGACACCGCTGTGGTCATTTCTGATGATCTGCTCATCTCCCGACGGGACCTGGAGTTGGGAGGTACCCGGGCTTCCCTGCACCCCACCCTTTCTGTCCTGTTGAACAGAACTCATCTTGAGACTTGGGCCTCTCAAACCGAGTTTCTGCCCTGTACCCCCTGCCCACTCATCCCAATACACAAGTGAAGCTGAACCTGTACTCTTTGGCAGATTGGGGATGCTAACCACAGGAAAAAACTTGTAGCTTTCAAGATTTCAAAACAAAAAACTGAAGAAAATGAAACAAAAACATCAGTTTTAACTTCTTTACTAAAAATGAGGGATCCCAGGGGCAGGAGTTTGGTGCAGCAGTAAGTCGCTGCTTGGAACACCTGTATCCCACATCAGAGTGCCTGGTTCAAATCCTGGCTCCTCCACTTCCAATCTTGGCAGGCAAGTACTTGGGTTCCTGCCACCCACAAGAAAGACCTATATGGAGAGTTCTGAGCTTCTGGCTTCAGAGTGGCCCATCCCCAGCTGTTGCAAAACTTCGGAGAGTGAACCAAAACTTTTAGAAAATTAGGGGATTCCAGAGTAAATCAATAAAACAGTATTTTTTTAAAAATTCAGTGAATATTTCTTACAGTAATTTCATTTTAATTCCTCACAACTTAAGGATTCTTTTTTTTTAAGTTCACTTAGCTTTTTTTAAAGGTAAAACTAGCTTTTAAAAACTAATTTCTTTGAGTTGTGAGTCAAGCTCTTCTCCAATGAACTCCATGTCACCTGCCAATTTTCACTTAGTGAATATTTGTTCTTGCATATGGGCCATAGCATTTCTAATCTGTGTATATGTATTTGCCTAATTAGGTTACGGTTTTCTGTGTGGAGAGATGCATCTTCAGTTTCACCAACCATAACCTATGTGTGAGGCAGGCATTTGGCAAAGTGGTTAAGATGCCACTTGGGATGCCCATATCCCATATCCATATCCAAATGCCTAGGTTCAAGGTCCTGCTCTGCTCCCAATTCCAACTTCCAGCTAATGTGCACCCCAGGGGATAGCAAATGATGGCCAGAGTGTTTGGGTCCCCACCACCCACATGGGAAACCCAGATAGAGTTCTGGGTTCCAGGCTTCAGCCTGGTGCAGCTCTTGCAGCTTGCGAGCATTTGAGATGTGAATCAGTGGATGGAAGATTTTTTTTTTTTTTTTTTTTTTTTTTTTGGACAGGCAGAGTGGATAGTGAGAGAGAGAGACAGAGAGAAAGGTCTTCCTTTTTGCCGTTGGTTCACCCTCCAATGGCTGCTGATCTGAAGCCAGGAGTCAGGTGTTTCTCCTGGTCTCCCATGAGGGTGCAGGGCCCAAGGACTTGGGCCATCCTCCACTGCCTTCCCGGGCCATAGCAGAGAGCTGGCCTGGAAGAGGGGCAACCAGGATAGAATCTGGCGCCCCAACCGGGACTAGAACCTGGCGTGCCTGCGCCGCAAGGCGGAGGATTAGCCTGTTAAGCCACGGCGCCGGCCGAGTTGTGAATCAGTGGATGGAAGATCTTTTTCTATGTCTCTGCCTCTCAAATCAAATGAAAATAAACAAACACCTTTTAAAAGAACTTACTGAGCCTATTTGTTCTTGATTGCTCTTGCAGTTTAGGGGTGACAGTCGTAAGATGAGAAAAGTGATGATGATCATAATGTTAGTAGTAGAATAATAAGTTATCCTTGGTTATTTTTTTCCATCTTTCCCATTCTTACTTTTATCCTATGTAATTTTAACATCTTGACTGATGTTGAAGCCCCTAAAACTCTCTGTACACCTCTTCCTTTTCCTATTCTCTTCTTTCTCCAGATAACAAGATCTTTCTCACTCCATTTGAAAAATATCTGATGGTCTTTATGCAAGTCTCATTGCAGCTGCTGTGAAACGTTCCCCAAATGAACCTGGTCCCCTGGGCCCTAGCCTTCCCATGTCATTGTACCTAATCCTTGACCTCTCTTACCGTCATACATTGTAACTTATGGTTAAAACTGTGAAGTGGGCTGTAAACTCCACCAGAGGATTTCTGCTTGCTCCCTGTTCCTTCCTGTGTCTTCCCACGGGGTCCAACTTGTGAGACTTCTAAGGGGACAGCCAGCCAAGTCAGTGAGTATGCATCACCCTCCCAGCTCCTCAGATTTCCCATTGCTTTTCCTTTTAGACTTCCGCAGTGTTCTGTTTGTGGATCTTCAGTAAACTCAGGAAAAGAGGCGAGGAAGGACAGGTTGAGTATTCTTTATCTGAAATGCTTGGGACCAGAAGTGTCTCAGGTTTTGTAGTTTTGAAGGTTTTGGAAAGTTTATATAAACTTTAATGATTGAACATCCCCAGTCTGAAAATCTAAAACATTTTGAGTGCCAACACTCAGAATTTCAGGGCTCTTCAGACTTGGGATTTCCAGATTAGTTCATCCTGTACCATTGACCACCTAATGTGTTTCAGATACGGTGTAGAGTGTTTCAGTCATTCTCTAGACTATATTTTTATCATGAGAATTAAGACTCAGAATGAGTCTAAACTGAAACAAGGATTCAAAAAGTTTAAGTGGCATAAGGAGGCTAATAATTGTTGAAAGAGCTGGAATTCGAGCCCAGGACTGCCTGCCTCCAGGACCCAAACTTTTTCCAATCCATTAACTATGTTTTGGTGATTCGGCCCAACTTCAGTTTTGTCCTTAGCCAGATCATCAGAGCAGTCTTCAGCACCCTATATTCCTTTGATCTTATTATGACCTCCTGCTGTGCTACCGGTAGGCCAAGGGTCTGCGTCCTCCTCTGGATCTTTTGTCCTGCTCTAGTGCTCTGGGACAGCGTGAATCCTTCCAGAAGTGGCTTTTTACAAAGACCAACTACTCAACTTTATATTTAGACAAAGAAAACCTAATCCACTACTCACACACCATCCCCAGCCCCTGCAGTGCCCAAGACTGACGTTGTCACTTATGAGTCCATTCTCAATACAGTTTCCAAGGAAAGGACTTTAAGCCAAATTTAAGTCTTAGATTAAACCTGTTCGCCACTCTGATCTGTCTCCAACATGCTGTGGCTGAGCAGTTCTCCTACAGGACTTGGTCTTAATGTGCATTCCTCACACCCTAAAGCCCCTCTTCCCTACTCTTGACAAACTGAATTACTGATTGATTTCTAAACACACTTTGCTGCTGTTCATATTGATTGTTCCACTTGGTCCAACCTTCCTCCTATCACTGAGTGTAGAATAATAATAGGATGCACTTGCTGTATTATAAACTTCATAAAGGCAGATTCATTTTGATATTGTCCTATGTAAGTTTCTAGTAAAGTGTATGACATGTGATTAAAGCTCCATGAATATTTGAATAAAGAAGGAAGGAAGGAGAAAGGAAAGCAAAGGTGGTTTAACATAGGTACTGAATTAATATTTTTTGACACATCCCTGATAACCCAGTGAATTTAGTATTTACTAGGGGTTAGATATTAGTTTGGATGGTGAAGTTCCCCAGAGGCCTATGTATTGAAGGCTTGATCTTCAAGTAGTGGAACTTTAGGAGATGGGACCTAGTGGGAAGTCCCTAGGTCATCAGGGGCATACCCTCAGAAGGAAGTTCTTACGAGAGAAGGTTATCATCAAGTTAAGTTGGACTCAAGCACTGTCTGCTTCCTGGCTCACCTGGTGGTCCTCTGTCAGCAAGTACTCCACATACCCCTCCACCAGCTTCATCAGGGGCCAAACCGTAGGGGCTGTCTCTCCCTGCCTCTCAAAATGAATAAATAAAAATTTAAAAATTAACAAAAGTGCAAGATCAAATGTGTTTGCACAAATACAAAAACAAATATCTTGCCATCTTCGTTAAATCTTAAATGCAATGATACTGGAGAATCATAGCAAACTACAAATTAAATGAGTACCAGAGGCCAAATAATTTTTTAAAAAAAATGGAAAAATTCTTTCAAAATTGTTTTGGCTAGAAAATTATTTTTAATTGGGTTGTGGGCACTTGAAGTGTGTTTGATACAATGTCATTGTGGGGAAAGAGGGTTCCCAAAATGAAATATGCTTGGGCTCTTCAAACTCAATTGTCTGGATCCACAACACTGTGCACACATACTTGCAATATGTTCATTAATTGTACTTAAATGATGATGGTCTCTGTTGTAGAAAGGAGGAGACATGGTTACTTAATTTTGTTTTATTTTATTAATTAAAAGGAAAAAGAGTAAAGGGATCTCTCCCAGCTTATGGAGAATGACATTCCTGCAGAGATCCTGAGCAATCTTTGGGGCCAGTGCGTGGTACCAGGAAGGCCCTGCAGTGGCTGTGACCTGGCCATCCTCTCAGGTTTACCCACTGCTCTGTCTGGCTCCTTCAGATGGTAGGAAGTTGGGGGGAGGTGCCCACGGCCTGAGGGCAGAACACCTGAGCAGGAGCAGCCGAGGGAGGCGAGGTCCTGGGAGAAGGCACAAACGGCACTCCGCTGTTTGCTTTGGGAGGCGTGCCGGAACTGACCTTTCCACCTGCCCTTCACGCTAGGGTGACTCCAAGTGATGAGCCATTGTTTCAGGCATTGATTACGTAGCCACCATGTTGAGGTGTCTCCTCAGCAGTATGAAATGTTTATAAAGTTGGGTCGAATTCTGGTACGCATTTGCTTTGGTTAGGAGAGTCTTTTTTTCTTTCTTCTTTTTGAAAAATATTTGACTTTTCATTCTGTAATATAGATTGCATCCCCAGAAGCTGAAATTCATGTTGACCTGTTCAAAAACAGCTGTGGACCTTAACAGTTTTCACTGGCTGTGCATTTCTGTACGTGCCATTTCTGTAAAAGGGTCATAGATTATGTTCCCTCCCCACTAACCATCTAGCAAGGAGTCATCTCACAAGGAGAAACACAATGGAACTGGCATTGAGGCGCACTCAGCTGGAGACTGCAACCATAGTCAAATGTGAAAATGTGAAGCGTGTTAAATCTGTTGTATTTGTATAATCAGTGTAGTACATCAGCTACAACCGCCATGAAGAGAAATTTTTTTGTAAATAAGTGGATTCGTGTGATCTGCCATCTCTAAAATTTTAGAGTTGCCAGTTGAGTATACATGTATTTTTCAAAGGAAATCATCAAGAAAAGACATTCCACTCTTATTACAAAGCTATTTTAGGGGTAAATATTTTGATAGATGCGGTTCAGTGCACCTGGGAGCTGAGATGTGGCTGAGCCTGAGGCAGTAGCACAGATGGAGCGCTGAGAGAGATTGGGGGTAGGGGAGATCGTTCCCTGTGTATCCTGCAAATGGTTGATCAGAGCAGCATAAACATTCACATTTTCTATGCCACCATCAAAAAAGTGGCTTCCTTTATAGAACTGGACTCATTATTTGAGAATGATAATAACCAAACTAAGGCTTTCTCACAAGTAAATATATAATGGAGTCTGTTATGATAGAAGCATTTTGTGGTGAGTACAAATGAGGATCAGATCATTAGACTGGACAGAGTACTGCAAATCTGCTTAAATTTGCCTCAGAGACAGTGAAAGGATTTAGGGATGGGGTATTTTTTGGTCGTAAACGGCAAAAACACATTAAGAAGGAAAGATGGTTACCTTGATGTTTCTCCTTTCCTTTTTTCTTTTTTTGGCAGTTGAGTCACTAGCCAGATTTAATTCATTCATAACTTATCATGTATAAAAGTAATCAAGTTCAGCATCCCACTTTGTTCTTAGGAAATAAGCATACACACTTAAAATGCTGGGTACTTGGGTGTCTCCTCAGTAGATAGTTTACTTGTTAAGCAAAAATTCAAAAATTGTAACACTATTTTTTTCCCTTGTAAAAGCTAAAGTACTGTCATTCGTCAGCCTTAAGAAGTTCGTCCTCCTGAAGGTGCCTGTTTTTCACTCCATTAGTAGAGAAATGACTTCGCAAACCCAGTGCAGTCATCTGCCTGCTCCATAATTTAGTTAAGGAATGGCTTGAACCACATAACGAGGAGCACATTTTCATTTGTCAGTTTTTGTTTCCTATTGGAATGTAAGTCCTTGAGGGCAGGAGCCATCTTTATGTCCTCACCAGTGGTTGTTCACTACATGTTGAAGGACTCATTGCCAAGGCAGTGACTGTTTGCTTTAACATGCCCAAAGCTGTCAGCAAACAAATGGTAAAGATGAGTGGGGTTTTTCTGACATTTATTTATTTATTTGAAAGAGTTACAGAGAGAAAGGAAGAGACAGAGCAAGAGAGAGCTCCCATCCACCTATTTCGCTCCTCAAATGGCCACAATAACCAGGGCTGGACCAATCCAAAGCCAGAAGCCTGGAACTTCACCAGTCTCGCACGTGGATGGCAGGGCCCCAAGGATTGGACCGTTTTCCATTGCTATCCCAGGCACATTAGCAGGGAGCTGGAGCAGAAGCCGAGCAGCCGCGACTCAAACTGGTATTCATATGTGATGCCAGAATTGCAGGCTATGGCTTGACCTGTGATGCCACGACACTGGCCCAAGGATGAGTTTTTAAAGCTGTCTGTATTAACCACACAAGCAGGGATATGGATTATATGAGCTAGTTATGAATGATAACTCCCTCTTTCCCCACCTTTGATGCAAGTTAGTTCTTTGTGAACTTAGTCTTGTGTTTCCAAGGAGAGAGAAGTAGGCCCACATGCTCCCTCCCAGTGAGCCTCCATAAATCCAGATCCTCCAGAGGGCTTCTAGACCGATGAAGTGTCCTTTTAAAACCATTTACCTAAAATGTTCTGTGATGACAACATCTGCTGTGCCTATTATGTTCTTTTATTTAACGGTTTTATTGTTCAGTGTGCACGCTGCCCATTTGTAACAATAAAGCTGAGTTGACTGCAGCCTTTCTAACAAACAGGTTTTTTTTAACAGCAGGAGAAACTACATGTTGCCTGTCAACACTCATAATAGTAAAACAAAAAAATCCTGTTAAAAAATTATCCTATTAACCTCATGTTTAAAAAGAAAGACTCTATTTGAAATCCAGCTGATTACTATACAGAATGATTGTGAACATGTAATTCTAGCAATGCTTTTAATCCCTCCTGTGATTTTAGGTTTGTGCTTGGGACCCCAGGAGGAGAAAGTCGTGAAAATTCTGTAGATTATTTATTAAAGGCACAGGACTCAAAGAGCAGTTCACTAACTGAGGAAACCTTTTACGACATTATAAAATTCAAAGGGAATGTATTCATTATAAACTGGTGTAGTTCATCTCTAACTATATTTGAGCTGAACCTAGTGGTCAAATTTAGTGATTTCTTAAAGACTTCCTTGCTGCTGCCTTACAAGCCTCTGGTCTTCCTGAACACCAGCACAGCTGAGAGACCACAGACGTTTGCAGGAAGAGAGCTCCGCCCACCTTCCCAGAAGGAGTCAGTGAATGCAGATGTCAACTTCCTGTTGTTTTTTTTTTTTACTGCCTGCCTCCCTCGTGACAGCTAGAACTGAGATGGCTTCAAATAATTTGCAGCTTTTCTCAGTGTCAGTCTTTCTTCTGGGAAACACACGGGTGAGTTATCGTTAGCTATCTGTACAAACTGTGCAGGGCACTGCCGAACAACAGCATGGGTCATTAGACCTGCAGCCAGCGAAGGGACACTGCGGCCCTCTCTGTACTTTGTGCAGTGGTACTTTGGAAACGTTCTAGTTTCGGAGACAAGACCAGTTTGATATTGAGCTGTCAGCTTATTTGATGAACTGAGCCAAAGATGAAAGCTCAGAAGCTACATGACAAAAATGCCAATGCATACAGAGCGAGGCTGGCAGAGGAGACCGTGGGGTGTATTGAGCGGGTGACTGAAGAATCCTAGAAGGAGGCTGGTGTTTGCACATCAGTTAAGACACTGCTGGGGGTGTCCACTGCCACATCCCACATCGGAGTGCCAGGATCTGAATCCCGACACTGCCCCTGCTAATGTGCACACAGAGAGGCAGCAGGTGATGTCCCAAGCAGCTGGGTCCACCGATGTGGGAGACCCAGACTGAATTCTAGAGTCCTGTGTTCATCCTGGTCCAGCCCCGTTTGAGAAGTGAATGAGCCAGGCCGGCGCCGCAGCTCACTAGGCTAATCCTCCGCCTGCAGTGCTGGCACACCGGGTTCTAGTCCCGGTCGGGGCGCCGGATTCTGTCCCAGTTGCCCCTCTTCCAGGCCAGCTCTCTGCTATGGCCCGGGAGTGCAGTGGAGGATGGCCCAAGTCCTTGGGCCCTGCACCCCATGGGAGACCAGGGGAAAGCACCTGGCTCCTGGCTTCAGATCCGTGCAGCACGCCGGCCGCTGCGGCCATTGGGGGGTGAACCAACGGAAAAAGGAAGACCTTTCTCTCTGTCTCTCTCTCTCTCTCTCACTGTCCACTCTGCCTGTCAAAAAAAAAAAAGAAAGAAAAAAGTGAGTGAGCCAACAGAGCTTTCTCTCTCTCTCTCTCTTTCTCTCGCTCCCTCCCCATTTCGAATAAATAATTTATTTTTTGGAAAAAAAATCTTAGAAGGTACTGATGAATTTCCAAATTGTTCTCCGCTCTGTTCAGCTCATAGTTTACTAACTCACAATCCTTTATGGGCCAGGAAGGAAAGTAAATGGACAAAACCAGTCCACAGACAGGGTGGGCTAGAGAGCAAATGCTCTGTCTAGTGTTGTCACATATTCCAGTTCTTCTAGAGAAATTGAAAATTGGAATGTGTATTTTTAAATATTGGCTATTGATTGAAATTTTAAAAGCAGTGCGCAGCTCAGCAAAAAAACCTTTTCTCTGGCTACGTAATGCTTGATGGGTCGCATAATCTCGTCTGCTCTACAGTTCCCTTGATTTGACAGTCAGTACTTGTCCTTATGAGTTTTAGTCTTTGCCTTTCAATCTTGAAGCAGCTGTGACCCAGAGGAATTCATCATTTCAGTCTGTGTCAATAAACGTTTAGTAATTCCCGCTGAATGCAGTTCCGCACAGTCCCCCCGCATCGTTCATACCTCATGCTCGGGCACTGGGCTTAATGGTACACAGCCCACGCCGTCAGCCTGTGTGTAGACTTCTAGAGCAGGGTGCCCTGATGCACATGACCTGTGTTCCACACAGTGTAGAACCTTGTTAGCAGCCTTGACTCTTCTTGCAAATGTTTTGCCTACATTAAAATAGAAACCATGAGGACAGTTTCGATGAGGGCAGCTATGCTGCTGTAGGGAGACAGATGGCCTGGATTAGAATCTTGATGGTGCTTTCCTGATAGCTGTGTAATCTTGTATTATGTAACCTCTCTTGGTCTCACATTTGTAAGTGGGACTGTTCAGGTTGAGTATTCCTTATCTCAAATGCTTGGGACCACAGGTATTTCAGATTTCAGATTTTTTCGGGTTTTGATAAATCTGAATTTACATAATGAGATACTTGGGGATGGGACCCAAGTCGAAATACAAAATTCACTTATGTTTCATTGATGTGTTATGCACATACCCTGAAAATAATTCTCTACAACATTTTTAAGAATTTCATGCAAAAGTTTCACAGTGTGTTTTGCTCTTGCAGCCATCACATCAGCACTCAATTTCCTGTTTGGGAGCATTTTGGATTTCATATTTTGAGATTAGAAATGCTCAACTTGTCATAATAGCTATTCCATAGTTATGATTTTGAAGATTACCTAATATGCAAAGCTCTTAGAACATCACCTGAAACATAGTAAATGCATAGTAACTATTAACCTCCACTGTGATTATTATTTTAATTAAGAAAGCATTGACTAGAATCAAGAGATTCTAGTGCAACCCACCCTTCTTAATATGTGACCAACTAGAAAGCACTTAATAAACCTTTGTAAATATCAATAAGTTTAGGATAACACAAAGATTTAATGGAATTATGTCCCAACACATAGATGCAGAAATAAAAGATACTGTTTGATGGTGAGGAAGCGCTGACAGCAGCATGGGGACAATCATCATGGAGATCATAGGGAACGTAAGGCCTATTTCGCCTCTGTCCCTTTCAACTCAAGCAGCCTGATCCATAGCAGGGCATTGCTGTAGTACTGACTTTATTTTTTTTTTAAAGATTTATTTATTTATTTGAAAGTCAGAGTTACACAGAGAGAGGAGAGGCAGAGAGAGAGAGAGAGGTCTTCCATTCGATGGTTCACTCCCCAATTGGTTGCAATGGCCAGAACTGTGCTGATCTGAAGCCAGGAGCAGGAGCTTCTTCCAGGCCTCCCACATGAGTGCAGGGGCCCAAGGACTTGGGCCATCTTCTACTGCTTTCCCAGCCATAGCAGAGAGCTGGATCGGAAGAGGAGCAGCCGGGACTAGAACCGGTGCCCACACGGGATGCTGGCACTTCAGATCAGGGTGTTAACCCGCTGAGGCACAGTGCCAGCCCCTGTAGTACTGACTTTAGAAGGACTGAAATAAAATTGTAGAGAGTAAAAATTGTTTCGGGGTTTGGGGGAAGGTATTCTGAGTTTGTTAGAAAATATCTCTGGCTTGTTTTAGAAGAGTTGCAAACCCTGGCTAAGAGTTAGGGTGACATAACTGATGTAGAGGGAGGGCCATCCTCTAGTTAAAAATTCAGGGGGCCTGCGTTGTGGCCTAATGGGTTAAGACACCACCCTGTGACACCAGCATCTCTTGGGAGTGCCAGTGCAAGTCCTGGCCGCTCCACTTCTGATCCAGCTCTCTGCAAATGCACCTGGGAGGGCAGCAGAGGAGGTATAGTCCCCTGCTACCCACATGGGAGACCCAGATGAAGCTCCTGCCACCAGCCCCCCAGCTGTTGCAGCCAACTGGGGAGTGAACCAGCAGATGGAAGATTGTGTGTGTGTGTGTGTGTGTGTGTTGTCTCCCTTTCTCTCTAACTCTGCCTTTCAAGTAAGTAAAATAAAAAACAATTTTTTAAGGAGATTCCAGCAGAGCCACAGTGTCTTGAGACCAAAAGATCCATTAGTTCTTGTTTCAGAAAAGAGCAGAGAGGACTAGAGAGATCCATCCTGGTTTAAGAATGTCCAGCCAGCCTAAGATGCTTAGGTTCAGTTGTGTTCAGGACTTTCAGCTGTTTCTCTGATTGCCCATGTTTTTGAAGCCACGCCATTCGGGTTTTAGTATCTGTACATCACTTGGGGGAAAATGACATAGTGAAATAAAAGCACTTCCAGAGTTTCTTTCCCCTACTTAGTAACTGTTGATTGAATCTGAGTGTAAAGAAAAGAATTATTGGATCACTTTATTCTGTGATAAATTGTAACAACAACACAAAGTGGAGTTCCACAGTCCAGAGAGAACTTATTTTTGTTTTTATTTAAAAAAAAAAAAAAACAACTTAATCCAGCCAAATGAAAATAGATTGATCAAAACAGTAAAAAAACCCTGTTCCTCTCCGAGCTTGTGGAAAGAGCCCAATTTGTACACATTCTTTTTATAGCTAATGTGCTAATTGACTCAGAGATAACACCTGTGTAATCTATTTTTTGAAATCTCCATCTTAATGAGATTCTAGGAAAGAGTAGCAACAGCTGGTCCCACATCTGTGTGATTGATGCAGAGTGAAAAGGTTTCTAAATATATTCAGAATTTGAGTCAAATATATTGCCATGCTGTACTACAAAGTATCAATTGAACTCAAACTGAGGAGCTTATCATTAAAATAACCTAAAATTAAATAGTACAGTTTGCTGGGAAAAGCAACAAATATTTACCTTAAGCAGTCTTTGTTAGCAAACTTGGGATATAACTGGTCCATTTCCACTAGCCAGATGGAGAGAAAGATTATAGCAGAGCACAGGGGAATAAAAATAAATCACATTGGCACAGGAAAGTGGCTTTTTACAAGAAGTCTTTGTCACATTCATTAGCTTAGGGGTGACTTGTTTCTGTTTTTCCCAGTCCTTGAATTTCATTGCACCTGAGCTAGTGGTTCTCAACATCTGTCTTAGTTTTTCATGTTGTTGTAATATCACAGGGTAACTTTCATGGTTCTGGAAGCTAGAACGTCCCTTCCGAACACTGTTGTACTGGGACTGAGTTTCCAGCTCAAGAACCTTGAAGGATCCAGTCCAACCGTAGCAACATCTCTCCTTTCCCTCCCCTCCCCGCTTCTCTGCCTTCGACAGATATTTCTTACATGCCTACTCTGTACTGGGATTTTTTAGTGCCCTAAGGATCCACAGAAGAATAGGATAGATGTAGTAGTGTCTTCTTTCATGGGGTCTTAAACACTAAGTGACAATGGATATTTTACCTGAAACATATACATTCAAGTAACACCCTATCTATAAAGTTCTTGGATAGTACTTAGCACATGGTAAGAATAAATAAATAGCAGCTGTATCTGAAAGCAGTCCAAGAGTCTACAAAGCCTGTAACAGCAGATCAAATATATAAGCGGGCTGGCGCTGTGGCTCACTTGGTTAATCCTTTGCCCGTGGCACTGTCATCCGATATGGGCACTGGTTCTAGTCCCGGTTGCTCCTCTTCCAGTCCAGCTCTCTGCTGTGGCCCGGGAGGGGAGTGGAGGATGGCCCAATACCTTGGGCCCATGCACCTGCATGGGAGACCAGGATTCTTCCAGGCTCCTGGCTTCGGATTGGCATAGCTCCAGCCATAGCGACCATTTGGGGAGTGAACCAACAGAAGGAAGACCTTTCTCTCTGTCTCTCTCTCTCTCACTGTCTAACTCTGTCAAATAAAAAACAAAAAATATATTAGCTACCACTTATCAAGCCTATGGTACACGTGGAGTTCGTCATATATACACAGATACGTGCATATGTGTATCCATGGATCCACACACAGTTGCATCTCATCAGTACAGCATTCCAAGGGTACATGTTGTTATCCCAAATCACAGATGAAGTGACTGAAGCTCAGTAAGGTTGTGTTGTCCAAGATTACCTGCATGCCTGTGACTGAGCTGGGATTCAAACTCAAGTTTGTCATGACTAACGCTTGATCCTGAACTATTAGGATGGTCCTCAGCATCATTCATACAATCTCTATTGTCAGTTTCTACACGCCAGCACCAAGGAGAGTGGCAGTAGCCTCACTGTTCCCCCCACTATTGAGTGCATGAGACAACTAATTTGCCCTCCACTCTCAACACATAAGCTTCCGACCCCTTCTCAGGATCACAAAAGTACCAGAAAAGCAAAAGAAATTAAACTGATGGAAGATCTTTAATACTGCTCTCCTGTTATTGGTGTCTTTGCAAGGATAAGAACAGTGTAAGTTATTCAGTGAACAGTCTCTTGTACAGTTGCCCAATTTTCAAAGATTTCAAATACCATCTTTTTAAAGATTTATTTATTAATTTGAAAGGCAGAGTTGCAGAGAGAGAGAAAAAGAATGGCACAGAGAGAGAGAAAGATCTTCCATCCGCTGGGCTGATTTGACGCCAGGAAGCAGGAGCTTCTGGCTTCTTCTCATATGGGTGCAGGGGCCCAAGGACTTGGACCATCCTCTGCTGCTTTCCCAGGCACATCAGCATGGAGCAGGATCGGAACAGCCAAGACAATCCAGTGCACATATGGGATGCTGGCACCACAGGCCTTGGCTTTAACCCGCTGCACCACATTGCAGGCCCTCAAATGGCCACTTTACAAACACACTATTCACCATTATATTTACACATGAACCTAATTTTTTTTAACTTTTATTTAATGAATATAAATTTCCAAAGTACAGCTTATGGATTACAATGGCTCCCCCCCCCCCCATAACTTCCCTCCCACCTGCAACCCTCCCCTTTCTCGCTCTTCCTCCCATTCACATCAAGATTCATTTTCATTTCTCTTTATATACAGAAGATCAGTTTAGTATATATTAAGTAAAGATTTCAACAGTTTGCACCCACATAGAAACACAAAGTGAAAAATACTGTTTGGGTACTAGTTATAGCATTAAATCACAATGTATAGCACATTAAGGACCGAGATCCTACATGAGGAGTAAGTGCACCGTGACTCCTGTTGTTGACTTAACAATTTGACACTCTTGTTTATGGCCTCAGTAATCTCCCTGGGCTCCAGTCATGAGTTACCAGGGCTATGGAAGCCTTTTGAGTTCACCGACTCTTATCATATTTAGACAAGGTCATAGTCAAAGTGGAAGTTCTCTCCTCCCTTCAGAGAAAGGTACCTCCTTCTTTGATGACCCATTCTTTCCACTGGGATCTCACTCGTGGAGATCTTTCATTTAGGTACATGAACCTAATTAAGCCTGACTATGCCTTGCTATTGCCTAAGTAAGCACCATTTTGTAGATGAAGAAACTGAGGCACCAAGCAAAAAAATTGGCTAAAGCCAGAAGTTAATTTTTAGCCAAGTGGGAACTCAAACTCAGCTCTGATTCCTTTGTCTCCTAAAAACATCTTTCTGCTGACTTTGCTGGTGTCATTTCCGTTATCGTCATGGTTTCAGCTCCCATGCCCACCTTTATGGTGCTGATCAGGATCCTTCGCCACAACCCTGCCCTTACTGCTCTGTCCCCAAAAGGGACAACATGGCCTTGTATCCTCCAAAATCGATTCCTCTTCCTGCAGTCCCCACCTGAGTTAAGGGACTAGCCACTCAAGCGGACAACTTGGAATCGCAATTAGACAAACCCCCTTTGTTCATCT